>NW_027672046.1:1200000-2400000 GCF_964165515.1 Mesoplodon bidens | reverse complement strand
AATGCTCCCTGCCATTGTCATCACAATGGACCATGACATATGTCATCACAATGCTCCCTGACACCTATCTTCACAATACTCCATGCCCTTGTCATCCCAATGCTCCATGCCCTAGTCATCACAATGCTCCATGACACCTGTCATCCCAATGTTCCGTGACTCCAGGCATCACAATGCTTCATAACATTTGTCATCACAGTGGTGGATGCCCGTGTCATCACAAGGCTCTGTGACATTTGTAACGACAATGATCCATGATCTTTTCATCAAAATGCGCCGTGACCCTTGTCATCACAATGCTACATGCCTTTGTAAGAAAAATGCTCCATGACTCCTGTCATGACACTTGTCATCACAATTCTGCATGCACTTGTCAGCACCATGCTCCCTGACCTTTGTCATCACAATGCTCCAAGCCATTTTCATCACAATGCTCCATTACCTTTGTCATCAGAATCCTCCATGACACCTGTCTTCACAATACTGCATGACGTGGTCATCACAATGCTCCATACCCTTGTCATCACAGTGCACCATTCCAACTGTCATCACAATAATCCATGAAACTTATTAGACCAATGCTCCATGCCCTTGTCATCACAATGCTCCATGCCTTTGTTATCACATTGCTCCATGACCACTGTCATCATAATGCTCGGTGTCTCCAGTCAACACAATGCTTCATGACCTTTGTCATCACAATGGTCCATGCCCTCATCATCAACAGTCTCTGTGACCTTTTTAACCACAATGCTCCATGAACTTTTCATCACAATGCTCTTTGACCCTTGTCATCACAATGCTCTATGCCTTTCTCAGCACAATTCTCCATGAAACTTGTCATCACAATGCTCCATGCGCTTGTCAGAACAATGCTCCACGACACATGTCATCACAATGCAACATTCGCTTGTCATCAGAGTGCTCCACAATCTTGTCATCACAAAGATCCATAAACCTTGTCATCACAATGCTCCATGCACTTCTCATCAAAATGCTCTCTCACCATTGATATCACAATGTTACATCACTATTCGTCACAATACTCCCTCAACCCTGGCATCACAATGTTCCATAACTCCTGTCATCAACATGCTACATGCATTATCATCACAATATTCGATGACCCCTGACAACACAATGTTCCATCACCTCTGTCATCAAAATGCTCCATGACCCTTTTCATCAAATTGCTCCATGACCCTGTCATCAAAATGCTCCCTGCCCTTCTCATCACAATGCACAACACACTTGTCTTCAAAATGCTCCATGACCATTGTCATCACAAAGATCCATGATGCTTGGGATCACAGTGCTCCATGTCACTGTCATCACGATGCTCCTTGAACGCTCTCATCACATTGCTCCATGCCCTTGTCATCACAAATCTCCAGGACACATGTCATCAGAATGCTCCATGGCCTTCTGCTCACAATGCACCACGCCCTTGCCATCACAATGCTCCATTACCCCTGTCATTAAAATGCTCCATGACTCCTGCCATCACGATGTTCCATGGCCTTGTCATCACAAGGCTCCATGACCCTTCTCATCACAATGCTCCAAGACCACTCTAATCACAATGCTCCATGCCCTTGTCATCACAAAGCTCCATGACACATGTCATCAGAATGTTCCATGGCTTCCTCTTCAAAATGCTCCATGCCCTTGTCATCACAGTGCTCCAAGACCCCTGTAATCACTATGCTCCATGCCCCATTTCATCAGTATGCTCTATGAGATATGTCATCACAAGGGCCATGGTTTACTCATCACAATGCTCCAGAACCTTGTCATCACAATGCTTCACGACCTTGCCATGAAAATTCTCAATGGCCCTTGTCATCATAATACTCCAAGCCCTAGTCATCACAATGCTCCATTATATTTGTCATCACAATCCTCCATTACATTTGGCATCACAATGCTCCCTGCCATTGTCATCGCAATGGACCATGACATATGTCATCACAATGCTCCCTGACACCTATCTTCACAATACTCCATGCCCTTGTCATCCCAATGCTCCATGCCCTAGTCATCACAATGCTCCATGACACCTGTCATCCCAATGTTCCGTGACTCCAGGCATCACAATGCTTCATAACATTTGTCATCACAGTGGTCGATGCCCGTGTCATCACAAGGCTCTGTGACCTCTGTAACGACAATGCTCCATTATCTTTTCATCACAATGCTCCGTGACCCTTGTCATCACAATGCTACATGCCTTTGTAAGAAAAATGCTCCATGACACCTGTCGTGACACTTGTCATCACAATTCTGCATGCACTTGTCAACACCATGCTCCCTGACCCTTGTCATCACTATGCTCCAAGCCATTGTCATCACAATGCTCCATTACCTTTGTCATCAGAATCCTCCATGACACCTGTCTTCACAATACTGCATGACCTGGTCATCACAATGCTCCATACCCTTGTCATCACAATGCACCATTCCAACTGTCATCACAATAATCCATGAAACTTATTAGACCAATGCTCCATGCCCTTGTCATCACAATGCTCCATGCCTTTGTTATCACATTGCTCCATGACCACTGTCATCACAATGCTCCGTGACTCCAGTCATCAAAATGCTTCATGACCTTTGTCATCACAATGGTCCATGCCCTCGTCATCAGCAGTCTCTGTGACCTTTTTAACCACAATGCTCCATGAACTTTTCATCACAATGCTCTTTGACCCTTGTCATCACAATGCTCTATGCCTTTCTCAGCACAATGCTCCATGACACTTGTCATCACAATGCTCCATGCGCTTGTCAGAACAATGCTCCACGACACATGTCATCACAATGCACCATTCGCTTGTCATCAGAGTGCCCCACAATCTTGTCATCACAATGCTCCATAAACCTTGTCATCACAATGCTCCACGCACTTCTCATCAAAATGCTCTCTCACCCTTGATATCACAATGTTACATCACTATTCATCAAAATAATCCCTCACCCCTGGCATCACAATGTTCTATAACTCCTGTCAACAACATGCTACGTGCATCATCATCACAATATTCGATGACCCCTGACAACACAATGTTCCATCACCCCTGTCATCAAAATGATACTTGACCCTTTTCATTAAATTGTTCCATGACCCTGTCATCAAAATTCTCCCTGCCCTTCTCATCACAATGCACAATACACTTGTCATCAAAATGCTCCATGACCTTTGTCATCACCAAGATCCGTGACGCTTGGGATCACAGTGCTCCATATCATTGTCATCATGATGCTCCATGAACGCTCTCATCACATTGCTCCATGCCCTTGTCATCACAAAGCTCCATGACACATGTCATCAGAATGCTCCATGGCCTTCTCCTCACAATGCACCACGGCCTTGCCATCACAGTGCTCCATTTCCCCTGTCATGACAATGCTCCATGACTCCTGCCATCACGATGTTCCATGGCCTTGTCATCACAAGGCTCCATGACCCTTCTCATCACAATGCTCCAAGACCCCTGTAATCACAATGCTCCATGCCCCTGTTCATCTCAATGATCCATGAACCCTGTCATCACAATGCACCATGCCCATCATCATAATGCTTCATGCTATTGTCATCACAATTAAATCAAAATGCTCCATGACCTCTGTCATAACAATGCTCCAAACCCTTGTGATCACAATATTCCATAACACTTGTCATCACAATGTCCCATGACTCTCGTCATGACAATTAACCATGGTCTTCTCATCACAATGCTCCTTGATCTTTGTCATCACAATGCTCAATACACTTGTCATCAATATGCTCCCTGACACTTGTTGTCTGTATGCTCATTGTACCCTGTCATGAGAAGGCTCCATGCCTTTATCATCACAATGATCCATGCCTTTTTCATCACAATGCTCCAAGACCCCTGTAATCACAATGCTCCATGCCCTTGTCATCACAAAGCTCAATGTCACATGTCATTAGAATGCTCCTTGGCCTTCTCCTCACAATGCTCCATGCCCATATCATCACAATGTTCTAAGACCCCTGTAATCACAATGGTCCATGTTCCTTTTCATCAGTATGCTCCATGAGATTTGTCATCACAAGGCTCCATGGATTTCTCATCACAATGCTCCAGGACTTTGTCATCACAATGCTTCATGACCTTATCATGAAAATTCTCAATGGCCCTTGTCATCATAATGCTCCAAGCCTTAGTCATCACAATGCTCCATTATATTTGTCATCACAATCCTCCATTACATTTGGCATCACAACGCTCCCGGCCATTGTCATCGCAATGGACCATGACATATGTCATCACAATGCTCTCTGACACCTTTCTTCAAAATATTCCATGAACTTCTCATCAAAATGTTCCATGCCCATGTCATCACAATGCTCCATGCCCTTGTCATCACAGTGGTCCATGACCCATGTCATCACAATGCTCCGTGACTCCAGGCATCACAATGCTTCATAACATTTGTCATCACAATGGTCCATGCCCGCATCATCCCAAGGATCTGTGACCTTTGTAACCACAATGCGCCATGATCTATTCATCACAGTGCTCCGTGACACTTGTCATCACAATGCTCCATGCCTTTGTCAGAAAAATGCTCCATGACCCTCGTCATCACAATGTGCCACGCGCTTTTCATCACTACGGTCCACAAATTTGTCATCGCAATGCTCCATAAACCTTGAAATCACAATGCTCCTTTCCCTTCTCATCACAATGCTGCGTTACCACTATCATAACAATGATCCATGACCCCTGCCATCACAATGTTCCACGACCTTGTCATCACAAGGCTCCAAGACACTTGTCATCACAATGCTCCAAGACCCCTGTAATCAAAATGCTCCATGCCCTTGTCATCAAAAAGCTCCATGACACATGTCATCAGAATGTTCCATGGCCTTCTCTTCAAAATACGCCATGCCCTTGTCATCACAGTGCTCCAAGACCCCTGTAATCACAATGCTCCATGCCCCATTTCATCAGTATGCTCCATGAGATTTGTCATCACAAGGCTCCATGGTTTTCTCATCACAATGCTCCAGGACCTTGTCATAACAATGCTTCACGACCTTGCCATGAAAATTCTCAATGGCCCTTGTCATCATAATGCTCCAAGCCCTAGTCATCACAATGCTCCATTATATTTGTCATCACAATCCTCCATTACATTTGGCATCACAATACTCCCTGCCATTGTCATCGCAATGGACCATGACATATGTGATCACAATGCTCCCTGACACCTATCTTCACAATACACCATGATCTTCTCATCACAATGCTCCATGCCCTTGTCATCACAATGCTCCATGACACCTGTCATCCCAATGTTCCGTGACTCCAGGCATCACAATGCCTCATAACATTTGTCATCACAGTGGTCGACGCCCGTGTCATCACAAGGCTCTGTGACATTTGTAACGACAATGCTCCATGATCTTTTCATCACAATGCTCCGTGACCCTTGTCATCACAATGCTACATGCCTTTGTAAGAAAAATGCTCCATGACCCCTGTCATGACACTTGTCATCACAATTCTGCATGCACTTGTCCGCACCATGCTCCCTGACCCTTGTCATCACAATGCTCCAAGCCATTGTCATCACAGTGCTCCATTACCTGTGTCATTAGAATCCTCCATGACACCTGTCTTCACAATACTGAATGACCTGGTCATCACAATGCTCCATACCATTGTCATCACAATGCACCATTCCAACTGTCATCACAATAATCCATGAAACTTATTAGACCAATGCTCCATGCCCTTGTCATCACAATGCTCCATGCCCTTGTTATCACAATGGTCCATGACCACTGTCATCACAATTCTCCGTGACTTCAGTCATCACAATGCTTCATGACCTTTGTCATCACAATGGTCCATGCCCTCGTCTTCAACAGTCTCTGTGACCTTTTTAACCACAATGCTCCTTGAACTTTTCATCACAATGCTCTTTGACCCTTGTCATCACAATGCTCTATGCCTTTCTCAGCACAATGCTCCATGACACTTGTCATCACAAGGCTCCATGGTTTTCTCATCACAATGCTCCAGGACCTTGTCATCACAATGCTTCATGACTTGTCATGAAAATTCTCAATGGCCCTTGTCATCATAATGCTCCATGCCCTTGTCATCACAATGCTCCATTATATTTGTCATCACAATCCTCCATTACATTTGGCATCACAACGCTCCCTGCCATTGTCATCGCAATGGACCATGACATATGTCATCACAATGCTCCCTGACACCTTTCTTCAAAATACTCCATGAACTTCTCATCAAAATGCTCCATGACCCTGTCATTACAATGCTCCTTGCCCTTGTCATCACAGTGCTCCATGATCCCTGTCATCACAATGCTCCGTGACTCCAGGCATCACAATGTTTATAATATTTGTCATCACAGTGGTCCATGCCCACGTAATCCCAAGGCTCTGTGGCCTTTGTAACCCCAATGCTCCAAGAAATGTTCATCACAATGCTCTGTGACCCTTGACATCACAATGCTCCATGCCTTTGTCAGAAAAATGCTCCATGACCCTTGTCATCACAATGTGCCACGCGCTTTTCATCACTACGGTCCACAAATTTGTCATCGCAATGCTCCATAAACCTTGAAATCACAATGCTCCTTTCCCTTCTCATCACAATGCTCCATTACCCCTATCATAACAATGATCCATGACCCCTGCCATCACAATGTTCCACGACCTTGTCATCACAAGGCTCCAAGACACTTGTCATCACAATGCTCCAAGACCCCTGTAATCACAATGCTCCATGCCCTTGTCATCACAAAGCTCCATGACACATGTCATCAGAATGTTCCATGGCCTTCTCTTCAAAATACACCATGCCCTTGTCATCACAGTGCTCCAAGACCCCTGTAATCACAATGCTCCATGCCCCATTTCATCAGTATGCTCCATGAGATTTGTCATCACAAGGCTCCATGGTTTTCTCATCACAGTGCTCCAGGACCTTTTCATCACAATGCTTCACGACCTTGCCATGAAAATTCTCAATGGCCCTTGTCATCATAATGCTCCAAGCCCTAGTCATCACAAGGTTCCATTATATTTGTCATCACAATCCTCCATTACATTTGGCATCACAATACTCCCTGCCATTGTCATCGCAATGGACCGTGACATATGTCATCACAATGCTCCCTGACACCTATCTTCACAATACTCCATGACCTTCTCATCACAATGCTCCATGCCCTTGTCATCACAATGCTCCATGACACCTGTCATCCCAATGTTCCGTGACTCCAGGCATAACAATGCTTCATAACATTTGTCATCACAGTGGTCGATGCCCGTGTCCTCACAAGGCTCTGTGACCTTTGTAACGACAATGCTCCATTATCTTTTCATCACAATGCTCCGTGACCCTTGTCATCACAATGCTACATGCCTTTGGAAGAAAAATGCTATATGACAACTGTCATGACACTTGTCATCACAATTCTGCATGCACTTGTCAGCACCATGCTCCCTGACCCTTGTCATCACAATGCTCCAAGCCATTGTCATCACAATGCTCCATTACCTTTGTCATCAGAATCCTCCATGACACCTGACTTCACAATACTGCATGACCTGGTCATCACAATGCTCCATACCCTTGTCATCACAATGCACCATTCCAACTGTCATCACAATAATCCATGAAACTTATTAGACCAATGCTCCATGCCCTTGTCATCACAATGCTCCATGCCTTTGTTATCACATTGCTCCATGACCACTGTCATCACAATGCTCCGTGACTCCAGTCATCAAAATGCTTCATGACCTTTGTCATCACAATGTTCCATGCCCTCATCATCACAGTCTCTGTGACCTTTTTAACCACAATGCTCCATGAACTTTTCATCACAATGCTCTTTGACCCTTGTCATCACAATGCTCTATGCCTTTCTCAGCACAATGCTCCATGACACTTGTCATCACAATGTTCCATGCGCTTGTCAGAACAATGCTCCACGACACATGTCATCAAAATGCACCATTCGCTTGTCATCAGAGTGCTCCACAATCTTGTCATCACAGTGCTCCATAAACCTTGTCATCACAATGCTCCATGCACTTCTCATCAAAATGCTCTCTCACCATTGATATCACAATGTTACATCACTATTCGTCACAATAGTCCCTCATCCCTGGCATCACAATGTTCCATAACTCATGTCATCAACATGCTATATGCATTACCATCACAATATTCGATGACCCCTGACAACACAATGTTCCATCACCCCTGTCATCAAAATGCTCCATGACCCTTTTCATCAAATTGTTCCATGACCCTGTCATCAAAATGCTCCCTGCCCTTGTCATCACAATGCACAACACACTTGTCATCAAAATGCTCCATGACCTTTGTCATCACAAAGATCCATGACGCTTGGGATCACAGTGCTCCATGTCATTGTCATCTTGATGCTCCATGAATGCTCTCATCACATTGCTCCATGCCCTTGTCATCACAAAGCTCCATGACACATGTCATCAGAATGCTCCATGGCCTTCTCCTCAAAATGCACCACGCCCTTGCCATCACAATGCTCCATTACCCCTGTCATAACAGTGATCCATGACTCCTGCCATCTCGGTGTTCCATGGCCTTGTCATCACAAGCTCCATGACCCTTCTCATCACAATGCTCCAAAACCCCTGTAATCACAATGCTGCATGCCCCTTTTCATCTCAATGATCCATGAACCCTGTCATCACAATGCACCATGCCCATCATCATAATGCTTCATGCTATTGTCATCACAATGAAATGAAAATGCTCCATGACCTCTGTCATAACAATGCTCCAAACCCTTGTGATCACAATATTCCATAACACTTGTCATCACAATATCCCATGACTCTCGTCATCACAATTATCCATAGTCTTCTCATCACAATGCTCCATGACCTTTGTCATCACAATGCTCAATACACTTGTCATCAAAATGATCCCTGACACTTGTTGTCTGTATGCTCCTTGTACCCTGTCATGACAAGGCTCCATGACTTTTTCATGACAATGATCCATGCCGTTTTCATCACAATGCTCCAAGACCACTGTAATCACAATGCTCCATGCCCTTGTCATCACAAAGCTCAATGACGCATGTCATTAGAATGCTCCTTGGCCTTCTCCTCACAATGCTCCATGCCCATGTCATCACAATGTTCTAAGACCCCTGTAATCACAATGGTCCATGTCCCTTTTCTTCAGTATGCTCCATGAGATTTGACATCACAAGGCTCCATGGTTTCTCATCACAATGCTCCAGGACCTTTTCATCACAATGCTTCATGACCTTGTCATGAAAATTATCAATGGCCCTTGTCATCATAATGCTCCAAGCCTTAGTCATCACAATGCTCCTTTATATTTGTCATCACAATCCTCAATTACATTTTGCATCACAACGCTCCCTGCCATTGTCTTCGCAATGGACCATGACATATGTCATCCCAATGCTCCCTGACACATTTCTTCAAAATACTCCATGAACTTCTCATCAAAATGTTCCATGCCCCTGTAATCACAATGCTCCATGCCCTTGTCATCGCAGGGCTCCATGACCCATGTCATCACAATGCTCCGTGACTCCAGGCATCACAATGCTTCATAACATTTGTCATCAGAATGGTCCATGCCCGCATCATCCCAATGCTCTGTGACCTTTGTAACCACAATGCTCCATGATCTATTCATCACAATGCTCCGTGACACTAGTCATCACAATGCTCCATGCCTTTGTCAGAAAAATGCTCCATGACCCTTGTCATCACAATGTGCCACGCACTATTCATCACTACGGTCCACAAATTTGTCATTACAATGCTCCATAAACCTTGAAATCACAATGCTCCTTTCCCTTCTCATCACAATGCTCCATTACCCCTATCATAACAATGATCCATGACCCCTGCCATCACAATGTTACACGAGCTTGTCATCACAAGGCTCCAAGACACTTGTCATCACAATGCTCCAAGACCCCTGTAATCACAATGCTCCATGCCCTTTTCATCACAAAGCTCCATGACACATGTCATCAGAATGTTCCATGGCCTTCTGTTCAAAATGCTCCATGCCCTTGTCATCACAGTGCTCCAAGACCCCTGTAATCACAATGCTCCATGCCCCATTTCATCAGTATGCTCCATGAGATTTGTCATCACAAGGCTCCATGGTTTTCTCATCACAATTCTCCAGGACCTTGTCATCACAATGCTTCACGACCTTGCCATGAAAATTCTCAATGGCCCTTGTCATCATAATGCTCCAAGCCCTAGTCATCACAATTCTCCATTATATTTGTCATCACAATCCTCCATTACATTTGGCATCACAATGCTCCCTGCCATTGCCATCGCAATGGACCATGACATATGTCATCACAATGCTCCCTGACACCTATCTTCACAATACTCCATGACCTTCTCATCACAATGCTCCATGCCCTTGTCATCACAATGCTCCATGACACCTGTCATCCCAATGTTCCGTGACTCCAGGCATCACAATGCTTCATAATATTTGTCATCACAGTGGTCGATGCCCGCGTCATCACAAGGCTCTGTGACATTTGTAACGACAATGCTGCATGATCTTTTCATCACAATGCTCCGTGACCCTTGTCATCACAATGCTACATGCCTTTGTAAGCAAAATGCTCCATGACCCCTGTCATGACACTTGTCATCACAATTCTGCATGCACTTGTCAGCACCATGCTCCCTGACCGTTGCCATCACAATGCTCCATGCCACTGTCATCACAATGCTCCATTACCTTTGTCATCAGAATCCTCCATGACACCTGTCTTCACAATACTGCATGACCTGGTCATCACAATGCTCCATACCCTTGTCATCACAATGCACCATTCCAACTGTCATCACAATAATCCATGAAACTTATTAGACCAATGCTCCATGCCCTTGTCATCACAATGCTCCATGCCCTTGTTATCACAATGCTCCATGACCACTGTCACCACAATGCTCCTTGACTCCAGTCATCACAATGCTTCATGACCTTTGTCATCACAGTGGTCCATGCCCTCGTCATCAACAGTCTCTGTGAACTTTTTAACCACAATGCTCCATGAACTTTTCATCACAATGCTCTTTGACCCTTGTCATCACAATGCTCTATGCCTTTCTCAGCACAACGCTCCATGACACTTGTCATCACAATGCTCCATGCGCTTGTCAGAACAATGCTCCATGACACATGTCATCACAATGCACCATACGCTTGTCATCAGAGTGCTCCACAATCTTGTTATCACAGTGCTCCATAAACCTTGTCATCACAATGCTCCATGCACTTCTCATCAAAATGCTCTCTCACCATTGATATCACAATGTTACATCACTATTCGTCACAATACTCCCTCACCCCTGGCATCACATTGTTCCATAACTCCTGTCATCAACATGCTACATGCATTATCATCACAATATTCGATGACCCCTGACAACACAATGTTCCATCACCCCTGTCATCAAAATGCTCCATGATCCTTTTCATCTAATTGCTCCATGACCCTGTCATCAAAATGCTCCCTGCCCTTCTCATCACAATGCACAACACACTTGTCATCAAAATGCTCCATGACCTTTGTCATCACAAAGATCCATGACGCTTGGGATCACAGTGCTCCATGTCATGGTCATCACGATGCTCCATGAACGCTCTCATCACATTGCTCTGTGACACCTGTCATCCCAATGCTCTGTGACTCCAGTCATCACAATGCTTCATAACATTTCTCATCACAGAGGTCCATGCCTGCGCCATCACAAGGCTCTGTGACCTTTGTAACCACAATGCTCTATGAAATTTCCAGCACAATGCTCCGTGACCCTAGTCATCACAATGCTCCACTCCTTTGTCAGAAAAATCCTCCATGACTCTTGTCATCACAAAGTGCCACGCGCTTTTTATCACAACGGTCCACAAATTTGTCATGGCAATGCTCCATAAAGCTTGTAATCACAATGTTCCATGCCCTTCTCATCACAGTGCTCCATTACACCTGTCATACAAATGCTCCATGACCCCTGCCATCACATTGTTTCATGGCCTTGTCATCACAAGGCTCCATGACACATGTCATCACAATGCTCCAATACCCCTGTAATCGCAATGCTCCATGCCCTTGTCATCACAAAGCTCCATGACACATGTCATCATAATGTTCCATGGCCTTCTCATCAAAATGCTCCATGCCCTTGTCATGACAATGATCCCAGACCACTGTAATCACAATGCTCCATGCCCCTTTTCATCTCAATGCTCCATGAACCCAGTCTTCACAATGCATCATACCCATCATCATAATGTTTCTGGCTACTGTCACCACAATGAAATCAAAATTCTCCATGACCTCTGTCATCACAATGCTTCATGAACCCTGTCATCACAATACTCCATGAACATTTTCAGCCCAATGCTCCTTAACCCTGTCATCACAATGCATCATGCCCATCATCATAATGCTTCTGGCTACTGTCACCACAATGAAATCAAAATTCTCCATGACCTCTGTCATCACAATGCTTCATGACCTCTGTCATCACAATATTCCATTACCATTGTCATCACAATCCTCCATGAACCTTGGGATCTCATTGTTTCATGCCCTTGTCATCACAATGCTCCATACTCCTTGAAATCAAAATGATCCATGACCTCTGTCAACACAATGCTCCAAACCCTTGTAATCACAAAGTTCCATAACACTTGTCATCACAATGCTCCATGATGCCTGTCATCACAATACTCCATGCCCTTTTCATCACAATGCTCCATGAAGTTTGTCATCACAATTCTGAATACACTTGTCATCACAATGCTCCCTGACACTTGTCTTCAGAATGCTCCTTGTACCCTGTCACGAAAAGGCTCCAAGCCTTTTTCATCACAATGCCCCATGCCGTTTTCATCACAATGCTCCATGCCATTGTCATCAAAATACACCACAAGCTTGTCATCAGAATGCTCTGTGACCCTTATCATCACAGTTCTCCATGCACTTTTCAGCACAATGCTACCTGACCCTTGTCATCACAATGGCCCAAGCCATTGTCATCACAATGCTCCATTACCTTTGTCATCAGAATCCTCCATGACACTTGGCATCTCAATGCTCCATGCCTTTGTCATCACAATGGGCCATTCCAAGTGTCATCGCAATAATCCATGAAACTTATTAGACTAATGCCCCATGCCCTTTTCATCACAATGTGCCATTCCAACTGTCATCGCAATAATCCATGAAAGTTATTAGACCAATGCTCCATGCCCTTGTCATCACAATGCTCCATGCCCTTGTTATCACAATGCTCCATGAGCCATGTCATCACAGTGCTCCGTGACTCCAGTCATCACAATGCTTCATGCCCTTTGTCATCACAAAGGTGCATGCCCTCGTCATCAACATTCTCTGTGACCTTTTTATCCACAATGCTCCATGAACATTTCATCACAATGCTCTTTGATCCTTTTCATCACAATGCTCTATGCCTTTCTCAGCACAATGCTCCATGACACTTGTCATCAGAATGCTCCATGCGCTTGTCAAAACAATGCTCCACGACTCATGTCATCACAATGCACCATGTACATGTCATCACAGTGCTCCACAATCTTGTCATCACAATGCTCCATAAACCTTTTCATCACAATGTTCCATGCACTTCTCATCAATATGCTCTCTCACCACTGATATCACAATGTTCCATCACTATTCGTCACAATAATCCTACATCCCTGTAATCACAATGTTCCATGACTCCTGGCATCACAGTGCTACATGCACTTATCATCACAATGTTCGATGACCTATGACATCACAATGTTCCATAAGCCATGTCATCCATATGCTCCATGACCATTTTCATCAAAAGGCTCCATGTCCCCTGACATCACAATGCTCCATACCCCTTGTCATTACAGTGCTCCATGATGCTTGTCATCACAATTATCCATGATCTTCTCATGACAATGCTCCACGGTGTTGCCATCACAGGGCTCCATGCCCTGGTCATCACAATGCTCCATGTTCCCTGTCATCACAATTCTCCACGTCCTTGGCATCACTATGTTCCATGACACTTCTCATCAGAGTGTTACTTGCTTTGTCAGCACAATGCTCCACAAGCTTGTCATCAGCATGCTCCATGCCCCTGTCATCACAATGCTCCATGCCCTTGCCATCACAATGCTCCATGAACCCTGTCATCACAATGCTCCGTGACTCCAATCATCACAATGCTTCATAACGTTTGTCATCACAATAGTCCATGCCCGCATCGTCACAAGGCTCTGTGACCATTGTAACCACAATGCTCTATGAACATTTCATCACAATTCTCTGTGACCCTTGTCATCAGAATGCTTCATGTCTTTGTCAGAACAATGCTCCATGACCATTGTCATCACAAAGTGCCACGCACATTTCATCACAACGGTCCACAACCTTGTCATTGCAGTGCTCCATAAACCTTGTACTCACAATGGTCCATGCACTCCTCATCAAAATGCTCTCTTAACAGAGATATCACAATGTTCCATCACTAGTCATTACAATACTCCCTCACCCCTGTAATCACAATGTTCCATGACCCTGTCATCACAATGCTACATCCCTTTATCATCACAATGTTCCATGACCCCTGACATCACTGTATTTCATAACGCCTGTCATCAAAATGCTCCATGACCCTTTTCATCCCAAAGCTCCATGACCCCTGACGTCACAATGTTCTATAACCCCTGCCATCAAAAGGTTCCATTACAGTTTTTATTAAATTGCTGCATGACACGGTCATCAAAATGGTCCCTGCCCTTCTCATCACAATGCACCGTGCCCTTGTCGTCAAAATGCTCCATGAGTTGTCATCACAAAGCTCCATGACCCTTGGTATCACAGTGCTCCATGTCATTGTCATCACAATGCTCCATGAACCCTCTCATCACATTGCTCCATGCCCTTGTCATCACAAAGCTCCATAACACTTGTCATAACAATGCTCGATGCCCTTCTCATCACAATGCTCCATGCCCTTTTCATTACAATCCTGCATGACCAATGTATCATAGTGTTCTGTACCTTGTCATCACAATGCTCCATGCCCACTCTCCTCACAATAATCCATGAAACATTTCAGACCAAAGTTCCATGTCATTCTCATCACAATGCTCCATTACCTCTGTCACAACAATGCACCCTGACACCTGCCATCACAATTCTCCACGGCCTAGTCATCACAGGGTTCCATGACACTTGTCATCACAATGGTGAAGACCCCTGTAATCACAGTGCTCCATGCCCTTGTCATCACAAATCTCCATGACGCATGTCATCAGAAAATTTCCATGGCTTTCTCATCACAATGCTCCATGCCCTTGTCATCAGAATGCTCCAAGACCCCTGTAAACACAATGCTCCATGCCACTTTTCATCTCAATGCTCCATGAACCCTGTCATCACAATGCACCATGCCCATCATCATAATGCTTCATGCTATTGTCATCACAATGAAATCAAAATGCTCCATGACCTCTGTCATAACAATGCTCCAAACCCTTGTGATCACAATATTCCATAACACTTGCGATAACAATGCCCCATGACGGTCGTCATCACCGTTATCCATGGTCTTCTCATCACAATGCTCCATGAACTTTGTCATCATAATGCTCAATGCATTTGTCATCAAAATGTTCCCTGACACTTGTTTTCTGTATGCTCTTTGAACCCTGTCATGACAAGTCACCATTCCTTTTTCATCAAAATGATCCATGCCCTTTTCATCACAATGCTCCAAGACCCCTGTAATCACAATGCTCCATTTCCTTGTCATCACAAAGCTCAGTGACGCATGTCATCAGAATGCTCCTTGGCCTTCTCCTGACAATGATGTATGCCCTTGTCCTCACAATGTGCCAAGACCCCTGTAATCACAATGCTCCATGCCCCTTTTCATCACTATGCTCCATGATAATTGTCATCACAAGGCTCCATGATTTTCTCATCACAAGGTTCCAGGACCTTGTCATCACAATGCTTCACGACCTTGTCATGAAAATTCTCAATGGCCCTTGTCATCATAATGCTACAAGCACTAGTCATCACAATGCTCCATTATATTTGTCATCACAATCCTCCATTAAATTTGGCATCACAATAATCCCTGCCATTGTCATTGCAATGGACCATGACATATGTCATCACAATGCTCCCTGACACCTGTCTTCTCCATACTCCATGACCTTCTCTTCACAATGATCCATGCGCTTGTCATGACAATGCTCCATGACTTGTCATCACAAAGCTCCATGACCCATGACCCATGTATCACACTGTTCTGTGCCCTCATCATCACAATGCTCCATGCGACTCTCTTCACAATAATCCATGAAATATTTCAGAGCAATGCTCCATGCCCTTCTCATCAAAATGCTCCATTACCCCTGTCATAACAATGATCGATGACCCCTGCCATCACAATGTTACACGGCATTGTTATCACAAGGCTCCATGACTCATGTCATCACAATGATCAAGACCACTGTAATCACAGTGCTCCATGTCCTTGTCATCACAAACCTCCATGACGCATGTCATCAGAATGTTCCATGGCCTTCACATCACAATGCTCCATGCCCTTGTCATCACAATGCTCCGAGACCCCTGTAATCACAATATGTCATGCCCCTTTTCATCTCAATGCTCCATGAACCCTGTCATCACAATGTATCATGCCCAATATCATAATGCTTCATGCTTTTGTCATCACAATGAAATCAAAATGCTCCATGACCTCTGTCATCATAATGCTCTGAACCCTTGTGATCACAATGTTCCATAACACTTATCATCACAACACCCCATGATGCTCATCATCACCATTATCCATGGTCTTCTCATCACAATGCTCCATGACTTTTGTTATCAAAATGCTCAATACACTTGTCATCACAATGCGCCCTGACACTATTCGTCAGTATGCTCCTTGAACCCTGTCATGACAAGGCTCCATGCCTTTTTCATCACCATGATCCATGCCTTTTTCATCACAATGCTCAAGGACCACTGTAATCATAATTCACCATGCACTTGTCATCACAAAGCTCAATGACACATATCATTAGAATGCTCCTTGGTCTTCACCTCACAATGCTCCATGCCCTTGTCATCCCAATGCTCCATGACCCCTGTATTCACAATGCTCTGTGACTCTTGTCATCACAGTGCTCCATGACACCTGTCATCACAATGCTCCATGACTTTGTCAGCAAAATGCTACATGACTTTGTCATTACAATGCTCTATGCGCTTGTCGTCACAATACTCCAATACTATTTTCTTCACAATCCTCCATGAACCATGGGTTCACATTGCTTCATGCCCTTGTCATCTGAATGCTCCATGCTCCTTGAAATCAAAATGATCCATGACATCTCTCATCACAATTCTCCAAACTCTTGTGATGACAGTATTCCATAACACTTGTCATCACAACGCTGCATGCTGCCTGTCATCACAATATTCCATGCCCTTCTCATCACAATGCTCCATGACCTTTGTCATCACAATGCTCCAAACCATTGTCATCACAATGCTCTTTTTCCATTGTCATCAGAATCCTCCATGACACTTGGCATCACAATGCTCCATGCCATTGTTGTCATCGGGCCATTACATATGTCATCACAATGCTCCATGACAACTGCCTTCACAATAATGCATGACATGGTCATCACAATTATCCATGCCCTTGTGATCACAATGCGCCTTTCCAAATGTCATCACTATAATCCATGAAATTATTAGACCAATGCTCCATGCACTTTTCATCTCAATGCTCCATGCCCTTGTTATCACAATGCTTCATGACCCCTGTCATCACAATGCTCCGTGACTGCAGTCATCAAAATGCTTCATGACCTTTGTCATCACAATGGTCCATGTGCTCGTCATCAACAGTCTCTGTGTCCTTTTTAACCACAGTGCTCCATGAACTTTTCATCACAATGCTCTTTGACACTTGTCATCAAAATGCTCTATGAATATCTCAGCACAATGCTCCATGCCTTTGTCAGAAAAATGCTCCATGACCCTTGTCATCACAGAGTGCAACACGCTTTTCATTACAACGGTCCACAAATTTGTCATCACAGTGCTCCATAAACCTTGTAATCACAATGATCCATGCCCTTTTCATCACAATGCTCCATTACACCTGTAATTAAAATGCTCCATGACCCCTGCCATCAAAATGCTCCATGGACTTGTCAACACATGGCGCGATGACACTTCTCATCACAATGCTCCAAACCCTTGTGATCACAGTGTTCCATAACATTTGTCATCACAACGCTCCATGATGCCTGTCATCAAAGTAGTCCATGCACTTTTCATCACAATGCTCCATGACCATTGTCATCACAATTCTCGATACACTTGTCATCACAATGCTCCCTGACACTTGTCATCAGAATGCTCCTTGACCCTGTCAGGAAAAGGCTCCATGCCTTTTTCATCACAATGCCCCATGCCGTTTTCATCACAATGCTCCATACCATTGTCATCAAAATACTCCAGAAGCTTGTCTTCAGAATGCTCCATGACCTTTGTCATCACAATGCTCCAAGCTATTGTCATCAAAATGCTCCATTACCTTTGTCATCAGATTCCTCCATGACACTTGGCATCACAATGCTCCATGCCATTGTCATCACAATGGGCCATTACATATGTTATCACAATACTCCCTGACACCTGTTTTCACAATACTGCATGACCTGGTCATCACAATTCTCCATGAACTTGTCATCACAATGCGCCATTCCAACTGTCATTGCAATAATCAATGAAACATATTAGACCAATGTTCCATGCCCTTGTCATCACAATTCTCCATGCCCTTGTTATCACAATGCTCCAGGACCCCTGTCATCACAATGCTCCGTGACTCCAGTCATCACAATGCTTCACGACTTTTGCATCACAGGTTCCATGCCCTCGTCATCAACAGTCTCTGTGACCATTTTAACCACAATGCTCCATGAACATTTCATCACAATGCTCTTTGACCCTTGTCATCACAATGCTCTATGCCTTTCTCAGCACAATGCTCCATGACACTTGTCATCACAATGCTCCATGCGCTTGTCAGAACAATGCTCCATGACACATGTCATGACAATGCACCATTCGCTTGTCATCAGAGTGCTCAACAAACTTGTCATCACAATGCTCCATAAACTTGTCATCACAATGCTCCATGCACATCTCATCAAAATGCTCTCTCACCATTGATATCACAATGTTACATCACTATTCGTCACAATACTCCCTCACCCCTGGCATCACAATGTTCCATAACTCCTGTCATCAACATTCTACATGCATTATCATCACAATATTCGATGACCCCTGACAACACAATGTTCCATCACCCCTGTCAACAAAATGCTCCATGATCCTTTTCATCAATTTGCTCCATGTCCCTGTCATCAAAATGCTCCCTGCCCTTCTCATCACAATGCACAACACACTTGTCATCAAAATGCTCCATGACCTTTGTCATCACAAAGATGCATGACGCTTGAGATCACAGTGCTCCATGTCATTGTCATCACGATGCTCCAAGACCCCTGCAATCACAATGCTCCATGCCCTTGTTAGCACAAAGCTCAATGACGCATGTCATTAGAATGCTCCTTGGCCTTCTCCTCACAATGCTCCATGCCCATGTCATCACAATGTTCTAAGACCCCTGTAATCACAATGGTCCATGTCCCTTTTCTTCAGTATGCTCCATGAGATTTGTCATCACAAGGCTCCATGGTTTTCTCATCACAATGCTCCAGGATCTTGTCATCACAATGCTTCATGACTTGTCATGAAAATACTCAATGGCCCTTGTCATCATAATGCTCCAAGCCCTAGTCATCACAATGCTCCATTATATTTGTCATCACAATCCTCCATTACATTTGGCATCACAATGCTCCCTGCCATTGTCATCGCAATGGACCATGACATATGTCATCACAATACTCCCTGACACCTTTCTTCAAAATACTCCATGAACTTCTCATCAAAATGCTCCATGACCCTGTCATTACAATGCTACATGCCCTTGTCATCGCAGGGCTCCATGACCCATGTCATCACAATGCTCCGTGACTCCAGGCATCACAATGCTTCATAACATTTGTCATCAGAATGGTCCATGCCCGCATCATCCCAATGCTCTGTGACCTTTGTAACCACAATGCTCCATGATCTATTCATCACAATGCTCCGTGACACTAGTCATCACAATGCTCCATGCCTTTGTCAGAAAAATGCTCCATGACCCTTGTCATCACAATGTGCCACGCACTATTCATCACTACGGTCCACAAATTTGTCATTACAATGCTCCATAAACCTTGAAATCACAATGCTCCTTTCCCTTCTCATCACAATGCTCCATTACCCCTATCATAACAATGATCCATGACCCCTGCCATCACAATGTTACACGAGCTTGTCATCACAAGGCTCCAAGACACTTGTCATCACAATGCTCCAAGACCCCTGTAATCACAATGCTCCATGCCCTTTTCATCACAAAGCTCCATGACACATGTCATCAGAATGTTCCATGGCCTTCTGTTCAAAATGCTCCATGCCCTTGTCATCACAGTGCTCCAAGACCCCTGTAATCACAATGCTCCATGCCCCATTTCATCAGTATGCTCCATGAGATTTGTCATCACAAGGCTCCATGGTTTTCTCATCACAATGCTCCAGGACCTTGTCATCACAATGCTTCACGACCTTGCCATGAAAATTCTCAATGGCCCTTGTCATCATAATGCTCCAAGCCCTAGTCATCACAATTCTCCATTATATTTGTCATCACAATCCTCCATTACATTTGGCATCCCAATGCTCCCTGCCATTGCCATCGCAATGGACCATGACATATGTCATCACAATGCTCCCTGACACCTATCTTCACAATACTCCATGACCTTCTCATCACAATGCTCCATGCCCTTGTCATCACAATGCTCCATGACACCTGTCATCCCAATGTTCCGTGACTCCAGGCATCACAATGCTTCATAATATTTGTCATCACAGTGGTCGATGCCCGCGTCATCACAAGGCTCTGTGACATTTGTAACGACAATGCTGCATGATCTTTTCATCACAATGCTCCGTGACCCTTGTCATCACAATGCTACATGCCTTTGTAAGCAAAATGCTCCATGACCCCTGTCATGACACTTGTCATCACAATTCTGCATGCACTTGTCAGCACCATGCTCCCTGACCGTTGCCATCACAATGCTCCATGCCACTGTCATCACAATGCTCCATTACCTTTGTCATCAGAATCCTCCATGACACCTGTCTTCACAATACTGCATGACCTGGTCATCACAATGCTCCATACCCTTGTCATCACAATGCACCATTCCAACTGTCATCACAATAATCCATGAAACTTATTAGACCAATGCTCCATGCCCTTGTCATCACAATGCTCCATGCCCTTGTTATCACAATGCTCCATGACCACTGTCACCACAATGCTCCTTGACTCCAGTCATCACAATGCTTCATGACCTTTGTCATCACAGTGGTCCATGCCCTCGTCATCAACAGTCTCTGTGAACTTTTTAACCACAATGCTCCATGAACTTTTCATCACAATGCTCTTTGACCCTTGTCATCACAATGCTCTATGCCTTTCTCAGCACAACGCTCCATGACACTTGTCATCACAATGCTCCATGCGCTTGTCAGAACAATGCTCCATGACACATGTCATCACAATGCACCATACGCTTGTCATCAGAGTGCTCCACAATCTTGTTATCACAGTGCTCCATAAACCTTGTCATCACAATGCTCCATGCACTTCTCATCAAAATGCTCTCTCACCATTGATATCACAATGTTACATCACTATTCGTCACAATACTCCCTCACCCCTGGCATCACATTGTTCCATAACTCCTGTCATCAACATGCTACATGCATTATCATCACAATATTCGATGACCCCTGACAACACAATGTTCCATCACCCCTGTCATCAAAATGCTCCATGATCCTTTTCATCTAATTGCTCCATGACCCTGTCATCAAAATGCTCCCTGCCCTTCTCATCACAATGCACAACACACTTGTCATCAAAATGCTCCATGACCTTTGTCATCACAAAGATCCATGACGCTTGGGATCACAGTGCTCCATGTCATGGTCATCACGATGCTCCATGAACGCTCTCATCACATTGCTCTGTGACACCTGTCATCCCAATGCTCTGTGACTCCAGTCATCACAATGCTTCATAACATTTCTCATCACAGAGGTCCATGCCTGCGCCATCACAAGGCTCTGTGACCTTTGTAACCACAATGCTCTATGAAATTTCCAGCACAATGCTCCGTGACCCTAGTCATCACAATGCTCCACTCCTTTGTCAGAAAAATCCTCCATGACTCTTGTCATCACAAAGTGCCACGCGCTTTTTATCACAACGGTCCACAAATTTGTCATGGCAATGCTCCATAAAGCTTGTAATCACAATGTTCCATGCCCTTCTCATCACAGTGCTCCATTACACCTGTCATACAAATGCTCCATGACCCCTGCCATCACATTGTTTCATGGCCTTGTCATCACAAGGCTCCATGACACATGTCATCACAATGCTCCAATACCCCTGTAATCGCAATGCTCCATGCCCTTGTCATCACAAAGCTCCATGACACATGTCATCATAATGTTCCATGGCCTTCTCATCAAAATGCTCCATGCCCTTGTCATGACAATGATCCCAGACCACTGTAATCACAATGCTCCATGCCCCTTTTCATCTCAATGCTCCATGAACCCAGTCTTCACAATGCATCATACCCATCATCATAATGTTTCTGGCTACTGTCACCACAATGAAATCAAAATTCTCCATGACCTCTGTCATCACAATGCTTCATGAACCCTGTCATCACAATACTCCATGAACATTTTCAGCCCAATGCTCCTTAACCCTGTCATCACAATGCATCATGCCCATCATCATAATGCTTCTGGCTACTGTCACCACAATGAAATCAAAATTCTCCATGACCTCTGTCATCACAATGCTTCATGACCTCTGTCATCACAATATTCCATTACCATTGTCATCACAATCCTCCATGAACCTTGGGATCTCATTGTTTCATGCCCTTGTCATCACAATGCTCCATACTCCTTGAAATCAAAATGATCCATGACCTCTGTCAACACAATGCTCCAAACCCTTGTAATCACAAAGTTCCATAACACTTGTCATCACAATGCTCCATGATGCCTGTCATCACAATACTCCATGCCCTTTTCATCACAATGCTCCATGAAGTTTGTCATCACAATTCTGAATACACTTGTCATCACAATGCTCCCTGACACTTGTCTTCAGAATGCTCCTTGTACCCTGTCACGAAAAGGCTCCAAGCCTTTTTCATCACAATGCCCCATGCCGTTTTCATCACAATGCTCCATGCCATTGTCATCAAAATACACCACAAGCTTGTCATCAGAATGCTCTGTGACCCTTATCATCACAGTTCTCCATGCACTTTTCAGCACAATGCTACCTGACCCTTGTCATCACAATGGCCCAAGCCATTGTCATCACAATGCTCCATTACCTTTGTCATCAGAATCCTCCATGACACTTGGCATCTCAATGCTCCATGCCTTTGTCATCACAATGGGCCATTCCAAGTGTCATCGCAATAATCCATGAAACTTATTAGACTAATGCCCCATGCCCTTTTCATCACAATGTGCCATTCCAACTGTCATCGCAATAATCCATGAAAGTTATTAGACCAATGCTCCATGCCCTTGTCATCACAATGCTCCATGCCCTTGTTATCACAATGCTCCATGAGCCATGTCATCACAGTGCTCCGTGACTCCAGTCATCACAATGCTTCATGCCCTTTGTCATCACAAAGGTGCATGCCCTCGTCATCAACATTCTCTGTGACCTTTTTATCCACAATGCTCCATGAACATTTCATCACAATGCTCTTTGATCCTTTTCATCACAATGCTCTATGCCTTTCTCAGCACAATGCTCCATGACACTTGTCATCAGAATGCTCCATGCGCTTGTCAAAACAATGCTCCACGACTCATGTCATCACAATGCACCATGTACATGTCATCACAGTGCTCCACAATCTTGTCATCACAATGCTCCATAAACCTTTTCATCACAATGTTCCATGCACTTCTCATCAATATGCTCTCTCACCACTGATATCACAATGTTCCATCACTATTCGTCACAATAATCCTACATCCCTGTAATCACAATGTTCCATGACTCCTGGCATCACAGTGCTACATGCACTTATCATCACAATGTTCGATGACCTATGACATCACAATGTTCCATAAGCCATGTCATCCATATGCTCCATGACCATTTTCATCAAAAGGCTCCATGTCCCCTGACATCACAATGCTCCATACCCCTTGTCATTACAGTGCTCCATGATGCTTGTCATCACAATTATCCATGATCTTCTCATGACAATGCTCCACGGTGTTGCCATCACAGGGCTCCATGCCCTGGTCATCACAATGCTCCATGTTCCCTGTCATCACAATTCTCCACGTCCTTGGCATCACTATGTTCCATGACACTTCTCATCAGAGTGTTACTTGCTTTGTCAGCACAATGCTCCACAAGCTTGTCATCAGCATGCTCCATGCCCCTGTCATCACAATGCTCCATGCCCTTGCCATCACAATGCTCCATGAACCCTGTCATCACAATGCTCCGTGACTCCAATCATCACAATGCTTCATAACGTTTGTCATCACAATAGTCCATGCCCGCATCGTCACAAGGCTCTGTGACCATTGTAACCACAATGCTCTATGAACATTTCATCACAATTCTCTGTGACCCTTGTCATCAGAATGCTTCATGTCTTTGTCAGAACAATGCTCCATGACCATTGTCATCACAAAGTGCCACGCACATTTCATCACAACGGTCCACAACCTTGTCATTGCAGTGCTCCATAAACCTTGTACTCACAATGGTCCATGCACTCCTCATCAAAATGCTCTCTTAACAGAGATATCACAATGTTCCATCACTAGTCATTACAATACTCCCTCACCCCTGTAATCACAATGTTCCATGACCCTGTCATCACAATGCTACATCCCTTTATCATCACAATGTTCCATGACCCCTGACATCACTGTATTTCATAACGCCTGTCATCAAAATGCTCCATGACCCTTTTCATCCCAAAGCTCCATGACCCCTGACGTCACAATGTTCTATAACCCCTGCCATCAAAAGGTTCCATTACAGTTTTTATTAAATTGCTGCATGACACGGTCATCAAAATGGTCCCTGCCCTTCTCATCACAATGCACCGTGCCCTTGTCGTCAAAATGCTCCATGAGTTGTCATCACAAAGCTCCATGACCCTTGGTATCACAGTGCTCCATGTCATTGTCATCACAATGCTCCATGAACCCTCTCATCACATTGCTCCATGCCCTTGTCATCACAAAGCTCCATAACACTTGTCATAACAATGCTCGATGCCCTTCTCATCACAATGCTCCATGCCCTTTTCATTACAATCCTGCATGACCAATGTATCATAGTGTTCTGTACCTTGTCATCACAATGCTCCATGCCCACTCTCCTCACAATAATCCATGAAACATTTCAGACCAAAGTTCCATGTCATTCTCATCACAATGCTCCATTACCTCTGTCACAACAATGCACCCTGACACCTGCCATCACAATTCTCCACGGCCTAGTCATCACAGGGTTCCATGACACTTGTCATCACAATGGTGAAGACCCCTGTAATCACAGTGCTCCATGCCCTTGTCATCACAAATCTCCATGACGCATGTCATCAGAAAATTTCCATGGCTTTCTCATCACAATGCTCCATGCCCTTGTCATCAGAATGCTCTAAGACCCCTGTAAACACAATGCTCCATGCCACTTTTCATCTCAATGCTCCATGAACCCTGTCATCACAATGCACCATGCCCATCATCATAATGCTTCATGCTATTGTCATCACAATGAAATCAAAATGCTCCATGACCTCTGTCATAACAATGCTCCAAACCCTTGTGATCACAATATTCCATAACACTTGCGATAACAATGCCCCATGACGGTCGTCATCACCGTTATCCATGGTCTTCTCATCACAATGCTCCATGAACTTTGTCATCATAATGCTCAATGCATTTGTCATCAAAATGTTCCCTGACACTTGTTTTCTGTATGCTCTTTGAACCCTGTCATGACAAGTCACCATTCCTTTTTCATCAAAATGATCCATGCCCTTTTCATCACAATGCTCCAAGACCCCTGTAATCACAATGCTCCATTCCCTTGTCATCACAAAGCTCAGTGACGCATGTCATCAGAATGCTCCTTGGCCTTCTCCTGACAATGATGTATGCCCTTGTCCTCACAATGTGCCAAGACCCCTGTAATCACAATGCTCCATGCCCCTTTTCATCACTATGCTCCATGATAATTGTCATCACAAGGCTCCATGATTTTCTCATCACAAGGTTCCAGGACCTTGTCATCACAATGCTTCACGACCTTGTCATGAAAATTCTCAATGGCCCTTGTCATCATAATGCTACAAGCACTAGTCATCACAATGCTCCATTATATTTGTCATCACAATCCTCCATTAAATTAGGCATCACAATAATCCCTGCCATTGTCATTGCAATGGACCATGACATATGTCATCACAATGCTCCCTGACACCTGTCTTCTCCATACTCCATGACCTTCTCTTCACAATGATCCATGCGCTTGTCATGACAATGCTCCATGACTTGTCATCACAAAGCTCCATGACCCATGACCCATGTATCACACTGTTCTGTGCCCTCATCATCACAATGCTCCATGCGACTCTCTTCACAATAATCCATGAAATATTTCAGAGCAATGCTCCATGCCCTTCTCATCAAAATGCTCCATTACCCCTGTCATAACAATGATCGATGACCCCTGCCATCACAATGTTACACGGCATTGTTATCACAAGGCTCCATGACTCATGTCATCACAATGATCAAGACCACTGTAATCACAGTGCTCCATGTCCTTGTCATCACAAACCTCCATGACGCATGTCATCAGAATGTTCCATGGCCTTCACATCACAATGCTCCATGCCCTTGTCATCACAATGCTCCGAGACCCCTGTAATCACAATATGTCATGCCCCTTTTCATCTCAATGCTCCATGAACCCTGTCATCACAATGTATCATGCCCAATATCATAATGCTTCATGCTTTTGTCATCACAATGAAATCAAAATGCTCCATGACCTCTGTCATCATAATGCTCTGAACCCTTGTGATCACAATGTTCCATAACACTTATCATCACAACACCCCATGATGCTCATCATCACCATTATCCATGGTCTTCTCATCACAATGCTCCATGACTTTTGTTATCAAAATGCTCAATACACTTGTCATCACAATGCGCCCTGACACTATTCGTCAGTATGCTCCTTGAACCCTGTCATGACAAGGCTCCATGCCTTTTTCATCACCATGATCCATGCCTTTTTCATCACAATGCTCAAGGACCACTGTAATCATAATTCACCATGCACTTGTCATCACAAAGCTCAATGACACATATCATTAGAATGCTCCTTGGTCTTCACCTCACAATGCTCCATGCCCTTGTCATCCCAATGCTCCATGACCCCTGTATTCACAATGCTCTGTGACTCTTGTCATCACAGTGCTCCATGACACCTGTCATCACAATGCTCCATGACTTTGTCAGCAAAATGCTACATGACTTTGTCATTACAATGCTCTATGCGCTTGTCGTCACAATACTCCAATACTATTTTCTTCACAATCCTCCATGAACCATGGGTTCACATTGCTTCATGCCCTTGTCATCTGAATGCTCCATGCTCCTTGAAATCAAAATGATCCATGACATCTCTCATCACAATTCTCCAAACTCTTGTGATGACAGTATTCCATAACACTTGTCATCACAACGCTGCATGCTGCCTGTCATCACAATATTCCATGCCCTTCTCATCACAATGCTCCATGACCTTTGTCATCACAATGCTCCAAACCATTGTCATCACAATGCTCTTTTTCCATTGTCATCAGAATCCTCCATGACACTTGGCATCACAATGCTCCATGCCATTGTTGTCATCGGGCCATTACATATGTCATCACAATGCTCCATGACAACTGCCTTCACAATAATGCATGACATGGTCATCACAATTATCCATGCCCTTGTGATCACAATGCGCCTTTCCAAATGTCATCACTATAATCCATGAAATTATTAGACCAATGCTCCATGCACTTTTCATCTCAATGCTCCATGCCCTTGTTATCACAATGCTTCATGACCCCTGTCATCACAATGCTCCGTGACTGCAGTCATCAAAATGCTTCATGACCTTTGTCATCACAATGGTCCATGTGCTCGTCATCAACAGTCTCTGTGTCCTTTTTAACCACAGTGCTCCATGAACTTTTCATCACAATGCTCTTTGACACTTGTCATCAAAATGCTCTATGAATATCTCAGCACAATGCTCCATGCCTTTGTCAGAAAAATGCTCCATGACCCTTGTCATCACAGAGTGCAACACGCTTTTCATTACAACGGTCCACAAATTTGTCATCACAGTGCTCCATAAACCTTGTAATCACAATGATCCATGCCCTTTTCATCACAATGCTCCATTACACCTGTAATTAAAATGCTCCATGACCCCTGCCATCAAAATGCTCCATGGACTTGTCAACACATGGCGCGATGACACTTCTCATCACAATGCTCCAAACCCTTGTGATCACAGTGTTCCATAACATTTGTCATCACAACGCTCCATGATGCCTGTCATCAAAGTAGTCCATGCACTTTTCATCACAATGCTCCATGACCATTGTCATCACAATTCTCGATACACTTGTCATCACAATGCTCCCTGACACTTGTCATCAGAATGCTCCTTGACCCTGTCAGGAAAAGGCTCCATGCCTTTTTCATCACAATGCCCCATGCCGTTTTCATCACAATGCTCCATACCATTGTCATCAAAATACTCCAGAAGCTTGTCTTCAGAATGCTCCATGACCTTTGTCATCACAATGCTCCAAGCTATTGTCATCAAAATGCTCCATTACCTTTGTCATCAGATTCCTCCATGACACTTGGCATCACAATGCTCCATGCCATTGTCATCACAATGGGCCATTACATATGTTATCACAATACTCCCTGACACCTGTTTTCACAATACTGCATGACCTGGTCATCACAATTCTCCATGAACTTGTCATCACAATGCGCCATTCCAACTGTCATTGCAATAATCAATGAAACATATTAGACCAATGTTCCATGCCCTTGTCATCACAATTCTCCATGCCCTTGTTATCACAATGCTCCAGGACCCCTGTCATCACAATGCTCCGTGACTCCAGTCATCACAATGCTTCACGACTTTTGCATCACAGGTTCCATGCCCTCGTCATCAACAGTCTCTGTGACCATTTTAACCACAATGCTCCATGAACATTTCATCACAATGCTCTTTGACCCTTGTCATCACAATGCTCTATGCCTTTCTCAGCACAATGCTCCATGACACTTGTCATCACAATGCTCCATGCGCTTGTCAGAACAATGCTCCATGACACATGTCATGACAATGCACCATTCGCTTGTCATCAGAGTGCTCAACAAACTTGTCATCACAATGCTCCATAAACTTGTCATCACAATGCTCCATGCACATCTCATCAAAATGCTCTCTCACCATTGATATCACAATGTTACATCACTATTCGTCACAATACTCCCTCACCCCTGGCATCACAATGTTCCATAACTCCTGTCATCAACATTCTACATGCATTATCATCACAATATTCGATGACCCCTGACAACACAATGTTCCATCACCCCTGTCAACAAAATGCTCCATGATCCTTTTCATCAATTTGCTCCATGTCCCTGTCATCAAAATGCTCCCTGCCCTTCTCATCACAATGCACAACACACTTGTCATCAAAATGCTCCATGACCTTTGTCATCACAAAGATGCATGACGCTTGAGATCACAGTGCTCCATGTCATTGTCATCACGATGCTCCAAGACCCCTGCAATCACAATGCTCCATGCCCTTGTTAGCACAAAGCTCAATGACGCATGTCATTAGAATGCTCCTTGGCCTTCTCCTCACAATGCTCCATGCCCATGTCATCACAATGTTCTAAGACCCCTGTAATCACAATGGTCCATGTCCCTTTTCTTCAGTATGCTCCATGAGATTTGTCATCACAAGGCTCCATGGTTTTCTCATCACAATGCTCCAGGATCTTGTCATCACAATGCTTCATGACTTGTCATGAAAATACTCAATGGCCCTTGTCATCATAATGCTCCAAGCCCTAGTCATCACAATGCTCCATTATATTTGTCATCACAATCCTCCATTACATTTGGCATCACAATGCTCCCTGCCATTGTCATCGCAATGGACCATGACATATGTCATCACAATACTCCCTGACACCTTTCTTCAAAATACTCCATGAACTTCTCATCAAAATGCTCCATGACCCTGTCATTACAATGCTACATGCCCTTGTCATCGCAGGGCTCCATGACCCATGTCATCACAATGCTCCGTGACTCCAGGCATCACAATGCTTCATAACATTTGTCATCAGAATGGTCCATGCCCGCATCATCCCAATGCTCTGTGACCTTTGTAACCACAATGCTCCATGATCTATTCATCACAATGCTCCGTGACACTAGTCATCACAATGCTCCATGCCTTTGTCAGAAAAATGCTCCATGACCCTTGTCATCACAATGTGCCACGCACTATTCATCACTACGGTCCACAAATTTGTCATTACAATGCTCCATAAACCTTGAAATCACAATGCTCCTTTCCCTTCTCATCACAATGCTCCATTACCCCTATCATAACAATGATCCATGACCCCTGCCATCACAATGTTACACGAGCTTGTCATCACAAGGCTCCAAGACACTTGTCATCACAATGCTCCAAGACCCCTGTAATCACAATGCTCCATGCCCTTTTCATCACAAAGCTCCATGACACATGTCATCAGAATGTTCCATGGCCTTCTGTTCAAAATGCTCCATGCCCTTGTCATCACAGTGCTCCAAGACCCCTGTAATCACAATGCTCCATGCCCCATTTCATCAGTATGCTCCATGAGATTTGTCATCACAAGGCTCCATGGTTTTCTCATCACAATGCTCCAGGACCTTGTCATCACAATGCTTCACGACCTTGCCATGAAAATTCTCAATGGCCCTTGTCATCATAATGCTCCAAGCCCTAGTCATCACAATTCTCCATTATATTTGTCATCACAATCCTCCATTACATTTGGCATCCCAATGCTCCCTGCCATTGCCATCGCAATGGACCATGACATATGTCATCACAATGCTCCCTGACACCTATCTTCACAATACTCCATGACCTTCTCATCACAATGCTCCATGCCCTTGTCATCACAATGCTCCATGACACCTGTCATCCCAATGTTCCGTGACTCCAGGCATCACAATGCTTCATAATATTTGTCATCACAGTGGTCGATGCCCGCGTCATCACAAGGCTCTGTGACATTTGTAACGACAATGCTGCATGATCTTTTCATCACAATGCTCCGTGACCCTTGTCATCACAATGCTACATGCCTTTGTAAGCAAAATGCTCCATGACCCCTGTCATGACACTTGTCATCACAATTCTGCATGCACTTGTCAGCACCATGCTCCCTGACCGTTGCCATCACAATGCTCCATGCCACTGTCATCACAATGCTCCATTACCTTTGTCATCAGAATCCTCCATGACACCTGTCTTCACAATACTGCATGACCTGGTCATCACAATGCTCCATACCCTTGTCATCAGAATGCACCATTCCAACTGTCATCACAATAATCCATGAAACTTATTAGACCAATGCTCCATGCCCTTGTCATCACAATGCTCCATGCCCTTGTTATCACAATGCTCCATGACCACTGTCACCAAAATGCTCCTTGACTCCAGTCATCACAATGCTTCATGACCTTTGTCATCACAGTGGTCCATGCCCTCGTCATCAACAGTCTCTGTGAACTTTTTAACCACAATGCTCCATGAACTTTTCATCACAATGCTCTTTGACCCTTGTCATCACAATGCTCTATGCCTTTCTCAGCACAACGCTCCATGACACTTGTCATCACAATGCTCCATGCGCTTGTCAGAACAATGCTCCATGACACATGTCATCACAATGCACCATACGCTTGTCATCAGAGTGCTCCACAATCTTGTTATCACAGTGCTCCATAAACCTTGTCATCACAATGCTCCATGCACTTCTCATCAAAATGCTCTCTCACCATTGATATCACAATGTTACATCACTATTCGTCACAATACTCCCTCACCCCTGGCATCACATTGTTCCATAACTCCTGTCATCAACATGCTACATGCATTATCATCACAATATTCGATGACCCCTGACAACACAATGTTCCATCACCCCTGTCATCAAAATGCTCCATGATCCTTTTCATCTAATTGCTCCATGACCCTGTCATCAAAATGCTCCCTGCCCTTCTCATCACAATGCACAACACACTTGTCATCAAAATGCTCCATGACCTTTGTCATCACAAAGATCCATGACGCTTGGGATCACAGTGCTCCATGTCATGGTCATCACGATGCTCCATGAACGCTCTCATCACATTGCTCTGTGACACCTGTCATCACAATGCTCTGTGACTCCAGTCATCACAATGCTTCATAACATTTCTCATCACAGAGGTCCATGCCTGCGCCATCACAAGGCTCTGTGACCTTTGTAACCACAATGCTCTATGAAATTTCCAGCACAATGCTCCGTGACCCTAGTCATCACAATGCTCCACTCCTTTGTCAGAAAAATCCTCCATGACTCTTGTCATCACAAAGTGCCACGCGCTTTTTATCACAACGGTCCACAAATTTGTCATGGCAATGCTCCATAAAGCTTGTAATCACAATGTTCCATGCCCTTCTCATCACAGTGCTCCATTACACCTGTCATACAAATGCTCCATGACCCCTGACATCACATTGTTTCATGGCCTTGTCATCACAAGGCTCCATGACACATGTCATCACAATGCTCCAATACCCCTGTAATCGCAATGCTCCATGCCCTTGTCATCACAAAGCTCCATGACACATGTCATCATAATGTTCCATGGCCTTCTCATCAAAATGCTCCATGCCCTTGTCATGACAATGATCCCAGACCACTGTAATCACAATGCTCCATGCCCCTTTTCATCTCAATGCTCCATGAACCCAGTCTTCACAATGCATCATACCCATCATCATAATGTTTATGGCTACTGTCACCACAATGAAATCAAAATTCTCCATGACCTCTGTCATCACAATGCTTCATGAACCCTGTCATCACAATACTCCATGAACATTTTCAGCCCAATGCTCCTTAACCCTGTCATCACAATGCATCATGCCCATCATCATAATGCTTCTGGCTACTGTCACCACAATGAAATCAAAATTCTCCATGACCTCTGTCATCACAATGCTTCATGACCTCTGTCATCACAATATTCCATTACCATTGTCATCACAATCCTCCATGAACCTTGGGATCTCATTGTTTCATGCCCTTGTCATCACAATGCTCCATACTCCTTGAAATCAAAATGATCCATGACCTCTGTCAACACAATGCTCCAAACCCTTGTAATCACAAAGTTCCATAACACTTGTCATCACAATGCTCCATGATGCCTGTCATCACAATACTCCATGCCCTTTTCATCACAATGCTCCATGAAGTTTGTCATCACAATTCTGAATACACTTGTCATCACAATGCTCCCTGACACTTGTCTTCAGAATGCTCCTTGTACCCTGTCACGAAAAGGCTCCAAGCCTTTTTCATCACAATGCCCCATGCCGTTTTCATCACAATGCTCCATGCCATTGTCATCAAAATACACCACAAGCTTGTCATCAGAATGCTCTGTGACCCTTATCATCACAGTTCTCCATGCACTTTTCAGCACAATGCTACCTGACCCTTGTCATCACAATGGCCCAAGCCATTGTCATCACAATGCTCCATTACCTTTGTCATCAGAATCCTCCATGACACTTGGCATCTCAATGCTCCATGCCTTTGTCATCACAATGGGCCATTCCAAGTGTCATCGCAATAATCCATGAAACTTATTAGACTAATGCCCCATGCCCTTTTCATCACAATGTGCCATTCCAACTGTCATCGCAATAATCCATGAAAGTTATTAGACCAATGCTCCATGCCCTTGTCATCACAATGCTCCATGCCCTTGTTATCACAATGCTCCATGAGCCATGTCATCACAGTGCTCCGTGACTCCAGTCATCACAATGCTTCATGCCCTTTGTCATCACAAAGGTGCATGCCCTCGTCATCAACATTCTCTGTGACCTTTTTATCCACAATGCTCCATGAACATTTCATCACAATGCTCTTTGATCCTTTTCATCACAATGCTCTATGCCTTTCTCAGCACAATGCTCCATGACACTTGTCATCAGAATGCTCCATGCGCTTGTCAAAACAATGCTCCACGACTCATGTCATCACAATGCACCATGTACATGTCATCACAGTGCTCCACAATCTTGTCATCACAATGCTCCATAAACCTTTTCATCACAATGTTCCATGCACTTCTCATCAATATGCTCTCTCACCACTGATATCACAATGTTCCATCACTATTCGTCACAATAATCCTACATCCCTGTAATCACAATGTTCCATGACTCCTGGCATCACAGTGCTACATGCACTTATCATCACAATGTTCGATGACCTATGACATCACAATGTTCCATAAGCCATGTCATCCATATGCTCCATGACCATTTTCATCAAAAGGCTCCATGTCCCCTGACATCACAATGCTCCATACCCCTTGTCATTACAGTGCTCCATGATGCTTGTCATCACAATTATCCATGATCTTCTCATGACAATGCTCCACGGTGTTGCCATCACAGGGCTCCATGCCCTGGTCATCACAATGCTCCATGTTCCCTGTCATCACAATTCTCCACGTCCTTGGCATCACTATGTTCCATGACACTTCTCATCAGAGTGTTACTTGCTTTGTCAGCACAATGCTCCACAAGCTTGTCATCAGCATGCTCCATGCCCCTGTCATCACAATGCTCCATGCCCTTGCCATCACAATGCTCCATGAACCCTGTCATCACAATGCTCCGTGACTCCAATCATCACAATGCTTCATAACGTTTGTCATCACAATAGTCCATGCCCGCATCGTCACAAGGCTCTGTGACCATTGTAACCACAATGCTCTATGAACATTTCATCACAATTCTCTGTGACCCTTGTCATCAGAATGCTTCATGTCTTTGTCAGAACAATGCTCCATGACCATTGTCATCACAAAGTGCCACGCACATTTCATCACAACGGTCCACAACCTTGTCATTGCAGTGCTCCATAAACCTTGTACTCACAATGGTCCATGCACTCCTCATCAAAATGCTCTCTTAACAGAGATATCACAATGTTCCATCACTAGTCATTACAATACTCCCTCACCCCTGTAATCACAATGTTCCATGACCCTGTCATCACAATGCTACATCCCTTTATCATCACAATGTTCCATGACCCCTGACATCACTGTATTTCATAACGCCTGTCATCAAAATGCTCCATGACCCTTTTCATCCCAAAGCTCCATGACCCCTGACGTCACAATGTTCTATAACCCCTGCCATCAAAAGGTTCCATTACAGTTTTTATTAAATTGCTGCATGACACGGTCATCAAAATGGTCCCTGCCCTTCTTATCACAATGCACCGTGCCCTTGTCGTCAAAATGCTCCATGAGTTGTCATCACAAAGCTCCATGACCCTTGGTATCACAGTGCTCCATGTCATTGTCATCACAATGCTCCATGAACCCTCTCATCACATTGCTCCATGCCCTTGTCATCACAAAGCTCCATAACACTTGTCATAACAATGCTCGATGCCCTTCTCATCACAATGCTCCATGCCCTTTTCATTACAATCCTGCATGACCAATGTATCATAGTGTTCTGTACCTTGTCATCACAATGCTCCATGCCCACTCTCCTCACAATAATCCATGAAACATTTCAGACCAAAGTTCCATGTCATTCTCATCACAATGCTCCATTACCTCTGTCACAACAATGCACCCTGACACCTGCCATCACAATTCTCCACGGCCTAGTCATCACAGGGTTCCATGACACTTGTCATCACAATGGTGAAGACCCCTGTAATCACAGTGCTCCATGCCCTTGTCATCACAAATCTCCATGACGCATGTCATCAGAAAATTTCCATGGCTTTCTCATCACAATGCTCCATGCCCTTGTCATCAGAATGCTCCAAGACCCCTGTAAACACAATGCTCCATGCCACTTTTCATCTCAATGCTCCATGAACCCTGTCATAACAATGCACCATGCCCATCATCATAATGCTTCATGCTATTGTCATCACAATGAAATCAAAATGCTCCATGACCTCTGTCATAACAATGCTCCAAACCCTTGTGATCACAATATTCCATAACACTTGCGATAACAATGCCCCATGACGGTCGTCATCACCGTTATCCATGGTCTTCTCATCACAATGCTCCATGAACTTTGTCATCATAATGCTCAATGCATTTGTCATCAAAATGTTCCCTGACACTTGTTTTCTGTATGCTCTTTGAACCCTGTCATGACAAGTCACCATTCCTTTTTCATCAAAATGATCCATGCCCTTTTCATCACAATGCTCCAAGACCCCTGTAATCACAATGCTCCATTCCCTTGTCATCACAAAGCTCAGTGACGCATGTCATCAGAATGCTCCTTGGCCTTCTCCTGACAATGATGCATGCCCTTGTCCTCACAATGTGCCAAGACCCCTGTAATCACAATGCTCCATGCCCCTTTTCATCACTATGCTCCATGATAATTGTCATCACAAGGCTCCATGATTTTCTCATCACAAGGTTCCAGGACCTTGTCATCACAATGCTTCACGACCTTGTCATGAAAATTCTCAATGGCCCTTGTCATCATAATGCTACAAGCACTAGTCATCACAATGCTCCATTATATTTGTCATCACAATCCTCCATTAAATTTGGCATCACAATAATCCCTGCCATTGTCATTGCAATGGACCATGACATATGTCATCACAATGCTCCCTGACACCTGTCTTCTCCATACTCCATGACCTTCTCTTCACAATGATCCATGCGCTTGTCATGACAATGCTCCATGACTTGTCATCACAAAGCTCCATGACCCATGACCCATGTATCACACTGTTCTGTGCCCTCATCATCACAATGCTCCATGCGACTCTCTTCACAATAATCCATGAAATATTTCAGAGCAATGCTCCATGCCCTTCTCATCAAAATGCTCCATTACCCCTGTCATAACAATGATCGATGACCCCTGCCATCACAATGTTACACGGCATTGTTATCACAAGGCTCCATGACTCATGTCATCACAATGATCAAGACCACTGTAATCACAGTGCTCCATGTCCTTGTCATCACAAACCTCCATGACGCATGTCATCAGAATGTTCCATGGCCTTCACATCACAATGCTCCATGCCCTTGTCATCACAATGCTCCGAGACCCCTGTAATCACAATATGTCATGCCCCTTTTCATCTCAATGCTCCATGAACCCTGTCATCACAATGTATCATGCCCAATATCATAATGCTTCATGCTTTTGTCATCACAATGAAATCAAAATGCTCCATGACCTCTGTCATCATAATGCTCTGAACCCTTGTGATCACAATGTTCCATAACACTTATCATCACAACACCCCATGATGCTCATCATCACCATTATCCATGGTCTTCTCATCACAATGCTCCATGACTTTTGTTATCAAAATGCTCAATACACTTGTCATCACAATGCGCCCTGACACTATTCGTCAGTATGCTCCTTGAACCCTGTCATGACAAGGCTCCATGCCTTTTTCATCACCATGATCCATGCCTTTTTCATCACAATGCTCAAGGACCACTGTAATCATAATTCACCATGCACTTGTCATCACAAAGCTCAATGACACATATCATTAGAATGCTCCTTGGTCTTCACCTCACAATGCTCCATGCCCTTGTCATCCCAATGCTCCATGACCCCTGTATTCACAATGCTCTGTGACTCTTGTCATCACAGTGCTCCATGACACCTGTCATCACAATGCTCCATGACTTTGTCAGCAAAATGCTACATGACTTTGTCATTACAATGCTCTATGCGCTTGTCGTCACAATACTCCAATACTATTTTCTTCACAATCCTCCATGAACCATGGGTTCACATTGCTTCATGCCCTTGTCATCTGAATGCTCCATGCTCCTTGAAATCAAAATGATCCATGACATCTCTCATCACAATTCTCCAAACTCTTGTGATGACAGTATTCCATAACACTTGTCATCACAACGCTGCATGCTGCCTGTCATCACAATATTCCATGCCCTTCTCATCACAATGCTCCATGACCTTTGTCATCACAATGCTCCAAACCATTGTCATCACAATGCTCTTTTTCCATTGTCATCAGAATCCTCCATGACACTTGGCATCACAATGCTCCATGCCATTGTTGTCATCGGGCCATTACATATGTCATCACAATGCTCCATGACAACTGCCTTCACAATAATGCATGACATGGTCATCACAATTATCCATGCCCTTGTGATCACAATGCGCCTTTCCAAATGTCATCACTATAATCCATGAAATTATTAGACCAATGCTCCATGCACTTTTCATCTCAATGCTCCATGCCCTTGTTATCACAATGCTTCATGACCCCTGTCATCACAATGCTCCGTGACTGCAGTCATCAAAATGCTTCATGACCTTTGTCATCACAATGGTCCATGTGCTCGTCATCAACAGTCTCTGTGTCCTTTTTAACCACAGTGCTCCATGAACTTTTCATCACAATGCTCTTTGACACTTGTCATCAAAATGCTCTATGAATATCTCAGCACAATGCTCCATGCCTTTGTCAGAAAAATGCTCCATGACCCTTGTCATCACAGAGTGCAACACGCTTTTCATTACAACGGTCCACAAATTTGTCATCACAGTGCTCCATAAACCTTGTAATCACAATGATCCATGCCCTTTTCATCACAATGCTCCATTACACCTGTAATAAAAATGCTCCATGACCCCTGCCATCAAAATGCTCCATGGACTTGTCAACACATGGCGCGATGACACTTCTCATCACAATGCTCCAAACCCTTGTGATCACAGTGTTCCATAACACTTGTCATCACAACGCTCCATGATGCCTGTCATCAAAGTAGTCCATGCACTTTTCATCACAATGCTCCATGACCATTGTCATCACAATTCTCGATACACTTGTCATCACAATGCTCCCTGACACTTGTCATCAGAATGCTCCTTGACCCTGTCAGGAAAAGGCTCCATGCCTTTTTCATCACAATGCCCCATGCCGTTTTCATCACAATGCTCCATACCATTGTCATCAAAATACTCCAGAAGCTTGTCTTCAGAATGCTCCATGACCTTTGTCATCACAATGCTCCAAGCTATTGTCATCAAAATGCTCCATTACCTTTGTCATCAGATTCCTCCATGACACTTGGCATCACAATGCTCCATGCCATTGTCATCACAATGGGCCATTACATATGTTATCACAATACTCCCTGACACCTGTTTTCACAATACTGCATGACCTGGTCATCACAATTCTCCATGAACTTGTCATCACAATGCGCCATTCCAACTGTCATTGCAATAATCAATGAAACATATTAGACCAATGTTCCATGCCCTTGTCATCACAATTCTCCATGCCCTTGTTATCACAATGCTCCAGGACCCCTGTCATCACAATGCTCCGTGACTCCAGTCATCACAATGCTTCACGACTTTTGCATCACAGGTTCCATGCCCTCGTCATCAACAGTCTCTGTGACCATTTTAACCACAATGCTCCATGAACATTTCATCACAATGCTCTTTGACCCTTGTCATCACAATGCTCTATGCCTTTCTCAGCACAATGCTCCATGACACTTGTCATCACAATGCTCCATGCGCTTGTCAGAACAATGCTCCATGACACATGTCATGACAATGCACCATTCGCTTGTCATCAGAGTGCTCAACAAACTTGTCATCACAATGCTCCATAAACTTGTCATCACAATGCTCCATGCACATCTCATCAAAATGCTCTCTCACCATTGATATCACAATGTTACATCACTATTCGTCACAATACTCCCTCACCCCTGGCATCACAATGTTCCATAACTCCTGTCATCAACATTCTACATGCATTATCATCACAATATTCGATGACCCCTGACAACACAATGTTCCATCACCCCTGTCAACAAAATGCTCCATGATCCTTTTCATCAATTTGCTCCATGTCCCTGTCATCAAAATGCTCCCTGCCCTTCTCATCACAATGCACAACACACTTGTCATCAAAATGCTCCATGACCTTTGTCATCACAAAGATGCATGACGCTTGAGATCACAGTGCTCCATGTCATTGTCATCACGATGCTCCAAGACCCCTGCAATCACAATGCTCCATGCCCTTGTTAGCACAAAGCTCAATGACGCATGTCATTAGAATGCTCCTTGGCCTTCTCCTCACAATGCTCCATGCCCATGTCATCACAATGTTCTAAGACCCCTGTAATCACAATGGTCCATGTCCCTTTTCTTCAGTATGCTCCATGAGATTTGTCATCACAAGGCTCCATGGTTTTCTCATCACAATGCTCCAGGATCTTGTCATCACAATGCTTCATGACTTGTCATGAAAATACTCAATGGCCCTTGTCATCATAATGCTCCAAGCCCTAGTCATCACAATGCTCCATTATATTTGTCATCACAATCCTCCATTACATTTGGCATCACAATGCTCCATGCCATTGTCATCGCAATGGACCATGACATATGTCATCACAATGCTCCCTGACACCTTTCTTCAAAATACTCCATGAACTTCTCATCAAAATGCTCCATGACCCTGTCATTACAATGCTCCATGCCCTTGTCATCACAGTGCTCCATGATCCCTGTCATCACAATGCTCCGTGACTCCAGGCATCACAATGCTTCATAACATTTGTCATCACAGTGGTCCATGCCCACGTCATCACAAGGCTCTGTGGCCTATGTAACCACAATGCTCCATTAACTGTTCTTCACAATGCTCTGTGACCCTTTACATCACAATGCTCCATGCCTTTGTCAGAAAAATGCTCCATGACCCTTGTCATCACAGTGTGCCACACACTTTTAATCACAACGGTCCACAAATTTGTCATCGCAATGCTCCATAAACCTTGAAATCACAATGCTCCTTTCCCTTCTCATCACAATGCTCCATTACCACTATCATAACAATGATCCATGACCCCTGCCATCACAATGTTCCACGACCTTGTCATCACAAGGCTCCAAGACACTTGTCATCACAATGCTCCAAGACCCCTGTAATCACAATGCTCCATGCACTTGTCATCACAAAGCTCCATCACACATGTCATCAGTATGTTCAATGGCTTTCTCTTCAAAATGTTCCATGCCCTTGTCATCACAGTGCTCCAAGACCCCTGTAATCACAGTGCTCCATGCCCCATTTCATCAGTATGCTCCATGAGATATGTCATCACAAGGCTCCATGGTTTACTCATCACAATGCTCCAGGACCTTGTCATCACAATGCTTCACGACCTTGCCATGAAAATTCTCAATGGCCCTTGTCATCATAATACTCCAAGCCCTAGTCATCACAATGCTCCATTATATTTGTCATCACAATCCTCCATTACATTTGGCATCACAATGCTCCCTGCCATTGTCATCACGATGGACCATGACATATGTCATCACAATGCTCCCTGACACCTATCTTCACAATACTCCATGACCTTCTCATCACAATGCTCCATGCCGTTGTCATCACAATGCTCCATGACACCTGTCATCCCAATGTTCCGTGACTCCAGGCATCACAATGCTTCATAACATTTGTCATCACAGTGGTCGATGCCCGCGTCATCACAAGGCTCTGTGACCTTTGTAACGACAATGCTCCATGATCTTTTCATCACAATGCTCCGTGACCCTTGTCATCACAATGCTACATGCCTTTGTAAGAAAAATGCTCCATGACGCCTGTCATGACACTTGTCATCACAATTCTGCATGCACTTGTCAGCACCATGCTCCCTGACCCTTGTCATCACAATGCTCCAAGCCATTGTCATCACAGTGCTCCATTACCTGTGTCATCAGAATCCTCCATGACACCTGTCTTCACAATACTGCATAACCTGGTCATCACAATGCTCCATACCCTTGTCATCACAGTGCACCATTCCAACTGTCATCACAATAATCCATGAAACTTATTAGACCAATGCTCCATGCCCTTGTCATCACAATGCTCCATGCCTTTGTTATCACATTGCTCCATGACCACTGTCATCATAATGCTCCGTGACTCCAGTCATCACATTGCTTCATGACCTTTGTCATCACAATGGTCCATGCCCTCATCATCAACAGTCTCTGTGACCTTTTTAACCACAATGCTCCATGAACATTTCATCACAATGCTCTTTGACCCTTGTCATCACAATGCTCTATGCCTTTCTCAGCACAATTCTCCATGAAACTTGTCATCACAATGCTCCATGCGCTTGTCAGAACAATGCTCCACGACACATGTCATCACAATGCAACATTCGCTTGTCATCAGAATGCTCCACAATCTTGTCATCACAAAGATCCATAAACCTTGTCATCACAATGCTCCATGCACTTCTCATCAAAATGCTCTCTCACCATTGATATCACAATGTTACATCACTATTCGTCACAATACTCCCTCACCCCTGGCATCACAATGTTCCATAACTCCTGTCATCAACATGCTACATGCATTATCATCACAGTATTCGATGACCCCTGACAACACAATGTTCCATCACCTCTGTCATCAAAATGCTCCATGATCCTTTTCATCAATTTGCTCCATGACCCTGTCATCAAAATGCTCCCTGCCCTTCTCATCACAATGCACAACACACTTGTCTTCAAAATGCTCCATGACCTTTGTCATCACAAAGATCCATGACGCTTGGGATCACAGTGCTCCCTGTCACTGTCATCACGATGCTCCATGAACGCTCTCATCACATTGCTCCATGCCCTTGTCATCACAAAGCTCCAGGACACATGTCATCAGAATGCTCCATGGCCTTCTGCTCACAAAGCACCACGCCCTTGCCATCACAATGCTCCATTACCCCTGTCATAACAATGCTCCATGACTCCTGCCATCACGATGTTCCATGGACTTGTCATCACAAGGCTCCATGACCCTTCTCATCACAATGCTCCAAGACCCCTGTAATCACAATGCTCCAAGCCCCTTTTCATCTCAATGATCCATGAACCCTGTCATCACAATGCACCATGCCCATCATCATAATGCTTCATTCTATTGTCATCACAATGAAATCAAAATGCTCCATGACCTCTGTCATAACAATGCTCCAAACACTTGTGATCACAATATTCCATAACACTTGTCATCACAATGTCCCATGACTCTCGTCATGACAATTAACCATGGTCTTCTCATCACAATGCTCCTTGATCTTTGTCATCACAATGCTCAATACACTTGTCATCAAAATGCTCCCTGACACTTGTTGTCTGTATGCTCATTGTACCCTGTCATGAGAAGGCTCCATGCCTTTTTCATCACAATGATCCATGCCCTTTTCATCACAATGATCCAAGACCCCTATAATCACAATGCTCCATGCCCTTGTCATCACAAACCTCAATGACGCATGTCATTAGAATGCTCCTTGGCCTTCTCCTCACAATGCTGCATGCCCATGTCATCACAATGTTCTAAGACTCCTGTAATCACAATGGTCCATGTCCCTTTTCTTCAGTATGCTCCATGAGATTTGTCATCACAAGGCTCCATGGTTTTCTCAACACAATGCTCCAGGACCTTTTCATCACAATGCTTCATGAATTGTCATGAAAATTCTCAATGGCCCTTGTCATCATAATGCTCCAAGCCCTAGTCATCACAATGCTCCATTATATTTGTCATCACAATCCTCCATTACATTTGGCATCACAATGCTCCCTGCCATTGTCATCGCAATGGACCATGACATATGTCATCACAATGCTCCCTGACACCTTTCTTCAAAATACTCCATGAACTTCTCATCAAAATGCTCCATGACCCTGTCATTACAATGCTCCATGCCCTTGTCATCACAGTGCTCCATGATCCCTGTCATCACAATGCTCCGTGACTCCAGGCATCACAATGCTTCATAACATTTGTCATCACAGTGGTCCATGCCCACGTCATCCCAAGGCTCTGTGGCCTTTGTAACCAGAATGCTCCATGAACTATTCATCACAATGCTCTGTGACCCTTGTCATCACAATGCTCCATGCCTTTGTCAGAAAAATGCTCCATGAAACTTGTCATCACAATGCTCCATGCGCTTGTCAGAACAATGCTCCACGACACATGTCATCACAATGCACCATTCGCTTGTCATCAGAGTGCTCCACAATCTTGTTATCACAAAGATCCATAAACCTTGTCATCACAATGCTCCATGCACTTCTCATCAAAATGCTCTCTCACCATTAATATCACAATGTTACATCACTATTCGTCACAATACTCCCTCACCCCTGGCATCACAATGTTCCATAACTCCTGTCATCAACATGCTACATGCATTATCATCACAATATTCGATGACCCCTGAAAACACAATGTTCCATCACCTCTGTCATCAAAATGCTCCATGACCCTTTTCATCAAATTGTTCCATGACCCTGTCATCAAAATGCTCCCTGCCCTTCTCATCACAATGCACAACACACTTGTCTTCAAAATGCTCCATGACCTTTGCCATCACAAAGATCCATGACGCTTGGGATCACAGTGCTCCATGTCACTGTCATCACGATGCTCCATGAACGCTCTCATCACATTGCTCCATGCCCTTGTCATCACAAAGCTCCAGGACACATGTCATCAGAATGCTCCATGGCCTTCTGCTCACAATGCACCACGCCCTTGCCATCACAATGCTCCATTACGCCTGTCATAACAATGCTCCATGACTCCTGTCATCACGATGTTCCATGGACTTGTCATCACAAGGCTCCATGACCCTTCTCATCACAATGCTCCAAGACCCCTGTAATCACAATGCTCCAAGCCCCTTTTCATCTCAATGATCCATGAACCCTGTCATCACAATGCACCATGCCCATCATCATAATGCTTCATTCTATTGTCATCACAATGAAATCAAAATGCACCATGACCTCTGTCATAACAATGCTCCAAACACTTGTGATCACAATATTCCATAACACTTGTCATCACAATGTCCCATGACTCTCGTCATCACAATTATCCATGGTCTTCTCATCACAATGCTCAATACACTTGTCATCAAAATGCTCCCTGACACTTGTTGTCTGTATGCTCATTGTACCCTGTCATGAGAAGGCTCCATGCCTTTTTCATCACAATGATCCATGCCCTTTTCATCACAATGATCCAAGACCCCTATAATCACAATGCTCCATGCCCTTGTCATCACAAACCTCAATGACGCATGTCATTAGAATGCTCCTTGGCCTTCTCCTCACAATGCTGCATGCCCATGTCATCACAATGTTCTAAGACTCCTGTAATCACAATGGTCCATGTCCCTTTTCTTCAGTATGCTCCATGAGATTTGTCATCACAAGGCTCCATGGTTTTCTCAACACAATGCTCCAGGACCTTTTCATCACAATGCTTCATGAATTGTCATGAAAATTCTCAATGGCCCTTGTCATCATAATGCTCCAAGCCCTAGTCATCACAATGCTCCATTATATTTGTCATCACAATCCTCCATTACATTTGGCATCACAATGCTCCCTGCCATTGTCATCGCAATGGACCATGACATATGTCATCACAATGCTCCCTGACACCTTTCTTCAAAATACTCCATGAACTTCTCATCAAAATGCTCCATGACCCTGTCATTACAATGCTCCATGCCCTTGTCATCACAGTGCTCCATGATCCCTGTCATCACAATGCTCCGTGACTCCAGGCATCACAATGCTTCATAACATTTGTCATCACAGTGGTCCATGCCCACGTCATCCCAAGGCTCTGTGGCCTTTGTAACCAGAATGCTCCATGAACTATTCATCACAATGCTCTGTGACCCTTGTCATCACAATGCTCCATGCCTTTGTCAGAAAAATGCTCCATGAAACTTGTCATCACAATGCTCCATGCGCTTGTCAGAACAATGCTCCACGACACATGTCATCACAATGCACCATTCGCTTGTCATCAGAGTGCTCCACAATCTTGTTATCACAAAGATCCATAAACCTTGTCATCACAATGCTCCATGCACTTCTCATCAAAATGCTCTCTCACCATTAATATCACAATGTTACATCACTATTCGTCACAATACTCCCTCACCCCTGGCATCACAATGTTCCATAACTCCTGTCATCAACATGCTACATGCATTATCATCACAATATTCGATGACCCCTGAAAACACAATGTTCCATCACCTCTGTCATCAAAATGCACCATGACCCTTTTCATCAAATTGTTCCATGACCCTGTCATCAAAATGCTCCCTGCCCTTCTCATCACAATGCACAACACACTTGTCTTCAAAATGCTCCATGACCTTTGTCCTCACAAAGATCCATGACGCTTGGGATCACAGTGCTCCATGTCACTGTCATCACGATGCTCCATGAACGCTCTCATCACATTGCTCCATGCCCTTGTCATCACAAAGCTCCAGGACACATGTCATCAGAATGCTCCATGGCCTTCTGCTCACAATGCACCACGCCCTTGCCATCACAATGCTCCATTACCCCTGTCATAACAATGCTCCATGACTCCTGTCATCACGATGTTCCATGGACTTGTCATCACAAGGCTCCATGACCCTTCTCATCACAATGCTCCAAGACCCCTGTAATCACAATGCTCCAAGCCCCTTTTCATCTCAATGATCCATGAACCCTGTCATCACAATGCACCATGCCCATCATCATAATGCTTCATTCTATTGTCATCACAATGAAATCAAAATGCACCATGACCTCTGTCATAACAATGCTCCAAACACTTGTGATCACAATATTCCATAACACTTGTCATCACAATGTCCCATGACTCTCGTCATCACAATTATCCATGGTCTTCTCATCACAATGCTCAATACACTTGTCATCAAAATGCTCCCTGACACTTGTTGTCTGTATGCTCATTGTACCCTGTCATGAGAAGGCTCCATGCCTTTTTCATCACAATGATCCATGCCCTTTTCATCACAATGATCCAAGACCCCTATAATCACAATGCTCCATGCCCTTGTCATCACAAAGCTCAATGACGCATGTCATTAGAATGCTCCTTGGCCTTCTCCTCACAATGCTCCATGCCCATGTCATCACAATGTTCTAAGACTCCTGTAATCACAATGGTCCATGTCCCTTTTCTTCAGTATGCTCCATGAGATTTGTCATCACAAGGCTCCATGTTTTTCTCAACACAATGCTCCAGGACCTTTTCATCACAATGCTTCATGAATTATCATGAAAATTCTCAATGGCCCTTGTCATCATAATGCTCCAAGCCCTAGTCATCACAATGCTCCATTATATTTGTCATCACAATCCTCCATTACATTTGGCATCACAATGCTCCCTGCCATTGTCATCGCAATAGACCATGACATATGTCATCACAATGCTCCCTGACACCTTTCTTCAAAATACTCCATGAACTTCTCATCAAAATGCTCCATGACCCTGTAATTACAAGGCTCCATGCCCTTGTCATCACAGTGCTCCATGATCCCTGTCATCACAATGCTCCGTGACTCCAGGCATCACAATGCTTCATAACATTTGTCATCACAGTGGTCCATGCCCACGTCATCCCAAGGCTCTGTGGCCTTTGTAACCAGAATGCTCCATGAACTATTCATCGCAATGCTCTGTGACCCTTGTCATCACAATGCTCCATGCCTTTGTCAGAAAAATGCTCCATGACACTTGTCATCACAATGTGCCATGCGCTTTTCATCACAACGGTCCACAAATTTGTCATCGCAGTGCTCCATAAATCTTGAAATCACAATGCTCCTTTCCCTTCTCATCACAATGCTCCATTACCACTATCATAACAATGATCCATGACCCCTGCCATCACAATGTTCCACGACCTTGTCATCACAAGGCTCCAAGACACTTCTCATCACAATGCTCCAAGACCCCTGTAATCACAATGCTCCATGACCTTGTCATCACAAACCTCCATGACACATGTCATCAGAATGTTCCATGGCTTTCTCTTCAAAATGCTCCATGCCCTTGTCATCACAGTGATCCAAGACCCCTGTATTCACAATGCTCCATGCCCCATTTCATCAGTATGCTCCATGAGATATGTCATCACAAGGCTCCATGGTTTACTCATCACAATGCTCCAGGACCTTGTCATCACAGTGCTACATGCCTTTGTAAGAAAAATGCTCCATGACACCTGTCGTGACACTTGTCATCACAATTCTGCATGCACTTGTCAACACCATGCTTCCAGACCCTTGTCATCACAATGCTCCAAGACATTGTCATCACAATGCTCCATTACCTTTGTCATCAGAATCCTCCATGACACCTGTCTTCACAATACTGCATTACCTGGTCATCACAATGCTCCATACCCTTGTCATCACAATGCACCATTCCAACTGTCATCACAATAATCCATGAAACTTATTAGACCAATGCTCCATGCCCCTGTCATCACAATGCTCCATGCCTTTGTTATCACATTGCTCCATGACCACTGTCATCACAATGCTCCGTGACTCCAGTCATCAAAATGCTTCATGACCTTTGTCATCACAATGGTCCATGCCCTCGTCATCTACAGTCTCTGTGACCATTTTAACCACAATGCTCCATGAACTTTTCATCACAATGCTCTTTGACCCTTGTCATCACAATGCTCTATGCCTTTCTCAGCACAATGCTCCATGACACTTGTCATCACAATGCTCCATGCGCTTGTCAGAACAATGCTCCACGACACATGTCATCACAATGCACCATTCGCTTGTCATCAGAGTGCTCCACAATCTTGTCACCACAATACTCCATAAAACTTGTCATCACAATGCTCCACGCACTTCTCATCAAAATGCTCTCTCACCATTGATATCACAATGTTACATCACTATTCATCACAATACTCCCTCACCCCTGGCATCACAATGTTCTATAACTCCTGTCATCAACATGCTACATGCATTATCATCACAATATTCGATGACCCCTGACAACACAATGTTCCATCACCCCTGTCATCAAAATGATCCTTGACCCTTTTCATTAAATTGTTCCATGACCCTGTCATCAAAATGCTCCCTGCCCTTCTCATCACAATGCACAATACACTTGTCATCAAAATGCACCATGACCTTTGTCATCACAAAGATCCATGACGCTTGGGATCACAGTGCTCCATATCATTGTCATCACGATGCTCCATGAACGCTCTCATCACATTGCTCCATGCCCTTGACATCACAAAGCTCCATGACACATGTCATCAGAATGCTCCATGGCCTTCTCCTCACAGTGCACCACGGCCTTGCCATCACAATGCTCCATTACCCCTGTCATTACAATGCTCCATGACTCCTGCCATCACGATGTTCCATGGCCTTGTCATCACAAGGCTCCATGACCCTTCTCATCACAATGCTCCAAGACCCCTGTAATCACAATGCTCCATGCCCCTGTTCATCTCAATGATCCATGAACGCTGTCATCACAATGCACCATGCCCATCATCATAATGCTTCATGCTATTGTCATCACAATGAAATCAAAATGCTCCATGACCTCTGTCATAACAATGCTCCAAACCCTTGTGATCACAATATTCCATAACACTTGTCATCACAATGTCCCATGACTCTCGTCATGACAATTAACCATGGTCTTCTCATCACAATGCTCCTTGATCTTTGTCATCACAATGCTCAATACACTTGTCAACAAAATGCTCCCTGACACTTGTTGTCTGTATGCTCATTGTACCCTGTCATGAGAAGGCTCCATGCCTTTATCATCACAATGATCCATGCCTTTTTCATCACAATGCTCCAAGACCCCTGTAATCACAATGCTCCATGCCCTTATAATCACAAAGCTCAATGACGCATGTCATTAGAATGCTCCTTGGCCTTCTCCTCACAATGCTCCATGCCCATGTCATCACAATGTTCTAAGACCCCTGTAATAACAATGGTCCATGTCCCTTTTCTTCAGTATGCTCCATGAGATTTGTCATCACAAGGCTCCATGGATTTCTCATCACAATGCTCCAGGACATTGTCATCACAATGCTTCATGACCTTATCATGAAAATTCTCAATGGCCCTTGTCATCATAATGCTCCAAGCCTTAGTCATCACAATGCTCCATTATATTTGTCATCACAATCCTCCATTACATTTGGCATCACAACGCTCCCGGCCATTGTCATCGCAATGGACCATGACATATGTCATCACAATGCTCCCTGACACCTTTCTTCAAAATATTCCATGAACTTCTCATCAAAATGTTCCATGCCCCTGTCATCACAATGCTCCATGCCATTGTCATCACAGTGCTCCATGACCCATGTCATCACAATGCTCCGTGACTCCAGGCATCACAATGCTTCATAACATTTGTCATCACAATGGTCCATGCCCGCATCATCCCAAGGCTCTGTGACCTTTGTAACCACAATGCTCCATGATCTATTCATCTCAATGCTCCGTGACACTTGTCATCACAATGCTCCATGCCTTTCTCAGAAAAATTCTCCATGACCCTTGTCATCACAATGTGCCACACGCTTTTCATCACTACAGTCCACAAATTTGTCATCGCAATGCTCCATATACCTTGAAATCACAATGCTCCTTTCCCTTCTCATCACAATGCTCCATTACCCCTATCATAACAATGATCCATGACCCCTGCCATCACAATGTTCCACGACCTTGTCATCACAAGGCTCCAAGACACTTGTCATCACAATGCTCCAAGACCCCTGTAATCACAATGCTCCATGCCCTTGTCATCAAAAAGCTCCATGACACATGTCATCAGAATGTTCCATGGCCTTCTCTTCAAAATACTCCATGCCCTTGTCATCACAGTGCTCCAAGACCCCTGTAATCACAATGCTCCATGCCCCATTTCATCAGTATGCTCCATGAGATTTGTCATCACAAGGCTCCATGGTTTTCTCATCACAATGCTCCAGGACCTTGTCATCACAATGCTTCACGACCTTGCCATGAAAATTCTCAATGGCCCTTGTCCTCATAATGCTCCAAGCCCTAGTCATCACAATGCTCCAAGCCATTGTCATCACAGTGCTCCATTACCTGTGTCATCAGAATCCTCCATGACACCTGTCTTCACAATACTGAATGACCTGGTCATCACAATGTTCCATACCCTTGTCATCACAATGCACCATTCGAACTGTCATCACAATAATCCATGAAACTTATTAGACCAATGCTCCATGCCCTTGTCATCACAATGCTCCATGCTCTTGTTATCACAATGGTCCATGACCCCTGTCATCACAATGCTCCGTGACTTCAGTCATCACAATGCTTCATGACCTTTGTCATCACAATGGTCCATGCCCTCGTCTTCAACAGTCTCTGTGACCTTTTTAACCACAATGCTCCTTGAACTTTTCATCACAATGCTCTTTGACCCTTGTCATCACAATTCTCTATGCCTTTCTCAGCACAATGCTCCATGCCACTTGTCATCACAATGCTCCATGCGCTTCTCAGAACAATGCTCCACGACACATGTCATCACAATGCACCATTCGCTTGTCATCCGAGTGCTCCACAAACTTGTCATCACAATGCTCCATAAACCTTGTCATCACAATGCTCCATGCACATCTCATCAAAATGCTCTCTCACCATTGATATCACAAAGTTACATCACTATTCGTCACAATACTCCCTCACCCCTGGCATCACAATGTTCCATAACTCCTGTCATGAACATGCTACATGCATTATCATCACAATATTCGATGTCCCCTGACAACACAATGTTCCATCACCCCTGTCATCAAAATGCTCCATGATCCTTTTCATCAATTTGCTCCATGACACTGTCATCAAAATGCTCCCTGCCCTTCTCATCACAATGCACAACACACTTGTCATCAAAATGCTCCATGACCTTTGTCATCACAAAGAACCATGACGCTTGGGATCACAGTGCTCCATGTCATTGTCATCACGATGCTCCATGAACGCTCTCATCACATTGCTCCATGCCCTTGTCATCACAAAGCTCCATGACACATGTCATCAGAATGCTCCATGGCCTTCTCCTCACAATGCACCTCACCCTTGCCATCACAATGCTCCATTACCACTTTCATAATAATGCTCCATGACACCTGCCATCACGGTGTTCCATGGCCTTTTCATCACAAGCTCCATGACCCTTCTCATCACAATTCTCCAAGATCCCTGTAATAACAATGCTCCATGCCCCTTTTTATCTCAATGATCCATGAACCCTGTCATCACAATGCACCATGCCCATCATCATAATGCTTCATGCTATTGTCATCACAATGAAATCAAAATGCTCCATGACCTCTGTCATAACAATGCTCCAAACACTTGTGATCACAATATTCCATAACACTTGTCATCACAATGTCCCATGACTCTCGTCATGACAATTAACCATGGTCTTCTCATCACAATGCTCCTTGATCTTTGTCATCACAATGCTCAATACACTTGTCATCAAAATGCTCCCTGACACTTGTTGTCTGTATGCTCATTGTACCCTGTCATGAGAAGGCTCCATGCCTTTATAATCACAATGATCCATGTCTTTTTCATCACAATGCTCCAAGACCCCTGTAATCACAATGCTCCATGTCCTTGTCATCACAAAGCTCAATGACGCATGTCATTAGAATGCTCCTTGGTCTTCTCCTCACAATGCTCCATGTCCATGTCATCACAATTTTCTAAGACTCCTGTAATCACAATGGTCCATGTCCCTTTTCTTCAGTATGCTCCATGAGATTTGTCATCACAAGGCTCCATGGTTTTCTCATCACAATGCTCCAGGAACTTGTCATCACAATGCTTCATGACTTGTCATGAAAAGTCTCAGTGGCCCTTGTCATCATAATGCTCCATGCCCTTGTCATCACAATGCTCCATTATATTTGTCATCACAATCCTCCATTACATTTGGCATCACAATGCTCCCTGCCATTGTCATCGCAATGGACCATGACATATGTCATCACAATGCTCCCTGACACCTTTCTTCAAAATACTCCATGAACTTCTCATCAAAATGCTCCATGACCCTGTCATTACAATGCTCCTTGCCCTTGTCATCACAGTGCTCTATGATCCCTGACATCACAATGCTCCGTGACTCCAGGCATCACAATGCTTCATAATATTTGTCATCACAGTGGTCCATGCCCACGTCATCCCAAGGCTCTGTGGCCTTTGTAACCACAATGCTCCAAGAACTGTTCATCACAATGCTCTGTGACCCTTGTCATCACAATGCTACATGCCTTTGTCAGAAAAATGCTCCATGACCCTTGTCATCACAGTGTGCCACGCACTTTTCATCACAACGGTCCACAAATTTGTCATCGCAGTGCTCCATAAATCTTGAAATCACAATGCTCCTTTCCCTTCTCATCACAATGCTCCATTACCACTATCATAACAATGATCCATGACCCCTGCCATCACAATGTTCCACGACCTTGTCATCACAAGGCTCCAAGACACTTCTCATCACAATGCTCCAAGACCCCTGTAATCACAATGCTCCATGACCTTGTCATCACAAACCTCCATGACACATGTCATCAGAATGTTCCATGGCTTTCTCTTCAAAATGCTCCATGCCCTTGTCATCACAGTGATCCAAGACCCCTGTATTCACAATGCTCCATGCCCCATTTCATCAGTATGCTCCATGAGATATGTCATCACAAGGCTCCATGGTTTACTCATCACAATGCTCCAGGACCTTGTCATCACAGTGCTTCACGACCTTGCCATGAAAATTCTCAATGGCCCTTGTCATCATAATACTCCAAGCCCTAGTCATCACAATGCTCCATTATATTTGTCATCACAATCCTCCATTACATTTGGCATCACAATGCTCCCTGCCATTTTCTTCGCAATGGACCATGACATATGTCATCACAATGCTCCCTGACACCTATCTTCACAATATTCCATGACCTTCTCATCACAATTCTCCATGCCCTTGTCATCACAATGCTCCATGACACCTGTCATCCCAATGTTCCGTGACTCCAAGCATCACAATGCTTCATAACATTTGTCATCACAGTGGTCGATGCCCGTGTCCTCACAAGGCTCTGTGACCTTTGTAACGACAATGCTCCATTATCTTTTCATCACAATGCTCCGTGACCCTTGTCATCACAATGCTACATGCCTTTGGAAGAAAAATGCTATATGACAACTGTCATGACACTTGTCATCACAATTCTGCATGCACTTGTCAGCACCATGCTCCCTGACCCTTGTCATCACAAGGCTCCAAGCCATTGTCATCACAATGCTCCATTACCTTTGTCATCAGAATCCTCCATGACACCTGTCTTCACAATACTGCATGACCTGGTCATCACAATGCTCCATACCCTTGTCATCACAATGCACCATTCCAACTGTCATCACAATAATCCATGAAACTTATTAGACCAATGCTCCATGCCCTTGTCATCACAATGCTCCATGCCTTTGTTATCACATTGCTCCATGACCACTGTCATCACAATGCTAGGTGACTCCAGTCATCAAAATGCTTCATGACCTTTGTCATCACAATGGTCCATGCCCTCATCATCACAGTCTCTGTGACCTTTTTAACCACAATGCTCCATGAACTTTTCATCACAATGCTCTTTGACCCTTGTCATCACAATTCTCTATGCCTTTCTCAGCACAATGCTCCATGACACTTGTCATCACAATGTTCCATGCGCTTGTCAGAACAATGCTCCACGACACATGTCATCACAATGCACCATTCGCTTGTCATCAGAGTGCTCCACAATATTGTCATCACAGTGCTCCATAAAACTTGTCATCACAATGCTCCATGCACTTCTCATCAAAATGCTCTGTCACCATTGATATCACAATGTTACATCACTATTCGTCACAATACTCCCTCACCCCTGGCATCACAATGTTCCATAACTCCTGTCATCAACATGCTACATGCATTATCATCACAATATTCGATGACCCCTGACAACACAATGATCCATCACCCCTGTCATCAAAATGCTCCATGACACTTTTCATCGAATTGCTCCATGACCCTGTCATCAAAATGCTCCCTGCCCTTCTCATCACAATACACATCACACTTGTCATCAAAATGCTCCATGACCTTTGTCATCACAAAGATCCATGACGCTTGGGATCACAGTGCTCCATGTCATTGTCATCATGATGCTCCATGTACGCTCTCATCACATTGCTCCATGCCCTTGTCATCACAAAGCTCCATGACACATGTCATCAGAATGCTCCATGTCCTTCTCCTCAAAATGCACCACGCCCTTGCCATCACAATGCTCCATTACCCCTGTCATAACAGTGATCCATGACTCCTGTCATCAAGGTGTTCCATGGCCTTGTCATCACAAGCTCCATGACCCTTCTCATCACAATGCTCCAAAACCCCTGTAATCACAATGCTGCATGCCCCTTTTCATCTCAATGATCCATGAACCCTGTCATCACAATGCACCATGCCCATCATCATAATGCTTCATGCTATTGTCATCACAATGAAATGAAAATGCTCCATGACCTCTGTCATAACAATGCTCCAAACCCTTGTGATCACAATATTCCATAACACTTGTCATCACAATATCCCATGACTCTCGTCACCACAATTATCCATGGTCTTCTCATCACAATGCTCCATGACCTTTGTCATCACAATGCTCAATACACTTGTAATCAAAATGATCCCTGACACTTGTTGTCTGTATGCTCCTTGTACCCTGTCATGACAAGGCTCCATGACTTTTTCATGACAATGATCCATGCCGTTTTCATCACAATGCTCCAAGACCCCTGTAATCACAATGCTCCATGCCCTTGTCATCACAAAGCTCAATGACGCATGTCATTAGAATGCTCCTTGGCCTTCTCCTCACAATGCTCCATGCCCATGTCATCACAATGTTCTAAGACCCCTGTAATCACAATGGTCCATGTCCCTTTTCTTCAGTATGCTCCATGAGATTTGACATCACATGGCTCCATGGTTTTCTCATCACAATGCTCCAGGACCTTGTCATCACAATGCTTCATGATCTTGTCATGAAAATTATCAATGGCCCTTGTCATCATAATGCTCCAAGCCTTAGTCATCACAATGCTCCATTATATTTGTCATCACAATCCTCCATTACCTTTTGCATCACAACGCTCCCTGCCATTGTCATCGCAATGGACCATGACATATGTCATCCCAATGCTCCCTGACACCTTTCTTCAAAATACTCCATGAACTTCTCATCAAAATATTCCATGCCCCTGTAATCACAATGCTCCATGCCCTTGTCATCGCAGGGCTCCATGACCCATGTCATCACAATGCTCCGTGACTCCAGGCATCACAATGCTTCATAACATTTGTCATCACAATGGTCCATGCCCGCATCATCCCAAGGCTCTGTGACCTTTGTAACCACAATGATCCATGATCTATTCATCACAATGCTCCGTGACACTTGTCATCACAATGCTCCATGCCTTTGTCAGAAAAATGCTCCATGACCCTTGTCATCACAATGTGCCACGCACTTTTCATCACTACGGTCCACAAATTTGTCATTACAATGCTCCATAAACCTTGAAATCACAATGCTCCTTTCCCTTCTCATCACAATGCTCCATTACCCCTATCATAACAATGATCCATGACCCCTGCCATCACAATGTTCCACGACCTTGTCATCACAAGGCTCCAAGACACTTGTCATCACAATGCTCCAAAACCCCTGTAATCACAATGCTCCATGCCCTTGTCATCACAAAGCTCCATGACACATGTCATCAGAATGTTCAATGGCCTTCTCTTCAAAATACACCATGCCCTTGTCATCACAGTGCTCCAAGACCCCTGTAATCACAATGCTCCATGCCCCATTTCATCAGTATGCTCCATGAGATTTGTCATCACAAGGCTCTATGGTTTTCTCATCACAATGCTCCAGGACCTTGTCATCACAATGCTTCACGACCTTGCCATGAAAATTCTCAATGGCCCTTGTCATCATAATGCTCCAAGCCCTAGTCATCACAATGCTCCATTATATTTGTCATCACAATCCTCCGTTACATTTGGCATCACAATACTCCCTGCCATTGACATCGCAATGGACCATGACATATGTCATCACAATGCTCCCTGACACCTATCTTCACAGTACTCCATGATCTTCTCATCACAATGCTCCATGCCCTTGTCATCACAATGCTCCATGACACCTGTCATCCCAATATTCCTTGACTGCAGGCATCACAATGCTTCATAACATTTGTCATCACAGTGGTCGATGCCCGTGTCATCACAAGGCTCTGTGACATTTGTAACGACAATGCTCCATGATCTTTTCATCACAATGCGCCGTGACACTTGTCATCACAATGCTACATGCCTTTGTAAAAAAAATGCACAATGACCCCTGTCATGACAATTGTCATCACAATTCTGCATGCACTTGTCAGCACCATGCTCCCTGACCCTTGTCATCACAATGCTCCAAGCCATTGTCATCACAATGCTCCATTACCTTTGTCATCAGAATCCTCCATGACACCTGTCTTCACAATACTGCATGACCTGGTCATCACAATGCTCCATACCCTTGTCATCACAGTGCACCATTCCAACTGTCATCACAATAATCCATGAAACTTATTAGACCAATGCTCCATGCCCTTGTCATCACAATGCTCCATGCCTTTGTTATCACATTGCTCCATGACCACTGTCATCATAATGCTCCGTGACTCCAGTCATCACAATGCTTCATGAACTTTGTCATCACAATGGTCCATGCCCTCATCATCAACAGTCTCTGTGACCTTTTTAACCACAATGCTCCATGAACATTTCATCACAATGCTCTTTGACCCTTGTCATCACAATGCCTTATGCCTTTCTCAGCACAATGCTCCATGAAACTTGTCATCACAATGCTCCATGCGCTTGTCAGAACAATGCTCCACGACACATGTCATCACAATGCACCATTCGCTTGTCATCAGAGTGCTCCACAATCTTGTCATCACAAAGATCCATAAACCTTGTCATCACAATGCTCCATGCACTTCTCATCAAAATGCTCTCTCACCATTGATATCACAATGTTACATCACTATTCGTCACAATACTCCCTCACCCCTGGCATCACAATGTTCCATAACTCCTGTCATCAACATGCTACATGCATTATCATCACAATATTCGATGACCCCTGACAACACAATGTTCCATCACCTCTGTCATCAAAATGCTCCATGACTCTTTTCATCAAATTGCTCCATGACCCTGTCATCAAAATGCTCCCTGCCCTTCTCATCACAATGCACAACACACTTGTCTTCAAAATGCTCCATGACCTTTGTCATCACAAAGATCGATGACGCTTGGGATCACAGTGCTCTATGTCACTGTCATCACGATGCTCCATGAACGCTGTCATCACATTGCTCCATGCCCTTGTCATCACAAAGCTCCAGGACACATGTCATCAGAATGTTCCATGGCCTTCTGCTCACAATGCACCACGCCCTTGCCATCACAATGCTCCATTACCCCTGTCATAACAATGCTCCATGACTCCTGCCATCACGATGTTCCATGGCCTTGTCATCACAAGGCTCCATGACCCTTCTCATCACAATGCTCCAAGACCCCTGTAATCACAATGCTCCATGCCCCTTTTCATCTCAATGATCCATGAACTCTGTCATCACAATGCACCATGCCCATCATCATAATGCTTCATTCTATTGTCATCACAATGAAATCAAAATGCTCCATGACCTCTGTCATAACAATGCTCCAAACCCTTGTGATCACAATATTCCATAACACTTGTCATCACAATGTCCCATGACTCTCGTCATGACAATTAACCATGGTCTTCTCACCACAATGCTCCTTGATCTTTGTCATCACAATGCTCAATACACTTGTCATCAAAATGCTCCCTGACACTTGTTGTCTGTATGCTCATTGTACCCTGTCATAAGAAGGCTCTATGCCTTTATCATCACAATGATCCATGCCTTTTTCATCACAATGCTCCAAGACCCCTGTAATCACAATGCTCCATGCCCTTGTCATCACAAAGCTCAATGACGCATGTCATTAGAATGCTCCTTGGCCTTCTCCTCACAATGCTCCATGCCCATGTCATCACAATGTTCTAAGACCCCTGTAATCACAATGGTCCATGTCCCTTTTCTTCTGTATGCTCCATGAGATTTGTCATCACAAGGCTCCTTGGATTTCTCATCACAATGCTGCAGGACATTGTCATCACAAAGCTTCATGACCTTATCATGAAAATTCTCAATGGCCCTTGTCATCATAATGCTCCAAGCCTTGGTCATCACAATGCTCCATTATATTTGTCATCACAATCCTCCATTACATTTGGCATCACAACGCTCCCGGCCATTGTCATCGCAATGGACCATGACATATGTCATCACAGTGCTCCCTGACATCTTTCTTCAAAATATTCCATGAACTTCTCATCAAAATGTTCCATGCCCCTGTCATAACAATGCTCCATGCCCTTGTCTTCACAGTGCTCCATGACCCATGTCATCACAATGCACCGAGACTCCAGGCATCACAATGCTTCATAACATTTGTCATCACAATGGTCCATGCCCGCATCATCCCAAGGCTCTGTGACCTTTGTAACCACAATGCTCCATGATCTATTCATCACAATGCTCCGTGACACTTGTCATCACAATGCTCCATGCCTTTGTCAGAAAAATTCTCCATGACCCTTGTCATCACAATGTGCCACGCGCTTTTCATCACTACGGTCCACAAATTTGTCATCGCAATGCTCCATAAACCTTGAAATCACAATGCTCCTTTCCCTTCTCATCACAATGCTCCATTACCCCTATCATAACAATGATCCATGACCCCTGCCATCACAATGTTCCACGACCTTGTCATCACAAGGCTCCAAGACACTTGTCATCACAATGCTCCAAGACCCCTTTAATCACAATGCTCCATGCCCTTGTCATCAAAAAGCTCCATGACACATGTCATCAGAATGTTCCATGGCCTTCTCTTCAAAATACTCCATGCCCTTGTCATCACAGTGCTCCAAGACCCCTGTAATCACAATGCTCCACGCCCCATTTCATCAGTATGCTCCATGACATTTGTCATCACAAGGCTCCATGGTTTTCTCATCACAATGCTCCAGGACCTTGTCATCACAATGCTTCACGACCTTGCCATGAAAATTCTCAATGGCCCTTGTCATCATAATGCTCCAAGCCCTAGTCATCACAATGCTCCATTATATTTGTCATCACAATCCTCCATTACATTTGGCATCACAATACTCCCTGCCATTGTCATCGCAATGGACCATGACATATGTCATCACAATGCTCCCTGACACCTATCTTCACAATACTCCATGACCTTCTCATCACAATGCTCCATGCCCTTGTCATCACAATGCTCCATGACACCTGTCATCCCAATGTTCCGTGACTCCAGGCATCACAATGCTTCATAACATTTGTCATCACAGTGGTCGATGCCCGCGTCATCACAAGGCTCTGTGACCTTTGTAACGACAATGCTGTATGATCTTTTCATCACAATGCTCCGTGACCCTTGTCATCACAATGCTACATGCCTTTGTAAGAAAAATGCTCCATGACCCCTGTCATGACACTTGTCATCACAATTCTGCATGCACTTGTCAGCACCATGCTCCCTGACCCTTGTCATCACAATGCTCCAAGCCATTGTCATCACAGTGCTCCATTACCTGTGTCATCAGAATCCTCCATGACACCTGTCTTCACAATACTGAATGACCTGGTCATCACAATGCTCCATACCCTTGTCATCACAATGCCCCTTTCGAACTCTCATCACAATAATCCATGAAACTTATTAGACCAATGCTCCATGCCCTTGTCATCACAATGCTCCATGCCCTTGTTATCACAATGCTCCATGACCACTGTCATCACAATGCTCCGTGACTCCAGTCATCACAATGCTTCATGACCTTTGTCATCACAAAGGTCCATGCCCTCGTCTTCAACAGTCTCTGTGACCATTTTAACCACAATGCTCCTTGACCTTTTCATCACAATGCTCTTTGACCCTTGTCATCACAATTCTCTATGCCTTTCTCAGCACAATGCTCCATGCCACTTTTCATCACAATGCTCCATGCGCTTGTCAGAACAATGCTCCAAGACACATGTCATCACAATGCACCATTCGCTTGTCATCAGAGTGCTCCACAAACTTGTCATCACAATGCTCCATAAACCTTGTCATCACAATGCTCCATGCACATCTCATCAAAATGCTCTCTCACCATTGATATCACAAAGTTACATCACTATTTGTCACAATACTCCCTCACCCCTGGCATCACAATGTTCCATAACTCCTGTCATCAACATGCTACATGCATTATCATCAAAATATTCGATGTCCCCTGACAACACAATGTTCCATCACCCCTGTCATCAAAATGTTCCATGATCCTTTTCATCAATTTGCTCCATGACACTGTCATCAAAATGCTCCCTGCCCTTCTCATCACAATGCACAACACACTTGTCATCAAAATGCTCCATGACATTTGTCATCACAAAGATCCATGATGCTTGGGATCACAGTGCTCCATGTCATTGTCATCACGATGCTCCATGAACGCTCTCATCACATTGCTCCATGCCCTTGTCATCACAAAGCTCCATGACACATGTCATCAGAATGCTCCATGGCCTTCTCCTCACAATGCACCTCACCCTTGCCATCACAATGCTCCATTACCCCTTTCATAATAATGCTCCATGACACCTGCCATCACGGTGTTCCATGGCCTTTTCATCACAAGCTCCATGACCCTTCTCATCACAATGCTACAAGATCCCTGTAATAACAATGCTCCATGCCCCTTTTTATCTCAATGATCCATGAACCCTGTTATCACAATGCACCATGCCCATCATCATAATGCTTCATGCTATTGTCATCACAATGAAATCAAAATGCTCCATGACCTCTGTGATAACAATTCACCAAACCCTTGTGATCACAATATTCCATAACACTTGTCATCACAATGTCCCATGACTCTCGTCATGACAATTAACCATGGTCTTCTCATCACAATGCTCCTTGATCTTTGTCATCACAATGTTCAATACACTTGTCATCAAAATGCTCCCTGACACTTGTTGTCTGTATGCTCATTGTACCCTGTCATGAGAAGGCTCCATGCCTTTATCATCACAATGATCCATGCCTTTTTCATCACAATGCTCCAAGACCCCTGTAATCACAATGCTCCATGCCCTTGTCATCACAAAGCTCAATGACGCATGTCATTAGAATGCTCCTTGGCCTTCTCCTCAAAATGCTCCATGCCCATGTCATCACAAAGTTCTAAGACCCCTGTAATCACAATGGTCCATGTCCCTTTTCTTCAGTATGCTCCATGAGATTTGTCATCACAAGGCTCCATGGTTTTCTCATCACAATGCTCCAGGACCTTGTCATCACAATGCTTCATGACTTGTCATGAAAATTCTCAATGGCCCTTGTCATCATAATGCTCCATGCCCTTGTCATCACAATGCTCCATTATATTTGTCATCACAATCCTCCATTATATTTGGCATCACAATGCTCCCTGCCATTGTCATCACAATGGACCATGACATATGTCATCACAATGCTCCCTGACACCTTTCTTCAAAATACTCCATGAACTTCTCATCAAAATGCTCCATGACCTTGTCATTAAATGCTCCTTGCCCTTGTCATCACAGTGCTCCATGATCCCTGTCATCACAATGCTCCGTGACTCCAGGCATCACAATGCTTCATAATATTTGTCATCACAGTGGTCCATGCCCATGTCATCCCAAGGCTCTGTGGCCTTTGTAACCACAATGCTCCAAGAACTGTTCATCACAATAGTCTGTGACCCTTGTCATCACAATGCTCCATGCCTTTGTCAGAAAAATGCTCCATGACCCTTGTCATCACAGTGTGCCACACACTTTTCATCACAACGGTCCACAAATTTGTCATCGCAATGCTCCATATACCTTGAAATCACAATGCTCTTTTCCCTTCTCATCACAATGCTCCATTACCACTATCATAACAATGATCCATGACCCCTGCCATCACAATGCTCCACGACCTTGTCATCACAAGGCTCCAAGACACTTGTCATCACAATGCTCCAAGACCCCTGTAATCACAATGCTCCATGCCCTTGTCATCACAAAGCTCCATGACACGTGTCATCAGAATGTTCCATGGCTTTCTCTTCAAAATGCTCCATGCCCTTGTCATCACAGTGCTCCAAGACCCCTGTATTCACAATGCTCCATGCCCCATTTCATCAGTATGCTCCATGAGATATGTCATCACATGGCTCCATGGTTTACTCATCACAATGCTCCAGGACCTTGTCATCACAATGCTTCACGACCTTGCCATGAAAATTCTCAATGGCCCTTGTCATCATAATACTCCAAGCCCTAGTCATCAGAATGCTCCGTATATTTGTCATCACAATCCTCCATTACATTTGGCATCACAATGCTCCCTGCCATTGTCTTCGCAATGGACCATGACATATGTCATCACAATGCTCCCTGACACCTATCTTCACAATATTCCATGACCTTCTCATCACAATGTTCCATGCCCTTGTCATCACAATGCTCCATGACACCTGTCATCCCAATGTTCCGTGACTCCAGGCATCACAGTGCTTCATAACATTTGTCATCACAGTGGTCGATGCCCGTGTCCTCACAAGGCTCTGTGACCTTTGTAACGACAATGCTCCATTATCTTTTCATCACAATGCTCCGTGACCCTTGTCATCACAATGCTACATGCCTTTGGAAGAAAAATGCTATATGACAACTGTCATGACACTTGTCATCACAATCTGCATGCACTTGTCAGCAACATGCTCCCTGACACTTGTCATCACAATGCTCCAAGCCATTGTCTTCACAATGCTCCATTACCTTTGTCATCAGAATCCTCCATGACACCTGTCTTCACAATACTGCATGACCTGGTCATCACAATGCTCCATACCCTTTTCATCACAATGCACCTTTCCAACTGTCATCACAATAATCCATGAAACTTATTAGACCAATGCTCCATGCCCTTGTCATCACAATGCTCCATGCCTTTGTTATCACATTGCTCCATGACCACTGTCATCACAATGCTCCGTGACTCCAGTCATCAAAATGCTTCATGACCTTTGTCATCACAATGGTCCATGCCCTCATCATCACAGTCTCTGTGACCTTTTTAACCACAATGCTCCATGAACATTTCATCACAATGCTCTTTGACCCTTGTCATCACAATGCTCTATGCCTTTCTCAGCACAATTCTCCATGACACTTGTCATCACAATGTTCCATGCGCTTGTCAGAACAATGTTCCACGACACATGTCATCACAATGCACCATTCGCTTGTCATCAGAGTGCTCCACAATCTTGTCATCACAGTGCTCCATAAACCTTGTCATCACAATGCTCCATGCACTTCTCATCAAAATGCTCTCTCACCATTGATATCACAATGTTACATCACTATTCGTCACAATACTCCCTCACCCCTGGCATCACAATGTTCCATAACTCATGACATCAACATGCTACATGCATTATCATCACAATATTCGATGACCCCTGACAACACAATGTTCCATCACCCCTGTCATCAAAATGCTCCATGACCCTTTTCATCAAATTGCTCCATGACCCTGTAATCAAAATGCTCCCTGCCCTTCTCATCACAATGCACAACACACTTGTCATCAAAATGCTCCATGACCTCTGTCATCACAAAGATCCATGACGCTTGGGATCACAGTGCTCCATGTCATTGTCATCATGATGCTCCATGAACGCTCTCATCACATTGCTCCATGCCCTTGTCATCACAAAGCTCCATGACACATGTCATCAGAATGCTCCATGACACCTGTCATCCCAGTGTTCCGTGACTCCAGGCATCACAATGCTTCATAACATTTGTCATCACAGTGGTCGATGCCCGGGTCATCACAAGGCTCTGTGACCTTTGTAACGACAATGCTGCATGATCTTTTCATCACAATGCTCCGTGACCCTTGTCATCACAATGCTACATGCCTTTGTAAGAAAAATGCTCCATGACCCCTGTCATGACACTTGTCATCACAATTCTGCATGCACTTGTCAGCACCATGCTCCCTGACCCTTGTCATCACAATGCTCCATGCCACTGTCATCACAATGCTCCATTACCTTTGTCATCAGAATCCTCCATGACACCTGTCTTCACAATACTGCATGACCTGGTCATCACAATGCTCCATACACTTGTCATCACAATGCACCATTCCAACTGTCATCACAATAATCCATGAAACTTATTAGACCAATGCTCCATGCCCTTGTCATCACAATGCTCCATGCCCTTGTTATCACAATGCTCCATGACCACTGTCATTACAATGCTCCGAGACTCCAGTCATCACAATGCTTCATGACCTTTGTCATCACAGTGGTCCATGCCCTCGTCATCAACAGTCTCTGTGACCATTTTAACCACAATGCTCCATGAACTTTTCATCACAATGCTCTTTGACCCTTGTCATCACAATGCTCTATGCCTTTCTCAGCACAATGCTCCATGACACTTGTCATCACAATGCTCCATGCGCTTGTCAGAACAATGCTCCATGACACATGTCATCACAATGCACCATACGCTTGTCATCAGAGTGCTCCACAATCTTGTTATCACAGTGCTCCATAAACCTTGTCATCACAATGCTCCATGCACTTCTCATCAAAATGCTCTCTCACCCTTGATATCACATTGTTACATCAGTATTCGTCACAATACTCCCTCACCCCTGGCATCACAATGTTCCATAACTCCTGTCATCAACTTGCTACATGCATTATCATCACAATATTCGATGACCCCTGACAACACAATGTTCCATCACCCCTGTCATCAAAATGCTCCATGATCCTTTTCATCAAATTGCTCCATGACCCTGTCATCAAAATGCTCCCTGCCCTTCTCATCACAATGCACAACACACTTGTCATCAAAATGTTCCATGACCTTTGTCATCACAAAGATCCATGACGCTTGGGATCACAGTGCTCCATGTCATTGTCATCACGATGCTCCATGAACGCTCTCATCACATTGCTCTGTGACACCTGTCATCCCAATGCTCTGTGACTCCAGTCATCACAATGCTTCATATCATTTCTCATCACAGTGGTCCATGCCTGCGCCATCACAAGGCTCTGTGACCTTTGTAACCACAATGCTCTATGAAATTTCCATCACAATGCTCCGTGACCCTAGTCATCACAATGCTCCACTCCTTTGTCAGAAAAATCCTCCATTACTCTTGTCATCACAAAGTGCCACGCGCTTTTTATCACAGCGGTCCACAAATTTGTCATGGCAATGCTCCATAAAGCTTGTAATCACAATGCTCCATGCCCTTCTCATCACAGTGCTCCATTACACCTGTCATACGAATGCTCCATGACCCCTGCCATCACATTGTTTTATGGCCTTGTCATCACAAGGCTCCATGACACATGTCATCACAATGCTCCAATACACCTGTAATCGCAATGCTCCATGCCCTTGTCATCACAAAGCTCCATGACACATGTCATCATAATGTTCCATGGCCTTCTCATCAAAATGCTCCATGCCCTTGTCATCACAATGCTCCCAGACCACTGTAATCACAATGCTCCATGCCCCTTTTCATCTCAATGCTCCATGAACCCAGTCTTCACAATGCATCATACCCATCAGCATAATGCTTCCGGCTACTGTCACCACAATGAAATCAAAATTCTCCATGACCTCTGTCATCACAATGCTTCATGAACCCTGTCATCACAATACTCCATGAACATTTTCAGCCCAATGCTCCTTAACCCTGTCATCACAATGCATCATGCCCATCATCATAATGCTTCTGGCTACTGTCACCACAATGAAATCAAAATTCTCCATGACCTCTGTCATCACAATGCTTCATGACCTCTGTCATCACAATATTCCATTACCATTGTCATCACAATCCTCCATGAACCTTGGGATCACATTGTTTCATGCCCTTGTCATCACAATGCTCCATACTCCTTGAAATCAAAATGATCCATGACCTCTGTCATCACAATGCTCCAAACCCTTGTAATCACAAAGTTCCATAACACTTGTCATCACAATGCTCCATGATGCCTGTCATCACAATACTCCATGCCCTTTTCATCACAATGCTCCATGAAGTTTGTCATCACAATTCTGAATACACTTGTCATCACAATGCTCCCTGACACTTGTCTTCAGAATGCTCCTTGAACCCTGTCACGAAAAGGCTCCAAGCCTTTTTCATCACAATGCCCCATGCCGTTTTCATCACAATGCTCCATGCCATTGTCATCAAAATACACCACAAGCTTGTCATCAGAATGCTCTGTGACCCTTATCATCACAATTCTCCATGCACTTTTCAGCACAATACTACCTGACCCTTGTCATCACAATGGCCCAAGCCATTGTCATCACAATGCTCCATTACCTTTGTCATCAGAATCCTCCATGACACTTGGCATCTCAATGCTCCATGCCTTTGTCATCACAATGGGCCATTCCAAGTGTCATCGCAATAATCCATGAAATTTATTAGACTAATGCCCCATGCCCTTTTCATCACAATGTGCCATTCCAACTGTCATCGCAATAATCCATGAAAGTTATTAGACCAATGCTCCATGCCCTTGTCATCACAATGCTCCATGCCCTTTTTATCACAATGCTCCATGAGCCATGTCATCACAATGCTCCGTGACTCCAGTCATCACAATGCTTCATGCCCTTTGTGATCACAATGGTGCATGCCCTCGTCATCAACATTCTCTGTGACATTTTTATCTAAAATGCTCCATGAACATTTCATCACAATGCTCTTTGATCCTTTTCATCACAATGCTCTATGCCTTTCTCAGCACAATGCTCCATGACACTTGTCATCACAATGCTCCATGCGCTTGTCAAAACAATGCTCCACGACACATGTCATCACAATGCACCATGTACATGTCATCACAGTGCTCCACAATCTTGTCATCACAATGCTCTATAAACCTTTTCATCACAATGCTCCATGCACTTCTCATCAATATGCTCTCTCACCACTGATATCACAATGTTCCATCACTATTCGTCACAATAATCCTACATCTCTGTAATCACAATGTTCCATGACTCCTGTCATCACAGTGCTACATGCACTTATCATCACAATGTTCGATGACCTATGACATCACAATGTTCCATAAGCCATGTCATCAATATGCTCCATGACCATTTTCATCAAAAGGCTCCATGTCCCCTGACATCACAATGCTCCATACCCCTTGTCATTACAGTGCTCCATGACGCTTGTCATCACAATTATCCATGATCTTCTCATGACAATGCTCCACGGGGTTGCCATCACAATGCTCCATGCCCTGGTCATCACAATGCTCCATGTTCCCTGTCATCACAATTCTCCACGTCCTGGGCATCACTAAGTTCCATGACACTTCTCATCAGAGTGTTACTTGCTTTGTCAGCACAATGCTCCACAAGCATGTCATCAGCATGCTCCATGCCCCTGTCATCACAATGCTCCATGCCCTTGCCATCACAATGCTCCATGAACCCTGTCATCACAATGCTCCGTGACTCCAATCATCACAATGCTTCATAACGTTTGTCATCACAATAGTCCATGCCCGCATCGTCACAAGGCTCTGTGACCATTGTAACCACAATGCTCTATGAACATTTCATCACAATTCTCTGTGACCCTTGTCATCAGAATGCTTCATGTCTTTGTCAGAACAATGCTCCATGACCATTGTCATCACAAAGTGCCACGCGCATTTCATCACAACGGTCCACAACCTTGTCATTGCAGTGCTCCATAAACCTTGTAATCACAATGGTCCATGCACTCCTCATCAAAATGCTCTCTTAACAGAGATATCACAATGTTCCATCACTAGTCATTACAATACTCCCTCACCCCTGTAATCACAATGTTCCATGACCCTGTCATCACAATGCTACATCCCTTTATCATCACAATGTTCCATGACCCCTGACATCACTGTATCCCATAACGCCTGTCATCAAAATGCTCCATGACCCATTTCATCCCAAAGCTCCATGACCCCTGACGTCACAATGTTCTATAACCCCTGCCATCAAAAGGTTCCATTACAGTTTTTATTAAATTGCTGCATGACTCGGTCATCAAAATGTTCCCTGCCCTTCTCATCACAATGCACCATGCCCTTGTCATCAAAAGGCTCCATGAGTTGTCATCACAAAGCTCCATGTCCCTTGGTATCACAATGCTCCATGTCATTGTCATCACAATGCTCCATGAACCCTCTCATCACATTGCTCCATGCCCTTGTCATCACAAAGCTCCATAACACTTGTCATCACAATGCTCGATGCCCTTCTCATCACAATGCTCCATGCCCTTTTCATTACAATCCTGCATGACCAATGTATCATAGTGTTCTGTACCTTGTCATCACAATGCTCCATGCCCACTCTCATCACAATAATCCATGAAACATTTCAGACCAATGTTCCATGCCCTTCTCATCAAAATGCTCCATTACCCCTGTCATAACAATGATCCATGACCCCTGCCATCACAATGTTACACGGCATTGTCATCACAAGGCTCCATGACTCATCTCATCACAATGATCAAGACCACTGTAATCACAGTGCTCCATGCCCTTGTCATCACAAACCTCCATGACGCATGTCATCAGAATGTTCCATGGCCTTCACATCACAATGCTCCATGCCCTTGTCATCACAATGCTCCGAGACACCTGTAATCACAATATGTCATGCCCCTTTTCATCTCAATGCTCCATGAACCCTGTCATCACAATGCATCATGCCCAATATCATAATGCTTCATGCTTTTGTCATCACAATGAAATCAAAATGCTCCAGGACCTCTGTCATCATAATGCTCTGAACCCTTGTGATCACAATGTTCCATAACACTTATCATCACAACACCCCATGATGCTCATCATCACCATTATCCATGGTCTTCTCATCACAATGCTCCATGACTTTTGTCATCACAATGCTCAATACACTTGTCATCACAATGCGCCCTGACACTATTCGTCAGTATGCTCCTTGAACCCTGTCATGACAAGGCTCCATGCCTTTTTCATCACCATGATCCATGCCTTTTTCATCACAATGCTCTAAGACCACTGTAATCATAATTCACCATGCACTTGTCATCACAAAGCTCAATGACACATATCATTAGAATGCTCCTTGGTCTTCACCTCACAATGCTCCATGCCCTTGTCATCCCAATGCTCCATGACCCCTGTATTCACAATGCTCTCTGACGCTTGTCATCACAGTGCTCCATGACACCTGTCATCACAATGCTCCATGACTTTGTCAGCAAAATGCTACATGACTTTGTCATTACAATGCTCTATGCGCTTGTCGTCACAATACTCCAATACTATTTTCTTCACAATCCTCCATGAACCATGGGTTCACATTGCTTCATGCCCTTGTCATCTGAATGCTCCATGCTCCTTGAAATCAAAATGATCCATGACATCTCTCATCACAATTCTCCAAACTCTTGTGATGACAGTATTCCATAACACTTGTCATCACAACGCTGCATGCTGCCTGTCATCACAATACTCCATGCCCTTCTCATCACAATGCTCCATGACCTTTGTCATCACAATGCTCCAAACCATTGTCATCACAATGCTCTATTTCCATTGTCATCAGAATCCTCCATTACACTTGGCATCACAATGCTCCATGCCATTGTTGTCATCGGGCCATTACATATGTCATCACAATGCTCCATGACAACTGCCTTCACAGTAATGCATGACCTGGTCATCACAATTATCCATGCCCTTGTGATCACAATGCGCCTTTCCAAATGTCATCACAATAATCCATGAAATTATTAGACCAATGCTCCATGCACTTTTCATCTCAATGCTCCATGCCCTTGTTATCACAATGCTTCATGACCCCTGTCATCACAATGCTCCGTGACTGCAGTCATCACAATGCTTCATGACCTTTGTCATCACAATGGTCCATGTGCTCGTCATCAACAGTCTCTGTGTCCTTTTTAACCACAGTGCTCCATGAACTTTTCATCACAATGCTCTTTGACCCTTGTCATCACAATGCTCTATGAATTTCTCAGCACAATGCTCCATGCCTTTGTCAGAAAAATGCTCCATGACCCTTGTCATCACAGTGTGCAACACGCTTTTCATTACAACGGTCCACAAATTTGTCATCACAGTGCTCCATAAACCTTGTAATCACAATGATCCATGCCCTTTTCATCACAATGCTCCATTACACATGTAATAACAATGCTCCATGACCCCTGCCATCAAAATGCTCCATGGCCTTGTCAACACATGGCTCGACGACACTTCTCATAACAATGCTCCAAACCCTTGTGATCACAGTGTTCCATAACACTTGTCATCACAACGCTCCATGATGCCTGTCATCAAAGTACTCCATGCACTTTTCATCACAATGCTCCATGACCATTTTCATCACAATTCTGAATACACTTGTCATCACAATGCTCCCTGACACTTGTCATCAGAATGCTCCTTGACCCCTGTCAGGAAAAGGCTCCATGCCTTTTTCATCACAATGTCCCATGCCGTTTTCATCACAATGCTCCATGCCATTGTCATCAAAATACTCCACAAGCTTGGCTTCAGAATGCTCATGACCCTTGTCATCACAATTCTCCATGCACTTATCAGCACAATGCTCCCTGACCCTTGTCACCACAATGCTCCAAGCTATTGTCATCAAAATGCTCCATTACCTTTGTCATCAGAATCCTCCATGACACTTGGCATCACAATGCTAAATGCCATTGTCATCACAATGGGCCATTACATATGTCATCACAATACTCCCTGACACCTGTTTTCACAATACTGCATGACCTGGTCATCACAATGCTCCATGACCTTGTCATCACAATGCGCCATTCCAACTGTCATTGCAATAATCAATGAAACATATTAGACCAATGTTCCATGCCCTTTTCATCACAATTCTCCATGCCCTTGTTATCACAATGCTCCATGACCCCTGTCATCACAATGCTCCGTGACTCCAGTCATCACAATGCTTCACGACGTTTGCATCACAATGATCCATGCCCTCGTCATCAACAGTCTCTGTGACCATTTTAACCACAATGCTCCATGAACATTACATCACAATGCTCTTTGACCCTTGTTATCACAATGCACTATGCCTTTCTCAGCACAATGCTTCATAACCCTTGTCATCACAATGCTCCATGCGCTTGTCAGAACAATGCTCCACGACACATGTCATCACAATGCACCATTCGCTTGTCATCAGAGTGCTCCACAAACTTGTCATCACAATGCTCCATAAACCTTGTCATCACAATGCTCCATGCACATCTCATCAAAATGCTCTCTCACCATTGATATCACAATGTTACATCACTATTCGTCACAATACTCCCTCACCCCTGGCATCACAATGTTCCATAACTCCTGTCATCAACATGCTACATGCATTATCATCACAGTATTCGATGACCCCTGACAACACAATGTTCCATCACCCCTGTCATCAAAATGCTCCATGATCCTTTTCATCAATTTGCTCCGTGTCCCTGTCATCAAAATGCTCCCTGCCCTTCTCATCACAATGCACAACACACTTGTCATCAAAATGCTCCATGACCTTTGTCATCACAAAGATCCATGACGCTTGGGATCACAGTGCTCCATGTCATTGTCATCACGATGCTCCATGAACGCTCTCATCACATTGCTCCATGCCCTTGTCATCACAAAGCTCCATGACACATGTCATCAGAATGCTCCATGGCCTTCTCCTCACAATGCACCTCACGCTTGCCATCCAATGCTCCATTACCACTGTCATAACAATGCTCCATGACTCCTGCCATCACGGTGTTCCATGGCCTTGTCATCACAAGCTCCATGACCCTTCTCATCACAATGCTCCAAGACCCCTGTAATCACAATGCTCCATGCCCCTTTTCATCTCAATGATCCATGAACCCTGTCATCACAATGCACCATGCCCATCATCATAATGCTTCATGCTATTGTCATCACAATGAAATCAAAATGCTCCATGACCCCTGTCATGACACTTGTCATCACAATTCTGCATGCACTTGTCAGCACCATGCTCCCTGACCCTTGTCATCACAATGCTCCATGCCACTGTCATCACAATGCTCCATTACCTTTGTCATCAGAATCCTCCATGACACCTGTCTTCACAATACTGCATGACCTGGTCATCACAATGCTCCATACCCTTGTCATCACAATGCACCATTCCAACTGTCATCACAATAATCCATGAAACTTATTAGACCAATGCTCCATGCCCTTGTCATCACAATGCTCCATGCCCTTGTTATCACAATGCTCCATGACCACTGTCATCACAATGCTCCGTGACTCCAGTCATCACAATGCTTCATGACCTTTGTCATCACAGTTGTCAATGCCCTCGTCATCAACAGTCTCTGTGACCTTTTTAACCACAATGCTCCATGAACTTTTCATCACAATGCTTTTGACCCTTGTCATCACAATGCTCTATGCCTTTCTCAGCACAATGCTCCATGACACTTGTCATCACAATGCTCCATGCGCTTGTCAGAACAATGCTCCATGACACATGTCATCACAATGCACCATACGCTTGTCATCAGAGTGCTCCACAATCTTGTTATCACAGTGCTCCATAAACCTTGTCATCACAATGCTCCATGCACTTCTCTTCAAAATGCTCTCTCACCATTGATATCACAATGTTACATCACTATTCGTCACAATACTCCCTCACCCCTGGCATCACAATGTTCCATAACTCCTGTCATCAACTTGCTACATGCATTATCATCACAATATTCGATGACCCCTGACAACACAATGTTCCATCACCCCTGTCATCAAAATGCTCCATGATCCTTTTCATCAAATTGCTCCATGACCCTGTCATCAAAATGCTCCCTGCCCTTCTCATCACAATGCACAACACACTTGTCATCAAAATGCTCCATGACCTTTGTCATCACAAAGATCCATGACGCTTGGGATCACAGTGCTCCATGTCATTGTCATCACGATGCTCCATGAACGCTCTCATCACATTGCTCTGTGACACCTGTCATCCCAATGCTCTGTGACTCCAGTCATCACAATGCTTCATATCATTTCTCATCACAGTGGTTCATGCCTGCGCCATCACAAGGCTCTATGACCTTTGTAACCACAATGCTCTATGAAATTTCCAGCACAATGTTCCGTGATCCTAGTCATCACAATGCTCCACTCCTTTGTCAGAAAAATCCTCCATGACTCTTGTCATCACAAAGTGCCACGCGCTTTTTATCACAACGGTCCACAAATTTGTCATGGCAATGCTCCATAAAGCTTGTAATCACAATGCTCCAATGCCCTTATCATCACAGTGCTCCATTACACCTGTCATACGAATGCTCCATGACCCCTGCCATCACATTGTTCCATGGCCTTGTCATCACAAGGCTCCATGACACATGTCTTCACAATGCTCCAATACCCCTGTAATCACAATGCTCCATGCCCTTGTCATCACAAAGCTCCATGACACATGTCATCATAATGTTCCATGGCCTTCTCATCAAAATGCTCCATGCCCTTGTCATCACAATGCTCCCAGACCACTGTAATCACAATGCTCCATGCCCCTTTTCATCTCAATGCTCCATGAACCCAGTCTTCACAATGCATCATACCCATCATCATAATGCTTCTGGCTACTGTCACCACAATGAAATCAAAATTCTCCATGACCTCTGTCATCACAATGCTTCATGAACCCTGTCATCACAATACTCCATGAACATTTTCAGCCCAATGCTCCTTAACCCTGTCATCACAATGCATCATGCCCATCATCATAATGCTTCTGGCTACTGTCACCACAATGAAATCAAAATTCTCCATGACCTCTGTCATCACAATGCTTCATGACCTCTGTCATCACAATATTCCATTACCATTGTCATCACAATCCTCCATGAACCCTGGGATCACATTGTTTCATGCCCTTGTCATCACAATGCTCCATACTCCTTGAAATCAAAATGATCCATGACCTCTGTCATCACAATGCTCCAAACCCTTGTAATCACAAAGTTCCATAACACTTTTCATCACAATGCTCCATGATGCCTGTCATCACAATACTCCATGCCCTTTTCATCACAATGCTCCATGAAGTTTGTCATCACAATTCTGAATACACTTGTCATCACAATGCTCCCTGACACTTGTCTTCAGAATGCTCCTTGAACCCTGTCACGAAAAGGCTCCAAGCCGTTTTCATCACAATGCCCCATGCCGTTTTCATCACAATGCTCCATGCCATTGTCATCAAAATACACCACAAGCTTGTCATCAGAATGCTCTGTGACCCTTATCATCACAATTATCCATGCACTTTTCAGCACAATGCTACCTGACCCTTGTCATCACAATGGCCCAAGCCATTGTCATCACAATGCTCCCTTACCTTTGTCATCAGAATCCTCCATGACACTTGGCATCTCAATGCTCCATGCCCTTGTCATCACAATGGGCCATTCCAAGTGTCATCGCAATAATCCATGAAACTTATTAGACTAATGCCCCATGCCCTTTTCATCACAATGTGCCATTCCAACTGTCATCGCAATAATCCATGAAAGTTATTAGACCAATGCTCCATGCCCTTGTCATCACAATGCTCCATGCCCTTGTTATCACAATGCTCCATGAGCCCTGTCATCACAATGCTCCGTGACTCCAGTCATCACAATGCTTCATGCCCTTTGTCATCACAATGGTGCATGCCCTCGTCATCAACATTCTCTGTGACCTTTTTATCCACAATGCTCCATGAACATTTCATCACAATGCTCTTTGATCCTTTTCATCACAATGCTCTATGCCTTTCTCAGCACAATGCTCCATGACACTTGTCATCACAATGCTCCATGCGCTTGTCAAAACAATGCTCCACGACACATGTCATCACAATGCACCATGTACATGTCATCACAGTGCTCCACAATCTTGTCATCACAATGCTCCATAAACCTTATCATCACAATGCTCCATGCACTTCTCATCAATATGCTCTCTCACCACTGATATCACAATGTTGCATCACTATTCATCACAATAATCCTACATCCCTGTAATCACAATGTTCCATGACTCCTGTCATCACAGTGCTACATGCACTTATCATCACAATGTTCGATGACCTATGACATCACAATGTTCCATAAGCCATGTCATCAATATGCTCCATGACCATTTTCATCAAAAGGCTCCATGTCCCCTAACATCACAATGCTCCATACCCCTTGTCATTACAGTGCTCCATGACGCTTGTCATCACAATTATCCATGAACTTCTCATGACAATGCTCCACGGTGTTGCCATCGCAATGCTCCATGCCCTGGTCATCACAATGCTCCATGTTCCCTGTCATCACAATTCTCCACGTCCTTGGCATCACTATGTTCCATGACACTTCTCATCAGAGTGTCACTTGCTTTGTCAGCACAATGCTCCACAAGCTTGTCATCAGCATGCTCCATGCCCCTTGTCATCACAATTCTCCACGTGCTTGTCATCACAATGCTCCATGACAGTTCTCATCACAATGTTACATGCTTTTGTCATCACAATTCTCCATGCACATGTCATCGCAATGCCCCATGTCCCCTGTCATAGCAAACTCCATGCCTTTGTCATCACAATGCTTCACGACATTTTCATCAAAATTCTCAAAGGCCATTGTCATCACAATGCTCCATTACCCTTGTCATCACAATGCTCCATGCCCTTGTAATCACAAAGCTCAATGACGCATGCCATCAGAATGCTACTTGGTCTTCCCCTCACAATGATCCATGCCCTTGTCATCACAATGTTCCAAGACCCCTGTATTCTCAATGCTCCATGCCCCTTTTCATCAGTATGCTCCATGAGACTTGTCATCACAAGGCTCCATGGATTTGTGATCACAATGCTCCAAGACTTTGTCATCACAATGCTTCACGACCATGTCATGAAAATTTTCAATGGCCCTTGTCATCATAATGCTCCAAGCCCCAGTCATCACAATGCTCCATTATATTTGTCATCACAATCCTCCATTACATTTGGAATCAAAATTATCCATGCCATTGTCATCGCAATGGACCATGACATATATCATCACAATGCTCCCTGACACCTGTCTTCACAATATTCCATGACCTTCTCATCACAATGCTCCATGCCGTTGTCATCACAACGAACCATGCACACTGTCATCACAGTAATCTATTAAACTTGTCAGACCAATGCTCCATGCCCCTGTCATCACAATGCTCCATGCCCTTGCCATCACAATGCTCCATGAACCCTGTCATCACAATGCTCCGTGACTCCAATCATCACAATGCTTCATAACGTTTGTCATCACAATAGTCCATGCCCGCATCGTCACAAGGCTCTGTGACCATTGTAACCACAATGCTCTATGAACATTTCATCACAATTCTCTGTGACCCTTGTCATCAGAATGCTTCATGTCTTTGTCAGAACAATGCTCCATGACCATTGTCATCACAAAGTGCCACGCGCATTTCATCACAACGGTCCACAACCTTGTCATTGCAGTGCTCCATAAACCTTGTAATCACAATGGTCCATGCACTCCTCATCAAAATGCTCTCTTAACAGAGATATCACAATGTTCCATCACTAGTCATTACAATACTCCCTCACCCCTGTAATCACAATGTTCCATGACCCTGTCATCACAATGCTACATCCCTTTATCATCACAATGTTCCATGACCCCTGACATCACTGTATTCCATAACGCCTGTCATCAAAATTCTCCATGACCCATTTCATCCCAAAGCTCCATGACCCCTGACGTCACAATGTTCTATAACCCCTGCCATCAAAAGGTTCCATTACAGTTTTTATTAAATTGCTGCATGACTCGGTCATCAAAATGTTCCCTGCCCTTCTCATCACAATGCACCATGCCCTTGTCATCAAAAGGCTCCATGAGTTGTCATCACAAAGCTCCATGTCCCTTGGTATCACAATGCTCCATGTCATTGTCATCACAATGCTCCATGAACCCTCTCATCACATTGCTCCATGCCCTTGTCATCACAAAGCTCCATAACACTTGTCATCACAATGCTCGATGCCCTTCTCATCACAATGCTCCATGCCCTTTTCATTACAATCCTGCATGACCAATGTATCATAGTGTTCTGTACCTTGTCATCACAATGCTCCATGCCCACTCTCATCACAATAATCCATGAAACATTTCAGACCAATGTTCCATGCCCTTCTCATCAAAATGCTCCATTACCCCTGTCATAACAATGATCCATGACCCCTGCCATCACAATGTTACACGGCATTGTCATCACAAGGCTCCATGACTCATCTCATCACAATGATCAAGACCACTGTAATCACAGTGCTCCATGCCCTTGTCATCACAAACCTCCATGACGCATGTCATCAGAATGTTCCATGGCCTTCACATCACAATGCTCCATGCCCTTGTCATCACAATGCTCCGAGACACCTGTAATCACAATATGTCATGCCCCTTTTCATCTCAATGCTCCATGAACCCTGTCATCACAATGCATCATGCCCAATATCATAATGCTTCATGCTTTTGTCATCACAATGAAATCAAAATGCTCCAGGACCTCTGTCATCATAATGCTCTGAACCCTTGTGATCACAATGTTCCATAACACTTATCATCACAACACCCCATGATGCTCATCATCACCATTATCCATGGTCTTCTCATCACAATGCTCCATGACTTTTGTCATCACAATGCTCAATACACTTGTCATCACAATGCACCCTGACACTATTCGTCAGTATGCTCCTTGAACCCTGTCATGACAAGGCTCCATGCCTTTTTCATCACCATGATCCATGCCTTTTTCATCACAATGCTCTAAGACCACTGTAATCATAATTCACCATGCACTTGTCATCACAAAGCTCAATGACACATATCATTAGAATGCTCCTTGGTCTTCACCTCACAATGCTCCATGCCCTTGTCATCCCAATGCTCCATGACCCCTGTATTCACAATGCTCTCTGACGCTTGTCATCACAGTGCTCCATGACACCTGTCATCACAATGCTCCATGACTTTGTCAGCAAAATGCTACATGACTTTGTCATTACAATGCTCTATGCACTTGTCGTCACAATACTCCAATACTATTTTCTTCACAATCCTCCATGAACCATGGGTTCACATTGCTTCATGCCCTTGTCATCTGAATGCTCCATGCTCCTTGAAATCAAAATGATCCATGACATCTCTCATCACAATTCTCCAAACTCTTGTGATGACAGTATTCCATAACACTTGTCATCACAACGCTGCATGCTGCCTGTCATCACAATACTCCATGCCCTTCTCATCACAATGCTCCATGACCTTTGTCATCACAATGCTCCAAACCATTGTCATCACAATGCTCTATTTCCATTGTCATCAGAATCCTCCATGACACTTGGCATCACAATGCTCCATGCCATTGTTGTCATCGGGCCATTACATATGTCATCACAATGCTCCATGACAACTGCCTTCACAATAATGCATGACCTGGTCATCACAATTATCCATGCCCTTGTGATCACAATGCGCCTTTCCAAATGTCATCACTATAATCCATGAAATTATTAGACCAATGCTCCATGCACTTTTCATCTCAATGCTCCATGCCCTTGTTATCACAATGCTTCATGACCCCTGTCATCACAATGCTCCGTGACTGCAGTCATCACAATGCTTCATGACCTTTGTCATCACAATGGTCCATGTGCTCGTCATCAACAGTCTCTGTGTCCTTTTTAACCACAGTGCTCCATGAACTTTTCATCACAATGCTCTTTGACCCTTGTCATCACAATGCTCTATGAATTTCTCAGCACAATGCTCCATGCCTTTGTCAGAAAAATGCTCCATGACCCTTGTCATCACAGTGTGCAACACGCTTTTCATTACAACGGTCCACAAATTTGTCATCACAGTGCTCCATAAACCTTGTAATCACAATGATCCATGCCCTTTTCATCACAATGCTCCATTACACATGTAATAACAATGCTCCATGACCCCTGCCATCAAAATGCTCCATGGCCTTGTCAACACATGGCTCGACGACACTTCTCATAACAATGCTCCAAACCCTTGTGATCACAGTGTTCCATAACACTTGTCATCACAACGCTCCATGATGCCTGTCATCAAAGTACTCCATGCACTTTTCATCACAATGCTCCATGACCATTTTCATCACAATTCTGAATACACTTGTCATCACAATGCTCCCTGACACTTGTCATCAGAATGCTCCTTGACCCCTGTCAGGAAAAGGCTCCATGCCTTTTTCATCACAATGCCCCATGCCGTTTTCATCACAATGCTCCATGCCATTGTCATCAAAATACTCCACAAGCTTGGCTTCAGAATGCTCATGACCCTTGTCATCACAATTCTCCATGCACTTATCAGCACAATGCTCCCTGACCCTTGTCACCACAATGCTCCAAGCTATTGTCATCAAAATGCTCCATTACCTTTGTCATCAGAATCCTCCATGACACTTGGCATCACAATGCTAAATGCCATTGTCATCACAATGGGCCATTACATATGTCATCACAATACTCCCTGACACCTGTTTTCACAATACTGCATGACCTGGTCATCACAATGCTCCATGACCTTGTCATCACAATGCGCCATTCCAACTGTCATTGCAATAATCAATGAAACATATTAGACCAATGTTCCATGCACTTTTCATCACAATTCTCCATGCCCTTGTTATCACAATGCTCCATGACCCCTGTCATCACAATGCTCCGTGACTCCAGTCATCACAATGCTTCACGACGTTTGCATCACAATGATCCATGCCCTCGTCATCAACAGTCTCTGTGACCATTTTAACCACAATGCTCCATGAACATTACATCACAATGCTCTTTGACCCTTGTTATCACAATGCACTATGCCTTTCTCAGCACAATGCTCCATAACCCTTGTCATCACAATGCTCCATGCGCTTGTCAGAACAATGCTCCACGACACATGTCATCACAATGCACCATTCGCTTGTCATCAGAGTGCTCCACAAACTTGTCATCACAATGCTCCATAAACCTTGTCATCACAATGCTCCATGCACATCTCATCAAAATGCTCTCTCACCATTGACATCACAATGTTACATCACTATTCGTCACAATACTCCCTCACCCCTGGCATCACAATGTTCCATAACTCCTGTCATCAACATGCTACATGCATTATCATCACAGTATTCGATGACCCCTGACAACACAATGTTCCATCACCCCTGTCATCAAAATGCTCCATGATCCTTTTCATCAATTTGCTCCGTGTCCCTGTCATCAAAATGCTCCCTGCCCTTCTCATCACAATGCACAACACACTTGTCATCAAAATGCTCCATGACCTTTGTCATCACAAAGATCCATGACGCTTGGGATCACAGTGCTCCATGTCATTGTCATCACGATGCTCCATGAACGCTCTCATCACATTGCTCCATGCCCTTGTCATCACAAAGCTCCATGACACATGTCATCAGAATGCTCCATGGCCTTCTCCTCACAATGCACCTCACGCTTGCCATCCAATGCTCCATTACCACTGTCATAACAATGCTCCATGACTCCTGCCATCACGGTGTTCCATGGCCTTGTCATCACAAGCTCCATGACCCTTCTCATCACAATGCTCCAAGACCCCTGTAATCACAATGCTCCATGCCCCTTTTCATCTCAATGATCCATGAACCCTGTCATCACAATGCACCATGCCCATCATCATAATGCTTCATGCTATTGTCATCACAATGAAATCAAAATGCTCCATGACCCCTGTCATGACACTTGTCATCACAATTCTGCATGCACTTGTCAGCACCATGCTCCCTGACCCTTGTCATCACAATGCTCCATGCCACTGTCATCACAATGCTCCATTACCTTTGTCATCAGAATCCTCCATGACACCTGTCTTCACAATACTGCATGACCTGGTCATCACAATGCTCCATACCCTTGTCATCACAATGCACCATTCCAACTGTCATCACAATAATCCATGAAACTTATTAGACCAATGCTCCATGCCCTTGTCATCACAATGCTCCATGCCCTTGTTATCACAATGCTCCATGACCACTGTCATCACAATGCTCCGTGACTCCAGTCATCACAATGCTTCATGACCTTTGTCATCACAGTTGTCAATGCCCTCGTCATCAACAGTCTCTGTGACCTTTTTAACCACAATGCTCCATGAACTTTTCATCACAATGCTTTTGACCCTTGTCATCACAATGCTCTATGCCTTTCTCAGCACAATGCTCCATGACACTTGTCATCACAATGTTCCATGCGCTTGTCAGAACAATGCTCCATGACACATGTCATCACAATGCACCATACGCTTGTCATCAGAGTGCTCCACAATCTTGTTATCACAGTGCTCCATAAACCTTGTCATCACAATGCTCCATGCACTTCTCTTCAAAATGCTCTCTCACCATTGATATCACAATGTTACATCACTATTCGTCACAATACTCCCTCACCCCTGGCATCACAATGTTCCATAACTCCTGTCATCAACTTGCTACATGCATTATCATCACAATATTCGATGACCCCTGACAACACAATGTTCCATCACCCCTGTCATCAAAATGCTCCATGATCCTTTTCATCAAATTGCTCCATGACCCTGTCATCAAAATGCTCCCTGCCCTTCTCATCACAATGCACAACACACTTGTCATCAAAATGCTCCATGACCTTTGTCATCACAAAGATCCATGACGCTTGGGATCACAGTGCTCCATGTCATTGTCATCACGATGCTCCATGAACGCTCTCATCACATTGCTCTGTGACACCTGTCATCCCAATGCTCTGTGACTCCAGTCATCACAATGCTTCATATCATTTCTCATCACAGTGGTTCATGCCTGCGCCATCACAAGGCTCTGTGACCTTTGTAACCACAATGCTCTATGAAATTTCCAGCACAATGCTCCGTGATCCTAGTCATCACAATGCTCCACTCCTTTGTCAGAAAAATCCTCCATGACTCTTGTCATCACAAAGTGCCACGCGCTTTTTATCACAACGGTCCACAAATTTGTCATGGCAATGCTCCATAAAGCTTGTAATCACAATGCTCCAATGCCCTTCTCATCACAGTGCTCCATTACACCTGTCATACGAATGCTCCATGACCCCTGCCATCACATTGTTCCATGGCCTTGTCATCACAAGGCTCCATGACACATGTCTTCACAATGCTCCAATACCCCTGTAATCACAATGCTCCATGCCCTTGTCATCACAAAGCTCCATGACACATGTCATCATAATGTTCCATGGCCTTCTCATCAAAATGCTCCATGCCCTTGTCATCACAATGCTCCCAGACCACTGTAATCACAATGCTCCATGCCCCTTTTCATCTCAATGCTCCATGAACCCAGTCTTCACAATGCATCATACCCATCATCATAATGCTTCTGGCTACTGTCACCACAATGAAATCAAAATTCTCCATGACCTCTGTCATCACAATGCTTCATGAACCCTGTCATCACAATACTCCATGAACATTTTCAGCCCAATGCTCCTTAACCCTGTCATCACAATGCATCATGCCCATCATCATAATGCTTCTGGCTACTGTCACCACAATGAAATCAAAATTCTCCATGACCTCTGTCATCACAATGCTTCATGACCTCTGTCATCACAATATTCCATTACCATTGTCATCACAATCCTCCATGAACCCTGGGATCACATTGTTTCATGCCCTTGTCATCACAATGCTCCATACTCCTTGAAATCAAAATGATCCATGACCTCTGTCATCACAATGCTCCAAACCCTTGTAATCACAAAGTTCCATAACACTTGTCATCACAATGCTCCATGATGCCTGTCATCACAATACTCCATGCCCTTTTCATCACAATGCTCCATGAAGTTTGTCATCACAATTCTGAATACACTTGTCATCACAATGCTCCCTGACACTTGTCTTCAGAATGCTCCTTGAACCCTGTCACGAAAAGGCTCCAAGCCGTTTTCATCACAATGCCCCATGCCGTTTTCATCACAATGCTCCATGCCATTGTCATCAAAATACACCACAAGCTTGTCATCAGAATGCTCTGTGACCCTTATCATCACAATTATCCATGCACTTTTCAGCACAATGCTACCTGACCCTTGTCATCACAATGGCCCAAGCCATTGTCATCACAATGCTCCCTTACCTTTGTCATCAGAATCCTCCATGACACTTGGCATCTCAATGCTCCATGCCCTTGTCATCACAATGGGCCATTCCAAGTGTCATCACAATAATCCATGAAACTTATTAGACTAATGCCCCATGCCCTTTTCATCACAATGTGCCATTCCAACTGTCATCGCAATAATCCATGAAAGTTATTAGACCAATGCTCCATGCCCTTGTCATCACAATGCTCCATGCCCTTGTTATCACAATGCTCCATGAGCCCTGTCATCACAATGCTCCGTGACTCCAGTCATCACAATGCTTCATGCCCTTTGTCATCACAATGGTGCATGCCCTCGTCATCAACATTCTCTGTGACCTTTTTATCCACAATGCTCCATGAACATTTCATCACAATGCTCTTTGATCCTTTTCATCACAATGCTCTATGCCTTTCTCAGCACAATGCTCCATGACACTTGTCATCACAAAGCTCCATGCGCTTGTCAAAACAATGCTCCACGACACATGTCATCACAATGCACCATGTACATGTCATCACAGTGCTCCACAATCTTGTCATCACAATGCTCCATAAACCTTATCATCACAATGCTCCATGCACTTCTCATCAATATGCTCTCTCACCACTGATATCACAATGTTGCATCACTATTCATCACAATAATCCTACATCCCTGTAATCACAATGTTCCATGACTCCTGTCATCACAGTGCTACATGCACTTATCATCACAATGTTCGATGACCTATGACATCACAATGTTACATAAGCCATGTCATCAATATGCTCCATGACCATTTTCATCAAAAGGCTCCATGTCCCCTAACATCACAATGCTCCATACCCCTTGTCATTACAGTGCTCCATGACGCTTGTCATCACAATTATCCATGAACTTCTCATGACAATGCTCCACGGTGTTGCCATCGCAATGCTCCATGCCCTGGTCATCACAATGCTCCATGTTCCCTGTCATCACAATTCTCCACGTCCTTGGCATCACTATGTTCCATGACACTTCTCATCAGAGTGTCACTTGCTTTGTCAGCACAATGCTCCACAAGCTTGTCATCAGCATGCTCCATGCCCCTTGTCATCACAATTCTCCACGTGCTTGTCATCACAATGCTCCATGACAGTTCTCATCACAATGTTACATGCTTTTGTCATCACAATTCTCCATGCACATGTCATCGCAATGCCCCATGTCCCCTGTCATAGCAAACTCCATGCCTTTGTCATCACAATGCTTCACGACATTTTCATCAAAATTCTCAAAGGCCATTGTCATCACAATGCTCCATTACCCTTGTCATCACAATGCTCCATGCCCTTATAATCACAAAGCTCAATGACGCATGCCATCAGAATGCTACTTGGTCTTCCCCTCACAATGATCCATGCCCTTGTCATCACAATGTTCCAAGACCCCTGTATTCTCAATGCTCCATGCCCCTTTTCATCAGTATGCTCCATGAGACTTGTCATCACAAGGCTCCATGGATTTGTGATCACAATGCTCCAAGACTTTGTCATCACAATGCTTCACGACCATGTCATGAAAATTTTCAATGGCCCTTGTCATCATAATGCTCCAAGCCCCAGTCATCACAATGCTCCATTATATTTGTCATCACAATCCTCCATTACATTTGGAATCAAAATTATCCATGCCATTGTCATCGCAATGGACCATGACATATATCATCACAATGCTCCCTGACACCTGTCTTCACAATATTCCATGACCTTCTCATCACAATGCTCCATGCCGTTGTCATCACAACGAACCATGCACACTGTCATCACAGTAATCTATTAAACTTGTCAGACCAATGCTCCATGCCCCTGTCATCACAATGCTCCATGCCCTTGCCATCACAATGCTCCATGAACCCTGTCATCACAATGCTCCGGGACTCCAATCATCACAATGCTTCATAACGTTTGTCATCACAATAGTCCATGCCCGCATCGTCACAAGGCTCTGTGACCATTGTAACCACAATGCTCTATGAACATTTCATCACAATTCTCTGTGACCCTTGTCATCAGAATGCTTCATGTCTTTGTCAGAACAATGCTCCATGACCATTGTCATCACAAAGTGCCACGCGCATTTCATCACAACGGTCCACAACCTTGTCATTGCAGTGCTCCATAAACCTTGTAATCACAATGGTCCATGCACTCCTCATCAAAATGCTCTCTTAACAGAGATATCACAATGTTCCATCACTAGTCATTACAATACTCCCTCACCCCTGTAATCACAATGTTCCATGACCCTGTCATCACAATGCTACATCCCTTTATCATCACAATGTTCCATGACCCCTGACATCACTGTATCCCATAACGCCTGTCATCAAAATGCTCCATGACCCATTTCATCCCAAAGCTCCATGACCCCTGACGTCACAATGTTCTATAACCCCTGCCATCAAAAGGTTCCATTACAGTTTTTATTAAATTGCTGCATGACTCGGTCATCAAAATGTTCCCTGCCCTTCTCATCACAATGCACCATGCCCTTGTCATCAAAAGGCTCCATGAGTTGTCATCACAAAGCTCCATGTCCCTTGGTATCACAATGCTCCATGTCATTGTCATCACAATGCTCCATGAACCCTCTCATCACATTGCTCCATGCCCTTGTCATCACAAAGCTCCATAACACTTGTCATCACAATGCTCGATGCCCTTCTCATCACAATGCTCCATGCCCTTTTCATTACAATCCTGCATGACCAATGTATCATAGTGTTCTGTACCTTGTCATCACAATGCTCCATGCCCACTCTCATCACAATAATCCATGAAACATTTCAGACCAATGTTCCATGCCCTTCTCATCAAAATGCTCCATTACCCCTGTCATAACAATGATCCATGACCCCTGCCATCACAATGTTACACGGCATTGTCATCACAAGGCTCCATGACTCATCTCATCACAATGATCAAGACCACTGTAATCACAGTGCTCCATGCCCTTGTCATCACAAACCTCCATGACGCATGTCATCAGAATGTTCCATGGCCTTCACATCACAATGCTCCATGCCCTTGTCATCACAATGCTCCGAGACACCTGTAATCACAATATGTCATGCCCCTTTTCATCTCAATGCTCCATGAACCCTGTCATCACAATGCATCATGCCCAATATCATAATGCTTCATGCTTTTGTCATCACAATGAAATCAAAATGCTCCAGGACCTCTGTCATCATAATGCTCTGAACCCTTGTGATCACAATGTTCCATAACACTTATCATCACAACACCCCATGATGCTCATCATCACCATTATCCATGGTCTTCTCATCACAATGCTCCATGACTTTTGTCATCACAATGCTCAATACACTTGTCATCACAATGCGCCCTGACACTATTCGTCAGTATGCTCCTTGAACCCTGTCATGACAAAGTTCCATGGCCTCCTCATCCCAATGCTCTATGCCCTTGTCATCACAGTGCTGCACGACCCCTGTAATCACAATGCTCCATGCCACTTTTCATCAGAATGTTCCATGAGACATATCATCACAAGGCTCCATGGTCTTCTCATCACAATGCTCCTATACATTGTCATCACAATGCTCCATGACAACTGTCATCACAATATTCCATGAACATTTTCAGCCCAATGCTCCAGGACCTTCTCATCACAATGCTCCATGAACCCTGTCATTACAATGCTCCATGACCCCTGTCATCACAACGCTCCATGTCCCTGGTAATCACAATACTCCATGAACATTTTCATCCAAATGCTCCATGACTCTTGTCATCACAATGATCCATGCCCTTGTCATCCCAATTCTCCATGACCCCTGTATTCAAAATGCTCCGTGACGTTTGTCTTCACAGTGCGCCATGACACCTGTCATCACAATGCTCCATGCCTTTGTCAGCAAAATGCTACATGACGTTGTCATTACAATGCTCTATGCACTTGTCATCACAGTACTCCATTACCATTGTCATCACAATCCTCCATGAACCTTGGAATCACATTGATTCATGCCCTTGTCATCACAATGCTCCATGCTCCTTGAAATCAAAATGATCCATGACCTCTGTCATCACAATGCTCCATGCCCTTTTTATCACAATGCTCCATGACCCATGTCATCACAATGCTCCGTGAGTCCAGTCATCACAATGCTTCATGACCTTTGTCATCAAAATGGTCCATGCCCTCATCATCAACAGTCTCTGTGACCTTTTTAACCTCAATGCTCCATGAAATTTTCATCACAATGCTCTTTGACCCTTGTCATCACAATACTCTCTGCCTTTCTCAGCACAATGCTCCATGACCGTTACCATCATTATGCTCCATGCGCTTGTCAGCACAATACTCCATGACATGTCATCACAATGCACCATGCGCTTGTCATCACAGTGCTCCACAATCTTGTCATCACAATGCTCCATTAACATTGTCATCACAATGCTCCATGCACTTCTCATCAATATGCTCTCTCACCACTGATATCACAATGTTACATCACTATTCATTACAATACTCCCTCACCCCTGTCATCACAATGTTCGATGACTCCTGTCATCACCATGCTACATGCACTTATCATCACAATGTTCGATGACCTATGACATCACAATATTCCATAACCCCTGTCATCAAAATGCTACATGACCTTTTTCATCAAAATGCTCCATGTCCCCTGACATCAAAATGCTCCATAGCCCTTGTCATTACAGTGCTCCATGACGCTCGTCATCATAATTATCCATGGTCTTCTCATCACAATGCTCCACCGTCTTGCCATCACAAAGCTCCATGCCCTAGTCATCACAATGCTCCATGTCCCTTGTCATCACAATTCTCCACGTCCTTGTCATCACAGTGCTCCATGACAGTTCTCATCACAATGTTACATGCTTTTGTCATCACAATTCTCCATGTACATGTCATCGCAATGCCCCATGACACCTGTCATAGCAAGCTCCATGCCTTTGTCATCACAAGCTTCACGATCATTTCATCAAAATTCTCAATGGCCATTGTCATCACAATGATCCATGACCCTTGTCATCACAATGCTCCAAGCCCTTGTCATCAAAATGCTCCATTACCTTTGTCATCAGAATCCTCCAAAACACTTGACATCACAATGCTCCATGCCATTGTCATCACAATGGAACATGAAATATGTCATCACAATGCTCCCTGACACCTGTCTTCACAATACTGCATGACCTTGTCATCACAATGTGCCATGCCCACTGTCAACACAATTATCCATGAAACTTGTCAGACCAAAGCTCCATGCCCCTGTCATCACAATGCTCCATGCCCTTGTCATCACAATGCACCATGACCCCAGTTCTCACAATGCTACGTGACTCCAGTCATCACAAGGCTTCATGACCTGTGTCATCACAATGATCCATGCCCTCATCATCACAAGTTTCTGTGAACTTTGTCACCACAATGCTCCATGAACTTTTCATCACAATGCTCCATGACACTTGTTATCACAATGCTCCGTCCCTTTGTCAACACAATGCTCCATGACACTTGTTATCACATTGCTCCGTACATTTGTCAACACAATGCTCCATAAACCTTGTCATCACGATGATCCTTGCACGTCTTATCAAAATGCTCTCTCACCACTGATATCAAAATGTTCCCTCACTAGTCATAACAATACACCCACGCCCCTGTTCATCACAATGGTCCATAACCCCTGTCATGAAAATGTTCCATAAACCCTGTCATCAAAATGTTCCATGACACTTTTCATCAAATTGCTCCATGACCCTGTCATCACAATGCTCCCTGCCCTTCTCATAACAATGCAAAACGCCCTTGTCATAAAAATGCTCCATGATTTTGTCATCACTAAGATCCATGACCCGTGGCATCACAATGCTCCATGTCATTGTCATCACAATGCTCCATGATCGGTCTCATCACATTGCTTCATGCTCTTGTCGTCACAAAGCTCCATGACGCATGTCATCAGAATGCTCCATGGCCTTCTCATCAGAGTGCTCCATGCCTTTGCCATCACAATGCTCCATTACACCTGTCATCACAATGCTCCATGACCCCTGTAATCAAAATGCTCCATGCCTCTTTTCATCTCAATGCTCCATGAACCCTGTCATCACAATGCACCATGCCCACCATCATAATGCTTCATGCTATTGTCATCACAATGAAATCATAATGCTCCATGACCTCTCTCATCACAATGCTCCAAATCCTTGTGATCAAAATGTTCCATAACACTTATCATCACAATGCCCCATGACGCTCGTCATCACAATTATCCATGGCCTTCTCATCACAATGCTCCATGACTTTAGTCACCACAATGCTCAATACCCTTGTCATCACAATGCTCCCTGACACTTGTCGTTAGTATGCTCCTTGAACCATGTGATGAAAAAGTTCCATGGCCTTCTCATCCCAATGCTCCATGCCCTTGTCATCACAGTGCTGCACGACACGTTTAATCCCAATGCTCCATGCCCCTTTTCATCAGAATGTTCCATGAGACATATCATCACAAGGCACCATAGTCTTCTCATCACAATGCTCCAGTACCTTGTCATCACAATGCTCCATGACACCTCTCATCACAATACTCCATAAACATTTTCAGCCCAATGCTCCCTGACCTTCTCATCACAACGCTCCACGTCCCTTGTCATCACAATACTCCATGAACATTTTCATCCCAATGCTCCATGACCCTTGTCATCACAATGATCCATGCCATTGTCATCCCAATGCTCCATGACCCCTGTATTCACAATGTTCCGTGACGCTTGTCTTCACAGTGCTCCATGACACCTGTCATCAAAATGCTCCATGCCTTTGTCAGCAAAATGCTACATGACGTTGTCATTACAATGCTCTATGCACTTGTCATCACAATACTCCATTACCATTGTCATCACAATCCTCCATGAACCTTGGAATCACATTGTTTCATGACCTTGTCATCACAATGCTCCATGCTCCTTGAAATCAAAATGATCCATGACCTCTGTCATCACAATGCTCCAAACCCTTGTGATCACAACGTTCCATAACACTTGTCATCACAACCCTCCATGATGCCTGTCATCACAATACTCCATGCCCCTTTCATCACAATGTTTCATGATCTTTTTCATCACAATTTCAATACACTTGTCATCACAATGCTCCCTGACTCTTGTCGTCAGAATGCTCCGTGAACCCTGTCAAGAAAAGGCTCAATGCTGTTTTCGTCACAAAGCCTAATGCCATTTTCATCACAATAATCCATGCCATTGTCATCAAAATACTCCACAAGCTTGTCATCCAAATGCTCCATGACCCGGCTCATCACAATTCTCCATGCAATTGCCAGCACAATGCTCCCTGACCATTGTCATCACAATGCTCCAAGCCATTGTCATCACAATATTCCATTACCTTTGTCATCAGAATCCTCCATGACACTTGGCATCTCAATGCTCCATGGCATTGTCATCACAATGGGCCATTACATATGTCATCACAATGCTCCCTGACAGCAGTCTTCACAATACCGCCTGACCTGGTCTTCACAATGCTCCATGCCCTTGTCATCACAATGCGCCATTCCAACTGTCATTGCAATAATCCATGAAACTTATTAGACCAATTTTCCATGCCCTTGTCATCACAATGCTCCATGCCCTTGTTAACACAATGCTCCGTGACTCCAGTCATCACAATTCTTCATGACCTTTGTCATCCCAATGGTCCATGCCCTCGTCATCAACAGTCTCTGTGACTGTTTTATCCTCAATGCTCCATGAAATTTTCATCACAATGCTCTTTGACCCTTGTCATCACAATACTCTATGCCTTTCTCAGCACAGTGCTCCATGATCATTGTCATCACAATGCTCCATGCGCTTGTCAGCACAATGCTCCATGACACATGTCATCACAATGCACCATGCGCTTGTCATCACAGTGCTCCACAATCTTGTCATCACAAAGCTCCATTAACCTTGTCTTCACAATGCTTCATGCACTTCTCATCAAAATTATCTCTCAACACTGATATCACAATGTTACATCACTATTCATCACAATACTCCCTCACCCCTGTCATCACTATGTTCCATGACTCCTGTCATCACCATGCTACATGCACTGATCATCACAATGTTCGATGACCTATGACATCACAATGTTCCATAACCCCTGTCATCAAAATGCTCCATGACCCTTTTATCAAAATGCTCCATGTCCCCTGACATCACAATGCTCCATAGCCCTTGTCATTATAGTGCTCCATGACGCTCGTCATCACAATTATCCATGGTCTTCTCATCACAATGCTCCACGGTCTTGCCATCACAATGCTCCATGCCCTGGTCATCACAATGCTCCATGTCCCATGTCATCACAATTCTCCACGTCCTTGTCATCACAATGCTCCATGACAGTTCTCATCACAGTGTTACATGTTATTGTCATCAAAATTCTCCATGCACATGTCATCGCAATGCCCCATGACACCTGTCATAGCAAGCTCCATGGCTCTGTCATCATAATGCTTCATGGCCTATTCATCAAAATTCTCAATAGCCGTTGTCATCAAAATGCTCCATGACCCTTGTCATCACAATGCTCCAAGCCCTTGTCATCAAAATGCTCCATTACATTTGTCATCACAATCCTCCAAAACACTTTTCATCACAATGCTCCCTGACATTTGTTGTCAGAATGCTCCTTGAACCCTGTCACGAAAAGGCTCCATGCCTTTTTCATCACAATGTCCCATGCCGTTTTCATCACAATGCTCCATGCCATTGTCATCAAAATACTCCACAAGCTTATCATCAGAATGCTCCATGACCTTTGTCATCACAATTCTGCATGCACTTGTCAGCACAATGCTCCCTGACCTTTGTCAGCACAGTGCTCCAAGCCATTGTCATCACAATGTTCCATTACCTTTGCATTAGAATACTCCATGACACTTGGCATCAAAATGCTCCATGCCATTGTCATCACAATGGGCCATTACATATGTCATCACAATGCTCCCTGACACCAGTCTTCACAGTAGTGCATGACCTGGTCTTCACAATGCTCCATGCCCTTGTCATCACAATGCGCCTTTCCAAATGTCATTGCAATAATCCATGAAACTTATTAGACAAATGCTCCATGCCCTTGTCATCACAATGCTCCATTCCCTTGTTATCAAAATGCTCCATGACCCATGCCATCACAATGCTCCGTGTGTCCAGTCATCACAATGCTTCATGACATTTGTCATCACAATGGTCCATGCCCTCATCATCAACAGTCTCTGTGACCTTTTTAACTTCAGTGCTCCATGAAATTTTCATCACAATGCTCTTTCACCCTTGTCATCACAATACTTTATGCCTTTCTCAGCACAATGCTCCATGACGGTTGTCATCACAATGCTCCATGCACTTGTCAGCACAATGCTCCATGACACATGTCATCACAGTGCACCATGTGCTTGTCATCACAGTGCTCCAAAATCTTGTCATCACAATGCTCCATTAACCTTGTCATCACAATGCACCATGCACCTCTCTTCAATATGCTCTCTCACCACTGATATCACAATGTTACATCACTATTCATCACAATACTCCCCCTCCCCTGTCATCACAATGTTCCATGACTCCTGTCATCACAATGCTACATGCATTTATCATCACAATGTTCGATGACCTATGACATCACAATGTTCCATAAGCCCTGTCATCAAAATGCTCCATGACCCTTTTCATCAAAATGCTCCATGTCCCCTGACATCACAATGCTCCTTACCCCTTGTCATTACAGTGCTCCATGACTCTCTTCATCACAATTATCCATGGTCTTCTCATCACAATGCTCCACGGTCTTGCCATCACAATGCTCCATGCCCTGGTCATCACAATTCTCCAAATCCTTGGCATCACTATGTTCCATGACACTTCTCATCACAGTGTTACATGCTTTGTCAGCACAATACTCAACAAACTTGTCATCAGAATGCTCCATGACACTTGTCATCACAATTATCCATGCCCCTGTCCTCCCAAAGCTCCATGCCTTTGTCATCACAATGCTCCATGACCCCTGTCATCACAATATTCCATGAACATTTTCAGCCCAATGCTCCATGACATTCTCATCACAATGCTCCATGACCAATATCATCACAATGCTCCATGACCACTCTCATCACAACACTCCATGACACCTGACAACACAATGATCCGGGACTCCTGTCATCACAGTGCCCCATAACCTAGTCATCACAATGCTCCATGACGCCTGTCTTCACAATACTCCATGAATATATTCAGCCCAAACTCCATGAACATTGACATCAAAATGATCCATGCCCTAGTCATCCCAATGCTCCATGACCTCTGTATTCACAATGCTCTGTGACTCTTGTCATCACAGTGCTCCATGACACCTGCCATCACAATGCTCCATGCCTTTGTCAGCAAAATGCTACATGACCTTGTCATTAGAATGCTCTATGCGCTTGTCATCACAATACACCATTACCATTGTCATCACAATCCCCCATGAACATTGGGATCACATAGCTTCATGCCCTTGTCATCACAATGCTCCATGCTCTTTGAAATCAAAATAATCCATGACCTCTGTCAACGCAATGCTCCAAAACCTTGTGAGCACAATGTTCCCTAACACTTGTCATCAGAACGCTCCATGATGCCTGCCATCACAATACTCAATTCCCCTTTCATCACAAAGTTCCATGATCTTTGTCATCACAATTTTCAATACACTTGTCATCACAATGCTCCCTGACTCTTGTTGTCAGAATGCTCCTTAAACCCTGTCAAGAAAAGGCTCCATGATGTTATCATCACAAAGCCTAATGCCATTTTCATCACAATAATCCATGCCATTGTCATCAGAATACTCCACAAGTTTGTCATCCAAATGCTCCATGACCCGTCTCATCACAATTCTCCATGCAATTGCCAGCACAATGCTCCCTGACACTTGTCATCACAATGTTCCAAGCCATTGTCATCACAATGCTCCATAACCTTTGTCATCAGAATCCTCCATGACACTTGCCATCACAATGCTCCATGGCATTGTCATCACAATGGGCCATTACATATGTCATCATAATGCTCCCTGACACCAGTCTTCACTGTACTGCATGACCTGGTCTTCACAATGCTCCATGCCCTTGTCATCACAATGCGCCATTCCAACGGTCATTGCAATAATCCATGAAACTTATTAGACCAATGCTCCCTGCCCTTGTCATCACAATGCTCCATGTCCTTATTATCACAATGCTCCGTGACTCCAGTCATCAGAAAGTTTCATGACCTTTGTCATCCCAATGCTCCATGCCCTCGTCATCAACAGTTTCTGTAACCTTTTTAACCTCAATGCTCCATGAAATTTTCATCACAATGCTCTTTGACCCTTGTCATCACAATACTCTATGCCTTTCTCAGCACAATGCTCCATGACACATGTCATCACAATGCACCATGTGCTTGTGATCACAGTGCTCCACAATCTTGTCATCACAATGCTCCATTAAACTTGTCTTCACAATGCTCCATGCACTTCTCATCAAAATGGTCTCTCACCACTGATATCACAATGTTACATCACTATTCATCAGAATACTCCCTCACCACAGTCATCACAATATTCCATGACTCCTGTCATCACCATGCTACATGCACTGATCATCACAATGTTCGATGACCTATGACATCACAATGTTCCATAAGCCCTGTCATCAAAATGTTCCATTACCCTTTTCATCAAAAGGCTCCATGTCCCCTGACATCACAATGCTCCATAGCCCTAGTCATTATAGTGCTCCATGATGCTCGTCATCACAATTATCCAAGGTCTTCTCATCACAATGCTCCACGGTCTTGCCATCACAATGATCCATGCTCTGGTCATCACAATGCTCCATGTCCCATGTCTTCACAATTCTCCACGTCCTTGTCATCACAATGCTCCATGAGAGTTCTCATCACAATGTTACATGTTATTGTCATCACAATTCTCCATGCACATGTCATCGCAATGCCCCATGACCCCTGTAATAGCAAGCTCCATGCCTCTCTCATCACAATGCTTCACGACCTTTTCATCATAATTCTCAATGGCCGTTGTCATCAAAATGCTCTATGACCCTTGTCATCACAGTGCTCCAAGCCCTTGTCATCACAAAGCTCCATTACCTTTGTCATCACAATCCCCCAAAACACTTGGCATCACAATGCTCCATGCCATTGTCATCACAATGGAACATGAAATATGTCATCACAATGCTCCCTGACACCTGTCTTCACAATACTCCATGACCTTGTCCTCACAATGTGCCATGCCCACTGTCAACACAATTATCCATGAAACTTGTCAGACCAATGCTCCATGACGCTGTCATCACAATGCTCCATGTCCTTGTCATCACAATGCTCCATGACCCCATTTCTCACAATGCTCCCTGACTCCAGTCATCACAAGGCTTCATGACTTGTGTCATCACAATGATCCATGCCCTCATCATCACAAGGCTCTGTGAACTTTGTCACCACAATGCTCCATGAACATTTCATCACAATGCTCCGTGACACTTGTTATCACAATGCTCCGTCCCTTTTCAACACAATGCTCAATGACCCTTGTCATCACAATGTTCCATACGCTTCTCAGCGCAGTGCTCCATGACCCATGTCATCACAATGCTCCATGACACCTGTCATCACAATACTCCATGAATATTTTCAGCCCAATGCTCCCTGTCCTTCTCATCACAATGCTCCATGACCCCTGTCATTACAATGCTCCATGAACCCTGTCATCACAACGCTCCATGTCCCTTGTCATCAGAATACTCCATGAACATTTTCATCCCAATGCTCCATGACTCTTGTCATCACAATGATCCATGCCCTTGTCATCCCAATGCTCCATGGCCCCTGGATTCACAATGCTCCGTGACGCTTGTCTTCACAGTGCTCCATGACACCTTTCATCATAATGCTCCATGCCTTTGTCAGCAAAATGCTACATGACGTTGTCATTACAATGCTCTATGCACTTGTCATCACAATACTCCATTACCATTGTCATCACAATCCTCCATGAACCTTGGAATCACATTGTTTCATGCCCTTGTCATCACAGTGCTCCATGCTCCTTGTAATCTAAATGATCCATGACCTCTGTCATCACAATGCTCCAAACCCTTGTGATCACAATGTTCCATAATACTTGTCATCACAACCCTCCATGATGCCTGTCACCACAATACTCCATGCCCTTTTCATCACAATGCTCCATGACCTTTGTCATCACAATTCTCAATACACTTGTCATCACAATGCTCCCTGACACTTGTCGTCAGAATGCTCCTTGAACCCTGTCACAAAAAGGCTCCATGCATTTTCCATCACAATGCCCCATGCTGTTTTCATCACGATGCTCTATGCCATTGTCTTCAAAATAATCCACAATCTTGTCATCAGAATCCTCCATGACCCTTGTCATCACAATTCTCTATGCACTTGTCAGCACAATGCTCCCTGACCCTTGTCATCACAATGCTCCAAGCCATTGTCATCACAATGCTCCATTACCTTTGTCATCAGAATCCTCCATGACACTTGGCATCACAATGCTCCATGCCATTGTCATCAAAATGGGCCATTACATATGTCATCACAATGCTCCCTGACACCTGTCTTCACAATACTGCATGACCTGGTCATCACAATTCTCCATGACCTTGTAATCACAATGCGCCATTCCAACTGTCATCACAATAATCCATGAAACTTATTAGACCAATGCTCCATGCCCTTGTCATCACAATGCTCCATGCCCTTGTTACCACAATGCTCCATAAACCTTGTCATCACAATGCTCCATGCATTTCTCATCAAAATGCTCTCTCACCACTGATATCACAATGTTACATCACTATTCGTCACAATACTCCCTCACCCGTAATCACAATTTTCCATGACTCCTGTCATCACAATGCAACATGCTTTTATCATCACAATGTTCGATGACCCCTGACATCACAGTGTTCCATACCCCTGTCATCAGGTTGCTCCATGACCCTTTTCATCCAATTGCTCCATGTCTCTGTCACCCCAATGCTCCCTGCCCTTATCATCACAATGCACAACAACCTTGTCATCAAAATGCTCCATGACATTTGTCATCACAAAAACCCATGACCCTTGGCATCACAGTGCTCCATGCCATTGTCATCACAATGCTCCATGAACGCTCTCATCACATTGTTCCATGCCCTTGTCATCACAAAGCTCCATGACACATGTCATCAAAATGCTCCATGGCCTTCTCATCACAATGTTCCATGACCTTGCCATCACAATGCTCCATTACACCTGTAATAACAATGTTCCATGATCCCTGCCATCACGTTGTTCCATGGTCTTGTCATCACAGGGCTCTATGACCCTTCTCATCACAATGCTCCAAGACCCCTGTAATCACAATGCTCCATGCCCATTTTCATCTCAATGACACATGAACCCTGTCATCACAGTGCACCATGCACATCATCATAATGCTTCATGCTATTGTCATAACAATGAAATCAAAATGCTCCATGACCTCTGTCAAAACAATGCTCCAAATCATTGTGATAACAATATTCCATAACACTTGTCATCACAGTGCCCCATGACGCTCTTCATCACGTTTATCCATGCCCTTCTGATCACAATGCTCAATTACCCCTTCCATCACAATGTCCCACGGCCGTGTCATCACAAGGCTCCATGACACTTGTCATCACAATGCTCCAAGGCACCTGTCATCACAGTGCTCCATGCCTTTGTCAGCAAAATGCTACATGACCTTGTCATTACTATTCTCTTTGTGCTTGTCATCAAAATACTCCATTACCATTGTCATCACAATCCTCCATGAACATTGGAATAACATAGCTTCATGCCCTTGTCATCACAATGCTCCATGCTCCTTGAAATCAAAATGATCCATGACCTCTGTCATCACAGTGCTCCACACCGTTGTGATTACTATGTTCCATAACACTTGTCATCACAACGCTCCATGATGTCTGTCTTCACTCTACTCCATGCCCTTTTCATCACAATGCTCCCTGACCTTCGTCATCACAATTCTCAAAACACTTGTCGTCACAATGTTCCCTGACACTTGTCGTCAGAATGCTCCTTGAACCCTGTCACGAAAAGGCTCCGTGCCTATTTCCTCACAATACTGCATGCCGTTTTCATCACAATGCTCCATGCCATTGTCATCAAAATACTCCACAAGCTTGTCGTCAGAATCCTCCATGACCTTTGTCCTCACAATTCTCCATACACTTGTTAGCAAAATGCTCCCTGACCCTTGTCATCACAATGCTCCAAGCCATTTTCATCACAATGCTCCATTACTTTTGTCATCAGAATCCTCCATGACACTTGGCATCACAATGCTCCATGCCATTGTCATCACAGTGGGCCATTACAACTGTCATCGCAATAATCCATGAAACTTATTAGAAGAATGTTCCATGCCCTTGTCATCACAATGCTCCATCCCCTTGTTGTCACAATGCTCCATGACCCCTGTCATCACAGTGCTCCTTGACACCAGTCATCACAATGGATCATGACCTTTGTCATCACAGTGGTCCATGCCCTCGTCATCAACAGTCTCTGTGACCTTTTTAACCACAATGCTCCATGAACTTTTCATGATAATGCTCTTTGACCCTTGTCATCACAATGCTCTATGCCTTTCTCAGCACAATGCTCCATGACCCTTGTCATCAAAATGCTCCATGCGCTTGTCAGCACAATGCTCCACGACACATGTCATCATAATGCACCATGCGCTTGTCTTCACAGTGCTCCACAATATTGTCATCACAATGCTCCATAAAACTTGTCATAACAATGCACCATGCACTTCTCATCAAAATGCTCTCTCACCACTGATATCACAATGTTACATCACTATTCGTCACAATACCCCCTCACCCCTGTCATCACATTGTTCCATGTCTCCTGTCATCACAATGCTACATGCACATATCGTCACAATGTTCCATAACCCCTGTCATCAAAATGTTCCATGACACTTTTCATCAAAATGCTCCATGAACTTTGTCATCACAATTCTCAATACACTTGTCATCACAATGCTCCCTGACACTTGTCGTCAGAATGCTCCTTTATCCCTGTAAGGAAAAGGCTCCATGCCTTTTTCATCACAATGCCCCAAGCCGTTTCCATCACAATACCCCATGCCATTGTCATCAAAATACACCACAAGCTTTTCATCGGAATGCTCCATGACCATTGTCATCACAATTATCCATGCACTTGTTAGCACAATGCTCCCTGACCTTTGTCATCACAATGCCCCAAGCCATTGTCATCAAAATGCTCCATTACCTTTGTCATCAGAATCCTCCATGACACTTGGCATCACAATGCTCCATGCCTTTCTCATAACAATGGGCCATTACATATGTCATCACAATGCTCCCTGACACCTGTCTTCACAATACTGCATTACCTGGTCATCACAGTGCTCCATGACACTGGCCATCACAATGTTCCACGTCCTCGTCATCACAAGACTCCATGACACTTGTCATCACAATGCTCCAAGACCCATGTAATCACAATGCTCCATGCCCTTGTCATCACAAAGCTCCATGACACATGTCATCAAAATGTTCCAGGGCCTTCTCATCAAAATGCACCATGCCCTTGTCATCACCATGCTCCAACACCCCTGTAATGACAATGCTCCATTCCCCTTTTCATCAGTATGCTCCATGAGATTTTTCATCACAAAGCTCCATGGTTTTCTAATCACAATGTTCCATAATTTTTTCATCAAAATGCTTCACGACCTTGTCACGAAAATTCTCAATGGCCCTTGGCATCATAATGCTCCAAGCCCTAGTCATCACAATGCTCCATTTTATTTGTCATCACAATCCTCCATTACATTTGGCATCACAACACTCCCTACCATTGTCATCGCAATGGAACATGACATATGTCATCACAATGCTCCCTGACAACTTTCTTCAAAATACTCCCTGAACTTCTCATCACAATGTTCCATGCCCTTGTCATCCCAATGCTCCATGCCCTTGTCATCACAATGCTCCATGACCCAAGTCATCACAATGCTTCGTGACTCCAGTCATCACAATGCTTCATAACATTTGTCATCACAATGGTCCATGCCCGCGTCATCACAAGGCTCTGTGACCATTGTAACCACAATAATCCATGAACTTTTCATCACAATGCACCGTGACACTTGTCATCACAATGCTCCATGCCTTTGTCAGAAAAATGCTCCATGACCCTTGTCATCACAATGTGCCACGCGCTTTTCATCAAAACAGTCCACAAATTTGTCATGGCAATACTCCATAAACCTTGTAATCACAATGCTCCATGCCCTTCTCATCACAATGCTCCATTAACCCTGTCATAACAATGCTCCATGACCCTTGCCATCACAATGTTCCACGGCCTTGTCATCACAAGGCTCCATGACACTTGTCATCACAATGCTCCAAGACCCCTGTAATCACACTGCTCCGTGCCCTTGCCATCACAAAGCTCCATGACACATGTCATCATAATGTTCCATGGTCTTCTCCTCAAAATGCTCCATGCCCTTGTCATCACAATGCTCCAAGTCCCCTGTTATCACAATACTCCATGCCCCTTGTCATCTCAATGTTCCATGAACCCTGTCACCACAATGCATCATGCACATCATCATAATGCTTCCGGCTATTGTCAGTGCAATGAAATCAAAATTCTCCATGACCTCTCTCATCACAATGCTCCATGACCCCTGTCATCAAAATACTCCATGAACATTTTCAGCCCAATGCTCCATGACACTTGTCATCACAATGATTCTTGCCCTTGTTATCCCAATGCTCCATGACCCATGTATTCACAATGATCCGTGACGCTTCTCATCACAGTGCCCCATGACACCTGTCATCACAACGCTCCATTATAATTGTCATCACAATCCTCCATTACATTTGGCATCACAGTGCTCCCTGCCATTGTCATTGCAATGGACCATGACATATGGCATCACAATGCTCCCTGACACCTGTCTTCTCAATACTCCATGACCTTCTCATCACAATCCTCCATGCCCTTGTCATCACAATGCAGCATGTCCACTGTCATCACAATAATCTATGAAACTTGTCATCACAATGTTCCATGACTCCTGTCATCACAATGCTATATGCACTGATCATCACAATGTTCGATGACCTATGACATCACAATGTTCCATAACCCCTGTCATCAAAATGCTCCATGACCCTTTCATCAAAATGCTCCATGACCCCTGACAGCACAATGCTCCATAGCCTTTGTCATTACAGTGCTCCATAACGCTCGTCATCACAATTATCCATGTTCTTCTCATCACAATGCTCCACGGTCTTGCCGTCACAGTGCTCCATGCCCTGGCCATCACCATGCTCCATGTCCCTTGTCATCACAATTCTCCACGTCCTTGTCATCACAATGCTCCATGAGAGTTCTCATCACAATGTTACATGTTTTTGTCATCACAGTTCTCCATGCACATGTCATCGCAATGCCCCATGACACCCTGTCATAGCAAGCTCCATGTCTCTGTCATCACAATGATTCACGACCTTTTCATCATAATTCTCAATGGCCGTTGTCATCAAAATGCTCTATGACCCGTGTCATCACAATGATCGAAGCCCTTGTCATCACAATGCTCCATTACCTTTGTCATCACAATCCTCCAAAACACTTGATATCACAATGCTCCATGCCATTGTCATCACAATGGAACATGAAATATGTCATCACAATGCTCCCTGACACCTGTCTTCACAATACTCCATGACCTTGTCATCACAATGTGCCATGCCCACTGTCAACACAATTATCCATGAAACTGGTCAGACCAATGCTCCATGCCCCTGTCATCACTATGCTCCATGCCCTTGTCATCACAATGCTCCATGACCCCAGTTCTCACAATGCTCCGTGACTCCAGTCATCACAAGGCTTCATGACCTGTGTCATCACAATGATCCATGCCCTCATCATCACAAGGCTCTGTGAACTATGTCACCACAGTGCTCCATGAACTTTTCATCACAATGCTCCGTGACACTTTTTATCACAGTGCTCCGTCCCTTTGTCAAATCAGTGCTCCATGACCCATGTCATCACAATGCTCCATAAACCTTTTCATCACAATGCTCCTTGCGTGTCTTATCGAAATGCTCTGTCACCACTGGTATCAAAATATTCCCTCACAAGTCATCACAATACAACCACTCCCCTGTCATCACAATGGTCCATAACCCCTGTCATGAAAATGTTCCGTGACCCCTGACATCAAAATGGTCAATAACCCCTGTCATCAAAATGTTCCATGACCCTTTTCATCAAATTGCTCCATGACACTGTCATCACAATGCTCCCTGCCTTTCTCCTCACAATGCAATCGCCCTTGTCATCAAAATGCTCCATGACTTTGTCATCACAAAGATCCATGACGCTTGGCATCACAATGCTCCAAGCCATTGCCATCACAATGCTCCATTACCTTTGTCATCAGAATCCTCCATGACACATGGCATCACAATGCTCAATGCCATTGTCATCACAATGGCCCATTACATATGTCATCACAATGCTCCCTGACACCAGTCTTCACAATACTGCATGACCTGGTCATCACAATGCTCTATGCACTTCTCGTCACAATGCTCCATGACCCCTGTCATCACAATGCTCCGTGACTCCAGTCATCACAATGCTTCATAACCTTAGTCATCACAATGGTCCATGCCCTCGTCATCAACAGTCTCTGTGACCTTTGTAACCACAATGCTCCATGAACTTTTCATCACAATGCTCCTTGATTCTGTCATCACAATGCTCCATGACCTTGTCAGAAAAATTCTCCATGACCCTTGTCATCACAATGTGCCACGCGCTTTTCATCACAATCATCCACAAATTTGTCAGGGCAATGCTCCATAAACCTTGTAATCACAATGCTCCATGCCCTTCTCATCACAGTGCTCCATTACACCTGTCATAACATTGCTGCATGTCCGTTGCCATCACAATGTTCCACGGCCTTGTCATCACAAGGCTCCATGAGGCTTGTCATCACAATGTTCTAAGACCCCTGTAATCACAATGCTCCATGTCCTTGTCATCACAAAGCTCCATGACACATGTCATCAGAATGTTCCACGGCCTTCTCATCAAAATGCTCCATGCACTTGTCACCACAATGTTCCATTACCCCTGTCATAACAATGCTCCCTGACCCATACCTTCACAATGCTCTCTGCCCTTCTAATCACAATGCACAATGCACTTGTCATCAAAATACTCCTTGACATTTGTCATCACAAAGATCCATGACAGTTGGCATCACAGTGCTCCAAGTCATTGTCATCACAAAGCTCCATGAACGATCTCATCACATTGCTCCATGCTCTTGTCATCACAAAGCTCCATGACACATGTCATCAGAATGCTCCAAGACACCTGTAATCACAATGCTCCATGCCCCTTTTCATCTCACTGATCCATGAACCCTGTCATCACAATGCACCATGCCCATCATCATAATGCTTCATGCTATTGTCATCACAATGAAATCAAAATGCTCCATGACGTCTGTCATCACAATTCTCCATGACCCCTGTTATCACAATAATCCATGAACATTTTCAGCCCAATATTCCATGGCACATGTCCTCACAATCATCCATGCCCTTGTCATCCCAATGCTCCATGACCCCTGTATTCACAATGCTCCGGGATGCTTTTCATCACAGTGCTCCATGACACCTGTCATCACAATGCTCCATACCTTTGTCAGCAAAATGCTACATGACGTCGTCATTACAATGCTCTATGCACTTGTCATCACAATACTCCATTACCATTGTCATCACAATCCTCCATGAACCTTGGAATCACATTGTTTCATGCCCTTGTCATCACAGTGCTCCATGCTCCTTGAAATCTAAATGATCCATGACCTCTGTCATCACAATGCTCCAAACCCTTGTGATCACAATGTTCCATAATACTTGTCATCACAACCCTCCATGATGCCTGTCATCACAATCCTCCATGCTCCTTTCATCACAATGTTCCATGATCTTTGTCATCACAATTTTCAATACACTTGTCATCCCAATGCTCCCTGACTCTTGTCGTCAGAATGCTCCTTGAAACCTGTCAAGAAAAGGCTCCATGCTGTTTTCATCACAAAGCCCAATGGCATTTTCATCACAATAATCCATGCCATTATCATCAAAATACTCCACAAGCTTGTCATCCAAATGCTCCATGACCCGTCTCATCACAATTCTCCATGCAATTGCCAGCACAATGCTCCCTGACCCTTGTCATCACAATGCTCCAAGCCATTGTCATCACAATGCTCCATTACCTTTGTCATCAGTATCCTCCATGACACTTGGCATCACAATGCTCCATGGCATTGTCATCACAATGGGCCATTACATATGTCATCACAATGCTCCCTGACACCAGTCTTCACAATACTGCATGACCTGGTCTTCACAATGCTCCATGCCCTTGTCATCACAATGCGCCATTCCAACTGTCATTGCAATAATCCATGAAACTTATTAGACCAATATTCCATGCCCTTTTCATCACAATGCTCCATGCCCTTGTTATCACAATGCTCTGTGTCTCCAGTCATCACAATGCTTCATGACCTTTGTCATCCCAATGGTCCATGCCCTCGTCATCAACAGTCTCTGTGACCTTTTTAACCTCAATGATCCATGAAATTTTCATCACAATGCTCTTTAACCCTTGTCATCACAATACTCTACGCCTTTCTCAGCACAATGCTCCATGACTGTTGTCATCACAATGCTCCATGGGCTTGTCAGCACAATGCTCCATGACACATGTCAGCACAATGCACCATGCACTTGTCATCACAGTGCTCCACAATCTTCTCATCACAATGCTCCATTAACATTGTCTTCACAATGCTCCATGCACTTCTCATCAAAATGCCCTCTCACCACTGATATCACAATGTTACATCACTATTCATCACAATACTCCCTCACCCCTGTTATCACAATGTTCCATGACTCCTGTCATCACCATGCTACATGCACTGATCATCAGAATATTCGATGACCTATGACATCACAATGTTCCATAAGCCCTGTCATCAAAATGCTCCATGACACTTTTCATCAAAATGCTCCATGTCCCCTGACATCACAATGTTCCATAGCCCTTGTCATTATAGTGCTCCATGACGCTCGTCATCACAATTATCCATGATCTTCTCATCACAATGCTCCACGGTCTTGCCGTCACAATGCTCCATGCCCTGGTCATCACAATGCTCCAAGTCCCATGTCATCACAATTCTCCACGTCCTTGTCATCACAGTGCTCCATGACAGTTCTCATCACAATGATACATGTTATTGTCATCACAATTCTCCATGCACATGTCATCGCAATGCCCCATGACCCCTGTAATAGCAAGCTCCATGCCTCTGTCATCAGAATGCTTCACGACCTTTTCATCAAAATTCTCAATGGACGTTGTCATCAAAATGCTCCATGACCCTTGTCATCACAATGCTCCAAGCCCTTGTCATCACAATGCTACATTACCTTTGTCATCACAATCCTCGAAAACAATTGTCATCACAGTGCTCCCTGACAATTGTGGTCAGAATGCTCCTTGAAACCTGTCACGAAAAGGCTCCATGCCTTTTACATCACAATGCCTCATGCCGTTTTCATCACAATGCTCCATGCCATTGTCATCAAAATACTCCACAAGCTTGTCATCAGAATGCTCCATGACCTTTATCATCACAATTCTGCATGCACTTGTCAGCACAATGCTCCCTGACCCTTGTCATCACAGAGCTCCAAGCCATTGTCATCACAATGGTCCATTACCTTTGTGATCAGAATCCTCCATGACACTTGTCATCAAAATGTTCCATGCCAATGTCATCACAATGGTCCATTACATATGTCATCACAATGCTCCATGACACCAGTCTTCACAATACTGCATGACCTGGTCTTGACAATGCTCCATGCCCTTGTCATCACAATGCGCCTTTCCAACTGTCATTGCAATAATACATGAAACTTATTAGACCAATGCTCCATGCCCTTGTCATCACAATGCTCCATGCCCTTGTTATCAAAATGCTCCATGACCCATGTCATCACAATGCTCCGTGAGTCCAGTCATCACAATGTTTCATGACCTTTGTCATCACAATGGTCCATGACCTCATCATCAACAGTCTCTGTGACCTTTTTAACCTCAATGCTCCATGAAATTTTCATCACAATGCTCTTTAACCCTTGTCATCACAATACTCTACGCATTTCTCAGCACAATGCTCCATGACCGTTGTCATCACAATGCTCCATGCCCTTGTTATCACAATGCTCCATGACCTCTGTCATTACAATGCTCCATGACTGCAATCATCACAATGTTTAATGACCTTTGTCATCACAATCTTCCATGCCCTCGTCATCAACAGTCTCTGTGACTTTTTAACCAAAATGCTCCATGAACTTTTCATCACAATGCTGCATGAACTTTGTCATCACAATGCTCAATACACTTGTCAGCAAAATTCTCCGTGACACTTCTTACCTCTATGCTCCTAGAACGCTGTCATGACAAGGTTCCATGCATATTTCATCACAATGATCCATGCCCTTTTCATCACAATGCTCAAAGACCCATGTAATCACAATGCTCCATGATCATACCATCACAAAACTCAATGACGCATGCCTTCAGAATGGTCCTTGGTATTCTCCTCACAATGCTCCATGCCCTTGTCATCACAATGTTCCAAGACCCCTGTAATCACAATGCTCCATGCCCCTTTTCATCACTATGCTCCATGAGACTTGTCATCAGAAGGCTCCATGGATTTGTCATCACAATGCTCCAGGAACATTTCATCAGAGTGCTTCACGACCATGTCATGAAAATTTTCAATGGCCCTTGTCATCATAAAGCTCCAAACCCTAGTCATCACAATGCTCTATTATATTTGTCATCACAATCCTCCATTACATTTGGCATCAGAATGCTCCCTGCCATTGTCATCGCAATGGACCATGACATATGTCATCACAATGCTCCCTGACACCTGTCTTCACAGCACTCCATGAACATTTTCAGCCCAGTGCTCCATGACCCTTCTCATCACAATGATCCATGCCCTTGTCATCCCAATGCTCCATGACCCCTGTATTCATAATTCTCCGTGACGCTTGTCATCACAGTGCTCCACAATCTTGTCATCACAATGCTCCATAAACCTTGTCATCACAATGCTGCATGCACTTCTCATCAAAATGCTCTCTCACCACTGATATCACAATATTACATCACTATTCGTCACAATACTCCCTCACCCCTGTCATCAAAATGTTCCATGACTCCTGTCATCACAATGCTACATGCATTATCATCAAAATATTCGATGACCCCTGACATCACAATGTTCCATAACCCCTGTCATCAAAATGCTCCATGACCCGTTTCATCAAAATGTTCCATGACCCTTGACATCACAATGTTCCATAACCCGTGCCATCAAAATGTTCCATGACAATTTTCATCAAATTGCTCCATGAACCTCTCATCACACCGCTCGCTGCCCTGCTCATTACAGTGCACAGCACCCTTGTCATCAAAATGCTCCATGACTTTGTCATCACAAAGATCTATGACACTTGGCATCACAGGGTTCCATGTCATTGTCATCACGATGCTCCATGAACGCTCTCATCTCATTGCTCCAAGCCCTTCTCATCACAAAGCTCCATGACACATGTCATCAGAATGCTCCATGGCCTTCTCATCACAATGCTCCACGCCCTTGCCATCACAATGCTCAATTTCCCCTGTCATAACAATGCTCCATGACCCCGACCATCACGATGGTCCATGGCCTTGACATCAGAAGGCTCCGTGACCCTTCTCATCACAATTCTCCAAGACTCCGGTAATCACAATGCTCCATGCCACATTTCATCTCAATGATCCATGAACCCTGTCATCACAATGCACCATGCCCATCATCATAATGCTTCATGCTATTGTCATCAAAATGAAATCAAAATGCTCCATGACCTCTGTCATAACAATACTCCAAAACCTTGTGATCTCAATATTCCATAACACTTGTCATCACAATGCCCCATGATGCTCATCACCATTATCCATGGTCTTCTCATCACAATGCTCCATGAACTTTGTCATCACAATGCTCAATACACTTGTCATCAAAATGCTCCCTGAAACTTGTTGTCTGTATGCTGCTTGAAACCTGTCATGACAAGGCTCCATGCATTTTCCCTCACAATGCTCCATGCCCTTTTCATCACAATGCTCCAAGACCACTGTAATCACATTGCTCCATGCCCGTGTCATCACAAAGCTCAATAAGGCATGTCATTAGAATGCTCCTTGGCCTTCTCCTCACAATGCTCCATGCCCATTTCATCACAAAGTTCCAAGACCCCTGTAATCACATTGGTTCATGTCCCTTTTCATCAGTATGCACCATGAGATTTGTCATCACAATGCTCCATGGTTTTCTCATCACAATGCTCTAGGACCTTGTCATCAAAATGCTTCATGACCTTGTCATGAAAATTCTCAATGGCCCTTGTCATCATAATGCTCCAAGCCCTAGTCATCACAATGCTCCATTATATTTGTCCTCACAGTCCTCCATTACATTTGGCATCACAATGCTCCTTTCCATTGTCATCGCAATGGACCATGTCATATGTCATCACAATGCTCCCTGGCAACATTCTTCAAAATACTCCATGAAATTCCCATCACAATGCTCCATGCCCTTGTCATCACAATGCTCCATGACCCCTGTCATCACAATGCTCCGTGACTCCAGGCATCACATTGCTTCATAACATTTGTCATCACAGTGGTCCATGCCCGCATCATCACAAGGATCTGTGATCTTTGTAACCACAATGCTCCATGAACTTTTCATCACAATGCTCCGTGACCATTGTTATCACAAAGTTACATGCCTTTGTCAGAAGAATACTCCATGACCCTTGTCATCACAATGTGCCACATGCGTTTCATCACAACAGTCCACAAATTTGTCATCGCAATGCTCCATAAAACTTGTAATCACAATGCTCCTTGCCTGTCTCATCACAATGCTCCATTACTCCTATCATAACAATGATCCATGATCCCATCCATCACAATGTTCCACGGCCTTGTCATCACCAAGATCCATGACACTTGTCATCACAATGCTCCAAGATCCCTGTAATCACAATGCTCCATGATCTTGTCACCACAAAGCTCCATGACCCATGTCATCAGAATGTTCCATGGCCTTCTCATCAAAATGCTCCATGTCCTTGTCATAACAGTGCTCCAAGACCACTGTAATCACAATGGTCCATGCCACTTTTCATCAGAATGCTCCATGATATTTGTCATCACAAGGCTCCATGGTTTTGTCATCAGAATGCTCCAGGACATTGTCATCACAATGCTTCACGACTTTGCCATGAAAATTCTCAATGGCCCTTGTCATCATAATGCTCCAAGGCCTAGTCATCACAATGCTCCATTATATTTGTCATCACAATCCTCCATTACATTTGGCATCACAATGTTCCCTGCCATTGTCATCGCAATGGACCTTGACATATGTCCTCACAGTGCTCCCTGACACCTGTCTTCACAGTACTCCATGACCTTCTCATCACAATGCTCCATGCCCTAGTCATCAAAATTCACCATGTCCAGTGTCATCAAAATAATGTATGAAACTTTTCAGACCAATGCTCCATGCCCCTGACATCACAGTGCTCCATGCCCTTGTCATCACCATGCTCCATGACCCCTGTCATCACAATGCTCCGTGACTCCAGGCATCACAATGCTTCGTAACATGTGTCATCACAGTGATCCTTGCCCACATCATCACAAGGCTATGTGACCTTTGTAACCACAATGCTCCATGAAATTTTCATCAAAATGCTCCGTAACCTTTGTCATCACAATGCTCCAAGCATTTGTCAGAAAAATGCTCCATGACCCTTGTCATTACAATGTGCCAAGCGCTTTTCATCACAACGGTCCACAAATTTTTCATTCCAATGGTCCATATACCTTGTAATCACAAAGCTCCATGCCCTTCTTATCACAGTGCTCCATTACCACTGTCATAACAATGCTCCATGACCCCTGCCATCACAATTTTCCACGGCCTTGTCATCGCAAGGCTCCATGACACTTGTCATCACAATGCTCCAAGATCCCTCTAATCACAGTGCTCCATGCTCTTGTCATCACAAATCTCCATGACACGTCATAAGAATGTTCCATGACTTTCTCATCAAAATGCTCCATGACTGTCTCATCACAATGCTCCAAGACCCCTGTAATCACAATGCTCCATGCCCCTTTTCATCACAATGCTCCATGATACCTGTCATTACAATGCATCGTTCCCATCATCATAATGCTTCAGTCTATGGTCAGCACAATAAAATCAAAATTCTCCATGACCTCTGCCATCACAATTCTCCATGACCCCTGTCATCACAATGCTCCATGTAAATTTTCAGCCCAATGCTCCATGACCCTTGTCATCACAATTATCAATGCCCTTGTCATCCCAATGCTAAATGACCCTTGTATTCACAATGCTCCGTGACGCTTGTCATCACAGTGCTCCATGACACCTGTCATCACAGTGCTCCATGCCTTTGTCAGCAAAATGCTACATAACCTTGTCATTACAATGCTCTATGCGCTTGTCATCAAAATACTCCATTACCATTGTCATCAGAATCCTCCATGAACCTTGGGATAACATTGCTTCATGCCCTTGAAATCACAATGCTCCATGCTCCTTGAAATCAAAATGATCCATGACCTCTTTCATCACAATACTCCAAACCTTTGTGATCACAAAGTTCCAAAACACTTGTCATCACAATTGTCCATGATGCCTGTCAACAAAATACTCCATGTCCTTTTCATCACAATGCTCCATGACCTTTGTCATCAAAATTCTCAATACACTTGTCATCACAATGCTACCTGACACTTCTCGTCAGAATTCTCCTTGAACCCTGTCTCGAAAAGGCTCCATGCCTTTTTCATCACAGTGCCCCATGCCATTTTCATCACAATGCTCCATGCAACTGTCATCAAAATACACCACAAGCATGTCATCAGAATGCTCCCTGACCCTTGTTATCACAATGCACCAAGCCATTGTCATCAAAATGCTCCATTACCTTTGTCATCAGAATCCTCTATGACACTTGGCATCACAATGATCCATGCTCTTGTCATCACAATATGCCATTCCAACTGTCATTGCAATAATCCATGAAACATATTAGACCAATGTTCCATGCCATTTCCAACAAAATGTGCCATTCCAACTGTCATCGCAATAATCCATGAAATTTATTAGACCAATGCTACATGCCCTTGTCATCTAAATGCTCCATGTCCTTGTTATCACAATGCTCCATGACCCCTGTCATCACAATGCCCCGTGACTCCATTCATCACAATGCTCCCTGCCATTGTCATCGCAATGGACCATGACATATGTCATCACAATGCTCACTTACACCTGTCTTCACAATATTCCATGACCTACTCATCACAATGATCCATGCCTTTGTCATCACAATGCACCATGTCCACTGTCATCACAAAAATCTTTGAAACTTGTCAGACCAATGCTCCATGCCCCTGACATCACAATTCTCCATGAGCTTGTCATCACCATGCTCCATGACCCCTGTATTCACAATGCTCCATGCCCATTTTCATCTCCTTGACCCATGAACCCTGTCATCACAATGCACCATGCACATCATCATAATGCTTCATGCTATTTTCATCACAATGAATTCAAAATGCTTCATGGCCTCTGTCAAAACAATGCTCCAAACCCTTGTGATCACAATATTCCATAACACTTGTCATCACAATGCCACATGACGCTTGTCATCACAATTATCCATGGTCTTCTCATCACAATGCTCCATTTCCTTTGTCATCACAATGCTCAATACACTTGTCATCAAAATGCTCCCAGACACTTGTTGTCTGTATGCTACTTGAACGCTGTCATGACAAGGCTCCATGCCTTTTTAATCAAAATGATCCATGCCCTTTTCATCACAATGCTCCAAGACACCTGTAATCACAATGCTCCATGCCCTAGTCATCACAAAGCTCAATGATGCATGTCATTAGAATGCTCGTTGGCCTTCTCCTCACAATGCTCCATGCACTTGTCATCACAATGTTCCAAGACCCCTGTAATCACAATGGTCCATGACCCTTTTCTTCAGTATGCTCCATGAGAACTGTCATCACAAGGCTCCATGGATTTCTTATCACAATGCTCCAGAACCTTGTCATCACAATGCTTCATGACATTGTCATGAAAATTCTCAATGGCCCTTGTCATCATAATGATCCAAGCCATAGTCATCACAATGCTCCATTATATTTGCCATCACAATCCTCCATTACATTTGGCATCACAATGCTCCCTGCCATTGTCATCGAAATGGACCATGACATATGTCATCACAATGCTCCCTGACACCTTTTTCAATATACTCCATGAACTTCTCATCACAATGCTCCATGCCCCTTTCATCACAATGCTCCTTGCCCTTGTCATCACAATGCTCCATGACGCATGTCATCAGAATGTTCCATGCCCTTGTCATCACAATGCTCCAAGACCCCTGTTATCACAATGCTCCATGCCCCTTTTCATCTCAATGCTCCATGAACCCTGTCATCACAATACACCAGGCCCATCATCATAATGCTTCAGGCTATTGTCATCAGAATGAAATCAAAATGCTCCATGACCTCTGTCATCATAATGCTCCAAACCCTTGTGATCACAATGTTCCATAACACTTATCATCACAACACCCCTGACGCTCATCATCACAATTATCCATGGTCTTCTCATTACAATGCTCCATGAAATTTGTCAACACAATGCTCAATACACTTGTCATCACAATGCTCCCTGACACTTGTTGTCTGTATGCTCCTTGAACCCTGTCGTGACAAGGCTCCATGACTTTTCATCACAATGATCCATGCCCTTTCCATCACAATGCTCCAAGACCCCTGTAATCACAATGCTCCATGACACTTTTCATCAGAATGCTCCATGAGACTTGTCATCGTAAGTTTCCATGTTCTTCTCATCATAATGCTCCAGGACCTTGTCATCACTATGCTCCAATCCCTTGTCATCACAGTGCTCCATGAACCCTGTCTTCACAATACTCCATGAACATTTTCAGTCCAATAATCCATGACCTTCTCATCACAAAACTCCATGACACCTGACAACACAATGATCCGACACGCTTGTCACCACAAAGCTCCATTAGCTAGTCATAACCATGCTCCATGACCCCTCTCATGACAATACTCCATGAACATTTTCAGCCCAGTGCTCCATGACCCTTGTCATCACAATGCTCCATGTGCTGGTCAGCACAATACTCCAAGACACACGTCATCATAATGCACCATGCAATTTTCATCACAGTGCTCCACAATCTTGTCATCACAATGCTCCATAAACCTTGTCATCACAATGCTCCATGCACTTCTCAACAAAATTCTCTCTCACCACTGATATCACAATGCTACATCACTATTTCTCACAATGCTCCCTCACCCTGTCATCACAATGTTCCATGACTCCTGTCATAACAATGCTACATGCACATATCATCATAAAATTTGATGACCCCTTACATCACAATGTTCCATAACCCCTGTCATCAAAATGCTTCATGACCCTTTTCATCAAATTGCACCATGACCCAGTCATCACAATGCTCCCTGCTCTTCTCATCACAGTGCACAACGCCCTTGTCATCAAAATGCTCCATGACTTTTCTCATCACAAAGATCCATGACGCTTGGCATCACAATGCTCCATGTCATTGTCATCACAATGTTCCATGAACGCTCTCATCACATTGCTCCATGCCATTGTCATCACAAAGCTCCATGACACATGTCATCAGAATGCTCCATGGCTTTCTCATCACAATGCTCCATGACCATGTCATCACAATGCTCCATTACACTGTCATAACAATGCTCCAGGACCCCTGCCATCAAGATGTTCCATTGCCTTGTCATCACAAGGCTCCATGACCCTTCTCATCACAATGCTCCAAGACCCCTGTAATCACAATGCTCCATGCCCCACTTCATCTCAATTATCCGTGAACCCATTCATCACAATGAACCATGCCCATCATCATTATGCTTCATGCTATTGTCATCACAATGAAATCAAAATGCTCCATGACCTCTGTCATAACAATGCTCCAAACACTTGTGATCACAATATTCCTTAATTCTTGTCATCACAGTGCCCCATAACGCTCGTCATCACAATTATCCATGGTCTTCTCATCACAATGCTCCATGACTTTTGTCATCACAATGCTCAATACACTTGTCATCAAAATGCTCCCTGACACTTGTTGTCTGTATGCTCCTTGAACCCTGTCATGACAAGGCTCAATGACTTTTTCATCACAATGATCCATGCCCTTTTCATCACAGTGCTCCAAGTCCCCTGTAATCACAATGCTCCATGACCTTGTCATCACAAATCTCAAAGACGCATGTCATTAGAATGCTCCTTGGCCTTCTCCTCACCATGCTCCATGCCCTTTACATCACAATGTTCCAAGACCCCTGTAATCACAATGCTCCATGCCCCATTTCATCAGTATGCTCCATGAGATTTGTCATCACAAGGCTCCATGGTTTTCTAATCACAATGCTCCAGGACCTTGTCATCAAAATGCTTCACGACCTTGTCATGAAAATGCTCAATGGCCCTTCTCTTCATAATGCTCCAAGCCCTAGTCATCACAATTCTCCATTATATTTGTCATCACAATCCTCCATTACATTTGGCATCAGAATGCTCCCTGCCATTCTTATCGCAATGGACCATGACATATGTCATCACAATGCTCCCTGACACCTGTCTTCACAATACTCCATGACTTTCTCATCACAGTGATCCGTGCCCTTGTCATCACAATGCACCATGTCCACTCTCATCACAGTAATCTATGAAACTGGGCAGACCAATGCTCCATTCCCCTGTCATCACAATGTTCCATGCCCTTGTCATCACAATGCTCCATGTCCCATGTCATCACAATGATCTGTGACTCCAGTCATCACAATGCTTCATAACATTTGTCATCACAACGGTCCATTCCCGCATCATCACAAGGCTCCTTGACATTTGTAACCACAATGCTCCATGAATTTTTCATCACAATGCACCGTGACTCTTGTCATCACAATGGCTCCATGCATTTGTCAGAACAATGCTCCATGACCCTTGTCATCACAATGTGCCACGCACTTTTTATCACAATGGTCCACTAATTTGTCATCGCAATGCTCCATAACACTTGTAATCACAATTCTCCATGCCCTTCTCATCACAATGCTCCATTACCCCTGTCATAACAATGCTCCATGACCCCTGCCATCACAATGTTACACGGCTTTGTCATCACAAGGCTCCAGGACACTTCTCATCACAATGCTCCATGCCCATTTCATCACAAAGCTCCATGACACATGTCATCAGAATGTTCCATGGACTTCTCAACAAAATGCTCCATGCCCTTGTCATAACAATGCTCCAAGACCCCTGTAATCACAATGCTCCATGCCCATTTTCATCTCAGTGCTCCATGAACCCTGTCATCACAATGCATCATGCCCATCATCATCATGCTTCCGGCTATTGTCAGCACGATGAAATCAAAATTCTCCATGACCTCTGTCATCACAGTGCTCCATGACCCCTGTCATCACAAAATTCCATGAACATTTTCAGCCCAATGCTCCATGACATTTGTCATTACAATGATCCATGCCCTTGTCATCCCAATGCTCCATGACCCCTGTATTCACAATGCTCCGTGATGCTTGTCATCACAGTGCTCCATGGCACCTGTCATCGCAATGCTCCATGCCTTTGTCAGCAAAATGCTACATAACCTTGTCATTACAATGCTCTATGTGCTTATCATCAGAATACTCCATTACCATTGTCATCAGAATCCTCCATGAACCTTGGGATCACATTGCTTCATGCCCTTGTCATCACAATGCTCAATGCTCCTTGAAATCAAAATGATCCATGAACTCTGTCATCGCAATGCTCTAAACACTTGTGATCACAATGTTCCATATCACTTGTCATCACAACGCTCCATGATGCCTGTCATCACAATACTCCATGCCATTTTCATCACAATGCTCCATGACCTTTGTCATCACAATTCTCAATACACTTGTCATCACAATGCTCCCTGACAATTGTCGTCAGTATGCTCCTTGAACCCTGTCACGAAAAGGCTCCATGGCTTTTTCATCACAATGCCCCATGCCGTTCTCATCACAATGCTCCATGACATTTTCATCAAAATACTCCACAAGCTTGTCATCAGAATGCTCCATGCCCTTGTCTTCACAATGCTCCATGCCCTTGTTATCACAATGCTCCATGACCCATGTCATCACAATGCTCATTGACCCCATTCATCACAATGCTTCATGACCTTTGTCAACACAATGGTCCATGCCCTCGTCATCAACAGTTTCTGTGACAGTTTTAACCTCAGTGCTCCATGAAATTTTCATAACAATGCTCTTTGACCCTTGTCATAACAATGCTCTATGCCTTTCTCAGCACAATGCTCCATGACCGTTGTCATCACAATGCTCCATGTGCTTGTCAGCACAATGCACAATGACACATGTCATCACAATGCACCATGTGCTTGTCATCACAGTGCTCCACAATCTTTTCATCACAATGCTCCATTAACCTTGTCATCACAATGCTCCATGAACTTCTCATCATTATGCTCTCTTACCACTGATATCACAATGACCCATCACTATTCATCACAATAATCCTTCATCCCTGTAATCACAATGTTCCATGACTCCTGTCATCACAGTGCTACATGCACTTATCATCACAGTGTTCAGTGACCTATGACATCACAATGTTCCATAAGCCATGTCATCAAAATGCTCCATGACCATTTTCATCAAAAGGCTCCATGTCCCCTGACATCACAATGCTCCATACCCCTTGTCATTACAGTGCTTCATGACGCTCGTCATCACAATTATCCATGGTCTTCTCATCACAATGCTCCACGGTGTTGCCATCACAATGCTCCATTCCCTCGTCATCACAATGCTCCATGTTCCCTGTCATCACAATTCTCCACGTCCTTAGCATCACTATGTTCCATGACACTTCTCATCACAGTGCTGCATGCTTTGTCAGCTCAATACTCCACAAGCTTGTCATCAGCATGTTCCATGCCCTTTGTCATCAGTATTCTCCACGTGCTTGTCATCACAATGCTCCATGACAGTTCTCATCACAATGTTACATGCTTTTGTCATCACAATTCTCCATGCACATGTCATCGCAATGCCCCATGACCCCTGTCATAGCAAGCTCCATGCCTTTGTCATCACAATGCTTCACGACATTTTCATCAAAATTCTCAATGGCCGTTGTCATCACAATGCTCCATGACCATTGTCATCACAATGCTCCATGCCCTTGTCATCACAAAGGTCAATGACTCATGCCATCAGAATGCTCCTTGGACTTCTCCTCATGATGATCCATGCCCTTGTCATCACAATGTTCCAAGATCCCTGTATTCACAATGCTCCATGCCCCTTTTCATCAGTAGGCTCCATGAGACTTGTCATCACAAGGCTCCATTTTTTCCTCATCACAATGCTCCAGGACTTTGACATCACAATGCTTCAGGACCATGTCATGAAAATTTTCAGTGGCACTTGTCATCATAATGCTCCAAGCCTCAGTCATCACAATGCTCCATTATATTTGTCATCACAATCCTCCATTACATTTGGAATCACAATTATCCATGCCATTGCCATCGCAATGGACCATGACATATGTCATCACAATGCTCCGTGACACCGGTCTTCACAATACTCCATGACCTTCTCACGACAATGTTCCATGCCCTTGTCATCACAATGCACCATGCACACTGTCATCACAGTAATCTATGAAACTTGTCAGACCCATGCTCCATGCCCCTGTCATCACAATGCTCCATGCCCTTGTCATCACAATGCTCCATGAACCCTGTTATCACAATGCTCCGTGACTCCAATCATCACAATGCTTCATAACGTTTGTCATCACAATGGTCCATGCCCGCATCATCACAAGGCTCTGTGACTTTGTAACCACAATGCTCCATGAACATTTCATCACAATTCTCTGTGACCCTTGTCATCACAATGCTCCATGTCTTTGTCAGAACTATGCTCCATGACCATTGTCATCACAATGTGCCACGCGCATTTGATCACAACGGTCCACAACCTTGTCATTGCAGTGCTCCATAAACTTGTAATCACAATGGTCCATGCACTTCTCATCAAAATGCTCCCTTAACAGAGATATCACAATGTTCCATCACTAGTCATCACAATACTCCCTCACCATTGTAATCACAATGTTCCATGAACCTGTCATCACAATGCTACATCCCCATATCATCACAATGTTCCATGACCCCTGACATCACTCTCTTCCATAACACCTGTCATCAAAATGCTCCATGACCCTTTTCATCCCAAAGCTCCCTGACCCCTGACGTCACAATGTTCTATAAGCCCTGCCATCAAAAGTTCCATTACAGTTTTTATCAAATTGCTGCATGACTCGGTCATCAAAATGCTCCATGCCCTTCTCATCACAATGCACCATGCCCTTGTCATCAAAATGCTCCACGAGTTGTCATCACAAAGCTCCATGTCCCTTGGCATCCCAATGCTCCATGTCATTGTCGTCACAGTGCTCCATGAACCCTCTCATCACATTGCTCCATGCCCTTGTCATCACAAAGCTCCATGACACTTGTCATCACAATGCTCGATGCCCTTCTCATCACAATGCTCCATGCCATTTTCATTACAATCCTGCATGACCCATGTATCATAGTGTTCCGTACCCTTGTCATCACAATGCTCCATGCCCACTCTCATCACAATAATACATGAAACATTTCAGACCAATGTTCCATGCCCTTCTCATCACAATGCTCCATTACCTCTGACATAACAATGCACCATGACCCCTGCCATCACAATTTTCCACGGCCTAGTCATCACAAGGTTGCATGACACTTGTCATCACAATGCTGAAGACACCTGTAATCACAATGCTCCATGCCCTTGTCATCACAAAGCTCCATGAGGCATGTCATTAGAATGTTCCATGGCTTTCTCATCACAATGCTCCATGCCTTTGTCATCAGAATGCTCCAAGACCCCTGTAAACACAATGCTCCATGCCCCTTTTCATCTCAATGCTCCATGAACCCTGTCATTACAATGCACCATGCCCATCATCATAATGCTTCATGCTATTGTCATCACAATGAAATCAAAATGCTCCATGACTTCTGTAATAACAATGCTCCAAACCCTTGTGATCACAATATTCCATAACACTTGCCATCACAATGCCCCATGACGGTCGTCATCACTGTTATCCATGGTCTTCTCATCACAATGCTCCATGAACTTTGTCATCATAATGCTCAATACATTTGTCATCAAAATGTTCCCTGACACTTGTTGTCTGTATGCTCCTTGAACCCTGTCACGACAAGTCTCCATTCCTTTTTCATCAAAATGATCCATGCACTTTCCATCACAATGCTCCAAGACCCCTGTAATCACAATGCTCCATGCCCTTGTCATCACAAAGCTCCATGAGGCATGTCATCAGAATGTTCCATGGCTTACTCATCACAATGCTGCATGCCCTTGTCATCAGAATGCTCCAAGTCCCCTGTAAACACAATGCTCCATGCCCCTTTTCATCTCAGTGATCCATGAACCCTGTCATCACAATGCACCATGCCCATCATCATAATGCTTCATGCTATTGTCATCACAATGAAATCAAAATGCTCCATGACCTCTGTCATAACAATGCTCCAAACCCTTGTGATCACAATATTCCATAACACTTGCCATCACAATGTCCCATGATGGTCGTCATCACCGATATCCATGGTCTTCTCATCACAATGCTCCATGCCCTTGTCATCACAAAGCTAAATGACGCATGTCATCAGAATGCTCCTTGTTCTTCTCCTCACAATGATCCATGCCGTTGTCCTCACAATGTGCCAAGACCCCTGTAATCACAATGCTCCATGCCCCTTTTCATCACTATGCTCCATGAGAACTGTCCTCACAAGGCTCCATGATTTTCTCATCACAATGTTCCAGGACCTTGTCATCACAATGCTTCACGACCTTGTCTTAAAAATTCTCAATGGCCCTTGTCATCATAATGCTACAAGCCCTAGTCATCACAATGCTCCATTATATTTGTCATCACAATCCTCCGTTAAATTTGGCATCACAATACTCCCTGTCATTGTCATCACAATGGACCATGACATATGTCATCACAATGCTCCCTGACACCTGTTTCTCCATAATCCATGACATTCTCTTCACAATGACCGTGCCCTTGTCATCACAATGCACCATATCCACTGTCATCACAGTAATCTCTGAAAATTGGCAGACCAATGTTCCATGTCCCTGCCATCACATTGCTTCATGCCCTTGTCATCATAATGCTCCATGCTCCTTGAAATCAAAATGATCCATGACCTCTGTCATCACATTGCTCTAAACACTTGTGATCACAATGTTCCATATCACTTGTCATCACAACGCTCCATGATGCCTGTCATCACAATACTCCATGCCATTTTCATCACAATGCTCCATGACCTTTGTCATCACAATTCTCAATACACTTGTCATCACAATGCTCCCTGACAATTGTCGTCAGTATGCTCCTTGAATCCTGTCACGAAAAGGCTCCATGGCTTTTTCATCACAATGCCCCATGCGATTTTCATCACAATGCTCCATGCCATTGTCATCAAAATACTCCACAAGCTTGTCATCAGAATGCTCCATGCCCTTGTCATCAGAATGCTCCATGCCCTTGTTATCACAATGCTCCATGACCCATGTCATCACAATGCTCATTGACTCCAGTCATCACAATGCTTCATGACATTTGTCAACACAATGGTCCATGCCCTCGTCATCAACAGTCTCTGTGACAGTTTTTACCTCAGTGCTCCATGAAATTTTCATCACAATGCTCTTTGACCCTTGTCATAACAATGCTCTATGCCTTTCTCAGCACAATGCTCCATGACCGTTGTCATCACAATACTCCATGTGCTTGTCAGCACAATGCACCATGACACATTTCATCACAATGCACCATGTGCTTGTCATCACAGTGCTCCACAATCCTGTCATCACAATGCTCCATTAACCTTGTCATCGCAATGCTCCATGAACTTCTCATCAATATGCGCTCTCACAACTGATATCACAATGTTCCATCACTATTCATCACAATAATACTTCACCCCTGTAATCACAATGTTCCATGACTCCTGTCATCACAGTGCTACATGCACTTATCATCACAATGTTCGATGACCTATGACATCACAATGTTCCATAAGCCATGTCATCAAAATGCTCCATGACCATTTTCATCAAAAGGCTCCATGTCCCCTGACATCACAATGCTCCATACAGCTTGTCATTACAGTGCTCCATGACGCTCCTCATCACAATTATCCATGGTCTTCTCATCACAATGCTCCACGGTGTTGCCATCACAATGCTCCATGCCCTGGTCATCACAATGCTCCATGTTCCCTGTCATCACAATTCTCCACTTCCTTAGCATCACTATGTTCCATGACACTTCTCATCACAGTGTTACATGTTTTGTCAGCTCAATACTCCACAAGCTTGGCATTAGAATGCTCCATGAATTTGTCATCAGAATTCTCCATGCACTTTCCAGCAAAATGCTCTCTGACCCTTGTCATCACAATGCTCCAAGGCATTGTCATCACAATGCTCCATTACTTTTGTCATCAGAATCCTCATGACACTTGGCACCACAATGCTCTTTGACATTGTCATCCATTGTCATTACAATTGGCCATTACATATGTCATCACAATGCTCCCTGACACCTGTATTTACAATACTGCATGACCTGGTCATCACAATGCTCCATGCCCTTGTCATCACAATGCACCATTCCAACTGTCATCGCAATAATGCATGAAACCTATTAGACCAATGCTCCATGCCCTTCTCATCACAGTGCTCCATGCCCTTGTTATCACAGTGCTCCATGACCCCTGTCATCACAATGCTCCTTGTGTCCAGTCATCTCAATGCTTCATGACTTTTGTCATCACAATGGTCCATGCCCTCGTCATCAACACTCTCTGTGACCTTTTTATCCACAATGCTCATGAACTTTTCATAACAATACTCTTTGACCCTTGTCATCACAATGCTCTATGCGTTTCTCAGCACATTGTTCCCTGACCCTTGTCATCACAATGCTCCAATAGCATGTCAGCACAATGCTCCATGAGACAAGTCATCACAATTAGCCATGCACTTGTCATCACTGTGCTGCACAATCTTGTCATCACAATGTCCCATAAACACTGTCTTCACAATGCTCCATGCACTTCTCATCAAAAGGCTCTATCACAACTGATATCACAACGTTACATCACTTTTCATCAAAATACTCCCTCACCCCTGTCACCACAATGTTCCATGACTCCTGTCATCACAATGCTACAAGCACTTATTATCACAGTGTTTGATGACCCCTGACATCACAATGTTCCATAACCCCTGTCATCAAAATTCTCCATGACACTTTTCATGAAAATGCTCCATGACCCCTGACATCACAATGTTCCATAACCCCTCTCATCAAAATGTTCCATGACCCGTTTCATTAAATTGCTCCATGACCCTGTCATCACAATGATCCCTGCCCTTCTCATCACAATGCACAACGCCCTTGTCATCAAAATGCTCCATGACCTTTGTCATCACAATGATCCATCACTCTTGGCGTCACAATGCTCCATGTCATTTTAATCACAATGCTCCATGATCACTCTCATGACATTGCTCCATGACCTTGTCGTCAAAAGCCTCCAGGACGCATGTTATCAGAATGCTCCATGGCTTTCTCATCACAGTACTCCATGCCCTTGCCATCACAATGCTCTATTACACCTGTCATGACAATGTTCCATGAACCCTGTCATCACAATGCACCATGCCCAACATCATAATGCTTCATGCTATTGTCATCAAAATGAAATCATAATGCTCCATGATCTCTCTCATCACAATGCTCCAAATCCTTGTGATCACAATGTTCCATAACACTTATCATCACAACACCACATTACGCTCGTCATCACAATTATCCATGGTCTTCTCATCACAATGCTCCATGACATTTGTCACCACAATGCTCAATACCCTTGTGATCACAATGCTCCCTGACACTTGTCGTCAGTATGCTCCTTGAACGCTGTGATGACAATGTTCCATGGCCTTCTCATCCAAATGCTGTATGCCCTTGTCATCACAGTGCTGAACGACCCCTGTAATCACAATGCTCCATGCTCCTTTTCATCAGAATGTTCCATAAGACATATCATCACAAGGATCCATGGTCTTCTCATCACAATGCTCCAGTACCTTGTCATCACAAAGCTCCATGACCCCTGTCATCACAACGCTCCATGTCCCTGGTCATCACAATATTCCATGAACATTTTCAGCCCAATGCTCCCTGAACTTCTCATCACAATGCTCCATGAACCCTGTCATTACAATGCTCCATGACCACTGTCATCACAACTCTCCATGTCCCTGGTCATCACAATACTCCATGAACATTTTCATCCCAATGCTCCATGACACTTGTCATCACAATGATCCATGCCCTTGTCATCCCAATGCTCCATGCCCTTGTTATCACAATGCTCCATGACACATGTCATCACAATGCACCGTGAGTCCAGTCATCACAATGCTTCATGACCTTTGTCATCAAAATGGTCCATGCCCTCATCATCAACAGTCTCTGTGACCTTTTTAACATCAAAGCACCATGAAATTTTCATCACAATGCTCTTTGACCCTTGTCATCAAAATGCTCCATTATCCCTGTCAACACAATGCTTCATGACCCCTGACATCACCATGTTCCATGGTCTTGTCATCACAAGGCTCCATGACCCTTCTCATCACAATGCTCCAAGACCTCTATAATCACAATACTCCATGCCCCTTTTCATCTTAATAATCCATGAACCCTCTCATCACAGTGAACCATGCCCATAATCATAATGCTTCATGCTATTGTCATCACAATGAATTCAAAATGCTCCATGACCTCGGGCATAAACATGATCCAAACCCTTGTGATCACAATATTCCATAACACGTGTCATCACAATGCCCCATGACGCCCGTCATCACAATTATCTATGGTCTTCTCATCACAATGCTCCATGACACATGTCATCACAATGGGCCATGTGCTTGTCTTCACAGTGCTCCACAAACTTGTCATCACAATGCTCCAAAAACCTTGTCATCACAATGCTCCATGCACTTCTCATCAAAATGCTCTCTCACCACTGATATCACAATGTTACATCACTATTCATCACAATACTCCCTCACCCATGTCATCACAATGTTCCATGACTCCTGTCATCACAATGCTACATGCAATTATCATCACAATGTTCGTGACCCCTGACATCACAATGTTCCATAACCCCTGTCATCAAAATGTTCCATGACACTTTTCATCAAATTGCTCCATGACCCTCTCATCACAATGCTCCCTGCCCTTCTCATCACAATGCACAACGCCCGTGTCATCAAAATGTTCCATGACATTTGTCATCACAAAGATCCATGACGCTTGGCATCACAGTGCTCCATTTCGTTGTCATCACAATGCTCAATGAACGCTCTCATCACATTGCTCCATGCCCTTGTCATCAAAACGCTCCATAACGCATGTCATCAGAATGCCCCATGGCCTTCTCATCACAATGCTCCATGACACCTGACATCACGATGTTCCATGGATTTTTCATCACAAGGCTCCGTGACCCTTCTCATCACAATGTTCCTTGACCCCTGTAATCACAATGCTCCATGCCCCTTTTCATCTCAACGATCCATGAACCCTGTCATCACAATGCACCATGCCCATCATCATAATGCTTCATGCTTTTTTCATCACAATGAAATCAAAATGCTTCATGACCTCTGTCATAACAATGCTCCCAACCCTTGTGATCACAGTATTCCATAACACTTGTCCTCAAAATGCCCCATGACGCTCGTCATCACAATTATCCATGGTCTTCTCATCACAATGCTTCATGACCTTTGTCATCACAATGCTCAATACACTTGTCATCAAAATGCTGCTTGACGCTTGTTGTCTGTATGCTCCTTGAACCCTGTTATGACAAGGCTCCATGCATTTTTCATCACAATGATCCATGCCCTTTTCCTCACAATGCTCCAAGACCCCTGTAATCAAAATGCTCCATGCCCTTTTCATCACAAAGCTCCAAGATACATGTCATCAGAATGCTCTATGGCCTTCTTCTCACAATGCTCCATGCCCTTGTCATCACAATGCTCCAAGACCCCTGTAATCACAATGCTCCATGACCCTTTTCATCAGATTTCTCCATGAGACTGGTCATTTCAAGTCTCCAAGGACTTCTCATCACAATTCTCCAGTACCTTGTCATCACCATGCTCCATTTCCTTGTCATCACAATGCTCCATGTCCCCTGTCATCAAAATGCTCCGTGACTCCAGTCATCAAAATGCTTCATAACGTTTGTCATCACAATGGTTCATGCCCACGTCATCACAAGGCTCTTTTACCTTTGTAACCACAATGTTGTATGAATTTTTCATCACAATGCTCCATGACCCTTGTCATCACAATGCTCCATGCCTTTGACAGAAAAATGATCCATGATCCTTGTCATCACAATGTGCCACGCGCTTTTCATCACAACGGTCCACAAATTGGTCATTGCAATGCTCCATAAACCTTGTAATCACAATGCTCCATGCCCTTTCCATCACAATGCTCCCTTACACCTGTCATAACAATGCTCAATGACCCCTGCCATCACAATGTTCCACGGCCTTGTCATCACAAGGCTCCAAGACACTTCTCATCACAATGCTCCAAGACCCCTGTAATCACAATGCTCCATGCCCTTATCATCACAAACTCCATGACACATGTCATCAGAATGTTCCATGGACTTCTCATCAGAATGCTCCATGCCCTTGTTATCACAATGCTCCCAGACCCCTGTAATCACAATTCTCCATTGCCATTTTCATCTCAGTGCTCCATGAAGCCTGTCATCACAATGCTCCATGACCCATGTCATCACAATACTCCATGAACATTTTCAGCCCAATGCTCCATGACACTTATCATCACAATGATCCATGCCCTTGTCATCCCAATACTCCATGACCTCAGTATTCACAATGCTCCGTGACGCTTGTTATCACAGTGCTCCATGACACCTGTTATCACTATGCTCCATGCCTTTGTCAAAAAAATGCTACATGACATTTTTCATCACAATTCTCAATACAATTGTCATCACAATGCTCCCTGACAATTGTCGTAAGAATGCTCCATGAAGCCTGTCATGAAAAGTCTCAATGCCTTTTACATCACAATGCCACATGCCATTTTCATCACAGTGCTCCATGCCATTGTCAACAAAATACTCCACAAGCTTGTCGTCAGAATGCTCCATGGTCCTTTTCATCACAATTCTCGATGCAATTGTCAGCACAATGCTCCCTGACCCTTGTCATCACAATGCTCCAAGCCATTGTCATAACAATGCTCCATTACATTTGTCATCAGAATCCTCCATGACACTTGGCAAAACAATGTTCCATGCCATTGTCATCACAATGGGCCATTACATATGTCATCACAATGCACTCTAACACCTGTCTTCACAATACTGCATGACCTGGTCATCACAATGCTCCATGCCCTTGTCATCACAATGCTTCATGACCCCTGTCATCACAATGCTCCTTGACTCCAGTCATCACAATGCTTCATGTCCTTTGTCATCACAATGGCCCATGCCCTTGTCATCAACAGTCTCTGACATTTTAACCACAATGCTCCATGAACTTTTCATCACAATGCTCTTTGACCCTTGTCATCACAATGCTCTATGCATTTCTCAGTACAGTGTTCCATGAACCTTTTCATCACAATGCTCCATGCGCTTGTCAGCACAATGCTCCATGACTCAAGTCATCACAATGTGCCATCTGCTTGTCAACACAGTGCTCAACAATCTTGTCATCACAATGCTCCATAAAACTTGTCATCACAAAGTTCCATGCACGTCTCATAAAAATGCTCTCTCAACACTGATATCACAATGTTACATCACTGTTCATCACAATACTCCCTCACCCCTGTCAACACAATGTTCCATGACTCCTGTCATCACAATGCTACATGCAATTGTTATCACAATGTTCGATGACACCTGACATCTCAATGTTCCATAACCCCTGTCATCAAAATGCTCCATGACCATTTTCATCAAATTGATCCATGACCCCTGACATCACAATGTTCCATAACCCCTGTCATCAAAATGTTCCATGACCCTTTTCATCAAATTGCTCCATGACCCTGTCATCACAATGCTCCCTGCCCTTCTCATCACATTGCACAAAGCCCTTGTCATCAAAATGCTCCATGACGTTTGTCAACACAAAGATCCATGACTCTTGGCATCACAATTCTCCATGTCATTGTCATCACAATGCTCCATGAAAGCTCTCATCACATTGCTCCATGCCCGTGTCATCAGAAAGCTCAATGACGCATGTCATCAGAATGCTCCATCACTTCTCCTCACAATGCTCCATGAACCCTGCCTTCACGATATTCCATGGACTTGTCATAACAAGGCTCCATGACCCTGCTCATCACAATGCTCCAAGACCCCTGTAATCACAATGCTCTCTGCTCCTTTTCATCCCAAGGATCCATGAACACTCTCATCAAATTGCACCATGCCTATCATCATAATGCTTCATGATATTGTCATCACAATGAAATCAAAATGCCTCATGACCTCTGTCATAACAATGCTCCAAACCCTTGTGATCCCAATATTCCATAAATCTTGTCCTCACAATGCCCCATGACGCTCGTCATCACAATTATCCAATGACTTCTCATGACAATGCTCCATGACCTTTGTCATCACAATGCTCAATACACTTGTCATCAAAATGCTCCTTGACACTTGTTGTCTGTATGCTCCATGAACCCAGTCATGATAAGGCTCCATACCGTTTTCATCAAAATGATCCATTCCTTTTTCATCACAATGCTCCAAGACCCTGTAATCACAATGCTCCATGCCCTTGTCACCACAAACTCCATGACGCATGTCATCAGAATGCTCCATGGCCTTCTCATCACAATGATCCATGCCCATGCCATCACAATGCTCCATTACACCTGTCATTACAATGCTCCTTGACACCTGCCATCACGATGTTCCATGGCCTTGTCATAACAAGGCTCCATGACCCTTCTCATCACAATGCTCCAAGACCCCTGTAATCACAATGCTCCATGCCCCTCTTCATCAGTATGCTCCATGAGACTTGTCATCACAAGGCTCCATGATTTTCTCATCACAATGCTCCAGGACCTTGTCATCACAATGCATCTTGCCCTTGTCATGAAAATTCTCAATGGCCATTCTCATCATAATGCTCAAAGCCGTAGTCATCACAATGCTCCATTATATTTGTCATTAGAATCCTCCATTACATTTGGCATCACAATGCTCCCTGCCATTGTCATTGCAATGGACCATGACATATGTCATCACAGTACTCAATGACACCTGTCGTCACAATACTCCATGACCTTCCCATCACAATGCTCCATGCCCTTGTCATCACAATGCACCATGCCCACAGTCATCACAATGCTCCGTGACTCCAGTCATCACAATGCTACATAATGTTTGTCATCACAGTGGTCCATGCCCGCGTCATCACAAGGTTCTGTGACCTTTGTAACCACAATGCTCCATGAACTTTTCATCACAATGCCCCATGACCATTGTCATCACAGTGCTCCATGCCTTTGGCAGAAAAATATTCCATGACCCTTGTCATCACAAAGTAACACACACTTTTCCTCACAACGGTCCACAAACTTTTCATTGCAATGCTCCATAAACCTTGTAATCGCAATGCTCCATGTATTTCTCATCAACATGCTCTCTCACCAGAGATATCACAATGTTCCATCACTAGTTATCACAATACTCCCTCATCCCTGTAATCACAATATTCCATGACCCCTGTCATCACAATTCTACATCCCCTTATAATCAAAATGTTCCATGACCCCTGACGTCACAATGTTCCATAACACCTGTCATCAAAATGCTCCATGATCCTTTTCTTCCCAAAGCTCCATGACACCTGACATTACAATGTTCTATAACCCGTGTCATCTAAACGTTCAATTACAATTTTCATCAAATTCCTGCATAACCTTGTCACCAAAATACTCCCTGGCCTTCTCATCACAATGCACCACACCCTTGTCATCAAAATGCTCCATGACATTTGTCATCACAGAGCTCCATGACACTTGGCATAAAATGTTCCATGTCATTGTCATCACAAAGCCCTATGGCACTTGTCATCACAATGCTCGATGCCCTTCTCATCACAGTGCTCCATGACCTTGTCATTACAATCCTCCTTGACTCAAGTATCACAGTATTCCGTGCCCTTGTCATCACAATGCTCCATGCCCACTCTCATCACAATAATCCGTGAAATATTTCAGACCAATGCTCCATGTCCTTCTCATCACAATGCTCCATTAAACTTGTCATAAAAATTCTCCATGACCCCTGCCATCACAGTGTTCCAAGGCTTTGTCATTCACAAGGCTCCATGACACTTGTCATCACAATGCTCCAAGACCCATGTAATCAAAATTCTCCATGCCCTTGTAATCACAAAGATCCATGACGCATGTCATCAGAATGTTCCATGCCCTTGTCATGACAATGCTTCTTGCCCTTGTCATCACAATGCTCCAAGACACTTGTAATCACAATCATCCATGTCCCTTTTCATCTCAATGCTCCATGAAACCTGTCAACACAATGCACCATGCCCATCATCATAATGCTTCAGGCTATTGTCATCACAATGAAGTCAAAATGCTCCATGACCTCTGTCATCACAATGATCCAAAGCCTTTTGATCACAATGTTCCATAACACTTATCATCACAAAACCCCGTGCTGCTCATCATCACAATTATCCATGGTCTTCTTATCACTATGCTCCATAACCCTTGTCATCACAATGCTCCCTGACACTTGTCATTAGTATCCTCCTTGAACCCTGTCATGACAAGGTTCCATGCCATTTTCATCACAATTCTTCAAGATCCCTGTAATCACAGTGCTCCATGCACTTGTCATCACAAAGCTCCATGACCCATGTCATCAGAATGCTCCATGGCCTTCTCCTCACAATGCTCCATGCCCTTGTCATAGCAATGCTCCAAGACTCCTGTAATCACAGTGCTCCATGCCCCTTTTCATCAGAATGCTACAGGACACTTGTCATCATAAGTCTACGTGGTCTTCTATTCACAGTGCTACATTTCCTTGTCATCACAATGTTCCATAACCCCTGTCATCACAATACTCCATGAACATTTTCAGCCCAATGCTCCATGACATTCTCATCACAATGCTCTATGACCCTTGTCATCAAAATGCTCCATGTCCCTTGACATCACAATGCTCCATAGCCCTTGTCATTACAGTGCTCCATGACTCTCTTCATCACAATTATCCATGGTCTTCTCATCACAATGCTCCACGGTCTTGCCATCACAATGCTCCATTCCATGGTCATCACAATTCTCCAAGTTCTTGGCATCACTATGTTCCATGACACTTCTCATCACAGTGTTACATGATTTGTCAGCACAATACTCCACAAACTTGTCATCAGAATGCTCCATGACCCTTGTCATCACAATTACCCATGCCCCTGTCATCACAAAGCTCCATGCCCTTGTCATCACAATGCTCCAAGACTCCTGTAATCACAATGTTCCATGCCCCTTTTCATCAGAATGCTACAGGAGACTTGTCATCACAAGTCTCCGCGGTCTTCTATTCACAGTGCTACATTTCCTTGTAATCACAATATTCCATGACCCCTGTCATCACAGTACTCCATGAACATTTTCATCCCAATGCTCCATGACTTTCTCATCGCAATGCTCCATGACCACTGTCATCACAACACTCCATGACACCTGACAACACAATGATCCGGGACTCTTGTCATCACAATGCCCCACTACCTAGTCATCACAATGCTCCATGACCCCTTTCATCACAATACTCCATGAATATATTCAGCCCAAACTCCATGAACCTTGTCATCAAAATGATCCATGCCCTAGTCATCCCAATGCTCCATAAACTCTGTATTTACAATGCTCTGTGACACTTTCATGACAGTGCCCCATGACACCTGTCATGTCAATGCTCCATGTCTTTGTCAGCCAAATGCTACATGACCTTGTCATTACAATGCTTTATGAGCTTTTCATCACAATACTCCATTACCATTGTCATCACAATCCTCCATGAACCTGGGGATCACATTGCTTCATTCCTTTTCATCACAATGCTCCTTGCTCCTAGAAATCAAATGATCCATGACCTCTGTCATCGCAATGCTCCAAACCCTTGTGATCACAATGTTCCATAACACTTGTCATCACAACGCTCCATGATGCCTGTCATTACTATACTCCATGCCCTTTTCTTCACAATGTTCCATGACCTTTGTCATCACAATTCTCAATACACTTGTCATCACAATGCTCCCTCACTCTTGTCGTCAGAATGCTCCTTGAACCCTGTCACGAAAAGGCTCCATGCAATTTTCATCACCATGCCCAATGCCATTTTCATCACAATAATCCATGCCATTGTCATCAAAATACTCCTCAAGCTTGTCATACAAATGCTCCATGAGCCGTGTCATCACAATTCTCCATGCACTTGCCAGCACAATGCTCCCTGACCCATGTCATCACAATGCTCCAAGCCATTGTCATCACAATGCTCCATTACCTTTGTCATCAGAATCCTCCATGACACTTGGCATCACAATGCTCCATGCCATTATCATCATAATGGGCCATTATATATGTCATCACAATGCTCCCTGACACCTCTCTTCACAATACTGCATGACCTGATCTTCACAATGCTCCAAGACCTTGTCATCACAATGCGCCATTCCAACTGTCATTTCAAGAACCCATGAAACTTATTAGACCAATGTTCCATGCCCTTGTCATCACAATGCTCCATGACCGATGTCATAACAATGCTCCGTGAGTCCACTCATCACAATGCTTCATGAACTTTGTCATCACAATGGTCCATGCCCTAATCATCAACAGTCTCTGTGATCTTTTTAACATCAATGCTCCATGAAATTTTCATCACAATGCTCTTTGACCCTTGCCATCACAATACTCTATGCCTTTCTCAGCACAATGCTCCATGACCGTTGTCATCACAATGCACCATGCGCTTGTCATCACAGTGCTCCACAATCTTGTCATCACAATGCTCCATTAACCTTGTCATCACAATGCTGCATGCACTACTCATCAATATGCTCTCTCACCACAGATATCACAATGTTACATCACTATTCATTACAATACTCCCTCACACCTGTCATCACAATGTTCCATGACTCCTGTCTTCACAATGCTACATGCACTTATCATCACAATGTTCGATGACCTATGACATCACAATGTTCCATAACCCCTGTCATCAAAATGCTCCATGATCCTTTTCATCAAAATTCTCCATGTCCCCTGACATCACAGTGCTGCTTAGCCCTTGTCATTACAGTGCTCCATGATGCTCATCATCACAATTATCCATGGTCTTCTCATCACAATGCTCCACGGTCTTGCCATCACAATGCTCCATGCCCTGGTCATCACAATGCTCCATGTCCCTTGTCATCACAATTCTCCAGGTCCTTGTCATCACAGTGCTTCATGACAGTCCTCATCACAATGTTACCTGCTTTTGTCATCACAATTCTCCATGCACAATTCATCGCAGTGCCCCATGACCCCTGTCATAGCAAGCTTCATGCCTGTGTCATCACAATGCTTCACGACATTTTCATCAAAATTCTCAATGGCCGTTGTCATCACAATGCTCCATGAACCTTGTCATCACAATGCTCCAAGCCCTTGTCATCACAATGCTCCATTACCTTTGTTATCACAATCCTCCAAAACACTTGGCATCACAATGGTCCATGCCATTGTCATCACAATGAAACATGAAATATGTCATCACAATGCTCCCTGACACCTGACTTCAAAATACTCCATGCACCTGTCATTACAATGCTCCATGCTCTTGTCATCACAATGCTCCATGACCCCAGTTCTCACCATGCTCCGTGACTCCAGTCATCACAAGGCTTCATGACCTGTGTCATCACAATGATCCATGCCCTCAACATCACAAGGCTCTGTGAACTTTGTCACCACAATGCTCCAGAAACTTTTCATCACAATGCTCCGTGACAACTGTTATCACAATGCTCCGTCCCTTTGTCAACTCAATGCTCCATGACACTTGTCATCAGAATGTTCCATGCGCTTGTCAGCGCAGTGCTCCATGACCCATGTCATCACAATGCTCCAGAAACCTTGTCATCACAATGCTCTTTGCACGTCTTATCAAAATGCTCTCTCACCACTGATATCATAATGTTCCCTCATTTTCATCACAATACCCCCTCTCCCCTCTCATCACAATGGTCCATAACCCCTGTCATGAAAATGTTCCATGACCCCTGACATCACAATGTTCCATAACCCCTGTCATCAAAATGTTCCATTACCATTTTCATCAAATTGCTCCATGACCCTGTCATCACAATGCTCCCAGCCCTTATCATCACAATGCACAACGCCCGTGTCATCAAAATGCTCCATGATTTTGTCATCACAAAGAACCATGACCCTTGGCATCACAATTCTCCAAGTCATTATCATTACAATGCTCCATAATCACTCTCACCACACTGCTCCATGCCCTTGTCGTCACAAAGCTCCATGACGCATGTCATTAGAATGCTCCATGGCCTTCTCATCAGAGTGCTCCATGCCCTTGCAATCACAATGCTCCATTACACCTGTCATCACAATGCTCCAAGACTCCTGTAATCACAATGCTCCATGCCCCTATTCATCTCAGTGCTCCATGAACCCTGTCATCACTATTCACCATGCCCACCATCATAATGTTTCATGCTATTGTCATCACAATGAAATCATAATGCTCCATGACCTCTGTCATCACACTGCTCCAAATGCTTGTGATCAAAATGTTCCATAACACTTATCATCACAACGCCCCATGACGTTCGTCATCACAATTATCCATGGTCTTCTCATCACAATGCTCCATGACTTTTGTCACCATAATGCTCAATACCCTTGTCATCACAATGCTCCCTGACACTTGTCGTCAGTATGCTCCTTGAACCCTGTGATGACAAGGCTCCATGGCATTCTCATCCCAATGCTCAATGCCCTTGTCATCACAGTGCTCCACAACACCTGTAATCACCATGCTCCATGCCCCTTTTGATCACAATGTTCCATGAGACATATCAACAAAAGGCTCCATGGTCGTCTCATCACAGTGCTCCAGTACCTTGTCATCACAATTCTCCATGACCACTGTCATAAAAATAATCCATGAACATTTTCAGCCCAATGCTCCATGACCTTCTCATCACAATGCTCCATGACCCCTGCCATTACAATGCTCCATGACCCCTGTCATCACAACGCTCCATGTCCCTAGTCATTACAATTCTCCATGAACATTTTCATCCCAATGCTCCATGACATTTGTCATCACAATGATCCATGCCCTTGTCATCCCAATGTTCCATGACCCCTGTATTCACAAAGTTCCATGACGCTTGTCATCACAATGCTCCATGCATTTGTCAGCAAAATGCTACATGACCTTGTCATTACAATGCTCTATGCACTTGTCATCACAATACTCCATTACCATTGTCATCACAATCCTCCATGAATCTTGGGATCACATTGTTTCATGCCCTTGTGATCACAATGCTCCATGCTCCTTGAAATCAAAATGATCCATGACCTCTGTCATCACAATGCTCAAACACTTGTGGTCACAGTGTTTCATAACACTTGTCATCACAACGCTCCATGATGCCTCTCATCACAATACTCCATGCCCTTTTCATCACAATGCTCCATGACCTTTGTCATCACAATGCTCCCTGACACTTGTCGTCAGAATGCTCCTTGAACCCTGTCACGAAAAGGCTCCATGCATTTTTCATCACAATGTCTCATGCCTTTTCATCACAATGCTCCATGCCATTGTAATCAAAATACTCCACAAGCTTGTCATCAGAATGCTCCATGACCTTTGTCATCCCAATTCTCCATGCACTTACCAGCACAATGCTCCCTGACCCTTGTCATTACAATGCTCCAAGCCATTGTCATCACAATGTTCCATTACCTTTGTCATCAGAATCCTCCTTGACACTTGGCATCACAATGCTCCATGCCATTGTCATCACAATGGGCCATTACATATGTCATCACAATGTTCCCTGACACCAGTCTTCACAATACTGCATGACCTCGTCTTCTCAATGCTCCATGCCCTTGTCATCACAATGCGCCATTCCAACTATCATTGCACTAATCTATGAAACTTATTAGACCAATGCTCCATGCCCTTGTCATCACAATGCTCCATGCACTTGTTATCACAATGCTTCATGACCCATGTCATCAAAATGCTCCGTGAGTCCAGTCATCCCAATGCTTCATGACCTTTCTCATCAAAATGGTCCATGCCCTCGTAATCAACAGTCTTTGTGACCTTTTTAACCTCAATGCTCCATGAAATTTTACTCACAATGCTCTTTGACCCTTGTCATCACAATACTCTATGTCTTTCTCAGCACAATGCTCCATGACCCTTGTCATCACAATGCTCCAAGCCCTTGTCATCACAATGTTCCATTACCTTTGTCATCACAATCCTCCAAAACACTTGGCATCACAATGCTCCATGCAATTGTCATCACAATGGAACATGAAATATGTCATCACAATGCTCCCTGACACCTGTCTTCACAATACTACATGACCTTGTCATCACAATGTGCCATGCCCACTGTCAACACAATTATCCATGAAACTTGTCAGACCAATGCTCCATGTCGCTGTCATCACAGAGCTCCATGCCCCTGTCATCACAATGCTCCATGACCCCAGTTCTCACAATGCTCCATGACTCCAGTCATCTCAAGGCTTCATGACCTCTGTCATCACAATGATCCATGCCCTCATCATCACAAGGGTCTGTGAACTTTGTCACCACAATGCTCCATGAACTTTTCATCACAATGCTCCGTGACAATTGTAATCACAATGCTCCGTCCCTTTGTCAACTCAGTGTTCCATGACCCTTGTCATCACAATGTTCCATGCGCTTGTCAGCGCAGTGTCCCATGACCCATGTCATCACAATGCTCCATAAACCTTGTCATCACAATGCTCCTTGCACGTCTTATCAAAATGCTCTCTCACCACTGATATCAAAATGTTCCCTCACTAGTCATCACAATACACCCACTCCCCTGTCATCAGAATGGTCCATAACCCCTGTCATAAAAATGTTCCATGACCCCTGAGATCACAATGTTGCATAACCACTGTCATCAAAATGTTCCATGACACTTTTCATCAAATTGCTCCATGACCCTGTCATCACAATGCTCCCTGCCCTTCTCATCGCAATGCACAACGCCCTTGTCATCAAAATGCTCCATGACTTTGTCATCACAAAGAACCGTGACTCTTGGCATCACAATGCTCCATGTCATTGTCATCACAATGCTCCATAATCACTCTCATCACACTGCTCCATGCCCTTGTCGTCACAAAGCTCCATGACACATGTCATCAGAATGCTCCACGGCCTTCTCATCAGAGTGTTCCAGGCCCTTGCCATCACAATGTTCCATTACAACTGTCATCACAATGCTCCAAGACCCCTGTAATCACAATGATACATGCCCCTTTTCATTTCAATGCTCCATGAACCCTGTCATCAAAATGCACCATGCCCACCATCATAATGCTTCATGCTATTGTCATCACAATGAAATCATAATGCTCCATGACGTCTCTCATCACAATGCTCCAAATACTTGTGATCAAAATGTTCCATAACACTTATCATCACAATGCCCCATGACGCTCGTCATCACAGTTATCTATGGTCTTCTCATCACAATGCTCCATGACTTTTGTCACCACAATGTTCAATACCCTTGTCATCACAATGCTCCCTGACACTTGTCGTCAGTATGCTCCTTGAACCCTGTGATGACAAGGCTCCATGGCATTCTCATCCCAATGCTCCATGCCCTTGTCATCACAGTGCTCCACAACCCCTGTAATCACAATGCTCCAGGCCCCTTTTCATCAGAATGTTCCATGAGACATATCATCAAAAGGCTCCATGGTCTTCTCATCACAATGCTCCAGTACCTTGTCATCACAATGCTCCATGACACCAGTTATCACAGTACTCCATGAACATTTTCAGCCAAATGCTCCATGAGCTTCTCATCGCAATGCTCCATGTCCCATGTCATTACAATGCTCCATGACCCTTGTCATCACAATACTCCATGAACGTTTTCATCCCAATGCTCCATGACACTTGTCATCACAATGATCCATGCACTTGTCATCCCTATGCTCCATGACCCCTGTATTCACAATGATCCGTGACGCTTGTCTTCACAGTGCTCCGTGACACCTGTCATCACAATGCTCCATGCGTTTGTCAGCAAAATGCTACATGACCTTGTCATTACAATTCTCTATGCACTTGTCATCAAAATACTCCACAAGATTGTCATTACAATGCTCCATGCACTTGCCAGCACAATGCTCCCTTACCCTTGTCATCACAATCCTCCAAGGCATTGTCATCACAATGCTCCATTACCTTTGTCATCAGAATCCTCCATGACACTTGGCATCACAAAGCTCCATGCCATTGTCATCACAATGGGCCATTACATATGTCATCACAATGCTCCCTGACACCTGTCTTCACAATACTGCATGACCTGGTCATCACAATGCTCCATGCCCTTGTCATCACAATGCACCAATCCAACTGTCATTGCAATAATACATTAAACTTATTAGACCAATGCTCCATGCCTTTGTATTCACAATGCTCCATGCCCTTTTTATCACAATGCTCCATGACCCCTGTCATCACAATGCTCCGTGACTCCAGTTATCACAATGCTTCATGACATTTGTCATCACAATTGTCCATGCCCTCGTCATCAACAGTCTCTGTGACATTTTTAACCACAATGCTCCATGATATTTCATCACAATGCTCTTTGACCATTGTCATCACAATGCTCTATGCCTTTCTCAGCACAATGCTCCATGACCGTTGTCATCACAATGCTCCATGCGCTTGTCAGCACAATGCTCCATGACACATGTCACCACAATACAACATGCACTTGTCATCAGAGTGCTCCACAATCTTGTCATCACAATGCTCCATAAACCTTGTGATTAAAATGCTCCATGCACTTCTCCTCAAAATTCTCTCTCACCACTGATATCACAATGTTACATCAGTATTCATTCACAATATTCCTTTACCCCTCTCATCACAATGTTCCATGACTCCTGTCATCACAATGCTACATGCACTTATCATCAAAATGTTCAATGACCCCTGACATCACAATGTTCCATAACCCTAGTCATCAAAATGCTCTTTGAGCCTTTTCATCAAAATGCTCCATGACCCCTGATATCACAATGCTCCATGACCGCTGTCATCAGAATGCTCCATGCTCCTTGAAATCAAAATGATCCATGACCTCTGTACTCACAATGCTCCAAACACTTGTAAACACAATGTTCTATAACAGTTGTCATCAAAACGCTCCATGATGCCTGTCATCACAATACTTCATGTCCTTGTCGTCACAATGCTCCATGAACTTTGTCATCACAATTTTCAATACACTTGTCATCACTAAGCTCCCTAACACTTGTCGTCAGAATGCTCATTTTACCCTGTCATGAAAAGGTTCCATGTCTTTTTCATCACAATGCTCCATGCCCTTTTCATCACAATGCTCCATGCCATTGTAATCACAGTACACCAAAAGCTTGTCATCAGAATGCTCCATGACACTTGTCATCACAATGCTCCATGACCCCTGTCATCACTATGCTCCATACCCCTTGTCATTACAGTGTTCAAAGACGCTCGTCATCACAATTATCTATGGTCTTCTCATCACAATGCTCCATGACTTTTGTCACCACAATGTTCAATACCCTTGTCATCACAATGCTCCCTGACACTTGTCGTCAGTATGCTCCTTGAACCCTGTGATGACAAGGCTCCATGGCATTCTCATCCCAATGCTCCATGCCCTTGTCATCACAGTGCTCCACAACCCCTGTAATCACAATGCTCCAGGCCCCTTTTCATCAGAATGTTCCATGAGACATATCATCAAAAGGCTCCATGGTCTTCTCATCACAATGCTCCAGTACCTTGTCATCACAATGCTCCATGACACCAGTTATCACAGTACTCCATGAACATTTTCAGCCAAATGCTCCATGAGCTTCTCATCGCAATGCTCCATGTCCCATGTCATTACAATGCTCCATGACCCTTGTCATCACAATACTCCATGAACGTTTTCATCCCAATGCTCCATGACACTTGTCATCACAATGATCCATGCACTTGTCATCCCTATGCTCCATGACCCCTGTATTCACAATGATCCGTGACGCTTGTCTTCACAGTGCTCCGTGACACCTGTCATCACAATGCTCCATGCGTTTGTCAGCAAAATGCTACATGACCTTGTCATTACAATTCTCTATGCACTTGTCATCAAAATACTCCACAAGATTGTCATTACAATGCTCCATGCACTTGCCAGCACAATGCTCCCTTACCCTTGTCATCACAATCCTCCAAGGCATTGTCATCACAATGCTCCATTACCTTTGTCATCAGAATCCTCCATGACACTTGGCATCACAAAGCTCCATGCCATTGTCATCACAATGGGCCATTACATATGTCATCACAATGCTCCCTGACACCTGTCTTCACAATACTGCATGACCTGGTCATCACAATGCTCCATGCCCTTGTCATCACAATGCACCAATCCAACTGTCATTGCAATAATACATTAAACTTATTAGACCAATGCTCCATGCCTTTGTATTCACAATGCTCCATGCCCTTTTTATCACAATGCTCCATGACCCCTGTCATCACAATGCTCCGTGACTCCAGTTATCACAATGCTTCATGACATTTGTCATCACAATTGTCCATGCCCTCGTCATCAACAGTCTCTGTGACATTTTTAACCACAATGCTCCATGATATTTCATCACAATGCTCTTTGACCATTGTCATCACAATGCTCTATGCCTTTCTCAGCACAATGCTCCATGACCGTTGTCATCACAATGCTCCATGCGCTTGTCAGCACAATGCTCCATGACACATGTCACCACAATACAACATGCACTTGTCATCAGAGTGCTCCACAATCTTGTCATCACAATGCTCCATAAACCTTGTGATTAAAATGCTCCATGCACTTCTCCTCAAAATTCTCTCTCACCACTGATATCACAATGTTACATCAGTATTCATTCACAATATTCCTTTACCCCTCTCATCACAATGTTCCATGACTCCTGTCATCACAATGCTACATGCACTTATCATCAAAATGTTCAATGACCCCTGACATCACAATGTTCCATAACCCTAGTCATCAAAATGCTCTTTGAGCCTTTTCATCAAAATGCTCCATGACCCCTGATATCACAATGCTCCATGACCGCTGTCATCAGAATGCTCCATGCTCCTTGAAATCAAAATGATCCATGACCTCTGTACTCACAATGCTCCAAACACTTGTAAACACAATGTTCTATAACAGTTGTCATCAAAACGCTCCATGATGCCTGTCATCACAATACTTCATGTCCTTGTCGTCACAATGCTCCATGAACTTTGTCATCACAATTTTCAATACACTTGTCATCACTAAGCTCCCTAACACTTGTCGTCAGAATGCTCATTTTACCCTGTCATGAAAAGGTTCCATGTCTTTTTCATCACAATGCTCCATGCCCTTTTCATCACAATGCTCCATGCCATTGTAATCACAGTACACCAAAAGCTTGTCATCAGAATGCTCCATGACACTTGTCATCACAATGCTCCATGACCCCTGTCATCACTATGCTCCATACCCCTTGTCATTACAGTGTTCAAAGACACTCGTCATCACAATTATCCATGGTCTTCTCATCACAGTGCTCCACGCCCTTGTCATCAAAATGCTCCATGACCCCTGTTATCACAATGCTCATGTCCATTGTCATCACAATTCTCCACATCCTTGTCATCACAGTTCTCCATGACAGTTCTCATCACAATGTTACATGCTCTTGTCATCACAATTCTCCATGCACTTGTCATCGCAATACCCCATGAACCCTGTCATAGCAAGCTCCATGTATTTGTCATCACAATGCTTCACGACATTTTCATCAAAATTCTCAATGGCCGTTGTCATCACAATGCTCTATGCCCTTGTCATCACAATGCTTCATGACCCTTATCATCACAATTCTCCAAACTCCTGTCATCAAAATGCTCCCTTACCTTTGTCATCACAATCCTCCATAACATTTGGCATCACAATGCTCCATGCCATTGTCATCACAATGGACCATAAAATATGTTATCACAATGCTCCCTGACACATCTTCACAATACTCCATGACCTTGTCATCAGAATGCTCCATGCCCTTGTTATCACAGTGTGCCGTGCCAACTGTCAACACAATTATCCATGAAACTTGTCAGAACAATGCTCCCTGACACATCTTCACAATACTCCATGACCTTGTCATCAGAATGCTCCATGCCCTTGTTATCACAGTGTGCCGTGCCAACTGTCAACACAATTATCCATGAAACTTGTCAGACCAATGCTCTATGCCACTCTCATCACCATGCTCCATGCCCTTGTCTTCACAATGCTCCATGACCCCAGTCATCACAATGCTCCATGACTCCAGTCATCACAAGGCTTCATGACTTGTGTCATCACAATGGTCCATGCCCTCATCATCACAAGGTTCTGTGAACTTTGTCACCACAATTCTCCATGAACTTTTCATCACAATGCTCCGTCACTTTGTCAACTCAATGCGCCTTGACACTTGTCATTACAATGTTCCATGTGTTTGTCAGCGCAGTGCTCCCTGACCCATGCCATCACAATGCGCCATGCGCTTGACATCACAATGCTCCACAACATTGCCATCACAATGCTCCATAAACCTTGTCATCACAATGCTCCATGCACTTCTTATCAGAATGCTCTCTCACCACTGATATCAAAATGTTCCCTCACTAGTCATCACAATACACCCACTCCCCTATCATCACAGTGTTCCATAAACCCTGTCATGAAAATGATCCATGACCCCTGATATCACAATGTTCCATAACCCCTGTCATCGAAATGTTCCATGACATTTCTCATCAAATTTCTCCATGACCCTGTCATCACAATGCTCCCTTCACTTCACAAGAGAATGCACAACAGCCTTGTCATCAAAATGCTCCCTGACATTTGTCATCAAAAAGCTCCATGACACTTTGAATCACAATGCCCTATGCCATTGTCATCATAAAGTTCCATGAACCCTCTCATCACATTGTTACATGCCCTTGTCATTACAGGCTCCATGATGCTTTTCATCACTATGTTCGATGCCATTCTTCTCACAGTGCTCCATGGGCTTCTCATTTCAATCCTCCACGACCCAAGTATCACAGTGTTCCGTGCCCTTGTAATCAAAATGCTCCTTCCCCCTCTCATCACAATAATCCATGAAATATTTCACACCAATGCACCATGCACTTGTCATCACAATGCTCCATTACACCTGTCATAAAAATGCTCCATGAACCCTGCCATCACAATATTCAAAAGCTTTGTCATCACAAGGCTCCATGACCCTTGTCATCACAATGCTCAAAGAACCATGTAAGCACAATGTTCCATGCCCTTGTCATCACAAAGCTCCATGACGCATGTCATCAGAATGCTCCATGGCCTTCTCATTCAAGATGCTCCATGCCCTTGTCATCAAAATGCTCCAAGACCATTGTAATCACAATGCTCCATGCCCCTTTTCATCTCAATGCTCCATGAACCCTGTCATCACAATGCACCATGCCCATCATCATAATGCTTCAGGCTATTGTCATCACAATGAAATCAAATGCTCCATGACCTCTGTCATATCACTGCTCCAAACCATTGTGATCACAATATTCCATAACTCTTGTCATCACAATGCCCCATGACTCTCGACATCACAGTTATCCATGGGCTTCTCATCACAATGCTCCATGACCTTTGTCATCACAATGCTCAATACACTTGTCATCAAAATGCTCCTTGACACTTGTTGTCTGTATGCTCCTTGAAACCTGTCATGACAAGGCTCCATGTCTTTTTCATCACAATGAACCATGCACTTATCATCACAATGCTCCAAGACCCCTGTAATCACAATGCTCCATGCCCTTGTCATCACGAAGCTCAATGACGTATGTCATTAGAATGTTCCTTGGCCTTCTCCTCACAATGCTCCATGCCCATGTCATCTCAAAGTTTCAAGACCACTGTAATCACAATTGTCCATGACCTTTTTCTTCAGTATGCTCCATGAGATTTGTCATCACAAGGCTCCATTGTTTTCTCATCACAATGCTCCAGGACCTTGTCATCACAATGCTTCATGACCTGTCATAAAAATTCTCAATGGTCCTTTTCATCATAATGCTCCAAGCCCTAGTCAGCACAATGCTTCATTATATTGGTCATCACAATCCTACATTACATTTGGCATCTCAATGCTCCCTGCCATTCTCATCGCAATGGACCATGACATATGTCATCACAATGCTCCCTGACAACTTTCTTCAAAATACTCCCTGGACTTCTCATCACAGTGTTCCATGCCCTTGTCATCCCAATGCTCCATGCCCTTGTCATCACAATTCTCCATGACCCAAGTCATCACAATGCTCCGTGACTCCAGTCATCACAATGCTTCATAACATTTGTCATCACAATGGTCCATGCCCGCATCATCACAAGGCTCTGTGGCCATTGTAACCACAATAATCCATCAAATTTTCATCACAATGCTCCGTGACACTTGTCATCACAATGCTCCATGCCTTTGTCAGAAAAATGCTCCATGACCCTTGTCATCACAATATGCCACGCACTTTTCATCAAAACAGTCCACAAATTTGTCATGGCAATACTCCATAAACCTTGTAATCACAATGGTCCATGCCCTTCTCATCACAATGCTCCATTAACCCTGTCATAACAATGCTCCATGACCCTTGCCATCACAATGTTCCACGGCCTTGTCATCACAAAGCTCCATGACACATGTCATCATAATGTTCCATGGCCTTCTCCTCAAAATGCTCCATGCCCTTGTCATCACAATGTTCCAAGACCCCTGTTATCACAATACTCCATGACCCTTGTCATCTCAATGCTCCATGAACCCTGTCATCACAATGCATCATGCACATCATCATAATGCTTCCGGCTATTGTCAGCGCAATGAAATCAAAATTCTCCATGACCTCTCTCATCACAATGCTCCATGAACCCTGTCATCAAAATACTCCATGAACATTTTCAGCCCAATGCTCCATGACACTTGTCATCACAATGATTCTTGCCCTTGTCATCCCAATGCTCCATGACCCATGTATTCACAATGATCCATGACGATTGTCATCACAGTGCCCCATGACACCTGTCATCACAACGCTCCATGCCTTTGTCAGCAAATTGCTACATGACCTTGTCATTACAATGCTCTATGCGCTTGTCTTCACAATACTCCATTACCATTGTCATCACAATCCTCCATGAACCTTGGGATCACATTGCTTCATGCCCTTGTCATCACAGTGCTCCATGCTCCTTGAAATCAAAATGATCCATGACCTCTGTCATCACAACGCTCCAAAGCCTTGTGATCACAAAGTTCCATAACACTTGTCATCACAACGCTCCATGATGCCTGTCATCACAATACTCCATGCCCTTTTCATCACAATGCTCCATGACCTTTGTCATCACAATTCTCAATACACTTGTCATCACAATGCTCCCTGACACTTGTCGTCAGAATGTTCCTTGAAGCCTGTCACGAAAAGGCTCCATGCCATTTTCTTCACAATGTCCCATGCCTTTTTCATCACAATGCTCCATGCTTTTGTCATCAAAATACTCCACAAGCTTGTCATCAGAGTGCTCCATGACCCTTGTCATCACAATTCTCCATGCACTTGTCAGCACAATGCTCCCTGACCCTTGTCCTCACAGTGTCCAAAGCCATTGTCATCACTATGCTCCATTACCATTGTCATCAGAATCCTCCATGACACTTGGCATCACAATGCTCCATGCCATTGTCATCACAGTGGGCCATTACTTATGTCATCACAATGCTCCCTGACACCTTTCTTCACAATACTGCATGGCCTGGTTATCACAATGCTCCATGTCCTTGTCATCACAATGCGCCATTCCAACTGTCATCGCAATAATCCATGAAACTTATTAGACCAATGCTCCATGCCCTTTTCATCACAATGTGCCATTCCAACTGTCATCGCAATAATCCATGAAACTAATTAAACCAATGCTCCATGCCCTTGTCAACACAATGCTCCATGACCTTGTTATCACAATGCTCCTTGACCCCTGTCATCACAATGCTCTGTGACTCCAGTCATCACAATGCTTCATGAAATTTGTCATCACAATGGTCCATGCCCTCGTCATCAACAGTCTCTGTGACCATTTTGACAACAGTGCTCCATGAACTTTTCATCACAATGCTCTTGACCCTTGTCATCACAATGCTCTATGCCTTTCTCAGCAAAATGCTCCATTACCATTATCATCACAATACTCCATGCGCTTGTCAACACATTGCGCCATGACACATGTCATCACAATGAACCATGCGCTTGTCATCACAGTGCTCCACAATCTTGTCTTCACAATGCTCCATAAATCTTGTTATCACAACGCTCCATGCACTTCTCACCAAAATGCTCTCTCACTACTGATATCACAATGTTACATCACTATTCGTCACAATACTCCCTCACCCCTGTCATCAAAATGTTCCATGACTCCTGTCATCACAATGGTACATGCACTTATCATCACAATGTTCGATGACCCCTGACATCAAAATGTTCCATAATCCCGACATCAAAATGCTCCATGACCCTTATCATCAAAATGCTCCATGACACCTGACATCACAATGTTCCAAAACCACTCTCATCAAAATATTCCATGACCCTTTTCTTCAAATTGCTCCATGACCCTGTCATCACAATGCTCCCTGCCCTTCTCATCACAATGCACAACGCCCTTGTCTTCAAAATGCTCCATGACCTTTTTCATCACAAAGATCCATGACACTTGTCATCACAATGCTCCGTGTCCTTGTCATCACAGTGCTCAATGAACGCTCTCATCACATAGCTCCATGCCCTTGTCATCACAAAGCTCCATAACACATGTCATCAGAATGCTCCATGGCCTTCTCATCACAATGTTCCTTGCCCTTGGCATCACAATGCTCCATTACACCTGTCATAACAATGCTCCATGACCCCTGCCATCAAGATGTTCCTTGGCCTTGTCATCACAAGGATCCATGACCCTTCTCATCACAATGCTCCAAGACCCCTGTAATCACAATGCTCCATGCCCATTTTCATCTCAATGATCCATGAATCCTGTCATCACAATGCACCATGCACATCATCATAAAACTTCATGCTATTGTCATCACAATGATATCAAAATGCTCCATGAACTCTGCCATAAAAATGCTGCATACCCTTGTGATCACAATATTCCATAACACTTGTCATCACAATGCCCCTTGAAACTCGTCATCACAATTATCCATGGTCTTCTCATCACAATGCTCCATGATCTTTGTCATCACAATGCTCAATACCCTTGTCATCAAAATGCTCCCTCACACTTGTTGTCTGTATGCTCCTTGAACCATGTCATGAGAAGGCTCCATGCCTTTCTCATCACAATGATGCATGCCCTTTTCATCACAATGCTCCAAGACCACTGTAATCACAATGCTCCATGCCCTTGTTATCACAAAGCTCAATGACGCATGTCATTAGAATGTTCCTTGGCCTTCTCCTCACATTGCTCCATGCCCTAGTCAACACAATGTTCCAAGACCCCGGTAATCACAGTGGTCCATGCCCCTTTTCATCAGTATGCTCCATGAGATGTGTCATCACAAGGCTCCATGGTTTTCTTATCACAATGATCCAGGAACTTGTCATCACAATGCTTCACGACATTGTCATGAGAATTCTCAATGGCCCTTGTCATCATAATGCCCCAAACCCTAGTCATCACAATGCTCCCTTGTAATTGTCATCACAATCCTCCATTACATTTGGCATCACAACACTCGCTGCCATTGTCATCGCAATGGAACATGACATATGTCATCTCAATGCTCCCTGACAACTTTCTTCAAAATACTCCCTGAACTTCTCATCACAATGTCCCATGCCCTTGTCAGCCCAATGCTCCATGCCCTTGTCATCACAATGCTCCATGACCCAAGTCATCACAATGCTCCGCGACTCCAGTCATCACAATGCTTCATAAAATTTGTCATCACAATGGTCCATGCGCGCGTCATCACAAGGCTCTGTGACCATTGTAACCACAATAATCCATGAACTTTTCATCACAATGCTCCGTGACACTTGTCATCACAATGCTCCATGCCTTTGTCAGAAAAATGCTCCATGACCCTTGTCATCACAATGTGCCACGCGCTTTTCATCAAAACAGTCCACAAATTTGTCATGGCAATACTCCATAAACCTGGTAATCACAATGCTCCATGCCCTTCTCATCACAATGCTCCATTAACCCTGTCATAACAATGCTCCATGACCCTTGCCATCACAATGTTCCACGGCCTTGTCATCACAAGGCTCCATGACACTTGTCATCACAATGCTCCAAGACCCCTGTAATCACACCGCTCCGTGCCCTTGCCATCACAAAGCTCCATGACACATGTCATCATAATGTTCCATGGCCTTCTCCTCAAAATGCTCCATGCCCTTGTCATCACAATGCTCCAAGACCCCTGTTATCACAATACTCCATGCCCCTTGTCATCTCAATGCTCCATGAACCCTGTCATCACAATGCATCATGCACATCATCATAATGCTTCTGGCTATTGTCAGCGCAATGAAATCAAAATTCTCCATGACCTCTCTCATCACAATGCTCCATGACCCCTGTCATCAAAATACTCCATGAACATTTTCAGCCCAATGCTCCATGACACTTGTCATCACAATGATTCTTGCCCTTGTCATCCCAATGCTCCATGACCCATGTATTCACAATGATCCGTGACGCTTGTCATCACAGTGCCCCATGACACCTGTCATCACAACGCTCCATGCCTTTGTCAGCAAATTGCTACATGACCTTGTCATTACAATGCTCTATGCGCTTGTCTTCACAATACTCCATTACCATTGTCATCACAATCCTCCATGAACCTTGGGATCACATTGCTTCATGCCCTTGTCATCACAATGCTCCATGGTCCTTAAAATAAAAATGATCCATGACCTCTGTCATCACAATGCTCCAAAGCCTTGTGATCACAAAGTTCCATAACACTTGTCATCACAACGCTCCATGATGCCTGTCATCACAATACTCCATGCCCTTTTCACCACAATGCTCCATGACTTTTGTCATCACAATTCTCAATACACTTGTCATCACAATGCTCCCTGACACTTGTTGTCAGAATGTTCCTTGAACCCTGTCACGAAAAGGCTCCATGCCTTTTTCTTCACAATGTCCCATGCCGTTTTCATCACAATGCTCCATGCTTTTGTCATCAAAATACTCCACAAGCTTGTCATCAGAGTGCTCCATGACCCTTGTCATCACAATTCTCCATGCACTTGTCAGCACAATGCTCCCTGATCCTTGACATCACAGTGTCCAAAGCCATTGTCATCACTATGCTCCATTACCTTTGTCATCAGAATCCTCCATGACACTTGGCATCACAATGTTCCATGCCATTGTCGTCACAGTGGGCCATTACATATGTCATCACAATGCTCCCTGACACCTCTCTTCACAATACTGCATGACCTGGTTATCACAATGCTCCATGTCCTTGTCATTACAATGCGCCATTCCAACTGTCATCGCAATAATCCATGAAACTTATTAGACCAATGCTCCACGCCCTTGTCAACACAATGCTCCATGACCTTGTTATCACAATGCTCCATGACCCCTGTCATCACAATGCTCTGTGACTCCAGTCATCACAATGCTTCATGAAACTTGTCATCACAATGGTCCATGCCCTCGTCATCAACAGTCTCTGTGACCATTTTGACAACAATGCTCCATGAACTTTTCATCACAATGCTCTTGACCCTTGTCATCACAATGCTCTATGCCTTTCTCAGCAAAATGCTCCATTACCCTTGTCATCACAATGCTCCATGCGCTTGTCAACACAGTGCTCCATGACACATGTCATCACAATGCACCATGCGCTTGTCATCACAGTGCTCCACAATCTTGTCTTCACAATGCTCCATAAATCGTGTTATCACAACGCTCCATGCACTTCTCATCAAAATGCTCTCTCACTACTGATATCACAATGTTACATCACTATTCGTCACAATACTCCCTCACCCCTGTCATCAAAATGTTCCATGACTCCTGTCATCACAATGGTACATGCACTTATCATCACAATGTTCGATGACCCCTGACATCAAAATGTTCCATAATCCCGTCATCAAAATGCTCCATGACACTTTTCATCAAAATGCTCCATGACCCCTGACATCACAATGTTCCATAACCACTGTCATCAAAATATTCCATGACACTTTTCTTCAAATTGCTCCATGACCCTGTCATCACAATGCTCCCTGCCCTTCTCATCACAATGCACAACGCCCTTGTCTTCAAAATGCTCCATGACCTTTTTCATCACAAAGATCCATGACACTTGTCATCTCAATGCTCCGTGTCCTTGTCATCACAGTGCTCAATGAACGCTCTCATCACATTGCTCCATGCCCTTGTCATCACAAAGCTCCATAACACATGTCATCAGAATGCTCCATGGGTTTCTCATCAAAATGATCCATGCCCTTGCCATCACAATGCTCCATTACACCTGTCATAACAATGCTCCATGACCCCTGCCATCAAGATGTTCCTTGGCCTTGTCATCACAAGGATCCATGACCCTTCTCATCACAATGCTCCAAGACCCCTTTAATCACAATGCTCCATGCCCATTTTCATCTCAATGATCCATGAACCCTGTCATCACAATGCACCATGCCCATCATCATAAAGCTTCATGCTATTGTCATCACAATGATATCAAAATGCTCCATGAACTCTGCCATAAAAATGCTGCATACCCTTGTGATCACAATATTCCATAACACTTGTCATCACAATGCCCCTTGAAACTCGTCATCACAATTATCCATGGTCTTCTCATCACAATGCTCCATGACCATTGTCATCACAATGCTCAATACCCTTGTCATCAAAATGCTCCCTCACACTTGTTGTCTGTATGCTCCTTGAACCCTGTCATGAGAAGGCTCCATGCCTTTCTCATCACAATGATCCATGCCCTTTTCATCACAATGCTCCAAGACCACTGTAATAACAATGTTCCATGCCCTTGTTATCACAAAGCTCAATGACACATGTCATTAGAATGTTCCTTGGCCTTCTCCTCACATTGCTCCATGCGCTAGACATCACAATGTTCCAAGACCCCGGTAATCACAGTGGTACATGCCCCTTTTCATCAGTATGCTCCATGAGATGTGTCATCACAAGGCTCCATGGTTTTCTTATCACAATGATCCAGGAAATTGTCATCACAATGCTTCAGGACATTGTCATGAAAATTCTCAATGGCCCTTGTCATCATAATGCCACAAACCCTAGTCATCACAATGCTCCATTATAATTGTCATCACATTCCTCCATTACATTTGGTATCACAACACTCCCTGCCATTGTCATCGCAATGGAACATGACATATGTCATCACAATGCTCCCTGACAACTTTCTTCAAAATACTCCCTGAACTTCTCATCACAATGTTCCATTCCATTGTCATCCCAATGCTCCATGCCCTTGTCATCACAATGCTCCATGACCCAAGTCATCACAATGCTCCGTGACTCCAGTCATCACAATGCTTCATAATATTTGTCATCACAATGGTCCATGCCCGCGTCATCACAAGGCTCTGTGACCATTGTAACCACAATAATCCATGAACTTTTCATCACAGTGCTCCGTGACACTTGTCATCACAATGCTCCATGCCTTTGTCAGAAAAATGCTCCATGACCCTTGTCATCACAATGTGCCACGCGCTTTTCATCAAAACACTCCACAAATTTGTCATGGCAATACTCCATAAACCTGGTAATCACAATGCTCCATGCCCTTCTCATCACAATGCTCCATTAACCCTGTCATAACAATGCTCCATGACCCTTGCCATCACAATGTTCCACGGCCTTGTCATCACAAGGTTCCATGACACTTGTCATCACAATGCTCCAAGACCCCTGTAATCACACTGCTCCGTGCCATTGCCATCACAAAGCTCCATGACACATGTCATCATAATGTTCCATGGCCTTCTCCTCAAAATGCTCCATGCCCTTGTCATCACAATGCTCCAAGACCCCTGTTATCACAATACTCAATGCCCCTTTTCATCTCAATGCTCCATGAACCCTGTCATCACAATGCATCATGCACATCATCATAATGCTTCCGGCTATTGTCAGCGCAATGAAATCAAAATTCTCCATGACCTCTCTCTTCACAATGCTCCATGACCCCTGTCATCAAAATACTCCATGAACATTTTCAGCCCAATGCTCCATGACACTTGTCATCACAATGATTCTTGCCCTTGTCATCCCAATGCTCCATGACCCATGTATTCACAATGATCCGTGACGCTTGTCATCACAGTGCCCCATGACACCTGTCATCACAACGCTCCATGCCTTTGTCAGCAAATTGCTACATGACCTTGTCATTACAATGCTCTATGCGCTTGTCTTCACAATACTCCATTACCATTGTCATCACAATCCTCCATGAACCGTGGGATCACATTGCTTCATGCCCTTGTCATCACAGTGCTCCATGCTACTTGAAATCAAAATGATCCATGACCTCTGTCATCACAATGCTCCAAACCCTTGTGATCACAAAGTTCCATAACACTTGTCATCACAACGCTACATGATGCCTGTCATCACAATACTCCATGCCCTTTTCATCACAATGCTCCATGACCTTTGTCATCACAATTCTCAATACACTTGTCATCACAATGCTCCCTGACACTTGTCGTCAGAATGTTCCTTGAACCCTGTCACAAAAAGGCTCCATGCCTTTTTCTTCACAATGTCCCATGCCGTTTTCATCACAATGCTCCATGCTTTTGTCATCAAAATACTCCACAAGCTTGTCATCAGAGTGCTCCATGACCCTTGTCATCACAATTCTCCATGCACTTGTCAGCACAATGCTCCCTGACCCTTGTCATCACAGTCTCCAAAGCCATTGTCATCACTATGCTCCATTACTTTTGTCATCAGAATCCTCCATGACACTTGGCATCACAATGCTCCATGCCATTGTCATCACAGTGGGCCATTACATATGTCATCACAATGCTCCCTGACACCTCTCTTCACAATACTGCATGACCTGGTTATCACAATGCTCCATGTCCTTGTCATCACAATGCGCCATTCCGACTGTCATCACAATAAACCATAAAACTTATTAGACCAATGCTCCATGCCCTTTTCATCACAATGTGCCATTCCAACTGTCATCGCAATAATCCATGAAACTAATTAAACCAATGCTCCATGCCCTTTTCAACACAATGCTCCATGACCTTGTTATCACAATGCTCCATGACGACTGTCATCACTATGCTCCGTGACTCCAGTCATCACAATGCTTCATGAACTTTGTCATCACAATGGTCCATGCCCTCGTCATCAACAGTCTCTGTGACAATTTTGACAACAATGCTCCATGAACTTTTCATCACAATGCTCTTGACCCTTGTCATCACAATGCTCTATGCCTTTCTCAGCAAAATGCTCCATTACCCTTGTCATCACAATGCTCCATGCGCTTGTCAACACAGTGCTCCATGACACATGTCATCACAATGCACCATGCGCTTGTCATCAGAGTGCTCCACAATCTTGTCTTCACAATGCTCCATAAATCGTGTTATCACAACGCTCCATGCACTTCTCATCAAAATGCTCTCTCACTACTGATATCACAATGTTACATCACTATTCGTCACAATACTCCCTCACCCCTGTCATCAAAATATTCCATGACTCCTGTCATCACAATGGTACATGCACTTATCATCACAATGTTCGATGACCCCTGACATCAAAATGTTCCTTAATCCTGTCATCAAAATGCTCCATGACCCTTATCATCAAAATGCTCCATGACCCCTGACATCACAATGTTCCATAACCACTGTCATCAAAATATTCCATTACCTTTTTCTTCAAATTGCTCCATGACCCTGTCATCACAATGCTCCCTGCCCTTCTCATCACAATGCACAACGCCCTTGTCTTCAAAATGCTCCATGACCTTTTTCATCACAAAGATCCATGACACATGTCATCACAATGCTCCGTGTCCTTGTCATCACAGTGCTCAATGAACGCTCTCATCACATTGCTCCATGCCCTTGTCATCACAAAGCTCCATAACACATGTCATCAGAATGCTCCATGGGTTTCTCATCACAATGTTCCTTGCCCTTGGCATCACAATGCTCCATTACACCTGTCATAACAATGCTCCATGACCCCTGCCATCAAGATGTTCCTTGGCCTTGTCATCACAAGGATCCATGACACTTCTCATCACAATGCTCCAAGACCCCTGTAATCACAATGCTCCATGCCCATTTTCATCTCAATGATCCATGAACCCTGTCATCACAATGCACCATGCCCATCATCATAAAGCTTCATGCTATTGTCATCACAATGATATCAAAATGCTCCATGAACTCTGCCATAAAAATGCTGCATACCCTTGTGATCACAATATTCCATAACACTTGTCATCACAATGCCCCTTGAAACTCGTCATCACAATTATCCATGGTCTTCTCATCACAATGCTCCATGACCTTTGTCATCACAATGCTCAATACCCTTGTCATCAAAATGCACCCTCACACTTGTTGTCTGTATGCTCCTTGAACCCTGTCATGAGAAGGCTCCATGCCTTTCTCATCACAATGATCCATGCCCTTTTCATCACAATGCTCCAAGACCACTGTAATCACAATGCTCCATGCCCTTGTTATCACAAAGCTCAATGACGCATGTCATTAGAATGTTCCTTGGACTTCTCCTCACATTGCTCCATGCCCTAGTCATCACAATGTTCCAAGACCCCGGTAATCACAGGGCTCCATGCCCCTTTTCATCAGTATGCTCCATGAGATGTGTCATCACAAGGCTCCATGGTTTTCTTATCACAATGATCCAGGAACTTGTCATCACAATGCTTCACAACATTGTCATGAAAATTCTCAATGGCCCTTGTCATCATAATGCCCCAAACACTAGTCATCACAATGCTCCATTATAATTGTCATCACAATCCTCCATTACATTTGGTATCACAACACTCCCTGCCATTGTCATCGCAATGGAACATGACATATGTCATCACAATGCTCCCTGAGAACTTTCTTCAAAATACTCCCTGAACTTCTCATCACAATGTTCCATGACCCCTGTCATCAAAATACTCCATTAACATTTTCAGCCCAATGCTCCATGACACTTGTCATCACAATGATTCTTGCCCTTGTCATCCCAATGCTCCATGACCCATGTATTCACAATGATCCGTGACGCTTGTCATCACAGTGCCCCATGACACCTGTCATCACAACGCTCCATGCCTTTGTCAGCAAATTGCTACATGACCTTGTCATTACAATGCTCTATGCGCTTGTCTTCACAATACTCCATTACCATTGTCATCACAATCCTCCATGAACCTTGGGATCACATTGCTTCATGCCCTTGTCATCACAATGCTCCATGCTGCTTGAAATCAAAATGATCCATGACCTCTGTCATCACAATGCTCCAAAGCCTTGTGATCACAAAGTTCCATAACACTTGTCATCACAACGCTCCATGATGCCTGTCATCACAATACTCCATGTCCTTTTCATCACAATGCTCCATGACCTTTGTCATCACAATTCTCAATACACTTGTCATCACAATGCTCCCTGACACTTGTCGTCAGAATGTTCCTTGAAACCTGTCACGAAAAGGCTCCATGCCTTTTTCTTCACAGTGTCCCATGCCGTTTTCATCACAATGCTCCATGCTTTTGTCATCAAAATACTCCACAAACTTGTCATCAGAGTGCTCCATGACCCTTGTCATCACAATTCTCCATGCACTTGTCAGCACAATGCTCCCTGACCCTTGTCATCACAGTGTCCAAAGCCATTGTCATCACTATGCTCCATTACCTTTGTCATCAGAATCCTCCATGACACTTGGCATCACAATGCTCCATGCCCTTTGAAATCAAAATTATCCATGACCTCTGTCACCACAATGCTCCAAACCCTTGTGATCACAAAGTTCCATAACACTTGTCATCACAACGCTCCATGAGGCCTGTCATCACAATACTCCATGCCCTTTTCATCACAATGCTCCATGAACATTGTCATCACAATGCTCTATGCGCTTATCATCACAATACTCCATTTGAATTGTCATCACAGTCCTCCATGGACCTTGGGATCACATTGCTTCATTCCCTTGTCATCACAATGCCCCATGCTCCTTGAAATCAAAATGATCCATGACCTCTGTCATCACAATGCTCCAAACGCTTGTGATCACAAAGTTCCATAACATTTGTCATCACAACGCTCCATGATGCCTGTCATCACAATACTCCATGCCCTTTTCATCACAATGCTCCATGACCTTTGTCATCACAATACTCAATACACTTGTCATCACAATGCTTCCTGACACTTGTGGTCAGAATGCTCCTAGAACCCTGTCAGGAAAAGCCTCCATGCCTTTTTCATCACAATGCCCCATGCCGCTTACATCACAATATGCATTGCAATTGTCATGAAAATACACCACAAGCTTGTCATCAGAATGCTCCATGACACTCATCATCACAATTCTCCATGCATTTTTAGCACAATGCTCCCTGAACCTTGTCATCACAAAGCCCAAAGCCATTGTCATCAAAATGCTCCATTACCTTTGTCATCAGAATCCTCCGTGACACTTGGCATCACAATGCTCCATGCCATTCTTATCACAATGGGCCATTACATATGTCATCACAATGCTCCCTGACACCTGTCTTCACAATAATGCATGATCTGGTCATCACAATGCTCCATGACCCCATGCATCACCATGTTCCACGGTCTTCTCATCACAAGACTCCTTGACAACTGTCATCACAATGCTCCAAGAACCCTGCTATCACAAAGCTGCATGCTCTGGTCCTCACAAAGCTCCATGACGCATGTCATCAGAATGTTCCATTGACTTCTCATCAAAATGCTCCATGCCCTTGTCATCACCATGCTCCCACACCCCTGTAATGACAATGCTCCATGCCCCTTTTCATCAGTATGCTCCATGAGATTTGTCATCACAAGGCTCCATGGTTTTCTCATCACAGTGCTCCAGGATACTGTCATCACAATGCTTCACCACCTTGTCATGAAAATTCTCAATGGCCCTTGTCATCATAATGATCCAAGCCCAAGTCATCACAATGCTCCATTATATTTGTAATCACAATCCTCCATTACATTTGGCATTATCCTACTCCCTGCCATTGTCATCGCAATGGACTATGACATATGTCATCACAATGCTCACTGACACCTGTCTTCACAATACTCCATGACCTTCTCATCACAATGATCAATGTCCTTGTCACCACAATGCACGATGTCCAATGTCATCACAATAATCTATGAAACTTGTCAAACCAATGCTCCATGCCCCTGACATCACAATGCTCCAAGCCCTTGTCATCAGAATGCTCCATGACCCTTGTCATCACAATTCTCCAGGCACTTGTCAGCACAATGCTCCTTGACCCTTGTCATCACAAAGCCCCAAGCCATTGTCATCAAAATGCTACATTACCTTTGTCATCAGAATCCTCCATGACACTTGGCATCACAATGCTCCATGCCATTGTCATCACAATAGGCCATTACATATGTCATCACAATGCTCCATGACAGATCTCTTCACAATACTGCATGACCTGGTCATCACAATGCTCCATGCCCTTGTCATCACAATGCGCCATTCCAACTCTCATCACAATAATCCATGAAACTTATTAGACCAATGCTCCATGCCCTTGTCATCACAATGCTCCATGCCCTTGTTATCACAATGCTCCATGACCCCTGTCATCACAATGCTCCGTGACTCCAGTCATCACAATGCTTCATGACCTTTGTCTTCACAATCTTCCATGCCCTCATCATCAACAGTCTCTGTGACGATTTTAACCACAATGCTCCATGAACTTTTCATCACAATGCTCTTTCACCCTTGTCATCACAATGCTCTATGCCTTTCTCAGCACAATGCTCCATGACCCTTGTAATAAGAATGCTTTATGGGCTTGTCTGCACAATGCTCCACGACACATGTCATCACAATGCACCATTCGCTTGTCATCACAGTACTCCACAATCTTGTCATCACAATGCTCCATAAACCTTGTCATCACAATGCTCCATGCACTTCATATCAAAATGCTCTCTCACCACTTATATCACAATGTTACATCACTATTCGTCACAATACTCCCTCACCCCTGTCATCACAATGTTCCATGACTCCTGTCATCACAATGGTACATGCATTATCGTCACAATGTCCGATGAACCCTGATATCACAATGTTCCATAACCCCTGTCATCAAAATATTCCATGACCCTTTTCTTAAAAAAATGCTCCATGACCCCTGACATCACAATATTCCACAAACACAGTCATCAAAATGTTCCATGACCCTTTTCATTAAATTGCACCATGACCCTGTCATCACAATGCTCCCTGCCCTGCTCATCACAATGCACAACACCCTTGTCATCAAAATGCTCCATGACTTTTCTCATCACAAAGATCCATGATGCTTGGCATCAGAAAGCTCCATGTCATTGTCATCATGATGCTCCATGAACCCTCTCATCACATTGCTGCATGCACTTGTCATCACAAATCTTCATGACACATGTCATCAGAATGCTCCATGGCCTTCTCATCACAATGCTTCATGCCCTTGCCATCACAATGCTCCATTACTCCGTCATAACAATGCTACATGACCACTGCCATCACGATGTTCCATGGCCTTTTTATCACAAGGCTCCATGACCCATCTCATCGCAATGCTCCAATACCTCTGTAATCACAATGCTCCATGCCCGTTTTCATCTCAATGATCCATGAACGCTGTCATCACAATGCACCATGCCCATCATCATAATGCTTCATGCTATTGTCATCACAATGAAATCAAAATGCTCCATGAACTCTGTCATAACAATGCTCTTGTGATCACAACATTTCATAACAGTTGTCATCACAATGCCCCATGACACTCGTCATCACAATTATCCATGGTCTTCTCATCACAATGCTCCATGATCTTTGTCATCACAATGCTCAATCCACTTGTCATCAAAATTCTACCTGACACTGGTTGTCTGTTTGCTCCTTGAAACCTGTCATGACAAGGCTCCATGACTTTTTCATCACAATGATCCATGACCTTTTCATCACAATGCTCCAAGACACTTGTAATCAAAATGCTCCGTGCCTTTGTCATCACAAAGCTCAATGACGCATGTCATTAGAATGCTCCTTGACCTTCTCCTCACAATGCTCCATGCCCTTGTCATCACAATGTTCCAAGACCCCAGTAATCACAATGCTCCATGCCCCTTTTCATTAATATGCTCCATGAGATTTGTCATCACAAGGCTCCATGGTTTTCTCATCACAATGCTCCAGGAACTTGTCATCACAAGGCTCCATGACACTTGTCATCACAATGCTCCAAGACCCCTGTAATCACACTGCTCCTTGCCCTTGTCATCACAAAGCTCCATGACACATGTCATCAGAATATTCCATGTCCTTCTCATCAAAATGCTCCATGCCCTTGTCATCACAATGCTCCAAGACCCCTGTAATCACAATGCTCCATGCCCCTTTTCTTCTCAATGCTCCATGAACCATGTCATCACAATGCATCATGCCCATCATCATAATGCTTCCGGCTATTGTCAGCACAATGAAATCAAAATTATCCATGACCTCTCTCATCACAATGCCCCATGACACCGGTCATCACAATACTCTATGAACATTTTCAGCACAATGCTCCATGAAACTTGTCATCACAATGATCCATGCCCTTGTCATCCCAATGCTCCATGAACCCTGTATTCACAATGCTCCGTGACGCTTGTCATCACAGTGCTCCATGACACCTGTCCTCACAATGCTCCATGCCTTTGTCAGAAAACTGCTACATGACCTTGTCATTACAGTGCTCTATGCTCTTGTCTTCAAAATACTCCATTACCATTGTCATCACAATCCTCCATGAATGTTGGGATCACATTGCTTCATGCCTTTGTCATCACAATGCTCCATGCTCCTTGAAATCAAAATGATCCATGACCTCTGTCATCACAATGCTCCAAACCCTTGTGATCACAAAGTTCCATAACACTTGTCATCACAACGCTCCATGATGCCTGTCTTCACAATACTCCATGCCCTTTTCATCACAATGCTCCATGACCTTTGTCATCAGAATTCTCAATACACTTGTCATCACAATGTTCCCTGACACTTGTCGTCAGAATGCTCCATGAAACCTGTTTCGAAAAGGCTCCATGCCTTTTTCTTCACAATGTCCCATGCCGTTTTCATCACAATGCTCCATGCCATTGTCATCAAAATACTCCACAAGCTTGTCATCAGAATGCTCCATGACCCTTGTCATCACAATTCTCCATGCACTTGTCAGCACAATGCTCCCTGACGGTTGTCCTCACAGTGCCCCAAGCCATTGTCATCACTATGCTCCATTACCTTTGTCATCAGAATCCTCCATGACACTTGGCATCACAATGTTCCATGCCATTGTCATCACAATGGGCCATTACATATGTCATCACAATGCTCCCTGACACCTGTCTTCACAATACTGCATGACCTGGTTATCACAATGCTCCATGCCCTTGTCATCACAATGCGCCATTCCAACTGTCATCGCAATAATCCATGAAACTAATTAAACCAATGCTCCATGCCCTTGTCAACACAATGCTCCATGCCCTTGTTATCACAATGCTCCATGACCCTTGTCATCACAATGCTCCGTGACCCCAGTCATCACAATGCTTCATGAACTTTGTCATCACAATTGTCCATGCCCTCGTCATCAACAGTCTGTGTGACCATTTTGACAACAATGCTCCATGAACTTTTCATCACAATGCTCTTTGACCCTTGTCATCACAATGCTCAAGGAACTTGTCATCACAAGGCTCCATGACGCTTGTCATCACAATGTACCAATACCCCTGGAAACAAAGTGATCCATGCCTTTGTCATCACAAAACTAAATGACACATGTCATCAGAATTCTCGATGGCCTTCTCATCAAAATGCTCCATGCCCTTGTCATCACAATGCTCCAAGATCCCTGTAATCACAATGCTCCATGCCCCTATTCATCTCAATGCTACATGAACCCTGTCATCACAATGCATCATGCCCACTATCATAATGCTTCAGGCTATTGTCAGCACAATAAAATCAAAATTCTCCAAGACCTCTGTCATCACAATGCTCCATGACACCTATTATCACAATACTCCATGAACATTTTCAGCCCAAATCTCCTTGACACTTGTTGTCACAATCATCCATGCACTTGTCATCCCAATGCTCCATGACCACTGTATTCACAATGCTCCATGACGCTTGTCATCACAGTGCTCCATGACACCTGTCATCACAATGCTCCATGCCTTTGTCAGCAAAATGCTACATGACATTTTCCTTAAAATGCTCTATGCGCTTGTCATCACAATACTCCATTACCATTGTCATCACAATCCTCCATGAATATTGGGATTACATTGCTTCATGTCCTTGTCATCACAATGCTCCATGCTCTTTGAAATCAAAATGATCCATGACTTCTGTCATCACGATGCTCCAAACCCTTGTGATAACAATGTTCCATAACACTTGTCATCACAATGCTCCGTAATGCCTCTCATCACAATACTCCATGCCCTTTTCATCACAATGTTCCATGACCTTTGTCATCTCAATTCTCAATACACATGTCATCACAATGCTCCCTGACACTTGTCGTCAGAATGCTCCTTGAACCCTGTCACGAAAAAGCTCCATGCCTTTTTCATCACAATGTCCCATGCCATTTTCATCACAATGCTCTATGTAATTGTCATCAAAATACTCCACAATCTTGTCATCACAATCCTCCATGACCCTTGTTATCACAATTCTCCATGCACTTGTCAGCACAATGCTCCCTAACCCTTGTCATCACAATGATCCAAGCTATTGTCATCACAATGCTCCATTACATTTGTCATCAGAATCCTCCATGACACTTGGCATAACAATGCTCCATGCCATTGTCATCACAATGGGCCATTACATAAGTCATTTCAATGTTCCCTGACAACTGTCTTCACAGTACTGCATGACCTGGTCATCACAATGCTCCATGCCCTTGTCATCACAATGCGCCATTGCAAATGCATCACAATAATACATGAAACTTATTAGACAAATGCTCCATGCCCTTGTCATCACAATGCTTCATGCCCTTGTTATCACAATGCTCTATGACCCCTGTCATCACAATGCTCCGTGACTCCAATCATCACAATGTTTAATGACCATTGTCATCACAATGGTCCATGCCCTCGTCATCAACAGTCTCTGTGACTATTTAACCACAATGCTCCATGAACTTTTCATCACAATGCTCTTTGACCTTTGTCATCACAATGCTCTAGGTCTTTCTCAGAACTATGCTTCATGACCCTTGTCATCACAATGCTCCATGTGCTTGTAAGGACAATGCTCCATGTCACAAGTCATCACAATGCACCGTGCGCTTGTCATCACAGTACTCCACAATCATTTCATCACAATGCTCCATAAACATTGTCATCACAATATTCCATGCACTTCTCATCAAAATGCTCTCTCACCACTGATATCACAGTGTTACATCACTATTCGTCACAATACTCCCTCACCTGTCATCACAATGTTCCATGACTCCTGTCATCACAATGCTACATGCACTTATCATCACAATGTTTGATGACCCCTGACATCACAATGTTCCATAAATGCTATCATCAAGATGCTCCATGACCCTTTTCATCAAATTGCACCAGGACCCTGTCATCACAATTCTCCCTGCCCTTCTCATCACAATGCACAACACCCTTTTCATCAAGATGCTCCATGAACCGTGGCATCACAGTGCTCCATGTCATTGTCATCACAATGCTCCATGAACGCTCTCATCACATTTCTCCATGCCCTTGTCATCACAAAGCTCCATGACACATGTAATCAAAATGCTCCATGGCCTTCTCATCACAATGTTCCATTCCCTTGCCATCACAATGCTCCATTACACCTGTCATAACAATGTTCCATGATCCCTGCCATCACGTTGTTCCATGACCTTGTCATCACAAGGCTCCATGACCCTTCTCATTACAATGCTCCAAGAACCCTGTAATCACAATGCTCCATGACCATTTTCATCTCAATGACCCATGAAACCTGTCATCACAATGCACCATGCACATCATCATAATGCTTCATGCTCTTGTCATCACAATGAAATCAAAATGCTCCATGACCTCTGTAATAACAATGCTCCAAACCGTTGTGATCACAATATTCCATAACACTTGTCATCACAGTGCCCCGTTACCCCCGTCATCAAAATTATCCATGCCCTTCTCATCGAAATGCTCCATTACCCCTCTCATAACAATGCTCCATCACCCCTGCCATCACAATGTTCCACGGCCTTGTCATCACAACGCTCCATGACCTCTGTCATCACAATACTCCATGAACATTTTAATCCCAATGCTCCATGACCCTTGTCATCACAATGATCCATGAACTTGTCAGCACAATGCTCCAATACACATATCATCACAGTGCACCATGCGCTTGCCATCACAATGCTCGACAATCTTGTCATCACAATGCTCCATAATTCCTGTCATCACAATGAGCCATGCACTTCTCATCAAAATACTCTCTCACCACTGATATCACAATGTTACATCACTATTCATCACAATACTCCCTCACCCCTGTCATCACAATGTTCCATGACACCTGTCATCACAATGCTACATGCATTATCATCACAATGTTCGATGACCCCTGACATCACAATGTTCCATAACCACTGTCATCAAAATACTCCATGACCCATTTCATCAAAATGCTCCATGACCCCTGACATCACAATGTTCTATAACACCTGTCATCAAAATGTTCCATGACACTTTTCTTCAAATTGCTCCATAACCATGTCATCACAATGATCCCTGCCCTTCTCATCACAATGCACAACGCCCTTGTCATCAAAATGCTCCATGACTTTTGTCATCACAAATATCCATGACCCTTCTCATCACAATGCTCCAAAACCCCTGTAAACACTGTGCTCCATGCCCCTTTTCATCTCAATGATCCATGACCCTGTCATCACAATGCACCATGCCCATCATCATAATGCTTCATGCTATTGTCATCACAATGAAATCAAAATGCTCCATGACCTCTGTCATAAACATGCTCCAAACCATTGTGATCACAATATTCCATAACACTTGTCATCACAATGCCCCATGACACTCGTCATCACAATTATCCATGGTCATCTCTTCACAATGCTCCATGACCTTTGTCATCACAATGCTCAATACACTTGTCATCAAAATGCTCCGTTACTCTTGTTGTCTGTATGCTCCTTGAGCCCTGTAATGACAAAGTTCCATGTCTTTTTCATCACAGTGATACATACCCTTTTCATCACAATGCTCCAAGTCCCCAGTAATCACAATGCTCCATGCCCTTGTCATCACAAAGCTAAATGACACATGTCATTAGAATGCTCCTTGGAGTTCTCCTCACAATGCTCCATGCCCTTGTCATCACAATGTTCCAAGACCCCAGTAATCACAATGGTCCATGCCCCTTTTCTTCAGTATGCTCCATGAGATTTGTCATCACAAGGGTCCATGGTTTTCTTATCACAATGTTCCAGGAATTTGTCGTCACTATGCTTCAAGACCTTGTCATGAAAATTCTCAATGACCATTGTCATCATAATGATCCAAGCCATAGTCATCACAATGCTCGATTACATTTGACATAACAATACTCCCTGCCATTGTCATCGCAATGGAGCATGACATATGTCATCACAATGCTCCCTGACACCTGTCTTCACAATACTCCTAGACCATCTCTTCACAATGATCCATGCCCTTGTCATCACAATGCACCATGTCCACTGTCATCACAATAATCTTTGAAACTGGTCAGACCAATGCTCCATGCCTCTGACATCACAATGCTCTATGCCCTTGTCATTAAAATGCTCCATGTCCCCTGTCATCACAATGCTCCGTGACTCCAGGCATCACAATGCTTCATAACATTTGTCATCACAGTGGTCCATGCCCGCGTCATCACAAGAATCTGTGACATTTGTAACCACAATGCTCCATGAAATTTTCATCAGAATGCTCGGTGACCCTTGTCATCACAATGCTCCATGCCTTTTTCAGAAAAATGTTCCATGACCCTTTTCATCACAATGTGCCACGCGCATTTCATCACAATGGTCCACAATTTTGTCATTGCAATGCTCCATAAATCTTGTAATCACAATGCTCCATGCCCTTCTCCTCACAATGCACAATGTGCTTGTCATCAAAATACTCCTTGACTTTTGTCATCACAAAGATCCATGACCTTTGGCATCACAATGCTCCATGTCATTGTCATCACAATGCTCCATGAACGCTCTCATCACATTGCTCCATGCCCTTGTCATCACAAAGCTCCATGACACATGTCATCAGAATGCTCCATGGGCTTCTCATCACAATGCTCCATGCCCTTGCTGTCACAATGCTCCATTACCACTGTCATAACAATGCTCCATGTCCCCTGCCATAACGATGTTCCATGGCATTGTCTTCAAAAGGCTACATGACCCATCTAATCACAATGCTCCAAAACCCCTGTAATCACAGTGCCCCATGCCCGTTTTCATCTCAATGACCCATGAACCCTGTCATCACAATACACTATGCCCACCATCATAATGCTTCATGCTATTTTCATCACAATTAAATCAAAATGCTCCATGACCTGTGTCATAACAATGCTACAAACCGTTGTGATCACAATATTCCATAACACTTGTCATCACAGTGCCCCATGATGTTCGTCATCACAATTATCCATGCCCTTCTCATCACAGTGCTCCATTACCCCTGTCATCACAATGCTCCATGAACCCTGCCATCACAATGTTCCACGGACTTGTCATCACAAGTCTCCCTGACACTTGTCATCACAATGTTCCAAGACACCAGTCATCACAATACTCCATGAACACTTTCAGCCCAATGTTCCATGACATTTGACATCACAATGATCCATGCCCTTGTCATCCAAATGTTCCATGACCCATGTATTCACAATGCTCCGTGACGCTAGTCATCACAGTGCTCCATGACACCTGGAATCACAATGATCCATGCCTTTGTCAGCAAAATGCTACATGACGTTGTCATTACTATGCTCTTTGCGCTTGTTATCACAATACTCCATTACCATTGTCATCACAATCCTCCATGAACCATGGGATCACATTGCTTCATGCCCTTGTCATCACAGTGCTCCATGCTCCTTGAAATCAAAATGATCCATGACCTCTGTCATCACAATGCTCCAAAGCCTTGTGATCACAAAGTTCCATAACACTTGTCATCACAATGCTCCATGATGCCTGTCATCACAATACTCCATGCCCTTTTCATCACAATGCTCCATGACCTTTGTCATCACAATTCTCAATACACTTGTCATCACAATGCTCCCTGACGCTTGTCGTCAGAATGTTCCTTGAACCCTGTCACGAAAAGGCTCCATGCCTTTTTCTTCACAATGTCCCATGCCGTTTTCATCACAATGCTCCATGCTTTTGTCATCAAAATACTCCACAAACTTGTCATCAGAGTGCTCCATGACCCTTGTCATCACAATTCTCCATGCACTTGTCAGCACAATGCTCCCTGACCCTTGTCATCACAGTGTCCAAAGCCATTGTCATCACTATGCTCCATTACCTTTGTCATCAGAATCCTCCATGACACTTGGCATCACAATGCTCCATGCCCTTTGAAATCAAAATGATCCATGACCTCTGTCACCACAATGCTCCAAACCCTTGTGATCACAAAGTTCCATAACACTTGTCATCACAACGCTCCATGAGGCCTGTCATCACAATACTCCATGCCCTTTTCATCACAATGCTCCATGAACATTGTCATCACAATGCTCTATGCGCTTATCATCACAATACTCCATTTGAATTGTCATCACAGTCCTCCATGAACCTTGGGATCACATTGCTTCATTCCCTTGTCATCACAATGCTCCATGCTCCTTGAAATCAAAATGATCCATGACCTCTGTCATCACAATGCTCCAAACGCTTGTGATCACAAAGTTCCATAACATTTGTCATCACAACGCTCCATGATGCCTGTCATCACAATACTCCATGCCCTTTTCATCACAATGCTCCATGACCTTTGTCATCACAATACTCAATACACTTGTCATCACAATGCTTCCTGACACTTGTGGTCAGAATGCTCCTAGAACCCTGTCAGGAAAAGCCTCCATGCCTTTTTCATCACAGTGCCCCATGCCGCTTACATCACAATGTGCATTGCAATTGTCATGAAAATACACCACAAGCTTGTCATCAGAATGCTCCATGACACTCATCATCACAATTCTCCATGCATTTTTAGCACAATGCTCCCTGAACCTTGTCATCACAAAGCCCAAAGCCATTGTCATCAAAATGCTCCATTACCTTTGTCATCAGAATCCTCCATGACACTTGGCATCACAATGCTCCATGCCATTCTTATCACAATGGGACATTACATATGTCATCACAATGCTCCCTGACACCTGTCTTCACAATAATGCATGATCTGGTCATCACAATGCTCCATGACCCCATGCATCACCATGTTCCACGGTCTTCTCATCACAAGACTCCTTGACAACTGTCATCACAATGCTCCAAGAACCCTGTTATCACAAAGCTGCATGCTCTTGTCATCACAAAGCTCCATGACACATGTCATCAGAATGTTCCATTGACTTCTCATCAAAATGCTCCATGCCCTTGTCATCACCATGCTCCCACACCCCTGTAATGACAATGCTCCATGCCCCTATTCATCAGTATGCTCCATGAGATTTGTCATCACAAGGCTCCATGGTTTTCTCATCACAGTGTTCCAGGATACTGTCCTCACAATGCTTCAACACCTTGTCATGAAAATTCTCAATGGCCCTTGTCATCATAATGATCCAAGCCCAAGTCATCACAATGCTCCATTATATTTGTAATCACAATCCTCCATTACATTTGGCATTATCCTGCTCCCTGCCATTGTCATCGCAATGGACTATGACATATGTCATCACAATGCTCACTGACACCTGTCTTCACAATACTCCATGACCTTCTCATCACAATGATCAATGTCCTTGTCACCACAATGCACGATGTCCAATGTCATCACAATAATCTATGAAACTTGTCAAACCAATGCTCCATGCCCCTGACATCACAATGCTCCAAGCCCTTGTCATCAGAATGCTCCATGACCCTTGTCATCACAATTCTCCAGGCACTTGTCAGCACAATGCTCCTTGACCCTTGTCATCACAAAGCCCCAAGCCATTGTCATCACAATGCTCCATTACATTTGTCATCAGAATCCTCCATGACACTTGGCATCACAATGCTCCATGCCATTGTCATCACAATAGGCCATTACATATGTCATCACAATGCTCCATGACAGCTCTCTTCACAATACTGCATGACCTGGTCATCACAATGCTCCATGTCCTTGTCATCACAATGCGCCATTCCAACTGTCATCACAATAATCCATGAAACTTATTAGACCAATGCTCCATGCCCTTGTCATCACAATGCTCCATGCCCTTGTTATCACAATGCTCCATGACCCCTGTCATCACAATGCTCCGTGACTCCAGTCATCACAATGCTTCATGACCTTTGTCTTCACAATCTTCCATGCCCTCATCATCAACAGTCTCTGTGACGATTTTAACCACAATGCTCCATGAACTTTTCATCACAATGCTCTTTCACCCTTGTCATCACAATGCTCTATGCCTTTCTCAGCACAATGCTCCATGACCCTTGTAATAAGAATGCTTTATGGGCTTGTCTGCACAATGCTCCACGACACATGTCATCACAATGCACCATTCGCTTGTCATCACAGTACTCCACAATCTTGTCATCACAATGCTCCATAAACCTTGTCATCACAATGCTCCATGCACTTCATATCAAAATGCTCTCTCACCACTTATATCACAATGTTACATCACTATTCGTCACAATACTCCCTCACCCCTGTCATCACAATGTTCCATGACTCCTGTCATCACAATGGTACATGCATTATCGTCACAATGTCCGATGAACCCTGATATCACAATGTTCCATAACCCCTGTCATCAAAATATTCCATGACCCTTTTCTTAAAAAAATGCTCCATGACCCCTGACATCACAATATTCCACAAACACAGTCATCAAAATGTTCCATGACCCTTTTCATTAAATTGCACCATGACCCTGTCATCACAATGCTCCCTGCCCTGCTCATCACAATGCACAACACCCTTGTCATCAAAATGCTCCATGACTTTTCTCATCACAAAGATCCATGATGCTTGGCATCAGAAAGCTCCATGTCATTGTCATCATGATGCTCCATGAACCCTCTCATCACATTGCTGCATGCACTTGTCATCACAAATCTTCATGACACATGTCATCAGAATGCTCCATGGCCTTCTCATCACAATGCTTCATGCCCTTGCCATCACAATGCTCCATTACTCCGTCATAACAATGCTACATGACCACTGCCATCACGATGTTCCATGGCCTTGTCATCACAAGGCTCCGTGACCCATCTCATCGCAATGCTCTCATACCTCTGTAATCACAATGCTCCATGCCCGTTTTCATCTCAATGATCCATGAACGCTGTCATCACAATGCACCATGCCCATCATCATAATGCTTCATGCTATTGTCATCACAATGAAATCAAAATGCTCCATGAACTCTGTCATAACAATGCTCTTGTGATCACAACATTTCATAACAGTTGTCATCACAATGCCCCATGACACTCGTCATCACAATTATCCATGGTCTTCTCATCACAATGCTCCATGATCTTTGTCATCACAATGCTCAATCCACTTGTCATCAAAATTCTACCTGACACTGGTTGTCTGTTTGCTCCTTGAAACCTGTCATGACAAGGCTCCATGACTTTTTCATCACAATGATCCATGACCTTTTCATCACAATGCTCCAAGACACTTGTAATCAAAATGCTCCGTGCCTTTGTCATCACAAAGCTCAATGACGCATGTCATTAGAATGCTCCTTGACCTTCTCCTCACAATGCTCCATGCCCTTGTCATCACAATGTTCCAAGACCCCAGTAATCACAATGCTCCATGCCCCTTTTCATTAATATGCTCCATGAGATTTGTCATCACAAGGCTCCATGGTTTTCTCATCACAATGCTCCAGGAACTTGTCATCACAAGGCTCCATGACACTTGTCATCACAATGCTCCAAGACCCCTGTAATCACACTGCTCCTTGCCCTTGTCATCACAAAGCTCCATGACACATGTCATCAGAATATTCCATGTCCTTCTCATCAAAATGCTCCATGCCCTTGTCATCACAATGCTCCAAGACCCCTGTAATCACAATGCTCCATGCCCCTTTTCTTCTCAATGCTCCATGAACCATGTCATCACAATGCATCATGCCCATCATCATAATGCTTCCGGCTATTGTCAGCACAATGAAATCAAAATTATCCATGACCTCTCTCATCACAATGCCCCATGACACCGGTCATCACAATACTCTATGAACATTTTCAGCACAATGCTCCATGAAACTTGTCATCACAATGATCCATGCCCTTGTCATCCCAATGCTCCATGAACCCTGTATTCACAATGCTCCGTGACGCTTGTCATCACAGTGCTCCATGACACCTGTCCTCACAATGCTCCATGCCTTTGTCAGAAAACAGCTACATGACCTTGTCATTACAGTGCTCTATGCTCTTGTCTTCAAAATACTCCATTACCATTGTCATCACAATCCTCCATGAATGTTGGGATCACATTGCTTCATGCCTTTGTCATCACAATGCTCCATGCTCCTTGAAATCAAAATGATCCATGACCTCTGTCATCACAATGCTCCAAACCCTTGTGATCACAAAGTTCCATAACACTTGTCATCACAACGCTCCATGATGCCTGTCTTCACAATACTCCATGCCCTTTTCATCACAATGCTCCATGACCTTTGTCATCAGAATTCTCAATACACTTGTCATCACAATGTTCCCTGACACTTGTCGTCAGAATGCTCCATGAAACCTGTCACGAAAAGGCTCCATGCCTTTTTCTTCACAATGTCCCATGCCGTTTTCATCACAATGCTCCATGCCATTGTCATCAAAACACTCCACAAGCTTGTCATCAGAATGCTCCATGACCATTGTCATCACAATTCTCCATGCACTTGTCAGCACAATGCTCCCTGACCGTTGTCCTCACAGTGCCCCAAGCCATTGTCATCACTATGCTCCATTACCTTTGTCATCAGAATCCTCCATGACACTTGGCATCACAATGTTCCATGCCATTGTCATCACAATGGGCCATTACATATGTCATCACAATGCTCCCTGACACCTGTCTTCACAATACTGCATGACCTGGTTATCACAATGCTCCATGCCCTTGTCATCACAATGCGCCATTCCAACTGTCATCGCAATAATCCATGAAACTAATTAAACCAATGCTCCATGCCCTTGTCAACACAATGCTCCATGCCCTTGTTATCACAATGCTCCATGACCCTTGTCATCACAATGCTCCGTGACCCCAGTCATCACAATGCTTCATGAACTTTGTCATCACAATTGTCCATGCCCTCATCATCAACAGTCTGTGTGACCATTTTGACAACAATGCTCCATGAACTTTTCATCACAATGCTCTTTGACCCTTGTCATCACAATGCTCAAGGAACTTGTCATCACAAGGCTCCATGACGCTTGTCATCACAATGTACCAATACCCCTGGAAACAAAGTGATCCATGCCTTTGTCATCACAAAACTAAATGACACATGTCATCAGAATTCTCGATGGCCTTCTCATCAAAATGCTCCATGCCCTTGTCATCACAATGCTCCAAGATCCCTGTAATCACAATGCTCCATGCCCCTATTCATCTCAATGCTACATGAACCCTGTCATCACAATGCATCATGCCCACTATCATAATGCTTCAGGCTATTGTCAGCACAATAAAATCAAAATTCTCCAAGACCTCTGTCATCACAATGCTCCATGACCCCTATTATCACAATACTCCATGAACATTTTCAGCCCAAAGCTCCTTGACACTTGTTGTCACAATCATCCATGCACTTGTCATCCCAATGCTCCATGACCCCTGTATTCACAATGCTCCGTGACGCTTGTCATCACAGTGCTCCATGACACCTGTCATCACAATGCTCCATGCCTTTGTCAGCAAAATGCTACATGACATTTTCCTTAAAATGCTCTATGCGCTTGTCATCACAATACTCCATTACCATTGTCATCACAATCCTCCATGAATATTGGGATTACATTGCTTCATGTCCTTGTCATCACAATGCTCCATGCTCTTTGAAATCAAAATGATCCATGACTTCTGTCATCACGATGCTCCAAACCCTTGTGATAACAATGTTCCATAACACTTGTCATCACAATGCTCCGTGATGCCTCTCATCACAATACTCCATGCCCTTTTCATCACAATGCTCCATGACCTTTGTCATCTCAATTCTCAATACACATGTCATCACAATGCTCCCTGACACTTGTCGTCAGAATGCTCCTTGAACCCTGTCACGAAAAAGCTCCATGCCTTTTTCATCACAATGTCCCATGCCGTTTTCATCACAATGCTCTATGTAATTGTCATCAAAATACTCCACAATCTTGTCATCACAATCCTCCATGACCCTTGTTATCACAGTTCTCCATGCACTTGTCAGCACAATGCTCCCTAACCCTTGTCATCACAATGATCCAAGCTATTGTCATCACAATGCTCCATTACATTTGTCATCAGAATCCTCCATGACACTTGGCATAACAATGCTCCATGCCCTTGTCATCACAATGCGCCATTGCAAATGCATCACAATAATACATGAAACTTATTAGACAAATGCTCCATGCCCTTGTCATCACAATGCTTCATGCCCTTGTTATCACAATGCTCTATGACCCCTGTCATCACAATGCTCCGTGACTCCAATCATCACAATGTTTAATGACCATTGTCATCACAATGGTCCATGCCCTCGTCATCAACAGTCTCTGTGACTATTTAACCACAATGCTCCATGAACTTTTCATCACAATGCTCTTTGACCTTTGTCATCACAATGCTCTAGGTCTTTCTCAGAACTATGCTTCATGACCCTTGTCATCACAATGCTCCATGTGCTTGTAAGGACAATGCTCCATGTCACAAGTCATCACAATGCACCGTGCGCTTGTCATCACAGTACTCCACAATCATTTCATCACAATGCTCCATAAACATTGTCATCACAATATTCCATGCACTTCTCATCAAAATGCTCTCTCACCACTGATATCACAGTGTTACATCACTATTCGTCACAATACTCCCTCACCTGTCATCACAATGTTCCATGACTCCTGTCATCACAATGCTACATGCACTTATCATCACAATGTTTGATGACCCCTGACATCACAATGTTCCATAAATGCTATCATCAAGATGCTCCATGACCCTTTTCATCAAATTGCACCAGGACCCTGTCATCACAATTCTCCCTGCCCTTCTCATCACAATGCACAACACCCTTTTCATCAAGATGCTCCATGAACCGTGGCATCACAGTGCTCCATGTCATTGTCATCACAATGCTCCATGAACGCTCTCATCACATTTCTCCATGCCCTTGTCATCACAAAGCTCCATGACACATGTAATCAAAATGCTCCATGGCCTTCTCATCACAATGTTCCATTCCCTTGCCATCACAATGCTCCATTACACCTGTCATAACAATGTTCCATGATCCCTGCCATCACGTTGTTCCATGACCTTGTCATCACAAGGCTCCATGACCCTTCTCCTCACAATGCTCCAATACCCCTGTAATCACAATGCTCCATGACCATTTTCATCTCAATGACCCATGAAACCTGTCATCACAATGCACCATGCACATCATCATAATGCTTCATGCTCTTGTCATCACAATGAAATCAAAATGCTCCATGACCTCTGTAATAACAATGCTCCAAACCGTTGTGATCACAATATTCCATAACACTTGTCATCACAGTGCCCCGTTACCCCCGTCATCAAAATTATCCATGCCCTTCTCATCGAAATGCTCCATTACCCCTCTCATAACAATGCTCCATCACCCCTGCCATCACAATGTTCCACGGCCTTGTCATCACAACGCTCCATGACCTCTGTCATCACAATACTCCATGAACATTTTAATCCCAATGCTCCATGACCCTTGTCATCACAATGATCCATGAACTTGTCAGCACAATGCTCCAATACACATATCATCACAGTGCACCATGCGCTTGTCATCACAATGCTCGACAATCTTGTCATCACAATGCTCCATAATTCCTGTCATCACAATGAGCCATGCACTTCTCATCAAAATACTCTCTCACCACTGATATCACAATGTTACATCACTATTCATCACAATACTCCCTCACCCCTGTCATCACAATGTTCCATGACACCTGTCATCACAATGCTACATGCATTATCATCACAATGTTCGATGACCCCTGACATCACAATGTTCCATAACCACTGTCATCAAAATACTCCATGACCCGTTTCATCAAAATGCTCCATGACCCCTGACATCACAATGTTCTATAACACCTGTCATCAAAATGTTCCATGACACTTTTCTTCAAATTGCTCCATAACCATGTCATCACAATGATCCCTGCCCTTCTCATCACAATGCACAACGCCCTTGTCATCAAAATGCTCCATGACTTTTGTCATCACAAATATCCATGACCCTTCTCATCACAATGCTCCAAAACCCCTGTAAACACTGTGCTCCATGCCCCTTTTCATCTCAATGATCCATGACCCTGTCATCACAATGCACCATGCCCATCATCATAATGCTTCATGCTATTGTCATCACAATGAAATCAAAATGCTCCATGACCTCTGTCATAAACATGCTCCAAACCATTGTGATCACAATATTCCATAACACTTGTCATCACAATGCCCCATGACACTCGTCATCACAATTATCCATGGTCATCTCTTCACAATGCTCCATGACCTTTGTCATCACAATGCTCAATACACTTGTCATCAAAATGCTCCGTTACTCTTGTTGTCTGTATGCTCCTTGAGCCCTGTAATGACAAAGTTCCATGTCTTTTTCATCACAATGATACATACCCTTTTCATCACAATGCTCCAAGTCCCCAGTAATCACAATGCTCCATGCCCTTGTCATCACAAAGCTAAATGACACATGTCATTAGAATGCTCCTTGGAGTTCTCCTCACAATGCTCCATGCCCTTGTCATCACAATGTTCCAAGACCCCAGTAATCACAATGGTCCATGCCCCTTTTCTTCAGTATGCTCCATGAGATTTGTCATCACAAGGGTCCATGGTTTTCTTATCACAATGTTCCAGGAATTTGTCGTCACTATGCTTCAAGACCTTGTCATGAAAATTCTCAATGACCATTGTCATCATAATGATCCAAGCCATAGTCATCACAATGCTCGATTACATTTGACATAACAATACTCCCTGCCATTGTCATCGCAATGGAGCATGACATATGTCATCACAATGCTCCCTGACACCTGTCTTCACAATACTCCTAGACCATCTCTTCACAATGATCCATGCCCTTGTCATCACAATGCACCATGTCCACTGTCATCACAATAATCTTTGAAACTGGTCAGACCAATGCTCCATGCCTCTGACATCACAATGCTCCATGCCCTTGTCATTAAAATGCTCCATGTCCCCTGTCATCACAATGCTCCGTGACTCCAGGCATCACAATGCTTCATAACATTTGTCATCACAGTGGTCCATGCCCGCGTCATCACAAGAATCTGTGACATTTGTAACCACAATGCTCCATGAAATTTTCATCAGAATGCTCGGTGACCCTTGTCATCACAATGCTCCATGCCTTTTTCAGAAAAATGTTCCATGACCCTTTTCATCACAATGTGCCACGCGCATTTCATCACAATGGTCCACAATTTTGTCATTGCAATGCTCCATAAATCTTGTAATCACAATGCTCCATGCCCTTCTCCTCACAATGCACAATGTGCTTGTCATCAAAATACTCCTTGACTTTTGTCATCACAAAGATCCATGACCTTTGGCATCACAATGCTCCATGTCATTGTCATCACAATGCTCCATGAACGCTCTCATCACATTGCTCCATGCCCTTGTCATCACAAAGCTCCATGACACATGTCATCAGAATGCTCCATGGGCTTCTCATCACAATGTTCCATGCCCTTGCTGTCACAATGCTCCATTACCACTGTCATAACAATGCTCCATGTCCCCTGCCATAACGATGTTCCATGGCATTGTCTTCAAAAGGCTACATGACCCATCTAATCACAATGCTCCAAAACCCCTGTAATCACAGTGCCCCATGCCCGTTTTCATCTCAATGACCCATGAACCCAGTCATCACAATACACTATGCCCACCATCATAATGCTTCATGCTATTTTCATCACAATTAAATCAAAATGCTCCATGACCTGTGCCATAACAATGCTCCAAACCGTTGTGATCACAATATTCCATAACACTTGTCATCACAGTGCCCCATGATGTTCGTCATCACAATTATCCATGCCCTTCTCATCACAGTGCTCCATTACCCCTGTCATCACAATGCTCCATGAACCCTGCCATCACAATGTTCCACGGACTTGTCATCACAAGTCTCCCTGACACTTGTCATCACAATGTTCCAAGACACCTGTCATCACAATATTCCATGAACACTTTCAGCCCAATGTTCCATGACATTTGACATCACAATGATCCATGCCCTTGTCATCCAAATGTTCCATGACCCATGTATTCACAATGCTCCGTGACGCTAGTCATCACAGTGCTCCATGACACCTGGCATCACAATGATCCATGCCTTTGTCAGCAAATGCTACATGACGTTGTCATTACTATGCTCTTTGCGCTTGTTATCACAATACTCCATTACCATTGTCATCACAATCCTCCATGAATCTTAGGATCACATTGCGTCATGCCATTGTCATCACAATGCTCCATGTTCCTGGAAATCAAAATGATCCATGACATCTCTCATCACAATGCTCCAAACACTTGTAATCACATTGTTCCATAACACTTGTCATTACAACGATCCATGATGCCTGTCATCACAATACTCCATGCCCTTTTCATCACAATGCTCCATGACCTTTGTCATCACAATTCTCAATACACTTGTCATCACAATGCTCCCTGACACTTGTCGTCAGAACGCTCCTTGAAACCTGTCACGAAAAGGCTCCATGCCTTTTTCATCACAATGCCCCATGCCGTTTTCATCACAATGCTCCATGCCATTGTCATCAAAATACTCCACAAGCTTGTCATCAGAATGTTCCTTGACCCTTGTCATCACAATTCTCCATGCACTTGTCAGCAAAATGCTCCCTGACCATTGTTGTCACAATGCCCCAAGCCATTGTCATCACAATGCTCCATTAGCTTTGTCATCATAATCCTCCATGACAGTTGGCATCACAATGCTCCATGCCATTGTCATCACAATGGGCCATTAGAAATGTCATCACCATGCTCCCTGACACCTGTCTTCACAATACTGCATGACCTGGTCATCACAATGCTCCATGCTCTTGTGATCAGAATGCACCATTCCAACTGTCATCACAATTATCCATGAAACTTATTAGAATGCTCCATGTACTTGTCAACACAATGCTACATGCCATAGTTATCACAATGCTCCATGACCCCTGTCATCACAATGCTCCGTGACTCCAGTCATCACAATGCTTCATGACTTTTGTCATCGCAATGGTCCATGCCCTCGTCATCAACAGTCTCTGTGACCTTTTTAACAACAATGCTCCATGAAATTTTCATCATAATGCTCTTTGACCCTTGTCATCACAATGCTTTATGCCTTTCTCAGCACAGTGCTCCATGACCCTTTTCATCACAGTGCTCCATGCCCTTGTCAGCACAATGCTCCGTGACACATGTCATCACAATGCACCATGTGATTGTCATCACAGTGCTCCACAATCTTGTCATCACAGTGCTCTATAAAACTTGTGATCACAATGCTCCATGCACTTCTCATCAAAATGCTATCTCACCACAGATATCACAATGTTATATCTCTGTTCGTCACAATACTCCCTCAGCCCTGTCATCACAATGTTCCATGACTCCTGTCATCACAATGCTACATGCATTATCATCACAATGTTCGATGACACATGACATCACAATGTTCTGTAACCCGTCATCAAAATGCTCCATGAACCGTTTCATCAAAATGCTCCATGACCCCTAACATCACAATGTTCTATACACCTGTCATCAAATTGTACCATGACCCTTTTCATCAAATTGCTCCATAAACCTGTCATCAAAATGATCCCTGCCCTCCTCATCACAATGCACAACGCCCTTGTCATCAAAATGCTCCATTACCTTTGTCATCACAAAGATCCATGACCCTAGGCATCACAATGCTCCATGTCATTGAAATCCCGATGCTCCAAGAAAGCTCGCATCACATTACTCCATGCCCTTGTCATCACAATGCTCCATGACACATGTCATCAGTATGCTCCATGGCCTTGTCTTCACAAGGCTCCATGACCCTTCTCATCACAATGCTCCAAAACCCCTGTAATCACAATGCTCCATGCCCCTTTTCATCTCAATGATCCATGAATCCTGTCATCACAATGCACCATGCCCATCATCATAATGCTTCATGCTATTTTCATCACAATGAAATCAAAATGCTCCATGAACTCTGTCATAAAGATATTCCAAACCCTTGTGATCACAATATTCCATAACACTTGTCATCACCATGCCCCATGACGCTCATCATTACTAATATATATGGTCTTCTCATCACAATGCTCCATGACCTTTGTCATCACAATGCTCAATACACATGTCAGCAAAATGCTCGCCGACATTTGTTATCTGTATGCTCCTTGAACCCTGTCATGACAAGGCTCCATGTCTTTTTCATCACAATGTTCCAAGCCCTTCTCATCACAATGCTCCAAGACCCCTGTAATCACAGTGCTCCATGCCCCTGTCATCACAAAGCTCAGTGACTCATGTCATTAGAATGTTCCTGGGCCTTCTCCTCACAATGCTCCATGCCATTGTCATCACAATGTTCCAACACCCCAGTAATCACAATGGTCCATGCCCCTTTTCATCAGTATGTTCCATGAGATTTGTCATCACCAGGCTCCTTGGTTTCGTCATCACAATGCTCCAGGACCTTGTCATCACAATGCTTCAAGACTTGTCATGAAAATTCTCAAAGGCCCTTGTCATCATAATGCTCCAAGCCCTAGTCATCACAATGCTCCATTATATTTCTCATCACAATCCTCCATTACATTTGGCATCACAATGCTCCCTGCCATTGTCATCGCAATGGACCATGACATATGTCATCACAATGCTCCCTGACACCTGTCTTTACAATACTCCATGACCTTCTCATCACAATGTTCCATGCCCTTGTCATCACAATGCTGCAGGACCAGTGTCATCACAATAATCTATGAAACTTGTCAGAGCAATGCTCCATGCCCTTGTCATCACAATGCTCCAGGAGACCTGTCATCACAATGCTCCGTGACTCCAGTCGTCACAATACTTCATAACGTTTGTCATCACAATGGTCCATGCCCACGTCATCACAATGCTCTGTGACATTTGTAACCACAATGATCCATGAACTTTTCATCACAATGCCCCGTGACCATTGTCATCACAATGCCCCATGCCGTTTTCATCACAGTGCTCCATGCCCCTTTTCATCAGTATGCTCTATGAGACTTGTCATCACAAGGCTCCATGGTTTTCTCATCACAGTGCTCCAGGCCATTTTCATCACAATGCTTCACGACCTTGTCATGAAAATTCTCAATGGCCCTTGTCATCATAATGCTCCAAGCCCTAGTCATCACAATGCTCCATTATATTTGTCATCACAATCCTCCATTACATTTGGCATCACAATGCTCCCTGCCATTGTCATCGCAATGGACCATGACATATATCATCACAATGCTCAGTGACACCTGTCTTCACAATACTCCATGACCTTCTCATCACAATGCTCCATGTGCTTGTCACCAAAATGCACCATGTCCACTCTCATCACAATAATCTATGAAACTTGTCAAACCAATGTTCCATGCTCCTGTCATCACAATGATCCATGCCCTTGTCATCACAATGCTCCATGACCCCTGTCATCACAATGCTCCGTGACTCCAGTCATCACAATGATTCATAATGTTTGTCATCAAAATGGTCCATACCCGCGTCATCGCAAGGCTCTGTGACCTTTGTAACCACAATGCTCCATGAACTTTTCATCACAATGCTCCGTGACCCTTGTCATCACAATGTGCCAAAGGATTTTCATCACAACGTTCCACAACCTTGTCATTGCAATGCTCCATAAACCCTGTAATCACACTGCTCCATGCCCGTGTCATCACAAAGCTCCATGACGCATGTCATCATAATGCTCCATGGCCTTCTCATCACAATGATCCATGCCCTTGCCATCACAATGCTCCATTACCCTTGTCATTACAATGCTACTTGAATCCTGCCATCGCGATGTTCCATGGCCTTGTCATAACAAGGCTCCATGACCCTTCTCATCACAATGCTCCAAGACCCCTGTAATCACAATGCTCCATGCCCCTTTTCTTCAGTATGCTCCATGAGACTTGTCATCACAAGGCTCCATTAATTTCTCATCTCAATGCTCCAGGAACTTGTCATCACAATGCTTCATGCCCTTGTCATGAAAATTCTCAATGGCCATTCGCATCATAATGCTGCAAGCCGTAGTCATCACAGTGCTCCATAATATTTGTAATCACAATCCTCTATTACATTTGGCATCACAATGCTCCCTGCCATTGTCATCGCAATGGACCATGACATATGTCATCACAGTGCTCCCTGACAGCTGTCTTCTCAATACTCCATGACCTTTTCATCACAATGCTCCATGCCCTTGTCATTACAATGCACCATGCCCACTGTCATCACAATAATCTATTAAACTTGTCAGACCAATGTTTCATGGCCCTGTCATCACAATGCTCCATGCCTTAGTCATCACAATGCTCCATGACCCCTGCCATCACAATGCTCCGTGACTCCAGTCATCACTATGCTACATAACGTTTGCCATCACAATGGGCCATGCCCGCGTCATCACAAGGCTCTGTGACATTTGTAACCACAATGCTCCATGAACTTTTCTTCACAATGCTCCATGACCACTGTCATCACTGTGTTCCATGCCTTTGGCAGAAAAATATTCCATGTCCGTTGTCATCACAATGTGCCACACGCTTTTCCTCACAACGTTCCACAAATTTTCATTGCAATGCTCCATAAACCTTGTAATCACAATGCTCCATGCATTTCTCATCGAAATGCTCTCTCACAAGAGATATCACAGTGTTACATCACTAGTCGTCACAATACTCCCTCACACCCGTAATCACAATATTCCATGACCCCTGTCATCAGAATGCTACATCCCCTTATAATCACAATGTTCCATGACCCCTGACATCACAATGTTCCATAACCCCTGTCATCAAAATGCTCCATTATCCTTTTCATCCCAAAGCTCCATGACCCCAGACATCACAATGTTCTATAACCCCTGTCTTCAAAATATTCCATTACACTTTTCATCAATTCCTGCATAACCTTGTCACCAAAATTCTCCCTGCCCTTCTCATCACAATGCATCACACCCTTGTCATCAAAATGCTCCATGACCTTTGTCATCACAAAGCTCCATGACCCTTGGCATCACAATGCTGCATGTCATTGTCATCACAAAGCTCCATGACACTTGTCATCACAATGCTCGATGCCCTTCTCATTACAATGTTCCATGTCCTTGTCATTACAAACCTCATTGACTCATGTATCACAGTGTTCCGTGCCCTTGTCATCACAATGTTCCATGCCCACTCTCATCACAATAATCCATGAAACATTTCAGAGCAATGCTCCATGTCCTTCTCATCACAATGCTCCATTACCCCTCTCATAACAATGCTCCATAACTCCTGACATCACAATGTTCCACGGCCTTGTCATTCACAAATGTCCATGACACTTGTTATCTCAATGCTCCAAGACCCCTGAAATCAAAATTCTCCATGCCCTTGTCATCACAAAGATCCATGACGCATGTCACCAGAATGTTCCATGCCCTTGTCATCACAACGCTCCTTGCCCTTCTCATCACAATGCTCCAAGACCCTTGTAATCACAATGTTCCATGCCCGTTTTCGTCTCAGTGCTCCATGACACCTGTCAACACAATGCACCATGCCCATCATCATAATGCTTCAGGCTATTGTCATCACAATGGAATCAAAAGGCTCGATGACCTCTGTCATCACAATGCTCCAAACTCTTTTGATCACAATGTTTCATAACACTTATCGTCACAACACCCCATGCCGCTCATCATCACAATTATCCATGGTCTTCTCATCACTATGCTCCATAACCCTTGTCATCACAATGCTCTATACACTTGTCATCACAATGCTCCCTGACACTTGTCGTCAGTACGCTCATCGAACCCTATCATGACAAGGCTCCATGCCCTTTTCATCACAATTCTCCAAGACCCCTGTAATCGCAGTGCTCCATGCACTTGTCATCACAAAGCTCCATGATGCATGCCATCAGAATACTCCATGGCCTCCTCACAATGCTCCATGCCCTTGTCATAACAATGTTCCAAGACTCCTGTAATCACAATGCTCCATGCCCCTTTTCATCAGAATGCTCCATGAGACTTGTCCTCACAAGTCTCCTTGGTCTTCTATTCACAATGCTACATTTCCTTGTCATCACAATGTTCCATGACCCCTGTAATCACAATACTCCATGAACATTTTCAGCCCAATGCTCCATGACCTTCTCGTCACAATGCTCCATGACCAATATCATCACAATGCTCCATGACCACTGTCATCACAACACTCCATGACCGCTGACAACACAGTGATATGGGGCTCTTGTCATCACAATGCTCAATTCCCTACTCATCACAATGCTCCTTGATCCCTGTCATCAGTATACTCAATGAACATTTTCAGACCAATGCTCCATGACGCTTGTCATCACAATGATCCATGCCCTTGTCATCCCAATGCTCCATGACCCCTCTATTCACAATGCTCAGTGACGCATGTCACCAAAGTGCTCCATGACATCTGTCATCACAATGCTCCATGCCTTTGTCAGCAAATTGCTACATGACTTTGTCATTATAATGCTCTATGTGCTAGTCATCACAAAACTGCATTACCATTGTCATCACAATCCTCCATGAACATTGGGATCACATTGCTTCATGCCCGTGTCATCACAATGGTCTATGCTCCTTGAAATCAAAATGATCCATGACCTCTGTCATCACAATGCTCCAAACCCTTGTGATCACAATGTTCCATAACACTTGTCATCACAAAGCTCCATGATGCTTGTCATCACAATATTCCATGTCCTTTTCATCACAATGCTCCTTGATCTTTGTTATCACAATTCTCAATACACTTGTCATCACAATGCTCTCTGACTCTTGTCGTCAGAATGCTCCTTGAACCCTGTCACTAAAAGGCTCCATGCCTTTTTCATCACAATGTCCCATGCCATTTTCATCACAATGCTCCACGCCATTGTCATCAAAATACTCCACAATTTTGTCATCAAAATGCTCCATGACCCGTGTCATCACAATTCTCCTTGCACTTGCCAGCACAATGCTCCCTGACACTTGTCATTACAAAGCTCCATGCCATTGTCATAAAAATACTCAACAATTTTGTCATCAAAATGCTCCATGACCCGTGTCATCACAATTCTCCATGCACTTGCCAGCACAATGCTCCCTGACACTTGACATCACAAAGCTCCATGCCATTGTCATCAAAATGCGGCATTACATATGTCATCACAATGCTCCCTGACACCTGTCTTCGCAATACAGCATGACATGGTCTTAACAATGCTCCATGCCCTTGTCATCACAATGCGCCATTCCAACTCTCATTGCAATAATCCATGAAACTTATTAGACCAAGGTTCCATTCCCTTGTCATCACAATGCTCCATGGCCTTGTTATCAAAATGCTCCGTGACTCCAGTCATCACAATGCTTCATGACCTTTGTCATCAAAATGGTCCATGCCCTCGTCATCAACCGTCTCTGTGACCATTTTAACCTCAATGCTCCATGAAATTTTCATCACAATGCTCTTTAAGCCTTGTCATTACAATACTCTATGCCTTTCTCAGCTCAATGCTCCATGACAGTTGTCATCACAATGCTCCATGCACTTGTCAGCACAATGCTTCATGACATGTCATCACAATGCACCATGCGCTTGTCATCACAGTGCTGCACAATCATGTCATCACAATGCTCCATGTACTTCTCATCAGTATGCTCTCTCACCACTGATATCACAATGTTACATCACTATTCATCACAATACTCGCACACCCCTGTCAGCACAATGTTCCATGACTCCTGTCATCACAGTGCTACATGCACTTATCATCACAATGTTCGATGACCTATGACATCACAATGTTCCATAACCCCTGTCATCAAAATGCTCCATGACCCTTTTCATCAAAATGCTCCATGTCCCCTGACATCACAATGCTCCATAGCCCTTTTCATTACAGTGCTCCATGACGCTCGTCATCTCAGTTATCCATGGTCTTCTTATCACAATGCTCCACGGTCTTGCCATCACAATGCTCCATGCCCTGGTCATCACAATGCTCCATGTCCCTTGTCATCAGAATTCTCCACGTCCTTGTCATCACAATGCTCGATGACACTTCTCATCACAATGTTACATGTTTTTGTCATCACAATTCTCCACGCACATGTCATCGCAATGCCCCATGACCCCTGTCATAGCAAGCTCCATGCCTCCGTCATCACAATGCTTCACGACATTTTCATCAAAATTCTCAATGGTCGTTGTCATCAAAATGCTCCATGACCCTTGTCATCACAATTCTCCAAGCCCTTGTCATCACAATGTTCCATTACCTTTGTCATCACAATCATCCAAAACACTTGGCATCACAGTGCTCCATGCCATTGTCATCACAATGGAACATGAAATATGTGATCACAATGCTCCCTGACACCTGTCTTCACAATACTCCATGACCTTGTCATCACAATGTGCCATGCCCCCTGTCAACACAATTATCCATGAAACTTGTTAAACCAATGTTCCATGCCCCTCTCATCACAATGCTCCAAGCCCTTGTCATCACAATGCTCCATGACCCCAGTTCTCACAATGTTCCATGACTCCAGTCATCACAAGGCTTCATGACCTTTGTCATCACAATGATCTATGCCCTCATCATCACAAGGCTCTGTGAACTATGTCACCACAATGCTCCATGAACTTTTCATCACAATGCTCCGTGACCCTAGTTATCACAATGTTCTGTCCCTTTTTCTACTCAATGCTCCATGAAACTTGTCATCACAATATTCCATATGCTTGTCAGCGCAGTGCTCCATAACCCATGTCATCACAATGCTCCATGACCACTGTCATCACAATAATCTATGAAACTTGTCAGACCAATGCTCCATGACCCCTGTCATCACAATGCTCCATGACTCCAGTCATCACTATGCTTCATAACGTTTGTCATCACAATGGTGCATGCCAGCGTCATCACAAGGCTCTGTGACATTTGTAACCACAATGCTCCATGAACATTTCATCACAATTCTCTGTGACCCTTGTCATCACAGTGCTCCATGTCTTTGTGAGAACAGTGCTCCATGACGATTGTCATCACAATGTGCCACGCGCATTTCATCACAATAGTCCACAACCTTGTCATTGCCATGCTCCATAAACCTTGTAATCACAATGGTCCATGCACTTCTCATCAAAATGATCTCTCACAATGAATTTCACAATGTTCCATCATTAGTCATCACAATACTCCCTCACCCCTGTAATCACAATGTTCCATGACCCTGTCATCACAATGCTACATCCCCTTATCATCACAATGTTCCATGACACCTGTCATCAAAATGCTCCATGACGCTTTTCATCCCAAAGCTCCATGACCCCTGACATCACAGTATTCTCTAACCCCTGCCATCAAAATGTTCCATTACACTTTTTATCAAATTGCTGCATGACCCGGTCATCAAAAGTCTCCCTGCACTTCTCCTCACAATGCACCATGCCCTTGTCATCAAAATGCTCCATGAATTGTCATCACAAAGCTCCATGACAATTGGCATCACAATGCTCCATGTCATTTTCATCACAATGCTCCATGAACCCTCTCATCACATTGCTCCATGCACTTGTCATCACAAAGCTCCATGAGACTTGTCATCACAATGTTCGATGCCCTTCTCATCACAATGCTCCATGCCCTTGTCATTACAATCCTGCATGACCCATGTATCACAGTGTTCCGTGCCCTTGTCATCACAATGCTGCATGCCCACTAACATCACAATAATCCATGAAACATTTCAGACCAATATTCCATGCCCTTCTCATCCCAATGATCCATTACACCTGTCATAACAATGTACCATGACCCCTGCCATCACAATGTTCCACGGCCTAGTCATCACAAGGTTCCATGATACTTGTCGTCACCATGCTCAAACGGCTGAAATCACAATTCTCCATGCCCTTGTCATCACAATGCTCCAAGACCCTTGTAATTACAATGTTCCATGCCCCGTTTCATCTCAATGCTCCATGAACCCTGTCATCACAATGCACCATGCCCATCATCATAACGCTCCACGCTATTGTCATCACAATTAAATAAATATTCTCCATGACCTCTGTCATCATAATGCTCCAAACCATTGTTATCACAATGTTCCATAACACTTATCATCACAACACCCCATGACGCTTATCATAACAATTATCCATGGTCTTCTCATCACAATGTTCCATGATCTTTGTCATCACAATGCTCAATACACTTGTCATCACAATGCTCCCTGACACTTGTCGTCAGTATGCTCCTTGAACCCTGTCATGACAAGGCTCCATGCCTATTTCATCACAATGATCCATGCCCTATTCATCACAGTGCTCCAAGTTCCCTGTAATCACAATGCTCCATGCCCTTGTCATCACAAAACTCTATGACGCATGTCATCAAAATGCTCCATGGCATTCTCATCACAATGCTCAATGCCCTAGTCATCACAAAGCTCCAAGAAACTTGTAACCACAATGCTCCATACCCCTTTTCATCAGATTGCTCGATGAGACATGTCATCACAAGTCTCCATGGTCTTCAAATCATAGTGCCCCATGACCACTGTCATCACAATAATCCATGAACATTTTCAGCCCAATGCTCCACGACCTACTCATCACAATGCTCCATGGCCAATTATCATCACAATGCTCCATGACCACTGTCACCACAACAATCCATGACACTTGATAACACAATGATCTGGGACTCTTGTCATCACAATGCTCCATTCCCTAGTCATCACAATGCTCCATGACACCTGTCATAACAATACTCCATGAACATTTTCAGGCCAATGCTCCATGAAACTCCTCATAAAAATGATGCATGCCCTTGTCATCCCAAAGCTCCATGACCCTTGTATTCACAATGCTTCGTGACGCTTGTCATTACAGTGCTCCATGACACATGTCATCACAATGCTACATGCCTTTGTCGGCAAAATGCTACATGACCTTGCCATTACAATGATCTATGCTCTTGTCATCAAAATACTCCATTTCCATTGTCCTCCCAATCCTCCAAGAACCTTGGGATCACATTGCTTCATGCCCTTGTCATCACAATGATCCATGCTCCTTGAAATCAAAATGATCCATGAACTCTATCATCACAATGCTCCAAACCATTGTGATCACAATGTTCCATAACACTTGTAATCACAACGCTCCATGACGCCTGTCATCACAATACTCCACGCCCTTTTCATCACAATGCTCCATGACATTTGTCATCACAATTCTCAATACACTTGTCATCACAATGCTCCCTGACACTTGTCATCAGAATGCTCCTTGAACCCTGTCAAAAAAAGGCTCCATGCCATTTTCATCACAATGCCCCATGCAGTTTTCATCACAATGCTCCTTGTCATTGTCATTAAAATACTCCACAAGCTTGTCATCAGAATGCTCCATGACACTTGTCATCTCAATCCTCCATGCACTTGTCAGCACAATGCTCCCTGACCCTTGTCATCTCAATGCTCCAAGCCATTGTTATCACAATGCTCCATTACCTTTATCAACAGAATCCTTCATGACACTTGGCATCACAATGCTCCAAGCCACTGTCATCACAATGGGCCATTACATATTTCATCACAATGCTCCCTGACACCTGTCTTCAAAATACTGCATGACCTGGTCATCATAATGCTTCATGCCTTTGTCATCACAATGCACCATGACAAATGTCACTGCAATAATCCATGAAACTTTTTAGACCAATGTTCCATGCCCTTGTCATCACAATGCTCCATGCCCTTGTTATCACAATGCTCCATGACCCCTTTCATCACAAAGCTCCGTGACTCCAGTCATCACAATGATTCATGACATTTGTCATCACAATGGTCAATGCACTAGTCATCAACAGTCTCTGTGACGATTGTAAACACAATGCTCCATGAACTTTTCTTCACAATGCACTTTGAGGCTTGTCATCACAATGTTCTATGCCTTTCTCAGCACAATGCTCCATGACCCTTGTCATCACAAAGATCCATGTGCTTGTCAGCAAAATGCTCCTTGACACATGGCATCACAATGTGCCATGTGCTTGTCATCACAGTGCTCCACAATCTAATCATCAAAATCCTCCATAAACATTGTCATCACAATGCTCCATGCACTTCTCATCAAAATGCTCTCTCACCACTGATATCACAATGTTACATCACTATTCATCACAATACTCCCTCACACCTGTCATCACAATGTTCCATGACTCCTGTCATCACAATGCTACATGCACTTATCATCAAAATGTTCGATGACCCCTGACATCACCATGTTACATAACCGCTGTCATCAAAATGTTCCATGACACTTTTCATCAAATTGCTCCATGACCTTGTCATCACAATGCTCCCTGCCCTCCTCATCACAATGCACAACGCATTTGTCATCAAAATGCTCCATGACATTTGTCATCACAAAGAACCATGACCCATGGCATCACAATGCTCCATGTCATTGTCATCACAATGCTCCATGAAAGCTCCCATCACATTGATCCATGCCCTTGTCATCACAAAGCTCCATGACGCAGGTCATTAGAATGTTCCATGGCCTTCTCATCACAGTGCTCCATTACACCTGTCATAAGAATGCTCCATGAACCCTGCCATCAAGATGTTCCTTGGCCTTGTCATCACAAGGATCCATGACCCTTCTCATCACAATGCTCCAAGACCCCTGTAATCACAATGCTCCATGCCCATTTTCATCTCAATGATCCATGAACCCTGTCATCACAATGCACCATGCCCATCATCATAAAGCTTCATGCTATTGTCATCACAATGATATCACAATGCTCCATGAACTCTGCCATAAAAATGCTGCATACCCGTGTGATCACAATATTCCATAACACTTGTCATCACAATGCCCCTTGAAACTCGTCATCACAATTATCCATGGTCTTCACATCACAATGCTCCATGACCTCTGTCACCACAATGCTCAATACCCTTGTCATCAAAATGCTCCCTCACACTTGTTGTCTGTATGCTCCTTGAACCCTGTCATGAGAAGGCTCCATGCCTTTCTCATCACAATGATCCATGCCCTTTTCATCACAATGCTCGAAGACCACTCTAATCACAATGCTCCATGCCCTTGTTATCACAAAGCTCAATGACGCATGTCATTAGAATGTTCCTTGGCCTTCTCCTCACATTGCTCCATGCCCTAGTCATCACAATGTTCCAAGACCCCGGTAATCACAGTGGTCCATGCCCCTTTTCATCAGTATGCTCCATGAGATGTGTCATCACAAGGCTCCATGGTTTTCTTATCACAATGATCCAGGAACTTGTCATCACAATGCTTCACGACATTGTCATGAAAAATCTCAATGGCCCTTGTCATCATAATGCCCCAAACCCTAGTCATCACAATGCTCCATTATAATTGTCATCACAATCCTCCATTACATTTGGCATCACAACACTCCCTGCCATTGTCATCGCAATGGAACATGACATATGTCATCACAATGCTCCCTGACAACTTTCTTCAAAATACTCCCTGAACTTCTCATCACAATGTTCCATGCCCTTGTCATCCCAATGCTCCATGCCCTTGTCATCACAATGCTCCATGACCCAAGTCATCACAATGCTCTGTGACTCCAGTCATCACAATGCTTCATAACATTTGTCATCACAATGGTCCATGCCCGCGTCATCACAAGGCTCTGTGACCATTGTAACCACAATAATCCATGAACTTTTCATCACAATGCTCCGTGACACTTGTCATCACAGTGCTCCATGCCTTTGTCAGAAAAATGCTCCATGACCCTTGTCATCACAATGTGCCACGCGCTTTTCATCAAAACAGTCCACAAATTTGTCATGGCAATACTCCATAAACCTTGTAATCACAATGCTCCATGCCCTTCTCATCACAATGCTCCATTAACCCTGTCATAACAATGCTCCATGACCCTTGCCATCACAATGTTCCACGGCCTTGTCATCACAAGGCTCCATGACACTTGTCATCACAATGCTCCAAGACCCCTGTAATCACACTGCTCCGTGCCCTTGCCATCACAAAGCTCCATTACACATGTCATCATAATGTTCCATGGCCTTCTCCTCAAAATGCTCCATGCCCTTGTCATCACAATGCTCCAAGACCCCTGTTATCACAATACTCCATGCCCATTTTCATCTCAATGCTCCATGAACCCTGTCATCACAATGCATCATGCACATCATCATAATGCTTCCGGCTATTGTCAGCGCAATGAAATCAAAATTCTCCATGACCTCTCTCATCACAATGCTCCATGACCCCTGTCATCAAAATACTCCATGAACATTTTCAGCCCAATGCTCCATGACACTTGTCAACACAATGATTCTTGCCCTTGTCATCCCAATGCTCCATGACCCATGTATTCACAATGATCCGTGACGCTTGTCATCACAGTGCCCCATGACACCTGTCATCACAACGCTCCATGCCTTTGTCAGCAAATTGCTACATGACCTTGTCATTACAATGCTCCATGCGCTTGTCTTCACAATAATCCTTTACCATTGTCATCACAATCCTCCATGAAACTTGGGATCACATTGCTTTATGCCCTTGTCATCACAATGCTCCATGCTCCTTGAAATCAAAAGGATCCATGACCTCTGTCATCACAATGCTCCAAAGCCTTGTGATCACAAAGTTCCATAACACTTGTCATCACAACGCTCCATGATGCCTGTCATCACAATATTCCATGCCCTTTTCATCACAATGCTCCATGACATATGTCATCACAATTCTCAATACACTTGTCATCACAATGCTCCATGACACTTGTCGTCAGAATGTTCCTTGAACCCTGTCACGAAAAGGCTACATGCCTTTTTCTTCACAATGTCCCATGCCGTTTTCATCACAATGCTCCATGCTTTTGTCATCAAAATACTCCACAAGCTTCTCATCAGAGTGCTCCATGACCCTTGTCATCACAATTCTCCATGCACTTGTCAGCACAATGCTCCATGACCCTTGTCTTCACAGTGTACAAAGCCATTGTCATCACTATGCTCCATTACCTTTGTCATCAGAATCCTCCATGACAATTGGCATCACAATGCTCCATGCCATTGTCATCACAGTGGGCCATTACATATGTCATCGCAATGCTCCCTGACACCTGTCTTCACAATACTGCATGACCTGGTTATCACAATGCTCCATGTCCTTGTCATCACAATGCACCATTCCAACTGTCATCGCAATAATCCATGAAACTTATTAGACCAATGCTCCATGCCCTTTTCATCACAATGTGCCATTCCAACTGTCATCGCAATAATCCATGAAACTAATTAAACCAATGCTCCATGCCCTTGTCAACACAATGCTCCATGACCTTGTTATCACAATGCTCCGTGACCCCTGTCATCACAATGCTCCGTGACTCCAGTCATCACAATGCTTCATGAACTTTGTCATCACAATGGTCCATGCCCTCGTCATCAACAGTCTCTGTGACCATTTTGACAACAATGCTCCATGAACTTTTCATCACAATGCTCTTGACCCTTGTCATCACAATGCTCTATGCCTTTCTCAGCAAAATGCTCCATTACCCTTGTCATCACAATGCTCCATGCGCTTGTCAACACAGTGCTCCATGACACATGTCATCACAATGCACCATGCACTTGTCATCACAGTGCTCCACAATCTTGTCTTCACAATGCTCCATAAAACTTGTTATCACAACGCTCCATGCACTTCTCATCAAAATGCTCTCTCACTACTGATATCACAATGTTACATCACTATTCGTCACAATACTCCCTCACCCCTGTCATCAAAATGTTCCATGACTCCTGTCATCACAATGGTACATGCACTTATCATCACAATGTTCGATTACCCCTGACATCAAAATGTTCCATAATCCCATCATCAAAATGCTCCATGACCCTTTTCATCAAAATGCTCCATGACACCTGACATCACAATGTTCCATAACCACTGTCATCAAAATATTCCATGACCCTTTTCTTCAAATTGCTCCATGACCCTGTCATCACAATGCTCCCTGCCCTTCTCATCACAATGCACAGCACCCTTGTCTTCAAAATGCTCCATGACCTTTTTCATCACAAAGATCCATGACACTTGTCATCACAATGCTCCGTGTCCTTGTCATCACAGTGCTCAATGAACGCTCTCCTCACATTGCTCCATGCCCTTGTCATCACAAAGCTCCATAACACATGTCATCAGAATGCTCCGTGGGTTTCTCATCAAAATGATCCATGCCCTTGCCATCACAATGCTCCATTACACCTGTCATAACAATGCTCCATGACCCCTGCCATCAAGATGTTCCTTGGCCTTGTCATCACAAGGATCCATGACCCTTCTCATCACAATGCTCCAAGAACCCTGTAATCACAATGCTCCATGCCCATTTTCATCTCAATGATCCATGAACCCTGTCATCACAATGCACCATGTCCATCATCATAAAGCTTCATGCTATTGTCATCACAATGATATCACAATTCTCCATGAACTCTGCCATAAAAATGCTGCATACCCTTGTGATCACAATATTCCATAACACTTGTCATCACAATGCCCCTTGAAACTCGTCATCACAATTATCCATGGTCTTCTCATCACAATGCTCCATGACCTTTGTCATCACAATGCTCAATACCCTTGTCATCAAAATGCTCCCTCACACTTGTTATCTGTATGCTCCTTGAACCCTGTCATGAGAAGGTTCCATGCCTTTCTCATCACAATGATCCATGCCCTTTTCATCACAATGCTCCAAGACCACTGTAATCACAATGCTCCATGCCCTTGTTATCACAAAGCACAAAGACGCATGTCATTAGAATGTTCCTTGGCCTTCTCCTCACATTGCTCCATGCCCTAGTCATCACTATGTTCCAAGACCCCGGGAATCACAGTGGTCCATGCCCCTTTTCATCAGTATGCTCCATGAGATGTGTCATCACAAGGCTCCATGGTTTTCTTATCACAATGATCCAGGAACTTGTCATCACAATGCTTCACGACATTGTCATGAAAATTCTCAATGGCCCTTGTCATCATAATGCCCCATACCCTAGTCATCACAATGCTCCATTATAATTGTCATCACAATCCTCCATTACATTTGGCATCACAACACTCCCTGCCATTGTCATCGCAATGGAACATGACATATGTCATCACAATGCTCCCTGACAACTTTCTTCAAAATACTCCCTGAACTTCTCATCACAATGTTCCATGCCCTTGTCATCCCAATGCTCCATGCCCTTGTCATCACAATGCTCCATGACCCAAGTCATCACAATGCTCCGTGACTCCAGTCATCACAATGCTTCATAACATTTGTCATCACAATGGTCCATGCCCGTGTCATCACAAGGCTCTGTGACCATTGTAACCACAATAATCCATGAACTTTTCATCACAATGCTCCGTGACACTTGTCATCACAATGCTCCATGCCTTTGTCAGAAAAATGCTCCATGACCCTTGTCATCACAATGTGCCACGCGCTTTTCATCAAAACAGTCCACAAATTTGTCATGGCAATACTCCATAAACCTTGTAATCACAATGCTCCATGCCATTCTCATCACAATGCTCCATTAACCCTGTCATAACAATGCTCCAAGACCCTTGCCATCACAATGTTCCACGGCCTAGTCATCACAAGGCTCCATGACACTTGTCATCACAATGCTCCAAGACCCCTGTAATTACTCTGCTCCGTGCCCTTGCCATCACAAAGCTCCATGACACATGTCATCATAATGTTCCATGGCCTTCTCCTCAAAATGCTCCATGTCCTTGTCATCACAATGCTCCAAGACCCCTGTTATCACAATACTCCATGCCCCTTTTCATCTCAATGTTCCATGAACCCTGTCATCACAATGCATCATGCACATCATCATAATGCTTCCGGCTATTGTCAGCGCAATGAAATCAAAATTCTCCATGACCTCTCTCATCACAATGCTCCATGACCCCTGTCATCAAAATACTCCATGAACATTTTCAGCCCAATGCTCCGTGACACTTGTCATCACAATGATTCTTGCCCTTGTCATCCCAATGCTCCATGACCCATGTATTCACAATGATCCGTGACGCTTGTCATCACAGTGCCCCATGACACCTGTCATCACAACGCTCCATGCCATTGTCAGCAAATTGCTACATGACCTTGTCATTACAATGCTCTATGCGCTTGTCTTCACAATACTCCATTACCATTGTCATCACAATTCTCCATGAACCTTGGTATCACATTGCTTCATGCCCTTGTCATCACAATGCTCCATGGTCCTTGAAATCAAAATGATCCATGACCTCTGTCATCACAATGCTCCAAAGCCTTGTGATCACAAAGTTCCATAACACTTGTCATCACAACGCTCCATGATGCCTGTCATCACAATACTCCATGCCCTTTTCACCACAATGCTCCATGACCTTTGTCATCACAATTCTCAATACACTTGTCATCACAATGCTCCCTGACACTTGTCGTCAGAATGTTCCTTGAACCCTGTCACGAAAAGGCTCCATGACTTTTTCTTCACAATGTCCCATGCCGTTTTCATCACAATGCTCCATGATTTTGTCATCAAAATACTCCACAAGCTTGTCATCAGAGTGCTCCATGACCCTTGTCATCACAATTCTCCATGCACTTGTCAGCACAATGCTCCCTGACCCTTGTCATCACAGTGTCCAAAGCCATTGTCATCACTATGCCCCATTATATTGTCATCAGAATACTTCATGACACTTGGCATCACAATGCTCCATGCCATTGTCATCACAGTGGGCCATTATATATGTCATCGCAATGCTCCCTGACACCTGTCTTCACAATACTGCATGACCTGGTTATCACAATGCTCCATGTCCTTGTCATCACAATGCGCCATTCCAACTGTCATCGCAATAATCCATGAAACTTATTAGACCAATGCTCCATGCCCTTTTCATCACAATGTGCCATTCCAACTGTCATCACAATAATCCATGAAACTAATTAAACCAATGCTCCATGCCCTTTTCAACACAATGCTCCATGACCTTGTTATCACAATGCTCCATGACCCCTGTCATCACAATGCTCCGTGACTCCAGTCATCACAATGCTTCATAAACTTTGTCATCACAATGGTCCATGCCCTCGTCATCAACAGTCTCTGTGACCATTTTGACAACAATGCTCCAGGAACTTTTCATCACTATGCTCTTGACCCTTGTCATCACAATGCTCTATGCCTTTCTCAGTAAAATGCTCCATTACCCTTGTAATCACAATGCTCCATGCGCTTGTCAACACAGTGCTCCATGACACATGTCATCACAATGCACCATGCGCTTGTCATCACAGTGCTCCACAATCTTGTCGTCACAATGCTCCATAAATCTTGTTATCACAACGCTCCATGCACTTCTCAACAAAATGCTCTCTCACTACTGATATCACAATGTTACATCACTATTCGTCACAATACGCCCTCACCCCTGTCATCAAAATGTTCCATGACTCCTGTCATCACAATGGTACATGCACTTATCATCACAATGTTCGATGACCCCTGACATCAAAATGTTCCATAATCCCGTCATCAAAATGCTCCATGACCCTTTTCATCAAAATGTTCCATGACCCCTGACATCCCAATGTTCCATAACCACTGTCATCAAAATATTCCATGACCCTTTTCTTCAAATTGCTCCATGACCCTGTCATCACAATGCTCCCTGCCCTTCTCATCACAATGCACAACGCCCTTGTCTTCAAAATGCTCCATGACCTTTTTCATCACAAAGATCCATGACACTTGTCATCACAATGCTCCGTGTCCTTGTCATCACAGTGCTCAATGAACGCTCTCATCACATTGCTCCATGCCCTTGTCATCACAAAGCTCCATAACACATGTCATCAGAATGCTCCATGGGTTTCTCATCAAAATGATCCATGCACTTGCCATCACAATGCTCCATTACACCTCTCATAACAATGCTCCATGACCCCTGACATCAAGATGTTCCTTGGCCTTGTCATCACAAGGATCCATGACCCTTCTCATCACAATGCTCCAAGACACCTGTAATCACAATGCTCCATGCCCATTTTCATCTCAATGATCCATGAACCCTGTCATCACAATGCACCATGCCCATCATTATAAAGCTTCATGCTATTGTCATCACAATGATATCACAATGCTCCATGAACTCTGCCATAAAAATGCTGCATACCCTTGTGATCACAATATTCCATAACACTTGTCATCACAATGCCCCTTGAAACTCGTCATCACAATTATCCATGGTCTTCTCATCACAATGCTCCATGACCTTTGTCATCACAATGCTCAATACCCTTGTCATCAAAATGCTCCCTCACACTTGTTGTCTGTATGCTCCTTGAACCCTGTCATGAGAAGGCTCCATGTCTTTCTCATCACTATGATCCATGCCCTTTTCATCACAATGCTCCAAGACAACTGTAATCACAATGCTCCATGCCCTTGTTATCACAAAGCTCAATGACGCATGTCATTAGAATGTTCCTTGGACTTCTCCTCACATTGCTCCATGCCCTAGTCATCACAATGTTCCAAGACCCCGGTAATCACAGTGGTCCATGCCCCTTTTCATCAGTATGCTCCATGAGATGTGTCATCACAAGGCTCCATGGTTTTCTTATCACAATGATCCAGGAACCTGTCATCACAATGCTTCACGACATTGTCATGAAAATTCTCAATGGCCCTTGTCATCATAATGCCCCAAACCCTAGTCATCACAATGCTCCATTATAATTGTCATCACAATCCTCCATTACATTTGGCATCACAACACTCCCTGCCATTGTCATCGCAATGGAACATGACATATGTCATCACAATGCTCCCTGACAACTTTCTTCAAAATACTCCCTGAACTTCTCATCACAATGTTCCATGCCCTTGTCATCCCAATGCTCCATGTCCTTGTCATCACAATGCTCCATGACTCAAGTCATCACAATGCTCCGTGACTCCAGTCATCACAATGCTTCATAACATTTGTCATCACAATGGTCCATGCCCGCGTCATCACAAGGCTCTGTGACCATTGTAACCACAATAATCCATGAACTTTTCATCACAATGCTCCGTGACATTTGTCATCACAATGCTCCATGCCTTTGTCAGAAAAATGCTCCATGACCCTTGTCATCACAATGTGCCACGCGCTTTTCATCAAAACAGTCCACAAATTTGTCATGGCAATACTCCATAAACCTTGTAATCACAATGCTCCATGCCCTTCTCATCACAATGCTCCATTAAACCTGTCATAACAATGCTCCATGACCCTTGCCATCACAATGTTCCACGGCCTTGTCATCACAAGGCTCCATGACACTTGTCATCACAATGCTCCAAGACCCCTGTAATCACACTGCTCCGAGCCCTTGCCATCACAAAGCTCCATGACACGTGTCATCATAATGTTCCATGGCCTTCTCCTCAAAATGCTCCATGCCCTTGTCATCACAATGCTCCAAGACCCCTGTTATCACAATACTCCATGCCCCTTTTCATCTCAATGCTCCATGAACCCTGTCATCACAATGTGTCATGCACATCATCATAATGCTTCCGGCTATTGTCAGCGCAATGAAATCAAAATTCTCCATGACCTCTCTCATCACAATGCTCCATGACACCTGTCATCAAAATACTCCATGAATATTTTCAGCCCAATGCTCCATGACACTTGTCATCACAATGATTCTTGCCCTTGTCATCCCAATGCTCCATGACCCATGTATTCACAATGATCCGTGACGCTTGTCATCACAGTGCCCCATGACACCTGTCATCACAACGCTCCATGCCTTTGTCAGCAAATTGCTACATGACCTTGTCATTACAATGCTCTATGCGCTTGTCTTCACAATACTCCATTACCATTGTCATCACAATCCTCCATGAACCTTGGGATCACATTGCTTCATGCCCTTGTCATCACAATGCTCCATGCTGCTTGAAATCAAAATGATCCATGACCTCTGTCATCACAATGCTCCAAAGCCTTGTGATCACAAAGTTCCATAACACTTGTCATCACAACGCTCCATGATGCCTGTCATCACAATACTCCATGACCTTTTCATCACAATGATCCATGACCTTTGTCATCAGAATTCTCAATACACTTGTCATCATAATGCTCCCTGACACTTGTCGTCAGAATGTTCCTTGAACCCTGTCACGAAAAGGCTCCATGCCTTTTTCTTCACAATGTCCCATGCCGTTTTCATCACAATGCTCCATGCGTTTGTCATCAAAATACTCCACAAGCTTGTCATCAGAGTGCTCCATGACCCTTGTCATCACAATTCTCCAAGCACTTGTCAGCACAATGCTCCCTGACCCTTGTCATCACAGTGTCCAAAGCCATTGTCATCACTATGCTCCATTACCTTTGTCATCAGAATCCTCCATGACACTTGGCATCACAATGCTCCATGCCATTGTCATCACAGTGGGCCATTACATATGTCATCACAATGCTCCCTGACACCTGTCTTCACAATACTGCATGACCTGGTTATCACAATGCTCCATGTCCTTGTCATCACAATGCGCCATTCCAACTGTCATCACAATAATCCATGAAACTTATTAGACCAATGCTCCATGCCCTTTTCATCACAATGTGCCATTCCAACTGTCATCGCAATAATCCATGAAACTAATTAAACCAATGCTCCATGCCCTTGTCAACACAATGCTCCATGACCTTGTTATCACAATGCTCCATGACCCCTGTCATCACAATGCTCTGTTACTCCAGTCATCACAATGCTTCATGAACTTTGTCATCACAATGGTCCATGCCCTCGTCATCAACAGTCTCTGTGACCATTTTGACAACAATGCTCCATGAACTTTTCATCACAATGCTCTTGACCCTTGTCATCACAATGCTGTATGCCTTACTCAGCAAAATGCTCCATTACTCTTGTCATCACAATTCTCGATGCGCTTGTCAACACAGTGCTCCATGACACATGTCATCACAATGCACCAGGCCCTTGTCATCACAGTGCTCCACAATCTTGTCATCACAATGCTCCATAAATCTTGTTATTACAACGCTCCATGCACTTCTCATCAAAATGCTCTCTCACTACTGATATCACAATGTTACATCACTATACGTCACAATACGCCCTCACCCCTGTCATCAAAATGTTCCATGACTCCTGTCATCACAATGGTACATGCACTTATCATCACAATGTTCGATGACCCCTGACATCAAAATGTTCCATAATCCCGTCATCAAAATGCTCCATGACCCTTTTCATCAAAATGCTCCATGACCCCTGACATCCCAATGTTCCATAACCACTGTCATCAAAATATTCCATGACCCTTTTCTTCAAATTGCTCCATGACCCTGTCATCACAATGCTCACTGCCCATCTCATCACAATGCACAACGCCCTTGTCTTCAAAATGCACCATGACCTTTTTCATCACAAAGATCCATGACACTTGTCATCACAATGCTCCGTGTCCTTGTCATCACAGTGCTCAATGAACGCTCTCATCACATTGCTCCATGCCCTTGTCATCACAAAGCTCCATAACACATTTCATCGGAATGCTACATGGGTTTCTCATCAAAATGATCCATGCCCTTGCCATCACAATGCTCCATTACAACTGTCATAACAATGCTCCATGACCCCTGCCATCAAGATGTTCCTTGGCCTTGTCATCACAAGGATCCATGACCCTTCTCATCACAATGATCCAAGACTCCTGTAATCACAATGCTCCATGCCCATTTCCATCTCAATGATCCATGAACCCTGTCATCAAATTGCACCATGCCCATCATCATAAAGCTTCATGCTATTGTCATCACAATGATATAACAATGCTCCATGAACTCTGCCATAAAAATGCTGCATACCCTTGTGATCACAATATTCCATAACACTTGTCATCACAATGCCCCTTGAAACTCGTCATCACAATTATCCATGGTCTTCTCATCACAATGCTCCATGACATTTGTCATCACAATGCTCAATACCCTTGTCATCAAAATGCTCCCTCACTCTTGTTGTCTGTATGCTCCTTGAACACTGTCATGAGAAGGCTCCATGCCTTTCTCATCACAATGATCCATGCCCTTTTCATCACAATGCTCCAAGACCACTGTAATCACAATGCTCCATGCCCTTGTTATCACAAAGCTCAATGACGCATGTCATTAGAATGTTCCTTGGACTTCTCCTCTCACTGCTCCATGCCCTAGTCATCACAATGTTCCAAGACCCCGGTAATCACAGTGGTCCATGCCCCTTTTCATCAGTATGCTCCATGAGATGTGTCATCACAAGGCTCCATGGTTTTCTTATCACAATGATCCAGGAACTTGTCATCACAATGCTTCACGACATTGTCATGAAAATTCTCAATGGCCCTTGTCATCATAATGCCCCAAACCCTAGTCATCACAATGTTCCATTATAATTGTCATCACAATCCTCCATTACATTTGGTATCACAACACTCCCTGCCATTGTCATCGCAATGGAACATGACATATGTCATCACAATGCTCCCTGACAACTTTCTTCAAAATACTCCCTGAACTTCTCATCACAAAGTTCCATGACTTTGTCATCCCAATGCCCCATGCCCTTGTCATCACAATGCTCCATGACCCAAGTCATCACAATGCTCCGTGACTCCAGTCATCACAATGCTTCATAACATTTGTCAACACAATGGACCATGCCCGCGTCATCACAAGGCTCTGTGACCATTGTAACCACAATAATCCATGAACTTTTCATCACAGTGCTCCGTGACACTTGTCATCACAATGCTCCATGCCTTTGTCAGAAAAATGCTCCATGACCCTTGTCATCACAATGTGCCACGCGCTTTTCATCAAAACAGTCCACAAATTTGTCATGGCAATACTCCATAAACCTTGTAATCACAATGATCCATGCCCTTCTCATCACAATGCTCCATTAACCCTGTCATAACAATGCTCCATGACCCTTGCCATCACAGTGTTCCACGGCCTTGTCATCACAAGGCTCCATGACACTTGTCATCACAATGCTCCAAGACCCCTGTAATCACACTGTTCCGTGCACTTGCCATCACAAAGCTACATGACACATGTCATCATAATGTTCCATGGCCTTCTCCTCAAAATGCTCCATGCCGTTCTCATCACAATGCTCCAAACCCCTGTTATCACAATACTCCATGCCCCTTTTCATCTCAATGCTCTATGAACCCTGTCATCACAATGCATCATGCACATCATCATAATGCTTCCGGCTATTGTCAGCGCAATGAAATCAAAATTCTCCATGACCTCTCTCTTCACAATGCTCCATGACCCCTGTCATCAAAATACTCCATGAATATTTTCAGCCCAATGCTCCATGACACTTGTCATCACAATGATTCTTGCCCTTGTCATCCCAATGCTCCATGACCCATGTATTCACAATGATCCGTGACGCTTGTCATCACAGTGCCCCATGACACCTGTCATCACAATGCTCCATGCCTTTCTCAGCTAATTGCTACATGACCTTGTCATTTCAATGCTCTATGCGCTTGTCATCACAATAGTCCATTACCATTGTCATCACAATCCTCCATGAAACTTGGGTTCACATTGCTTATTGCCCTTGTCATCACAATGCTCCATGCCCTTTGAAATCAAAATGATCCATGACCTCTGTCACCACAATGCTCCAAACCCTTGTGATCACAAAGTTCCATAACATTTGTCATCACAACGCTCCATGAGGCCTGTCATCACAATACTCCATGCCCTTTTCATCACAATGCTCCATGACCTTTGTTATCACAATACTCAATACACTTGTCATCACAATGCTTCCTGACACTTGTGGTCAGAATGCTCCTAGAACACTGTCACGAAAAGCCTCCATGCCTTTTTCATCACAATGCCCCATGCCGTTTACATCACAATGCGCCTTGCAATTGTCATGAAAATACACCACAAGCTTGTCATCTGAATGCTCCATGACTCTCGTCATCACAATTCTCCATGCATTTTTAGCACAATGCTCCCTGAACCTTGTCATCACAAAGCCCAAAGCCATTGTCATCAAAATGCTCCATTACCTTTGTCATCAGAATCCTCCATGACACTTGGCATCACAATGCTCCATGCCATTCTTATCACAATGGGACATTACATATGTCATCACAATGCTCCCTGACACCTGTCTTCACAATAATGCATGATCTGGTCATCAAAATGCTCCATGACCCCATGCATCACCATGTTCCACGGTCTTCTCAACACAAGACTCCTTGAAAACTGTCATCACAATGCTCCAAGAACCCTGTTATCACAAAGCTGCATGCTCTTGTCATCACAAAGGTCCATGACGCATGTCATCAGAATGTTCCATTGACTTCTCATCAAAATGCTCCATGCCCTTGTCATCACCATGCTCCCACACCCCTGTAATGACAATGCTCCATGCCCCTTTTCTTCAGTATGCTCCATGAGATTTGTCATCACAAGGCTTCATGGTTTTCTCATCACAGTGCTCCAGGATACTGTCATCACAATGCTTCAACACCTTGTCATGAAAATTCTCAATGGCCCTTGTCATCATAATGATCCAAGCCCAAGTCATCACAATGCTCCATTATATTTGTAATCACAATCCTCCATTACATTTGGCATTACCCTGCTCCCTGCCATTGTCATCGCAATGGACTATGACATATGTCATCACAATGATCACTGACACCTGTCTTCACAATACTCCATGACCTTCTCATCACAATGATCAATGCCCTTGTCACCACAATGCACGATGTCCAATGTCATCACAATAATCTATGAAACTTGTCAAACCAATGCTCCATGGCCCTGATATCACAATGCTCCAAGCCCTTGTCATCAGAATGCTCCATGACCCTTGTCATCACAATTCTCCAGGCACTTGTCAGCACAATGCTCCATGACCCTTGTCATCACAAAGCCCCAAGGCATTGTCATCACAATGCTCCATTACATTTGTCATCAGAATCCTCCATGACACTTGGCATCACAATGCTCCATGCCATTGTCATCACAATAGGCCATTACATATATCATCACAATGCTCCATGACAGCTGTTTTCACAATACTGCATGACCTGGTCATCACAATGCTCCATGCCCTTGTCATCACAATGCGCCATTCCAACTGTCATCACAATAATCCATGAAACTTATTAGACCAATGCTCCATGCCCTTGTCATCACAATGCTCCATGCCCTTGTTATCACAATGCTCCATGACCCCTGTCATCACAATGCTCCGTGACTCCAGTCATCACAATGCTTCATGACCTTTGTCTTCACAATCTTCCATGCCCTCATCATCAACAGTCTCTGAGACGTTTTTAACCACAATGCTCCATGAACTTTTCATCACAATGCTCTTTGACCTTTGTCATCACAATGCTCTATGCCTTTCTCAGCACAATGCTCCATGACCCTTGTAATAAGAATGCTTTATGGGCTTGTCAGCACAATGATCCACAACACATGTCATCACAATGCACCATTCGCTTGTCATCACAGTACTCCACAATCTTGTCCTCACAATGCTCCATAAAACTTGTCATCACAATGCTCCATGCACTTCATATCAAAATGCTCTCTCACCACTTATATCACAATGTTACATCACTATTCGTCACAATACTCCCTCACCCCTGGCATCAAAATGTTCCATGACTACTGTCATCACAATGGTACATGCATTATTGTCAGAATGTTCGATGAACCCTGATATCACAATGTTCCATAACCCCTGTCATCAAAATATTCCATGTCCCTTTTCTTAAAAAAATGCTCCATGACCCCTGACATCACAATATTCCACAAACCCAGTCATCAAAATATTCCATGACCCTTTTCATCAAATTGCTCCATTTCCCTGTCATCACAATGCTCCCTGCCCTGCTCATCACAATGCACATCACCCTTGTCATCAAAATGCTCCATGACCTTTCTCATCACAAAGATCCATGATGCTTGGCATCACAAAGCTCCATGGCATTGTCATCATGATGCTCTATGAACGCTCTCATCACATTGCTCCAAGCACTTGTCATCACAAATCTCCATGACACATGTCATCAGAATGTTCCATGGCCTTCTCATCACAATGCTTCATGCCCTTGCGATCACAATGCTCCATTACTCCGTCATAACAATGCTACATGACCACTGCCATCATGATGTTCCATGGCCTTGTCATCACAAGGCTCCGTGACCCATCTCATCGCAATGCTCCAATACCTCTGTAATCACAATGCTCCATGCCCCTTTTCATCTCAATGATCCATGAACACTGTCATCACAAAGCACCATGCCCATCATCATAATGCTTCATGCTATTGTCATCACAATGAAATCAAAATGCTCCATGAACTCTGTCATAACAATGCTCTTGTGATCACAATATTTCATAACAGTTGTCATCACAATGCCCCATGACACTCGTCATCACAATTATCCATGGTCTTCTCATCACAATGCTCCATGATCTTTGTCATCACAATGCTCAATCCACTTGTCATCAAAATTCTCCCTGACACTGGTTGTCTGTTTGCTCCTTGAAACCTGTCATGACAAGGCTCCATGACTTTTTCATCACAATGATCCATGACCTTTTCATCACAATGCTCCAAGACACTTGTAATCAAAATGCTCCGTGCCTTTGTCATCACAAAGCTCAATGACGCATGTCATTAGAATGCTCCTTGACCTTCTCCTCACAATGTTCCATGCCCTTGTCATCACAATGTTCCAAGACCACAGTAATCACAATGGTCCATGCCCCTTTTCATTAATATGCACCATGAGATTTGTCATCACAAGGCTCCATGGTTTTCTCATCACAATGCTCCAGGACTTTGTCATCACAAGGCTCCATGACACTTGTCATCACAATGCTCCAAGACCCCTGTAATCACACTGCTCCATGCCCTTGTCATCACAAAGCTCCATGACACATGTCATCAGAATGTTCCATGTCCTTCTCATCAAAATGCTCCATGCCCTTGTCATCACAATGTTCCAAGACCCCTGTAATCACAATGCTCCATGCCACTTTTCTTCTCAATGCTCCATGAACCATGTCATCACAATGCATCATGCCCATCATCATAATGCTTCCAGCTATTGTCAGCACAATGAAATCAAAATTATCCATGACCTCTCTCATCACAATGCCCCATGACCTCGGTCATCAAAATACTCTATGAACATTTTCAGCACAATGCTCCATGAAAATTGTCATCACAATGATCCATGCCCTTGTCATCCCAATGCTCCATGAACCCTGTATTCACAATGCTCCGTGACGCTTGTCATCACAGTGCTCAATGACACCTGTCCTCACAATGCTCCATGCCTTTGTCAGCAAACTGCTACATGACCTTGTCATTAGAGTGCTCTATGCGCTTGTCTTCAAAATACTCCATTACCATTGTCATCACAATCCTCCATGAATGTTGGGATCACATTGCTTCATGCCTTTGTCATCACAATGCTCCATGCTCCTTGAAATCAAAATGATCCATGACCTCTGTCATCACAATGCTCCAAACCCTTGTGATCACAAAGTTCCATAACACTTGTCATCACAACGCTCCATGATGCCTGTCATCACAATACTCCATGCCCTTTTCATCACAATGCTCCATGACCTTTGTCATCAGTATTCTCAATACACTTGTCATCACAATGCTCCCTGACACTTGTCGTCAGAATGCTCCATGAAACCTGTCACGAAAATTTTCCATGCCTTTTTCTTCACAATGTCCCATGCCGTATTCATCACAATGCTCCATGCCATTGTCATCAAAATACTCCACAAGCTTGTCATCAGAATTCTCCATGACCCTTGTCATCACAATTCTCCATGCACTTGTCAGCACAATGCTCCCTGACCATTGTCCTCACAGTGCCCCAAGCCATTGTCATCACTATGCTCCATTACCTTTGTCATCAGAATCCTCCATGACACTTGGCAACACAATGTTCCATGCCATTGTCATCACAATGGGCCATTACATATGTCATCACAATGCTCCCTGACACCTGTCTTCTCAATACTGCATGACCTGGTTATCACAATGCTCCATGCCCTTGTCATCACAATGCGCCATTCCAACTGTCATCGCAATAATCCATGAAACTAATTAAACCAATGCTCCATGCCCTTGTCAACACAATGCTCCATGCCCTTGTTATCACAATGCTCCATGACCCCTGTCATCACAATGCTCCGTGACCCCAGTCATCAGAATGCTTCATGAACTTTGTCAGCACAATGGTCCATGCCCTCGTCATCAACAGTCTGTGTGACGATTTTGACAGCAATGCTCCATGAACTTTTCATCACAATGCTCTTTGACCCTTGTCATCACAATGCTCAAGGAACTTGTCATCACAAGGCTCCATGACGCTTGTCATCACAATGTACCAATATCCCTGGAAACAAAGTGATCCATGCCTTTGTCATCACAAAACTACATGACACATGTCATCAGAATTCTCCATGGTTCCGGGTAAGATGGCAGAAGAGTAAGACGCGGAGATCACCTTCCTCCCCACGGATACACCAGAAATACAGCTACCCGTGGAACAACTCTTACAGAACACCTACTGAATGCTGGCAGAAGACCCCAGACCTCCCAAAAGGCAAGAAACTCCCCACATACCTGGGTAGGGCAAAGCGGAGAGATTCCCGCACAGAGGAGCGGTGCCGAGCGGCACTCACCCGCACGAGAGGCTTGTCTGCTCGCCCGCTAGGGCGGGCGGCGCTGGAAGCTGAGGCTCGGGCTTCGGTCAGAGCGCAGGGAAAGGACTGGGGCTGGCGGCGAGAACTCAGCCTGAAGGGGGCTAATGTGCCACAGCTAGCCGGCAGGGAGTCCGGGAAAACACTGGAGCTGCCGAAGAGGCAAGAGACTTTTTCTTCCCTCTTGGTTTCCTGGTGCGCGAGGAGAGGGGATTAAGAGCGCTGCTTAAAGGGGCTCCACAGAAGGGCGCGAGTCACAACTGAAAGCACGGAGCCCAGTGACGGGCGTGGGACGCTGGGGCTGCTGCTGCCGCCGCCAAGAAGCCTGTGTGTGAGCGCAGGTCACTGTCCACACCGCCCTTCCGGGAGCCTGTGCAGCCCGCCACTGCCGGGGTCCCGGGATCCAGGGGCGGCTTCCCTGGGAGAATGCACGGCGCGCCTCGGGCTGGTGCAACGTCACGCCGACCTCTGCCGCTGCAGGCTCGCCCCGCACTCCGTGCCCCTCCCTCCCGTCCGGCCTGAGTGAGCCAGAGTCCCCGAAGAGGCTGCTCCTTTAACCCTGCCCTGTCTGAGCGAAGAACAGACGCCCTCCGGCAACCTACACGCAGAGGCGGGGCCAAATCCAAAGCTGAGACCCAGGAGCTGTGAGAACAAAGAAGAGAAAGGGAAACCTCTCCCAGCAGCCTCAGAAGCAGCGGATTAAAGCTCCACAATCAACTTGATGTACCCTGCATCTGTGGAATACATGAATAGACAACAAATCATCCCAAATTGAGGAGCCAGGAGTCAGTGCTGTGCCTCTGAGGTGGGAGAGCCAACTTCAGGACACTGGTCCACAAGAGACCTCCCAGCTCCACATAATATCAAACGGCGAAAATCTTCCAGAGATCTCCATCTCAACACCAGCACCCAGCTTCACTCAACGACCAGCAAGCTACAGTGCTGGACACCCTATGCCAAACAACTAGCAAGACAGGAACACAACGCCACCCATTAGCAGAGAGGTGGCCTAAAATCATAAAAAGTCCGCAGACACCCCAAAACACACCACCAGACGTGGACCTGCCCACCAGAAAGACAAGATCCAGCCTCATTCACCAGAACACAGGCACTAGTACCTTCCACCAGGAAGCCTACACAACCCACTAAACCAACCTTAGCCACTGGGGACAGACACCAAAAACAACGGGAACTACGAACCTGCAGCCTGCAAAAAGGAGACCCCAAACACAGTAACATAAGCAAAATGAGAAGACAGAAAAACACACAGCAGGAGAAGGAACAAGATAAAAACCCACCAGACCTAACAAATGAAGACGTAATAGGCAGTCTACCTGAAAAAGAATTCAGAATAATGATGGTAAAGATGATCCAAGATTCTATTTCCCAGATCCAAAATCTTGGAAATAGAATAGACAAAATGCAAGAAACAGTTAACAAGGACCTAGAAGAACTAAAGATGAATCAAGCATCGATTAAAAACACAGTAAATGAAATGAAAAATACTCTAGATGGGATCAATAGCAGAATAACTGAGGCAGAAGAACGGATAAGTGAGGTGGAAGATAAAATAGTGGAAATAACTGCTGCAGAGCAAAATAAAGAAAAAAGAATGAAAAGAACAGAGGACAGTCTCAGAGACCTCTGGGACAACATTAAACGCACCAACATTCGAATTATAGGGGTTCCAGAAGAAGAAGAGAAAAAGAAAGGGACTGAGAAAATATTTGAAGAGATTATAGTTGAAAACTTCCCTAATATGGGAAAGGAAATAGTTAATCAAGTCCAGGAGGCACAGAGAGTCCCATACAGAATAAATCCAAGGAGAAATACGCCAAGACACATATTAATCAAACTGTCAAAAATTAAACACAAAGAAATCATATTAAAAGCAGCAAGGCAAAAACAACAAATAACACACAAGGGAATCCCCATCAGGATAACAGCTGATCTCTCAGCAGAAACTCTACAAGCCAGAAGGGAGTGGCAGGACATAATTAAAGTGATGAAGGAGAAAAACCTGCAACCAAGATTACTCTACCCAGCAAGGATCTCATTCAGATTTGATGGAGAAATTAAAACATTTACAGACAAGCAAAAGCTGAGAGAGTTCAGCACCACCAAACCAGCTTTACAACAAATGCTAAAGGAACTTCTCTAGGCAAGAAACACAACAGAAGGAAAAGACCTACAATAACGAACCCAAAACAATTAAGAAAATGGGAATAGGAACATACATATCGATAATTACCTTAAATGTAAATGGACTAAATGCTCCCACCAAAAGACACAGATTGGCTGAATGGATACAAAAACAAGACCCATCTATATGCTGTCTACAAGAGACCCACTTCAGACCTAGAGACACATACAGACTGAAAGTAAGGGGATGGAAAAAGATATTCCATGCAAATGGAAACCAAAAGAAAGCTGGAGTAGCAATTCTCATATCAGACAAAATAGACTTTAAAATAAAGACTACTAGAAGAGACAAAGAAGGACACTACATAATGATCAAGGGATCGATCCAAGAAGAAGATATAACAATTGTAAATATTTATGCACCCAACATAGGAGCACCTCAATACATAAGGCAAATACTAACAGCCATAAAAGGAGAAATCGACAGTAACACAATCATAGTAGGGGACTTTAACACCCCACTTTCACCAATGGACAGATCATCCAAAATGAAAATAAATAAGGAAACACAAGCTTTAAATGTTACATTAAACAAGATGGACTTAATTGATATTTATAGGACATTCCATCCAAAAACAACAGAATACACATTTTTCTCAAGTGCTCATGGAACATTCTCCAGGATAGATCATATCTTGGGTCACAAATCAAGCCTTGGTAAATTTAAGAAAATTGAAATTGTATCAAGTGTCTTTTCTGACCACAATGCTATGAGACTAGATATCAATTACAGGAAAAGAGCTGTAAAAAATACAAACACATGGAGGCTAAACAATACACTACTTAATAACGAAGTGATCACTGAAGAAATCAAAGAGGAAATTAAAAAATACCTAGAAACAAATGACAATGGAGACACGACGACCCAAAACCTATGGGATGCAGCAAAAGCAGTTCTAAGAGGGAAGTTTATAGCAATACAATCCCACCTTAAGAAACAGGAAACAACTCGAATAAACAACCTGACCTTGCACCTAAAGATATTAGAGAAAGAAGAACAAAAACACCCCAAAGTTAGCAGAAGGAAAGAAATCATAAAAATCAGATCAGAAATAAATGAAAAAGAAATGAAGGAAACGATAGCAAAGATCAATAAAACTAAAAGCTGGTTCTTTGAGAAGATATACAAAATTGATAAACCATTAGCCAGACTCATCAAGAAAAGAAGGGAGAAGACTCAAATCAATAGAATTAGAAATGAAAAAGGAGAAGTAACAACTGACACTGCAGAAATACAAAAGATCATGAGAGATTACTACAAGCAACTCTATGCCCATAAAATGGACAACCTGGAAGAGATGGACAAATTCTTAGAAATGCACAACCTGCCAAGACTGACTCAGGAAGAAATAGAAAATATGAACAGACCAATCACAAGCACTGAAATTGAAACTGTGATTAAAAATCTTCCATCAAACAAAAGCCCAGGACCAGATGGCTTCACAGGCGAATTCTATCAAACATTTAGAGAAGAGCTAACACCCATCCTTCTCAAACTCTTCCAAACAATATCAGAGGAAGGAACACTCCCAAACTCATTCTACGAGGCCACCATCACCTTGATACCAAAACCAGGCAAGGATGTCACAAAGAAAGAAAACTACAGGCCAATATCACTGATGAACATAGATGCAAAAATCCTCAACAAAATACTAGCAAACAAAATCCAACAGCACATTAAAAGGATCATACACCATGATCAAGTGGGGTTTATTCCAGGAATGCAAGGATTCTTCAATATACGCAAATCAATCAATGTGATACACCATATTAACAAGTTGAAGGAGAAAAACCATATGATCATCTCAATAGATGCAGAGAAAGCTTTCGACAAAATTCAACACCCATTTATGATAAAAACCCTGCAGAAAGTAGGCATAGAGGGAACTTTCCTCAACATCATAAAGGCCATATATGACAAACCCACAGCCAACATTGTCCTCAATGGTGAAAAACTGAAACCATTTCCACTAAGATCAGGAACAAGACAAGGCTGCCCACTCTCACCACTCTTATTCAACATAGTTTTGGAAGTTTTAGCCACAGCAATCAGAGAAGAAAAGGAAATAAAAGGAATCCAAATTTGAAAAGAAGAAGTAAAGCTGTCACTGTTTGCAGATGACATGATACTATACATAGAGAATCCTAAAGATGCTACCGAAAAACTACTAGAACTAATCAATGAATTTGGTAAAGTAGCAGGATACAAAATTAATGTACAGAAATCTCTGGCATTCCTGTACACTAATGATGAAAAATCTGAAAATGAAATCAAGAAAACACTCCCATTTACCATTGCAACAAAAAGAATAAAATATCTAGGAATAAACCTACCTAAGGAGACAAAAGACCTGTATGCAGAAAATTATAAGACACTGATGAAAGAAATTAAAGATGATACAAATAGATGGAGAGATATACCATGCTCCTGGATTGGAAGAATCAATATTGTGAAAATGACTCTACTACCCAAAGCAATCTACAGATTCAATGCAATCCCTATCAAACTACCACTGGCATTTTTCACAGAACTAGAACAAAAAATTTCAAAATTTGTTTGGAAAAACAAAAGACCCCGAATAGCCAAAGCAATCTTGAGAACGAAAAACGGAGCTGGAGGAATCAGGCTCCCTGACTTCAGACTATACTACAAAGCTACAGTAATCAAGACAGTGTGGTACTGGCATAAAAACAGAAAGATAGATCAGTGGATCAGGATAGAAAGCCCAGAGATAAACCCACGCACATATGGACAACTTATCTTTGATAAAGGAGGCAGGAATGTACAGTGGAGAAAAGACAGCCTCTTCAGTAAGTGGTGCTGGGAAAATTGGACAGGGACATGTAAAAGTTTGAGATTAGATCATTCCCTAACACCATACACAAAAATAAGCTCAAAATGGATTAAAGACTTAAATGTAAGGCCAGAAACTATCAAACTCTTAGAGGAAAACATAGGTAGAACACTCTATGACATAAATCACAGCAAGATCCTTTTGGACCCACCTCCTAGAGAAATGGAAATAAAAACAAAGATAAACAAATGGGACCTAATGAAACTTCAAAGCTTTTGCACAGAAAAGGAAACCATAAACAAGACCAAAAGACAACCCTCAGAATGGGAGAAAATATTTGCAAATGAAGCAACTGACAAAGGATTAATCTCCAAAATTTATAAACAGCTCATGCAGCTCAATAGCAAAAAAACAAACAAGCCAATCCAAAAATGGTCAGAAGACTTAAATAGGCATTTCTCCAAAGAAGATATACAGACTGCCAACAAACACATGAAAGAATGCTCAACATCATTAATCATTAGAGAAATGCAAATCAAAACTACAATGAGATATCATCTCACACCAGTCAGAATGGCCATCATCAAGAAATCTAGAAACAATAAATGCTGGAGAGGGTGTGGAAAAAAGGGAACACTCTTGCACTGCTGGTGGGAATGTGAATTGGTACAGCCACTATGGAGAACAGTATGGAGGTTCCTTAAAAAACTAAAAATAGAACTACCATATGACCCAGCAATCCCACTAGTAGGCATATACCCTGAGAAAACCATAATTCCAAAAGAGACATGTACCAAAATGTTCATTGCAGCTCTATTCACAATAGCCCGGAGCTGGAAACAACCTAAGTGTCCATCATCAGATGAATGGATAAAGAAGATGTGGCACATATATACAATGGAATATTACTCATCCATAAAAAGAAACGAAACTGAGCTATTTGTAATGAGGTGGATAGACCTAGAGTCTGTCATACAGAGTGAAGTAAGTCAGAAAGAGAAAGACAAATACCGTATGCTAACACATATATACGGAATTAAAAAAAAAAAAAAGTCATGAAGGACCTAGGGGCAAAACGGGAATAAAGACAAAAAAAAAAAAAAAAAAAGAATTCTCCATGGCCTTCTCATCAAAATGCTCCATGCCCTTGTCATCACAATGCTCCAAGATCCCTGTAATCACAATGCTCCATGCCCCTATTCATCTCAATGCTACATGAACCCTGTCATCACAATGCATCATGCCCACTATCATAATGCTTCAGGCTATTGTCAGCACAATAAAATCAAAATACTCCAAGAACTCTGTCATCACAATGCTCCATGACCCCTGTTATCACAATACTCCATGAATATTTTCAGCCCAAAGCTCCATGACACGTGTTATCACAATCATCCATGCACTTGTCATCCCAATGCTCCATGACCCCTGTATTCACAATGCTCCGTGACGCTTGTCATCACAGTGCTCCATGACACCTGTCATCACAATGCTCCATGCCTTTGTCAGCAAAATGCTACATGACATTTTCATTAAAATGCTCTATGCGCTTGTCATCACAATACTCCATTATCATTGTCATCACAATCCTCCATGAACATTGGGATCACATTGCTTCATGTCCTTGTCATCACAATACTCCTTGCTCTTTGAAATCAAAATGATCAATGACTTCTGTCATCACGATGCTCCAAACCCTTGTGATAACAATGTTCCATAACACTTGTCATCACAATTCTCCGTGATGCCTCTCATCACAATACTCCATGCCCTTTTCATTACAATGCTCCATGACCTTTGTCATCTCAATTCTCAATACACATGTCATCACAATGATCCCTGACACTTGTCATCAGAATGCTCCTTGAACCCTGTCACGAAAATGCTCCATGCCTTTTTCATCACAATGTCCCATGCCGTTTTCATCACAATGCTCTATGTAATTGTCATCAAAATACTCCACAATCTTGTCATCACAATCCTCCATGACCCTTGTTATCACAATTCTCCATGCACTTGTCAGCACAATGCTCCCTAACCCTTGTCATCACAATGATCCAAGCTATTGTCATCACAATGCTCCATTACATTTGTCATCAGAATCCTCCATGACACTTGGCATAACAATGCTCCATGCCATTGTCATCACAATGGGCCATTACATAAGTCATTTCAATGTTCCCTGACAACTGTCTTCACAGTACTGCATGACCTGGTCATCACAATGCTCCATGCCCTTGTCATCACAATGCGCCATTGCAAATGCATCACAATAATACATGAAACTTATTAGACAAATGCTCCATGCCCTTGTCATCACAATGCTTCATGCCCTTGTTATCACAATGCTCTATGACCCCTGTCATCACAATGCTCCGTGACTCCAATCATCACAATGTTTAATGACCATTGTCATCACAATGGTCCATGCCCTCGTCATCAACAGTCTCTGTGACTATTTAACCACAATGCTCCATGAACTTTTCATCACAATGCTCTTTGACCTTTGTCATCACAATGCTCTAGGTGTTTCTCAGAACTATGCTTCATGACCCTTGTCATTAAAATGCTCCATGTGCTTGTAAGGACAATGCTCCATGTCACAAGTCATCACAATGCACCGTGCTCTTGTCATCACAGTACTCCACAATCATTTCATCACTATGCTCCATAAACATTTTCATCACAATATTCCATGCACTTCTCATCAAAATGCTCTCTCACCACTGATATCACAGTGTTACATCACTATTCGTCACAATACTCCCTCACCCGTCATCACAATGTTCCATGACTCCTGTCATCACAATGCTACATGCACTTATCATCACAATGTTTGATGACCCCTGACATCACAATGTTCCATAAACGCTATCATCAAGATGCTCCATGACCCTTTTCATCAAATTGCACCAGGACCCTGTCATCACAATTCTCCCTGCCCTTCTCATCACAATGCACAACACCCTTTTCATCAAGATGCTCCATGAACCGTGGCATCACAGTGCTCCATGTCATTGTCATCACAATGCTCCATGAACGCTCTCATCACATTTCTCCATGCCCTTGTCATCACAAAGCTCCATGACACATGTAATCAAAATGTTCCATGGCCTTCTCATCACAATGTTCCATTCCCTTGCCATCACAATGCTCCATTACACCTGTCATAACAATGTTCCATGATCCCTGCCATCACGTTGTTCCATGACCTTGTCATCACAAGGCTCCATGACCCTTCGCCTCACAATGCTCCAATACCCCTGTAATCACAATGCTCCATGACCATTTTCATCTCAATGACCCATGAAACCTGTCATCACAATGCACCATGCACATCATCATAATGCTTCATGCTCTTGTCATCACAATGAAATCAAAATGCTCCATGACTTCTGTAATAACAATGCTCCAAACCGTTGTGATCACAATATTCCATAACACTTGTCATCACAGTGCCGCATTACCCCCGTCATCAAATTATCCATGCCCTTCTCATCGAAATGCTCCATTACCCCTCTCAAAACAATGCTCCATAACCCCTGCCATCACAATGTTCCACGGCCTTGTCATCACAACGCTCCATGACCCCTGTCATCACAATACTCCATGAACATTTTAATCCCAATGCTCCATGACCCTTGTCATCACAATGATCCATGCACTTGTCAGCACAATGCTCCAATACACATATCATCACAGTGCACCATGCGCTTGTCATCACAATGCTCGACAATCTTGTCATCACAATGCTCCATAAATCCTGTCATCACAATGATCCATGCACTTCTCATTAAAATACTCTCTCACCACTGATATCACAATGTTACATCACTATTCATCACAATACTCCCTCACCCCTGTCATCACAATGTTCCATGACACCTGTCATCACAATGCTACATGCATTATCATCACAATGTTCGATGACTCCTGACATCACAATGTTCCATAACCACTGTCATCAAAATACTCCATGACCCGTTTCATCAAAATGCTCCATGACCCCTGACATCACAATGTTCTATAACACCTGTCATCAAAATGATCCATGATGCTTTTCATCAAATTGCTCCATGACCCTGTCATCACAATGATCCCTGCCCTTCTCATCACAATGCACAACGCCCTTGTCATCAAAATGCTCCATGACTTTTGTCATCACAAATATCCATGACCCTTCTCATCACAATGCTCCAAAACCCCTGTAAACCCTGTGCTCCATGCCCCTTTTCATCTCAATGATCCATGACCCTGTCATCACAATGCACCATGCCCGTCATCATAATGCTTCATGCTATTGTCATCACAATGAAATCAAAATGCTCCATGACCTCTGTCATAAACATGCTCCAAACCATTGTGATCACAATATTCCATAACACTTGTCATCACAATGCCCCATGACACTCGTCATCACAATTATCCATGGCCATCTCTTCACAATGCTCCATGACCTTTGTCATCACAATGCTCAATACACTTGTCATCAAAATGCTCCATTACTCTTGTTGTCTGTATGCTCCTTGAGCCCTGTAATGACAAAGTTCCATGTCTTTTTCATCACAATGATACATACCCTTTTCATCACAATGCTCCAAGACCCCTGTAATCACAATGCTCCATGCCCTTGTCATCACAAAGCTAAATGACGCATGTCATTAGAATGCTCCTTGGAGTTCTCCTCACAATGCTCCATGCCCTTGTCATCACAATGTTCCAAGACCCCAGTAATCACAATGGTCCATGCCCCTTTTCTTCAGTATGCTCCATGAGATTTGTCATCACAAGGGTCCATGGTTTTCTTATCACAATGTTCCAGGAATTTGTCATCACTATGCTTCAAGACCTTGTCATGAAAATTCTCAATGACCATTGTCATCATAATGATCCAAGTAATAGTCATCACAGTGCTCGATTACATTTGGCATAACAATACTCCCTGCCATTGTCATCGCAATGGACCCTGACATATGTCATCACAATGCTCCCTGACACCTGTCTTCACAATACTCCAAGACCATCTCTTCACAATGATCCATGCCCTTGTCATCACAATGCACCATGTCCACTGTCATCACAATAATCTTTGAAACTGGTCAGACCAATGCTCCATGCCTCTGACATCACAATGCTCCATGCCCTTGTCATTACAATGCTCCATGTCACCTGTCATCACAATGCTCCGTGACTCCAGGCATCACAATGCTTCATAACATTTGTCATCACAGTGTTCCATGCCCACGTCATCACAAGAATCTGTGACCTTTGTAACCACAGTGCTCCATGAAATTTTCATCACAATGCTCGGTGACCCTTGTCATCACAATGCTCCATGCCTTTTTCAGAAAAATGTTCCATGACCCTTGTCATCACAATGTGCCACGCGCTTTTCATCACAATGGTCCACAATTTTGTCATTGCAATGCTCCATAAATCTTGTAATCACAATGTTCCATGCCCTTCTCCTCACAATGCACAATGTGCTTGTCATCAAAATACTCCTTGACTTTTGTCATCACAAAGATCCATGACGCTTGGCATCACAATGCTAAATGTCATTGTCATCACAATGCTCCATGAACGCTCTCATCACATTGCTCCATGCCCTTGTCATCACAAAGCTCCATGACACATGTCATCAGAATGCTCCATGAGCTTCTCATCACAATGCTCCATGCCCTTGCTGTCACAATGCTCCATTACCACTGTCATAACAATGCTCCATGTCCCCTGCCATAATGATGTTCCATGGCATTGTCTTCAAAAGGCTACATGACCCATCTAATCACGAAGCTCCAAAACCCCTGTAATCACAATGCCCCATGCCCATTTTCATCTCTCTGACCCATGAACCCTGAAATCACAATACACTATGCCCACCATCATAATGCTTCATGCTATTTTCATCACAATTAAATCAAAATGCTCCATGACCTGTGTCATAACAATGCTCCAAACCGTTGTGATCACAATATTCCATAACACTTGTCATCACAGTGCACCATGATGTTCGTCATCACAATTATCCATGCCCTTCTCATCACAGTGCTCCATTACCCCTGTCATCACAATGCTCCTTGAACCCTGCCATCACAATGTTCCACGGACTTGTCATCACAAGTCTCCCTGACACTTGTCATCACAGTGTTCCAAGACACCTGTCATCACAATACTCCATGAACACTTTCAGCCCAATGTTCCATGACATTTGACATCACAATGATCCATGCCCTTGTCATCCAAATGTTCCATGACCCCTGTATTCACAATGCTCCGTGACGCTAGTCATCACAGTGCTCCATGACACCTGGCATCACAATGATCCATGCCTTTGTCAGCAAAATGCTACATGACGTTGTCATTACTATGCTCTTTGCGCTTGTCATCACAATACTCCATTACCATTGTCATCACAATCCTCCATGAATCTTGGGATCACATTGCGTCATGCCATTGTCATCACAATGCTCCATGTTCCTGGAAATCAAAATGATCCATGACATCTGTCATCACAATGCTCCAAACCCTTGTAATCACATTGTTCCATAACACTTGTCACTACAACGATCCATGATGCCTGTCATCACAATACTCCATGCCCTTTTCATCACAATGCTCCATGACCATTTTCATCACAATTCTCAATACACTTGTCATCACAATGCTCCCTGACACTTGTCGTCAGAATGCTCCTTGAAACCTGTCACGAAAAGTCTCCATGCCTTTTTCATCACAGTGCCCCATGCCGTTTTCATCACAATGCTCCATGCCATTGTCATCAAAATACTCCACAAGCTTGTCATCAGAATGCTCCTTGACCCTTGTCATCACAATTCTCCATGCACTTGTCAGCAAAATGCTCCCTGACCATTGTTGTCACAATGCCCCAAGCCAATGGCATCACAATGCTCCATTAGCTTTGTCATCAGAATCCTCCATGACACTTGGCATCACAATGCTCCATGCCATTGTCATCACAATGGGACATTAGAAATGTCATCACAATGCTCCCTGACACCTGTCTTCACAATACTGCATGACCTGGTCTTCACAATGCTCCATGCCCTTGTGATCAGAATGCGCCATTCCAACTGTCATCACAATTATCCATGAAACTTATTAGAATGCTCCATGTACTTGTCATCACAATGCTACATGCCATAGTTATCACAATGCTCCATGACCCCTGTCATCACAATCCTCCGTGACTCCAGTCATCACAATGCTTCATGACTTTTGTCATCGCAATGGTCCATGCCCTCGTCATCAACAGTCTCTGTGACCTTTTTAACAACAATGCTCCATGAAATTTTCATCATAATGCTCTTTGACCCTTGTCATCACAATGCTCTATGCCTTTCTCAGCACAGTGCTCCATGACCCTTTTCATCACAATGCTCCATGCCCTTGTCAGCACAATGCTCCGTGACACATGTCATCACAATGCACCATGTGATTGTCATCACAGTGCTCCACAATCTTGTCATCACAGTGCTCTATGAAACTTGTGATCACAATGCTCCATGCACTTCTCATCAAAATGCTCTCTCACCACAGATATCACAATGTTACATCTCTGTTCGTCAAAATACTCCCTCAGCCCTGTCATCACAATATTCCATGACTCCTGTCATCACAATGCTACATGCATTATCATCACAATGTTCGATGTCCCATGACATCACAATGTTCCATAAACCGTCATCAAAATGCTCCATGAACCGTTTCATCAAAATGCTCCATGACCCCTAACATCACAATGTTCTATACACCTGTCATCAAATTGTACCATGACCCTTTTCATCAAATTGCTCCATAAACCTGTCATCAAAATGATCCCTGCCCTCCTCATCACAATGCACAACGCCCTTGTCATCAAAATGCTCCATTACCTTTGTCATCAAAAAGATCCATGACCCTAGGCATCACAATGCTCCATGTCATTGAAATCACGATGCTCCAAGAAAGCTCGCATCACATTACTCCATGCCCTTGTCATCACAATGCTCCATGACACATGTCATCAGTATGCTCCATGGCCTTGTCTTCACAAGGCTCCATGACCCTTCTCATCACAATGCTCCAAAACCCCTGTAATCAAAATGCTCCATGCCCCTTTTCATCTCAATGATCCATGAACCCTGTCATCAAAATGCACCATGCTCATCATCATAATGCTTCATGCTATTGTCATCACAATGAAATCAAAATGCTCCATGAACTCTGTCATAAAAATGCTCCAAACCCTTGTGATCACAATATTCCATAACACTTGTCATCACCATGCCAGATGACGCTCATCATCACTAATATATATGGTCTTCTCATCACAATGCTCCATGACCTTTGTCATCACAATGCTCAATACACATGTCATCAAAATGCTAGCCGACATTTGTTATCTGTATGCTCCTTGAACCCTGTCATGACAAGGCTCCATGTCTTTTTCATCACAATGTTCCAAGCCCTTCTCATCACAATGCTCCATGACCCCTGTAATCACAATGCTCCATGCCCCTGTCATCACAAAGCTCAATGACTCATGTCATTAGAATGTTCCTGGGCCTTCTCCTCACAATGCTCCATGCCCTTGTCATCACAATGTTCCACCACCCCAGTAATCACAATGGTCCATGCCCATTTTCATCAGTATGTTCCATGAGATTTGTCATCACCAGGCTCCATGGTTTTGTCATCACAATGCTCCAGGACCGTGTCATCACAATGCTTCAAGACTTGTCATGAAAATTCTCAATGGCCCTTGTCATCATAATGCTCCAAGCCCTAGTCATCACAATGCTCCATTATATTTGTCATCACAATCCTCCATTACATTTGGCATCACAATGCTCCCTGCCATTGTCATCGCAATGGACCATGATATATGTCATCACAATGCTCCCTGACACCTGTCTTTACAATAATCCATGACCTTCTCATCACAATGTTCCATGCCCTTGTCATCACAATGCTGCAGGACCAGTGTCATCACAATAATCTATGAAACTTGTCAGAGCAATGCTCCATGCCCTTGTCATCACAATGCTCCAGGAACCCTGTCATCACAATGCTCCGTGACTCCAGTCGTCACAATAATTCATAACGTTTGTCATCACAATGGTCTATGCCCACGTCATCACAATGCTCTGTGACATTTGTAACCACAATGATCCATGAACTTTTCATCACAATGCTCCGTGACCATTGTCATTACATTGCCCCATGCCGTTTTCATCACAGTGCTCCATGCCCCTTTTCATCATTATGCTCAATGAGACTTGTCATCACAAGGCTCCATGGTTTTCTCATCACAGTGCTCCAGGCCATTTTCGTCACAATGCTTCACGACCTTGTCATGAAAATTCTCAATGGCCCTTGTCATCATAATGCTCCAAGCCCTAGTCATCACAATGCTCCATTATATTTGTCATCACAATCCTCCATTACATTTGGCATCACAATGCTCCCTGCCATTGTCATCGCAATGGACCATGACATATATCATCACTTTTCTCAGTGACACCTGTCTTCACAATACTCCATGGCCTTCTCATCACAATGCTCCATGTGCTTGTCACCAAAATGCACCATGTCCACTCTCATCACAATAATCTATGAAACTTGTCAAACCAATGTTCCATGCTCCTGTCATCACAATGATCCATGCCCTTGTCATCACAATGCTCCATGACCCCTGTCATCACAATGCTCCGTGACTCCAGTCATCACAATGATTCATAATGTTTGTCATCAAAATGGTCCATACCCGCGTCATCGCAAGGCTCTGTGACCTTTGTAACCACAATGCTCCATGAACTTTTCATCACAATGCTCCGTGACCCTTGTCATCACAATGTGCCAAACGATTTTCATCACAACGTTCCACAACATTGTCATTGCAATGCTCCATAAACCCTGTAATCACACTGCTCCATGCCCTTGTCATCACAAAGCTCCATGACGCATGTCATCAGAATGCTCCATGGCCTTCTCATCACAATGATCCATGCCCTTGCCATCACAATGCTCCATTACCCCTGTCATTACAATGCTACTTGAATCCTGCCATCACGATGTTCCATGGCCTTGTCATAACAAGGCTCCATGACCCTTCTCATCACAATGCTCCAAGACCCCTGTAATCACAATGCTCCATGCCCCATTTCTTCAGTATGCTCCATGAGACTTGTCATCACAAGGCTCCATTAATTTCTCATCACAATGCTCCAGGAACTTGTCATCACAATGCTTCATGCCCTTGTCATGAAAATTCTCAATGGCCATTCGCATCATAATGCTGCAAGCCGTAGTCATCACAGTGCTCCATTATATTTGTAATCACAATCCTCTATTACATTTGGCATCACAATGCTCCCTGCCATTGTCATCGCAATGGACCATGACATATGTCATCACAGTGCTCCCTGACAGCTGTCTTGTCAATACTCCATGACCTTTTCATCACAATGCTCCATGCCCTTGTCCTTACAATGCACCATGCCCACTGTCATCACAATAATCTATTAAACTTGTCAGACCAATGTTTCATGGCCCTGTCATCACAATGCTCCATGCCCTAGTCATCACAATGCTCCATGACCCCTGTCATCACAATGCTCCGTGACTCCAGTCATCACTATGCTACATAACGTTTGCCATCACAATGGGCCATGCCCGCGTCATCACAAGGCTCTGTGACATTTGTAACCACAATGCTCCATGAACTTTTCTTCACAATGCTCCATGACCACTGTCATCACTGTGTTCCATGCCTTTGGCAGAAAAATATTCCATGTCCGTTGTCATCACAATGTGCCACATGCTTTTCCTCACAACGGTCCACAAATTTTCATTGCAATGCTCCATAAACCTTGTAATCACAATGCTCCATGCATTTCTCATCAAAATGCTCTCTCACAAGAGATATCACAGTGTTACATCACTAGTCGTCACAATACTCCCTCACACCCGTAATCACAATATTCCATGACCCCTGTCATCAGAATGCTACATCCCCTTATAATCACAATGTTCCATGACCCCTGACATCACAATGTTCCATAGCCCCTGTCATCAAAATGCTCCATGATCCTTTTCATCCCAAAGCTCCATGACCCCAGACATCACAATGTTCTATAACGCCTGTCTTCAAAATATTCCATTACACTTTTCATCAAATTCCTGCATAACCTTGTCACCAAAATTCTCCCTGCCCTTCTCATCACAATGCATCACACCCTTGTCATCAAAATGCTAAATGACCTTTGTCATCACAAAGCTCCATGACTCTTGGCATCACAATGCTGCATGTCATTGTCATCACAAAGCTCCATGACACTTGTCATCACAATGCTTGATGCCCTTCTCATCACAATGTTCCATGTCCTTGTCATTACAAACCTCATTGACTCATGTATCACAGTGTTCCGTGCCTTGTCTTCACAATGTTCCATGCCCACTCTCATCACAATAATCCATGAAACATTTCAGAGCAATGCTCCATGTCCTTCTCATCACAATGCTCCATTACCCCTCTCATAACAATGCTCCATAACTCCTGACATCACAATGTTCCACGGCCTTGTCATTCACAAATGTCCATGACACTTGTTATCTCAAGGCTCCAAGACCCCTGAAATCAAAATTCTCCATGCCCTTGTCATCACAAAGATCCATGACGCATGTCATCAGAATGTTCCATGCCCTTGTCATCACAACGCTCCTTGCCCTTCTCATCACAATGCTCCAAGACCCTTGTAATCACAATGTTCCATGCCCGTTTTCGTCTCAATGCTCCATGACACCTGTCAACACAATGCACCATGCCCATCATCATAATGCTTCAGGCTATTGTCATCACAATGGAATCAAAAGGCTCGATGACCTCTGTCATCACAATGCTCCAAACTCTTTTGATCACAATGTTCCATAACACTTATCGTCACAACACCCCATGCCGCTCATCATCACAATTATCCATGGTCTTCTCATCACTATGCTCCATAACCCTTGTCATCACAATGCTCTATACACTTGTCATCACAATGCTCCCTGACACTTGTCGTCAGTACGCTCATTGAACCCTATCATAACAAGGCTCCATGCCCTTTTCATCACAATTCTCCAAGACCCCTGTAATCGCAGTGCTCCATGCACTTGTCATCACAAAGCTCCATGATGCATGCCATCAGAATACTCCATGGCCTCCTCACAATGCTCCATGCCCTTGTCATAACAATGTTCCAAGACTCCTGTAATCACAATGCTCCATGCCCCTTTTCATCAGAATGCTCCATGAGACTTGTCCTCACAAGTCTCCTTGGTCTTCTATTCACAATGCTACATTTCCTTGTAATCACAATGTTCCATGACCCCTGTAATCACAATACTCCATGAACATTTTCAGCCCAATGCTCCATGACCTTCTCGTCACAATGCTCCATGACCAATATCATCACAATGCTCCATGACCACTGTCATCACAACACTCCATGACCGCTGACAACACAGTGATACGGGGCTCTTGTCATCGCAATGCTCAATTCCCTACTCATCACAATGCTCCTTGATCCCTGTCATCACTATACTCCATGAACATTTTCAGACCAATGCTCCATGACGAGTGTCATCACAATGATCCATGCCCTTGTCATCCCAATGCTCCATGACCCCTCTATTCACAATGCTCAGTGACGCATGTCACCAAAGTGCTCCATGACATCTGTCATCACAATGCTCCATGCCTTTGTCAGCAAATTGCTACATGACTTTGTCATTATAATGCTCTATGTGCTAGTCATCACAAAACTGCATTACCATTGTCATCACAATCCTCCATGAACATTGGGATCACATTGCTTCATGCCCGTGTCATCACAATGGTCTATGCTCCTTGAAATCAAAATGATCCATGACCTCTGTCATCACAATGCTCCAAACCCTTGTGATCACAATGTTCCATAACACTTGTCATCACAAAGCTCCATGATGCTTGTCATCACAATATTCCATGTCCTTTTCATCACAATGCTCCTTGATCTTTGTTATCACAATTCTCAATACACTTGTCATCACAATGCTCCCTGACTCTTGTCGTCAGAATGCTCCTTGAACCCTGTCACTAAAAGGCTCCATGCCTTTTTCATCACAATGTCCCATGCCATTTTCATCACAATGCTCCACGCCATTGTCATCAAAATACTCCACAATTTTGTCATCAAAATGCTCCATGACCCGTGTCATCACAATTCTCCTTGCACTTGCCAGCACAATGCTCCCTGACACTTGTCATCACAAAGCTCCATGCCATTGTCATAAAAATACTCCACAGTTTTGTCATCAAAATGCTCCATGACCCGTGTCATCATAATTCTCCATGCACTTGCCAGCACAATGCTCCCTGACACTTGACATCACAAAGCTCCATGCCATTGTCATCAAAATGCGGCATTACATATGTCATCACAATGCTCCCTGACACCTGTCTTCGCAATACAGCATGACATGGTCTTAACAATGCTCCATGCCCTTGTCATCACAATGCGCCATTCCAACTCTCATTGCAATAATCCATGAAACTTATTAGACCAAGGTTCCATTCCCTTGTCATCACAATGCTCCATGGCCTTGTTATCAAAATGCTCCGTGACTGCAGTCATCACAATGCTTCATGACCTTTGTCATCAAAATGGTCCATGCCCTCGTCATCAACCGTCTCTGTGACCATTTTAACCTCAATGCTCCATGAAATTTTCATCACAATGCTCTTTAACCCTTGTCATTACAATACTCTATGCCTTTCTCAGCTCAATGCTCCATGACAGTTGTCATCACAATGCTCCATGCACTTGTCAGCACAATGCTTCATGACATGTCATCACAATGCACCATGTGCTTGTCATCACAGTGCTGCACAATCATGTCATCACAATGCTCCATGCACTTCTCAGCAATATGCTCTCTCACCACTGATATCACAATGTTACATCACTATTCATCACAATACTCCCTCACCCCTGTCAGCACAATGTTCCATGACTCCTGTCATCACAGTGCTACATGCACTTATCATCACAATGTTCGATGACCTATGACATCACAATGTTCCATAACCCCTGTCATCAAAATGCTCCATGACACTTTTCATCAAAATGCTCCATGTCCCCTGACATCACAATGCTCCATTGCCCTTATCATTACAGTGCTCCATGACGCTCGTCATCTCAGTTATCCATGGTCTTCTTATCAAAATGCTCCACGGTCTTGCCATCACAATGCTCCATGCCCTGGTCATCACAATGCTCCATGTCCCTTGTCATCACAATTCTCCACGTCCTTGTCATCACAATGCTCCATGACACTTCTCATCAAAATGTTACATGTTTTTGTCATCACAATTCTCCATGCACATGTCCTCGCAATGCCCCATGACCCCTGTCATAGCAAGCTCCATGCCTCCGTCATCACAATGCTTCACGACATTTTCATCAAAATTCTCAATGGTCGTTGTCATCAAAATGCTCCATGACCCTTGTCATCACAATTCTCCAAGCCCTTGTCATCACAATATTTCATTACCTTTGTCATCACAATCATCCAAAACACTTGGCATCACAGTGCTCCATGCCATTGTCATCACAATGGAACATGAAATATATGATCACAATGCTCCCTGACACCTGTCTTCACAGTACTCCATGACCTTGTCATCACAATGTGCCATGCCCACTGTCAACACAATTATCCATGAAACTTGTTAAACCAATGCTCCATGCCCCTCTCATCACAATGCTCCATGCCCTTGTCATCACAATGCTCCATGACGCCAGTTCTCACAATGTTCCATGACTCCAGTCATCACAAGGCTTCATGACCTTTGTCATCACAATGATCTATGCCCTCATCATCACAAGGCTCTGTGAACATTGTCACCACAATGCTCCATGAACTTTTCATCACAATGCTCCGTGACCCTTGTTATCACACTGTTCTGTCCCTTTTTCTCCTCAATGCTCCATGAAACTTGTCATCAAAATATTCCATATGCTTGTCAGCGCAGTGCTCCATAACCCATGTCATCACAATGCTCCATGACCACTGTCATCACAATAATCTATGAAACTTGTCAGACCAATTCTCCATGACCCCTGTCATCACAATGCTCCATGACTCCAGTCATCACTATGCTTCATAACGTTTGTCATCACAATGGTCCATGCCAGCGTCATCACAAGGCTCTGTGACCTTTGTAACCACAATGCTCCATGAACATTTCATCACAATTCTCTGTGACCCTTGTCATCACAGTGCTCCATGTCTTTGTGAGAACACCGCTCCATGACGATTGTCATCACAATGCCACGCGCATTTCATCACAATAGTCCACAACCTTGTCATTGTCATGCTCCATAAACCTTGTAATCACAATGGTCCATGCACTTCTCATCAAAATGATCTCTCACAATGGATTTCACAATGTTCCATCATTAGTCATCACAATACTCCCTCACCCCTGTAATCACAATGTTGCATGACCCTGTCATCACAATGCTACATCCCCTTATCATCACAATGTTCCATGACACCTGTCATCAAAATGCTCCATGACGCTTTTCATCCCAAAGCTCCATGACCCCTGACATCGCAGTATTCTCTAACCCCTGCCATCAAAATGTTCCATTACACTTTTTATCAAATTGCTGCATGACCCGGTCATCAAAAGTCTCCCTGCCCTTCTCCTCACAATGCACCATGCCCTTGTCATCAAAATGCTCAATGAATAGTCATCACAAAGATCCATGACACTTGTCATCACAATGCTCCATGCCTTTGTCAGAAAAATGCTCCATGACCCTTGTCATCACAATGTGCAACGCGCTTTTCATCAAAACAGTCCACAAATTTTTCATGGCAATACTCCATAACCCTGGTAATCAAAATGCTCCATTAACCCTGTCATAACAATGCTCCATGACCCTTGCCATCACAATGTTCAACGGCCTTGTCATCACAAGGCTCCATGACACTTGTCATCACAATGCTCCAAGACCCCTGTAATCACACTGCTCCGTGCCCTTGCCATCACAAAGCTCCATGACACATGTCATCATAATGTTCCATGGCCTTCTCCTCAAAATGCTCCATGCCCTAGTCATCACAATGCTCCAAGACCCCTGTTATCACAATACTCCATGCCTCTTGTCATCTCAATGCTCCATGAACCCTGTCATCACAATGCATCATGCACATCATCATAATGCTTCCGGCTATTGTCAGCGCAATGAAACAAAATTCTCCATGACCTCTCTCATCACAATGCTCCATGACCCCTGTCATCAAAATACTCCATGAACATTTTCAGCCCAATGCTCCATGACACTTGTCATCACAATGATTCTTGCCCTTGTCATCCCAATGCTCCATGACCCATGTATTCACAATGATCCGTGACGCTTGTCATCACAGTGCCCCATGACACCTGTCATCACAACGCTCCATGCCTTTGTCAGCAAATTGCTACATGACCTTGTCATTACAATGCTCTATGCGCTTGTCTTCACAATACTCCATTACCATTGTCATCACAATCCTCCATGAACCTTGGAATCACATTGCTTCATGCCCTTGTCATCACAATGCTCCAGGCTCCTTGAAATCAACATGATCCATGACCTCTGTCATCACAATGCTCCAAAGCCTTGTGATCACAAAGTTCCATAACACTTGTCATCACAACGCTCCATGATGCCTGTCATCACAATACTCCATGCCCTTTTCAGCACAATGCTCCATGACCTTTGTCATCACAATTCTCAATACACTTGTCATCACAATGCTCCATGCCCCTTGAAATCAAAATGATCCATGACCTCTGTCATCACAATGCTCCAAAGCCTTGTGATCACAAAGTTCCATAACACTTGTCATCACAACGCTCCATGATGCCTGTCATCACAATACTCCATGCCCTTTTCATCACAATGCTCCATGACCTTTGTCATCCCAATTCTCAATACACTTGTCATCACAATGCTCCCTGACACTTGTCGTCAGAAAGTTCCTTGAACCCTGTCACGAAAAGGCTCCATGCCTTTTTCTTCACAGTGTCCCATGCCGTTTTCATCACAATGCTCCATGCTTTTGTCATCAAAATACTCCACAAGCTTGTCATCAGAGTGCTCCATTACCCTTGTCATCACAATTCTCCATGCACTTGTCAGCACAGTGCTCCCTGACCCTTGTCATCACAGTGTCCAAAGCCATTGTCATCACTATGCTCCATTACCTTTGTCATCAGAATCCTCCATGACACTTGGCATTACAATGCTCCATGCCATTGTCATCACAGTGGGCCATTACATATGTCATCACAATGCTCCCTGACATCTGTCTTCACAATACTGCATGACCTGGTTATCACAATGCTCCATGTCCTTGTCATCACAATGTGCCATTCCAACTGCCATCGCAATAATCCATGAAACTTATTAGACCAATGCTCCATGCCCTTTTCATCACAATGTGCCATTCTAACTGTCATCGGAATAATCCATGAAAATTATTAGACCAATGCTCCATGCCCTTTTCATCACAATGTGCCATTCCAACTGTCATTGCAATAATCCATGAAACTAATTAAACCAATGCTCCATGCCCTTGTCAACACAATGCTCCATGACCTTGTTATCACAATGCTCTTGACCCTTGTCATCACAATGCTCTATGCCTTTCTCAGCAAAATGCTCCATTACCCTTGTCATCACAATGCTCCATGCGCTTGTCAACACAGTGCTCCATGACACATGTCATCACAATGCACCATGCGCTTGTCATCACAGTGCTCCACAATCTTGTCTTCACAATGCTCCATAAATCTTGTTATCACAATGCTCCATGCACTTCTCATCAAAATGCTCTCTCACTACTGATATCACAATGTTACATCACTATTCGTCACAATACTCCCTCACCCCTGTCATCAAAATGTTCCATGACTCCTGTCATCACAATGGTACATGCACATATCATCACAATGTTCGATGACCCCTGACATCAAAATGTTCCATAATCCCGTCATCAAAATGCTCCATGACCCTTTTCATCAAAATGCTCCATGACCCCTGACATCACAGTGTTCCATAATCACTGTCATCAAAATATTCCATGACACTTTTCTTCAAATTGCTCCATGACCCTGTCATCACAATGCTCCCTGCCCTTCTCATCACAATGCACAACGCCCTTGTCTTCAAAATGCTCCATGACCTTTTTCATCACAAAGATCCATGACACTTGTCATCACAATGCTCCGTGTCCTTGTCATCACAGTGCTCAATGAACGCTCTCATCACATTGCTCCATGCCCTTGTCATCACAAAGCTCCATAACACATGTCATCAGAAAGCTCCATGGGTTTCTCATCAAAATGATCCATGCCCTTGCCATCACAATGCTCCATTACACCTCTCATAACAATGCTCCATGACACCTGCCATAAAGATGTTCCTTGGCCTTGTCATCACAAGGATCCATGACCCTTCTCATCACAATGCTCCAAGACCCCTGTAATCACAATACTCCATGCCCATTTTCATCTCAATGATCCATGAACCCTGTCATCACAATGCCCCATGCCCATCATCATAAAGCTTCATGCTATTGTCATCACAATGATATCAAAATGCTCCATGAACTCTGCCATAAAAATGCTGCATACCCTTGTGATCACAATATTCCATAACACTTGTCATCACAATGCCCCTTGAAACTCGTCATCACAATTATCCATGGTCTTCTCATCACAATGCTCCATGACCTTTGTCATCACAATGCTCAATACCCTTGTCATCAAAATGCTCCCTCACACTTGTTGTCTGTATGCTCCTTGAACCCTGTCATGAGAAGGCTCCATGCCTTTCTCATCACAATGATCCATGCCCTTTTCATCACAATGCTCCAAGACCACTGTAATCACAATGCTCCATGCCCTTGTTATCACAAAGCTCAATGACGCATGTCATTAGAATGTTCCTTGGCCTTCTCCTCACATTGCTCCATGCCCTAGTCATCACAATGTTCCAACACCCCGGTAATCACAGTGGTCCATGCCCCTTTTCATCAGTATGCTCCATGAGATGTGTCATCACAAGGCTCCATGGTTTTCTTATCACAATGATCCAGGAACTTGTCATCACAATGCTTCACGACATTGTCATGAAAATTCTCAATGGCCCTTGTCATCATAATGCCCCAAACCCTAGTCATCACAATGCTCCATTATAATTGTCATCACAATCCTCCATTACATTTGGCATCACAACACTCCCTGCCATTGTCATCGCAATGGAACATGACATATGTCATCACAATGCTCCCTGACAACTTTCTTCAAAATACTCCCTGAACTTCTCATCACAATGTTCCATGCCCTTGTCATCCCAATGCTCCATGCCCTTGTCATCACAATGCTCCATGACCCAAGTCATCACAATGCTCCGTGACTCCAGTCATCACAATGCTTCATAACATTTGTCATCACAATGGTCCATGCCCGCGTCATCACAAGGCTCTGTGACCATTGTAACCACAATAATCCATGAACTTTTCATCACAATGCTCCATGCCTTTGTCAGAAAAATGCTCCATGACCCTTGTCATCACAATGTGCCACGCGCTTTTCATCAAAACAGTCCACAAATTTGTCATGGCAATACTCCATAAACCTTGTAATCACAATGCTCCATGCCCTTCTCATCACAATGCTCCATTAACTCTGTCATAACAATGCTCCATGACCCTTGCCATCACAATGTTCCACGGCCTTGTCATCACAAGGCTCCATGACACTTGTCATCACAATGCTCCAAGACCCCTGTAATCACACTGCTCCGTGCCCTTGCCATCACAAAGCTCCATGACACATGTCATCATAATGTTCCATGGCCTTCTCCTCAAAATGCTCCATGCCCTTGTCATCACAATGCTCCAAGACCCCTGTTATCACAATACTCCATGCCTCTTGTCATCTCAATGCTCCATGAACCCTGTCATCACAATGCATCATGCACATCATCATAATGCTTCCGGCAATTGTCAGCGCAATGAAATCAAAATTCTCCATGACCTCTCTCATCACAATGCTCCATGACCCCTGTCATCAAAATACTCCATGAACATTTCCAGCCCAATGCTCCATGACACTTGTCATCACAATGATTCTTGCCCTTGTCATCCCAATGCTCCATGACCCATGTATTCACAATGATCCGTGACGCTTGTCATCACAGTGCCCCATGACACCTGTCATCACAACGCTCCATGCCTTTGTCAGCAAATTGCTACATGACCTTGTCATTACAATGCTCCATGCGCTTGTCTTCACAATACTCCATTACCATTGTCATCACAATCCTCCATGAAACTTGGGATCACATTGCTTCATGCCCTTGTCATCACAATGCTCCATGCTCCTTGAAATCAAAATGATCCATGACCTCTGTCATCACAATGCTCCAAAGCCTTGTGATCACAAAGTTCCATAACACTTGCCATCACAACGCTCCATGATGCCTGTCATCACAATATTCCATGCCCTTTTCATCACAATGCTCCATGACCTTTGTCATCCCAATTCTCAATACACTTGTCATCACAATGCGCCCTGACACTTGTTGTCAGAATGTTCCTTGAACCCTGTCACGAAAAGGCTCCATGCCTTTTTTTCACAATGTCCCATGCCGTTTTCATCAAAATGCTCCATGCTTTTGTCATCAAAATACTCCACAAGCTTGTCATCAGAGTGCTCCATGACCCTTGTCATCACAATTCTCCATGCACTTGTCAGCACAATGCTCCCTGACCCTTGTCATCACAGTGTCCAAAGCCATTGTCATCACTATGCTCCATTACCTTTGTCATCAGAATCCTCCATGACACTTGGCATCACAATGCTCCATGCCATTGTCATCACAGTGGGCCATTACATATGTCATCACAATGCTCCCTGACACCTGTCTTCACAATACTGCATGACCTGGTTATCACAATGCTCCATGTCCTTGTCATCACAATGCGCCATTCCAACTGTCATCGCAATAATCCATGAAACTTATTAGACCAATGCTCCATGCCCTTTTCATCAGAATGTGCCATTCCAACTGTCATCGCAATAATCCATGTAACTAATTAAACCAATGCTCCATGCCCTTGTCAACACAATGCTCCATGACCTTGTTATCACAATGCTCCATGACCCCTGTCATCACAATGCTCCGTGACTCCAGTCATCACAATGCTTCATGAACTTTGTCATCACAATGGTCCATGCCCTCGTCATCAACAGTCTCTGTGACCATTTTGAAAACAATGCTCCATGAACTTTTCATCACAATGCTCTTGACCCTTGTCATCACAATGCTCTATGCCTTTCTCAGCAAAATGCTCCATTACCCTTGTCATCACAATGCTTCATGCGCTTGTCAACACAGTTCTCCATGACACATGTCATCACAATGCACCATGCGCTTGTCATCACAGTGCTCCACAATCTTGTCTTCACAATGCTCCATAAATCTTGTTATCACAACGCTCCATGCACTTCTCATCAAAATGCTCTCTCACTACTGATATCAGAATATTACATCACTATTCGTCAGAATACTCCCTCATCCCTGTCATCAAAATGTTCCATGACTCCTGTCATCACAATGATACATGCACTTATCATCACAATGTTCGATGACCCCTGACATAAAAATGTTCCATAATCCCGTCATCAAAATGCTCAATGACCCTTTTCATCAAAATGCTCCATGACCCCTGACATCACAGTGTTCCATAACCACTGTCATCAAAATATTCCATGACCCTTTTCTTCAAATTGCTCCATGACCCTGTCATCACAATGCTCCCTGCCCTTCTCATCACAATGCACAACGCCCTTGTCTTCAAAATGCTCCATGACCTTTTTCATCACAAAGATCCATGACACTTGTCATCACAATGCTCCGTGTCCTTGTCATCACAGTGCTCAATGAACGCTCTCATCACATTGCTCCATGCCCTTGTCATCACAAAGCTCCATAACACATGTCATCAGAATGCTCCATGGGTTTCTCATCAAAATGATCCATGCCCTTGCCATCACAATGCTCCATTACACCTGTCATAACAATGCTCCATGACCCCTGCCATCAAGATGTTCCTTGGCCTTGTCATCACAAGGATCCATGACCCTTCTCATCACAATGCTCCAAGACCCCTGTAATCACAATGCTCCATGCCCATTTTCATCTCAATGATCCATGAACCCTGTCATCACAATGCACCATGCCCATCATCATAAAGCTTCATGCTATTGTCATCACAATGATATCACAATGCTCCATGAAGTCTGCCATAAAAATGCTGCATACCCTTGTGATCACAATATTCCATAACTCTTGTCATCACAATGCCCCTTGAAACTCGTCATCACAATTATCCATGGTCTTCTCATCACAATGCTCCATGACCTTTGTCATCACAATGCTCAATACCCTTGTCATCAAAATGCCCCCTCACACTTGTTGTCTGTATGCTCCTTGAACCCTGTCATGAGAAGGCTCCATGCCTTTCTCATCACAATGATCCATGCCCTTTTCATCACAATGCTCCAAGACATGGAGCTCCCGTCATGGAGCTTTGGGATGAAATGGTCATGGAGCATTTTGATGACAGGCGTTATGAAATACAGTGATGTCAGGGGTCATGGAACATTGTGATGATAAAGGGATGTAGCATTGTGATGACAGGGTCATGGAACATTGTGATTACAGGGGTGAGGGATGCCTAGTCATCACAGGGTTCCATGACACTTGTCATCACAATGGTGAAGACCCCTGTAATCACAGTGCTCCATGCCCTTGTCATCACAAATCTCCATGACGCATGTCATCAGAATGTTCCATGGCTTTCTCATCACAATGCTCCATGCCCTTGTCATCAGAATGCTCCAAGACCACTGTAAACACAATGCTCCATTCCCTTGTCATCACAAAGCTCAGTGACGCATGTCATCAGAATGCTCCTTGGCCTTCTCCTCACAATGATGCATGCCCTTGTCCTCACAATGTGCCAAGACCCCTGTAATCACAATGTTCCATGCCCCTTTTCATCACTATGCTCCATGATAATTGTCATCACAAGGCTCCATGATTTTCTCATCACAAGATTCCAGGACCTTGTCATCACAATGCTTCACGACCTTGTCATGAAATTTCTCAATGGCCCTTGTCATCATAAAGCTACAAGCACTAGTCATCACAATGCTCCATTATATTTGTCATCACAATCCTCCATTAAATTTGGCATCACAATACTCCCTGCCATTGTCATTGCAATGGACCATGACATATGTCATCACAATGCTCCCTGACACCTGTCTTCTCCATACTCCATGACCTTCTCTTCACAATGATCCATGCACTTGTCATGACAATGCTCCATGACTTGTCATCACAAAGCTCCATGACCCATGACCCATGTATCACACTGTTCTGTGCCCTCATCATCTCAATGCTCCATGCGACTCTCTTCACAATAATCCATGAAATATTTCAGAGCAATGCTCCATGCCCTTCTCATCAAAATGCTCCATTACCCCTGTCATAACAATGATCGATGACCCCTGCCATCACAATGTTACACGGCATTGTCATCACAAGGCTCCATGACTCATCTCATCACAATGATCAAGACCACTGTAATCACAGTGCTCCATGTCCTTGTCATCACAAACCTCCATGACGCATGTCATCAGAATGTTCCATGGCCTTCACATCACAATGCTCCATGCCCTTGTCATCACAATGCTCCGAGACCCCTGTAATCACAATATGTCATGCCCCTTTTCATCTCAATGCTCCATGAACCCTGTCATCACAATGCATCATGACCAATATCATAATGCTTCATGCTTTTGTCATCACAATGAAATCAAAATGCTCCATGACCTCTGTCATCATAATGCTCCGAAACCTTGTGATCACAATGTTCCATAACACTTATCATCACAACACCCCTTGATGCTCATCATCACCATTATCCATGGTCTTCTCATCACAATGCTCCATGACTTTTGTCATCACAATGCTCAATACACTTGTCATCACAATGCGCCCTGACACTATTCGTCAGTATGCTCCTTGAACCCTGTCATGACAAGGCTCCATGCCTTTTTCATCACCATGATCCATGCCTTTTTCATCACAATGCTCTAAGACCACTGTAATCATAATTCACCATGCACTTGTCATCACAAAGCTCAATGACACATATCATTAGAATGCTCCTTGGTCTTCACCTCACAATGCTCCATGCCCTTGTCATCCCAATGCTCCATGACCCCTGTATTCACAATGCTCTGTGACGCTTGTCATCACAGTGCTCCATGACACCTGTCATCACAATGCTCCATGACTTTGTCAGCAAAATCCTACATGACTTTGTCATTACAATGCTCTATGCGCTTGTCGTCAAAATACTCCAATACTATTTTCTTCACAATCCTCCATGAACCATGGGTTCACATTGCTTCATGCCCTTGTCATCTGAATGCTCCATGCTCCTTGAAATCAAAATGATCCATGACATCTTTCATCACAATTCTCCAAACTCTTGTGATGACAGTATTCCATAACACTTGTCATCACAACGCTGCATGCTGCCTGTCATCACAATACTCCATGCCCTTCTCATCACAATGCTCCATGACCTTTGTCATCACAATGCTCCAAACCATTGTCATCACAATGCTCTATTTCCATTGTCATCAGAATCCTCCATGACACTTGGCATCACAATGCTCCATGCCATTGTTGTCATCGGGCCATTACATATGTCATCACAATGCTCCATGACAACTGCCTTCACAATAATGCATGACCTGGTCATCACAATTATCCATGCCCTTGTGATCACAATGCGCCTTTCCAAATGTCATCACTATAATCCATGAAATTATTAGACCAATGCTCCATGCACTTTTCATCTCAATGCTCCATGCCCTTGTTATCACAATGCTTCATGACCCCTGTCATCACAATGCTCCGTGACTGCAGTCATCAAAATGCTTCATGAACTTTGTCATCACAATGGTCCATGTGCTCGTCATCAACAGTCTCTGTGTCCTTTTTAACCACAGTGCTCCATGAACTTTTCATCACAATGCTCTTTGACCCTTGTCATCACAATGCTCTATGAATTTCTCAGCACAATGCTCCATGCCTTTGTCAGAAAAATGCTCCATGACCCTTGTCATCACAGTGTGCAACACGCTTTTCATTACAACGGTCCACAAATTTGTCATCACAGTGCTCCATAAACCTTGTAATCACAATGATCCATGCCCTTTTCATCACAATGCTCCATTACACCTGTAATAACAATGCTCCATGACCCCTGCCATCAAAATGCTCCATGGCCTTGTCAACACATGGCGCGATGACACTTCTCATCACAATGCTCCAAACCCTTGTGATCACAGTGTTCCATAACACTTGTCATCACAACGATCCATGATGCCTGTCATCAAAGTACTCCATGCACTTTTCATCACAATGCTCCATGACCATTGTCATCACAATTCTCAATACACTTGTCATCACAATGCTCCCTGACACTTGTCATCAGAATGCTCCTTGACCCCTGTCAGGAAAAGGCTCCATGCCTTTTTCATCACAATGCCCCATGCCGTTTTCATCACAATGCTCCATGCCATTGTCATCAAAATACTACAGAAGCTTGACTTCAGAATGCTCCATGACCCTTGTCATCACAATTCTCCATGCACTTATCAGCACAATGCTCCCTGACCCTTGTCACCACAATGCTCCAAGCTATTGTCATCAAAATGCTCCATTACCTTTGTCATCAGATTCCTCCATGACACTTGGCATCACAATGCTCCATGCCATTGTCATCACAATGGGCCATTACATATGTTATCACAATACTCCCTGACAGCTGTATTCACAATACTGCATGACCTGGTCATCACAATGCTCCATGAACTTGTCATCACAATGCGCCATTCCAACTGTCATTGCAATAATCAATGAAACATATTAGACCAATGTTCCATGCCCTTGTCATCACAATTCTCCATGCCCTTGTTATCACAATGCTCCATGACCCCTGTCATCACAATGCTCCGTGACTCCAGTCATCACAATGCTTCACGACGTTTGCATCACAGTGTTCCATGCCCTCGTCATCAACAGTCTCTGTGACCATTTTAACCACAATGCTCCATGAACATTACATCACAATGCTCTTTGACCCTTGTTATCACAATGCACTATGCCTTTCTCAGCACAATGCTCCATAACCCTTGTCATCACAATGCTCCATGCGCTTGTCAGAACAATGCTCCACGACACATGTCATCACAATGCACCATTCGCTTGTCATCAGAGTGCTCCACAAACTTGTCATCACAATGCTCCATAAACCTTGTCATCACAATGCTCCATGCACATCTCAACAAAATGCACTCTCACCATTGATATCACAATGTTACATCAATATTCGTCACAATACTCCCTCACCCCTGGCATCACAATGTTCCATAACTCCTGTCATCAACATGCTACATGCATTATCATCACAATATTCGATGACCCCTGACAACACAATGTTCCATCACCCCTGTCATCAAAATGCTCCATGATCCTTTTCATCAATTTGCTCCGTGTCCCTGTCATCAAAATGCTCCCTGCCCTTCTCATCACAATGCACAACACACTTGTCATCAAAATGCTCCATGACCTTTGTCATCACAAAGATCCATGACGCTTGGGATCACAGTGCTCCATGTCATTGTCATCACGATGCTCCATGAATGCTCTCATCACATTGCTCCATGCCCTTGTCATCACAAAGCTCCATGACACATGTCATCAGAATGCTCCATGGCCTTCTCCTCACAATGCACCTCACCCTTGCCATCCAATGCTCCATTACGCCTGTCATAACAATGCTCCATGACTCCTGCCATCACGGTGTTCCATGGCCTTGTCATCACAAGCTCCATGACCCTTCTCATCACAATGCTCCAAGACCCCTGTAATCACAATGCTCCATGCCCCTTTTCATCTCAATGATCCATGAACCCTGTCATCACAATGCACTATGCCCATCATCATAATGCTTCATGCTATTGTCATCACAATGAAATCAAAATGCTCCATGACCTCTGTCATAACAATGTTCCAAACACTTGTGACCACAATATTCCATAACACTTGTCATCATAATGTCCCATGACTCTCGTCATGACAATTAACCATGGTCTTCTCATCACAATGCTCCTTGATCTTTGTCATCACATTGCTCAATACACTTGTCATCAAAATGCTCCCTGACACTTGTTGTCTGTATGCTCATTGTACCCTGTCATGAGAATGCTCCATGCCTTTTTCATCACAATGATCCATGCCCTTTTCATCACAATGCTCCAAGACCCCTGTAATCACAATGCTCCATGCCCTTGTTAGCACAAAGCTCAATGACGCATGTCATTAGAATGCTCCTTGGCCTTCTCCTCACAATGCTCCATGCCCATGTCATCACAATGTTCTAAGACCCCTGTAATCACAATGGTCCATGTCCCTTTTCTTCAGTATGCTCCATGAGATTTGTCATCACAAGGCTCCATGGTTTTCTCATCACAATGCTCCAGGACCTTGTCATCACAATGCTTCATGACTTGTCATGAAAATTCTCAATGGCCCTTGTCATCATAATGCTCCAAGCCCTAGTCATCACAATGCTCCATTATATTTGTCATCACAATCCTCCATTACAATTGGCATCACAATGCTCCCTGCCATTGTCATCGCAATGGACCATGACATATGTCATCAAAATGCTCCCTGACAACTTTCTTCAAAATACTCCATGAACTTCTCATCAAAATGCTCCATGACCCTGTCATTACAATGCTTCATGCCCTTGTCATCACAGTGTTCCATGATCCCTGTCATCACAATGCTCCGTGACTCCAGGCATCACAATGCTTCATAACATTTGTCATCACAGTGGTCCATGCCCACATCATCCCAAGGCTCTGTGGCCTTTGTAACCACAATGCTCCATGAACTGTTCATCACAATGCTCTGTGACCCTTGTCATCACAATGCTCCATGCCTTTGTCAGAAAAATGCTCCATGACCCTTGTCATCACAGTGTGCCACGCACTTTTAATCACAACGGTCCACAAATTTGTCATCGCAATGCTCCATAAACCTTGAAATCACAATGCTCCTTTCCCTTCTCATCACAATGCTCCATTACCACTATCATAACAATGATCCATGACCCCTGCCATCACAATGTTCCACGACCTTGTCATCACAAGGCTCCAAGACACTTGTCATCACAATGCTCCAAGACCCCTGTCATCACAATGCTCCATGCCCTTGTCATCACAAAGCTCCATGACACATGTCATCAGAATGTTCCATGGCTTTCTCTTCAAAATGCTCAATGCACTTGTCATCACAGTGCTCCAAGACCCCTGTAATCACAATGCTCCATGCCCCATTTCATCAGTATGCTCCATGAGATATGTCATCACAAGGCTCCATGGTTTACTCATCATAATGCTCCAGGACCTTTTCATCACAATGCTTCACGACCTTGCCATGAAAATTCTCAATGGCCCTTGTCATCATAATACTCCAAGCCCTAGTCATCACAATGCTCCATTATATTTGTCATCACAGTCCTCCATTACATTTGGCATCACAATGCTCCCTGCCATTGTCATCACAATAGACCATGACCTATGTAATCACAATGCTCCCTGACCCCTATCTTCACAATACTCCATGCCCTTGTCATCCCAATGCTCCATGCCCTGGTCATCACAATGCTCCATGACACCTGTCATCCCAATGTTCCGTGACTCCAGGCATCACAATGCTTCATAACATTTGTCATCACCGTGGTCGATGCCCGTGTCATCACAAGGCTCTGTTACATTTGTAACGACAATGCTCCATGATCTTTTCATCACAATGCTCTGTAACCCTTGTCATCACAATGCTACATGCCTTTGTAAGAAAAATGCTCCATGACCCCTGTCATGACACTTGTCATCACAATTCTGCATGCACTTGTCAGCACCATGCTCCCTGACCCTTGTCATCACAATGCTCCAAGCCATTGTCATCACAGTGCTCCATTACCTTTGTCATCAGAATCCTCCATGACACCTGTCTTCACAATACTGCATGACCTGGTCATCACAATGCTCCATACCCTTGTCATCACAGTGAACCATTCCAACTGTCATCACAATAATCCATGAAACTTATTAGACCAATGCTCCATGCCCTTGTCATCACAATGCTCCATGCCTTTGTTATCATATTGCTCCATGACCACTGTCATCACAATGCTCCGAGACTCCAGTCATCACAATGCTTCATGACCTTTGTCATCACAATGGTCCATGCCCTCATCATCAACAGTCTCTGTGACCTTTTTAACCACAATGCTCCATGAACATTTCATCACAATGCTCTTTGACCCTTGTCATCACAATGCTCTATGCCTTTCTCAGCACAATTCTCCATGAAACTTGTCATCACAATGCTCCATGCGCTTGTCAGAACAATTCTCCGCGACACATGTCATCACAATGCACCATTCGCTTGTCATCAGAGTGCTCCACAATCTTGTCATCACAAAGCTCCATAAACATTGTCATCACAATGCTCCATGCACTTCTCATCAAAATGCTCTCTCACCATTGATATCACAATGTTACATCACTATTCGTCACAATACTCCCTCACACCTGGCATCACAATGTTCCATAACTCCTGTCATCAACATGCTACATGCATTATCATCACAATATTCGATGACCCCTGACAACACAATGTTCCATCACACCTGTCATCAAAATGCTCCATGATCCTTTTCATCAATTTGCTCCGTGACCCTGTCATCAAAATGTTCCCTGCACTTCTCATCACAATGCACAACACACTTGTCTTCAAAATGCTCCATGACTTTGTCATCACAAAGATCCATGACGCTTGGGATCACAGTGCTCCATGTCATTGTCATCACGATGCTCCATGAACGCTCTCATCACATTGCTCCATGCCCTTGTCATCACAAAGCTCCATGACACATGTCATCAGAATGCTCCATGGCCTTCTCCTCACAATGCACCACGCCCTTGCCATCACAATGCTCCATTACCCCTGTCATGACAATGCTCCATGAATCCTGCCATCACGATGTTCCATGGCCTTGTCATCACAAGCTCCATGACCCTTCTCATCACAATGCACCAAGACCCCTGTAATCACAATGCTCCATGCCCCTTTTCATCTCAATGATCTATGAACCCTGTCATCACAATGCACCATGCCCATCATCATAATGCTTCATGCTATTGTCATCACAATGAAATCAAAATGCTCCATGACCACTGTCATAACAATGCTCCAAACCCTTGTGATCACAATATTCCATAACACTTGTCATCACAATGTCCCATGACTCTCGTCATCACAATTATCCATGGTCTTCTCATCACAATGCTCAATACACTTGTCATCAAAATGCTCCCTGACACTTGTTGTCTGTATGCTCATTGTACCCTGTCATGAGAAGGCTCCATGCCTTTTTCATCACAATGATCCATGCCCTTTTCATCACAATGCTCCAAGAACCCTATAATCACAATGCTCCATGCCCTTGCCATCACAAAGCTCAATGACGCATGTCATTAGAATGCTCCTTGGCCTTCTCCTCACAATGCTCCATGCCCATGTCATCACAATGTTCTAAGACTCCTGTAATCACAATGGTCCATGTCCCTTTTCTTCAGTATGCTCCATGAGAATTGTCATCACAAGGTTCCATGATTTTCTCATCACAATGCTCCAGGACATTGTCATCACAATGCTTCATGACGTGTCATGAAAATTCTCAATGGCCCTTGTCATCATAATGCTCCAATCCCTAGTCATCACAATGCTCCATTATATTTGTCATCACAATCCTCCATTACATTTGGCATCACAATGCTCCCTGCCATTGTCATCGCAATTGACCATGACATATGTCATCACAATGCTCCCTGACACCTTTCTTCAAAATACTCCATGAACTTCTCATCAAAATGCTCCATGACCCTGTCATTACAATGCTCCATGCCCTTGTCATCACAGTGCTCCATGATCCCTGTCATCACAATGATCCGTGACTCCAGGCATCACAATGCTTCATAACATTTGTCATCACAGTGGTCCATGCCCACGTCATCCCAAGGCTCTGTGGCCTTTGTAACCATGAATGCTCCATGAACTATTCATCACAATGCTCTGTGACACTTGTCATCACAATGCTCCATGCCTTTGTCAGAAAAATGCTCCATGACACTTGTCATCACAATGTGCCACGCGCTTTTCATCACAACGGTCCACAAATTTGTCATCGCAATGCTCCATAAACCTTGAAATCAGAATGCTCCTTTCCCTTCTCATCACAATGCTCCATTACCCCTATCATAACAATGATCCATGACCCCTGCCATCACAATGTTCCACGACCTTGTCATCAAAAGGCGCCAAGACACTTGTCATCACAATGCTCCAAGACCCCTGTAATCACAATGCTCCATGCCCTTGTCATCACAAAGCTCCATGACACATGTCATTAGAATGTTCCATGGCTTTCTCTTTAAAATGCTCCATGCCTTGTCATCACAGTGCTCCAAGACCCCTGTAATCACAATGCTCCATGCCCCATTTCATCAGTATGCTCCATGAGATATGTCATCACAAGGCTCCATGGTTTACTCATCACAATGCTCCAGGACCTTGTCATCACAATGCTTCACGACCTTGCCATGAAAATTCACCATGGCCCTTGTCATCATAATACTCCAAGCCCTAGTCATCACAATGCTCCATTATATTTGTCATCACAATCCTCCATTACATTTGGCATCACAATGCTCCCTGCCATTGTCATCGCAATGGACCATGACATATGTCATCACCATGCTCCCTGACACCTATCTTCACTATACTCCATGACCTTCTCATCACAATGCTCCAAGACCCCTGTAATCACAATGCTCCATGCCCCTTTTCATCTCAATGATCCATGAACACTGTCATCACAATGCACCATGCCCATGTCATCACAATGTTCTAAGACTCCTGTAATCACAATGGTCCATGTCCCTTTTCTTCAGTATGCTCCATGAGATTTGTCATCACAAGGCTCCATGTTTTTCTCATCACAATGCTCCAGGAACTTTTCATCACAATGCTTCATGACTTGTCATGAAAATTCTCAATGGCCCTTGTCATCATAATGCTCCAAGCCCTAGTCATCACAATGCTCCATTATATTTGTCATCACAATCCTCCATTACATTTGGCATCACAATGCTCCCTGCCATTGTCATCGCAATGGACCATGACATATGTCATCACAATGCTCCCTGACACCTTTCTTCAAAATACTCCATGAACTTCTCATCAAAATGCTCCATGACCCTGTCATTACAATGCTCCTTGCCCTTGTCACCACAGTGCTCCATGATCCCTGTCATCACAATGCTCCGTGACTCCAGGCATCACAATGCTTCATAACATTTGTCATCACAGTGGTCCATGCCCACGTCATCCCAAGGCTCTGTGGCCTTTGTAACCAGAATGCTCCATGAACTATTCATCACAATGCTCTGTGACCCTTGTCATCACAATGCTCCATGCCTTTGTCAGAAAAATGCTCCATGACACTTGTCATCACAATGTGCCATGCGCTTTTCATCACAACGGTCCCCAAATTTGTCATCGCAATGCTCCATAAACCTTGAAATCACAATGCTCATTTCCCTTCTCATCACAATGCTACATTACCCTTATCATAACCATGATCCATGACCCCTTCCATCACTATGTTCCACGACCTTGTCATCCCAAGGCTCCAAGACACTTGTCATCACAATGCTCTAAGACACCTGTAATCACAATGCTCCATGCCCTTGTCATCACCAAGCTCCATGACACATGTCATCAGAATGTTCCATGGCTTCCTCTTCAAAATGCTCCATGCCTTTGTCATCACAGTGCTCCAAGACCCCTGTAATCACAATGCTCCATGCCCCATTTCATCAGTATGCTCCATGAGATATGTCATCACAAGGCTCCATGGTTTACTCATCACAATGCTCCAGGACCTTGTCATCACAATGCTTCACGACCTTGCCATGAAAATTCTCAATGGCCCTTGTCATCATAGTGCCCCAAACCCTAGTCATCACAATGCTCCATTATAATTGTCATCACAATCCTCCATAACATTTGGCATCACAATACTCCCTGCCATTGTCATCGCAATGGACCATGACATATGTCATCACAATGCTCCCTGACACCTATCTTCACAATACTCCATGACCTTCTCATCACAATGCTCCATGCCCTTGTCATCACAATGCTCCATGACACCTGTCATCACAATGATCCGTGACTCCAGGCATCACAATGCTTCATAACATTTGTCATCACAGTGGTCGATGCCCGCGTCATCACAAGGCTCTCTGACCTTTGTAACGACAATGCTCCATGATATTTTCAGCACAATGCTCCGTGACCCTTGTCATAACAATGCTACATGCCTTTGTAAGAAAAATGTTCCATGACCCCTGTCATGACACTTGTCATCACAATTCTGCATGCACTTGTCAGCACCATGCTCCCTGACCCTTGTCATCACAATGCTCCAAGCCATTGTCATCACAGTGCTCCATTACCTTTGTCATCAGAATCCTCCATGACACCTGTCTTCACAATACTGCATGACCTGGTCATCACAATGCTCCATACCCTTGTCATCACAATGCACCATTCCAACTGTCATCACAATAATCCATGAAACTTATTAGACCAATGCTCCATGCCCTTGTCATCACAATGCTCCATGCCCTTGTTATCACAATGCTCCATGACCACTGTCATCACATTGCTCCGTGACTCCAGTCATCACAGTGCTTCATGACCTTTGTCATCACAATGGTCCATGCCCTCGTCTTCAACAGTCTCTGTGACCTTTTTAACCACAATGCTCCATGAACTTTTCATCACAATGCTCTTTGACCCTTGTCATCACAATGCTCTATGCCTTTCTCATCACAATGCTCCATGCCACTTGTCATCACAATGCTCCATGCGCTTGTCAGAACAATGCTCCACGACACATGTCATCACAATGCACCATTCGCTTGTCATCAGAGTGCTCCACAAACTTGTCATCACAATGCTCCATAAACCTTGTCATCACAATGCTCCATGCACTTCTCATCAAAATGCTCTCTCACCATTGATATCACAAAGTTACATCACTATTCGTCACAATACTCCCTCACCCCTGGCATCACAATGTTCCATAACTCCTGTCATCAACATGCTACATGCATTATCATTACAATATTCGATATCCCCTGACAACACAATGTTCCATCACCCCTGTCATCAAAATGCTCCATGATCCTTTTCATCAATTTGCTCCATGACCCTGTCATCAAAATGCTCCCTGTCCTTCTCATCACAATGCACAACACACTTGTCATCAAAATGCTCCATGACCTTTGTCATCACAAAGATCCATGACGCTTGGGATCACAGTGCTCCATGTCATTGTCATCACGATGCTCCATGAACGCTCTCATCACATTGCTCCATGCCCTTGTCATCACAAAGCTCCATGACACATGTCATCAGAATGCTCAATGGCCTTCTCCTCACAATGCACCTCACCCTTGCCATCACAATGCTCCATTACCCCTTTCATAATAATGCTCCATGACTCCTGCCATCACGGTGTTCCATGGCCTTTTCATCACAAGCTCCATGACCCTTCTCATCACAATGTTCCAAGATCCCTGTAATAACAATGCTCCATGCCCCTTTTTATCTCAATGATCCATGAACCCTGTCATCACAATACACAATGCCCATCATCATAATGCTTCATGCTATTGTCATCACAATGAAATCAAAATGCTCCATGACCTCTGTCATAACAATGCTCCAAACCCTTGTGATCACAATATTCCATAACACTTGTCATCACAATGTCCCATGACTCTCGTCATGACAATTAACCATGGTCTTCTCATCACAATGCTCCTTGATCTTTGTAATCACAATGCTCAATACACTTGTCAACAAAATGCTCCCTGACACTTGTTGTCTGTATGCTCATTGTACCCTGTCATGAGAAGGCTCCATGCCTTTATCATCACAATGATCCATGCCTTTTTCATCACAATGCTCCAAGACCACTGTAATCACAATGCTCCATGCCCTTGTCATCACAAAGCTCAATGACGCATGTCATTAGAATGCTCCTTGGCCTTCTCCTTACAATGCTCCATGCCCATGTCATCACAATGTTCTAAGACCCCTGTAATCACAATGGTCCATGTCCCTTTTCTTCAGTATGTTCCATGAGATTTGTCATCACAAGGCTCCATGGTTTTCTCATCACAATGCTCCAGGACATTGTCATCACAATGCTTCATGACTTGTCATGAAAATTCTCAATGGCCCTTGTCATCACAATGCTCCATTATATTTGTCATCACAATCCTCCATTACATTTGGCATCACAATGCACCCTGCCATTGTCATCGCAATGGACCATGACATATGTCATCACAATGCTCCCTGACACCTTTCTTCAAAATACTCCATGAACTTCTCATCAAAATGCTCCATGACCCTGTCATTACAATGCTCCTTGCCCTTGTCACCACAGTGCTCCATGATCCCTGTCATCACAATGCTCCGTGACTCCAGGCATCACAATGCTTCATAATATTTGTCATCACAGTGGTCCATGCCCACGTCATCCCAAGGCTCTGTGGCCTTTGTAACCACAATGCTCCAAGAACTGTTCATCACAATGCTCTGTGACCACTGTCATCACAATGCTCCATGCCTTTGTCAGAAAAATGCTCCATGACCCTTTTCATCACAGTGTGCCATGCACTTTTCATCACAACGGTCCACAAATTTGTCATTGCAATGCTCCATAAACGTTGAAATCACAATGCTCCTTTCCCTTCTCATCACAATGCTCCATTACCACTATCATAACAATGATCCATGACCCCTGTAATCACAATGCTCCATGCCCTTGTCATCACAAAGCTCCATGACACATGTCATCAGAATGTTCCATGGCCTTCTCTTCAAAATGCTCCATGCCTTTGTCATCACAGTGCTCCAAGACCCCTGTAATCACAATGCTCCATGCCCCATTTCATCAGTATGCTCCATGAGATTTGTCATCACAAGGCTCCATGGTTTTCTCATCACAATGCTCCAGGACTTGTCATCACAATGCTTCACGACCTTGCCATGAAAATTCTCAATGGCCCTTGTCATCATAATGCTCCAAGCCCTAGTCATCACAATGCTCCATTATATTTGTCACCACAATCCTCCATTATATTTGGCATCACAATGCTCCCTGCCATTGCCATCGCAATGGACCATGACATATGCCATCACAATGCTCCCTGACACCTATCTTCACAATACTCCATGACCTTCTCATCACAATGCTCCATGCCCTTGTCATCACAATGCTCCATGACACCTGTCATCCCAATGTTCCGTGACTCCAGGCATCACAATGCTTCATAACATTTGTCATCACAGTGGTCGATGCCCGCATCATCACAAGGCTCTGTGACCTTTGTAACGACAATGCTGCATGATCTTTTCATCACAATGCTCCGTGACCCTTGTCATCACAATGCTACATGCCTTTGTAAGAAAAATGCTCCATGACCCGTGTCATGACACTTGTCATCACAATTCTGCATGCACTTGTCAGCACCATGCTCCCTGACCCTTGTCATCACAATGCTCCAAGCCATTTTCATCACAATGCTCCATTACCTTTGTCATCAGAATCCTCCATGACACCTGTCTTCACAATACTGCATGACCTGGTCATCACAATGCTCCATACCCTTGTCATCACAATGCACCATTCCAACTGTCATCACAATAATCCATGAAACTTATTAGACCAATGCTCCATGCCCTTGTCATCACAATGCTCCATGCCCTTGTTATCACAATGCTCCATGACCACTGTCATCACAATGCTCCGTGACTCCAGTCATCACAATGCTTCATGACCTTTGTCATCACAGTTGACAATGCCCTCGTCATCAACAGTCTCTGTGACATTTTTAACCACAATGCTCCATGAACTTTTCATCACAATGCTTTTGACCCTTGTCATCACAATGCTCTATGCCTTTCTCAGCACAATGCTCCATGACACTTGTCATCACAATGCTCCATGCGCTTGTCAGAACAATGCTCCATGACACATGTCATCACAATGCACCATACGCTTGTCATCAGAGTGCTCCACAATCTTGTTATCACAGTGCTCCATAAACCTTGTCATCACAATGCTCCATGCACTTCTCTTCAAAATGCTCTCTCACCATTGATATCACAATGTTACATCACTATTCGTCACAATACTCCCTCACCCCTGGCATCACAATGTTCCATAACTCCTGTCATCAACTTGCTACATGCATTATCATCACAATATTCGATGACCCCTGACAACACAATGTTCCATCACCCCTGTCATCAAAATGCTCCATGATCCTTTTCATCAAATTGCTCCATGACCCTGTCATCAAAATGCTCCCTGCCCTTCTCATCACAATGCACAACACACTTGTCATCAAAATGCTCCATGACCTTTGTCATCACAAAGATCCATGACGCTTGGGATCACAGTGCTCCATGTCATTGTCATCACGATGCTCCATGAACGCTCTCATCACATTGCTCTGTGACACCTGTCATCACAATGCTCTGTGACTCCAGTCATCACAATGCTTCATATCATTTCTCATCACAGTGGTCCATGCCTGCGCCATCACAAGGCTCTGTGACCTTTGTAACCACAATGCTCTATGAAATTTCCAGCACAATGCTCCGTGATCCTAGTCATCACAATGCTCCACTCCTTTGTCAGAAAAATCCTCCATGACTCTTGTCATCACAAAGTGCCACGCGCTTTTTATCACAACGTTCCACAAATTTGTCATGGCAATGCTCCATAAAGCTTGTAATCACAATGCTCCAATGCCCTTCTCATCACAGTGCTCCATTACACCTGTCATACGAATGCTCCATGACCCCTGCCATCACATTGTTCCATGGCCTTGTCATCACAAGGCTCCATGACACATGTCTTCACAATGCTCCAATACCCCTGTAATCACAATGCTCCATGCCCTTGTCATCACAAAGCTCCATGACACATGTCATCATAATGTTCCATGGCCTTCTCATCAAAATGCTCCATGCCCTTGTCATCACAATGCTCCCAGACCACTGTAATCACAATGCTCCATGCCCCTTTTCATCTCAATGCTCCATGAACCCAGTCTTCACAATGCATCATACCCATCATCATAATGCTTCTGGCTACTGTCACCACAATGAAATCAAAATTCTCCATGACCTCTGTCATCACAATGCTTCATGAACCCTGTCATCACAATACTCCATGAACATTTTCAGCCCAATGCTCCTTAACCCTGTCATCACAATGCATCATGCCCATCATCATAATGCTTCTGGCTACTGTCACCACAATGAAATCAAAATTCTCCATGACCTCTGTCATCACAATGCTTCATGACCTCTGTCATCACAATATTCCATTACCATTGTCATCACAATCCTCCATGAACCTTGGGATCACATTGTTTCATGCCCTTGTCATCACAATGCTCCATACTCCTTGAAATCAAAATGATCCATGACCTCTGTCATCACAATGCTCCAAACCCTTGTAATCACAAAGTTCCATAACACTTGTCATCACAATGCTCCATGATGCCTGTCATCACAATACTCCATGCCCTTTTCATCACAATGCTCCATGAAGTTTGTCATCACAATTCTGAATACACTTGTCATCACAATGCTCCCTGACACTTGTCTTCAGAATGCTCCTTGAACCCTGTCACGAAAAGGCTCCAAGCCGTTTTCATCACAATGCCCCATGCCGTTTTCATCACAATGCTCCATGCCATTGTCATCAAAATACACCACAAGCTTGTCATCAGAATGCTCTGTGACCCTTATCATCACAATTATCCATGCACTTTTCAGCACAATGCTACCTGACCCTTGTCATCACAATGGCCCAAGCCATTGTCATCACAATGCTCCCTTACCTTTGTCATCAGAATCCTCCATGACACTTGGCATCTCAATGCTCCATGCCCTTGTCATCACAATGGGCCATTCCAAGTGTCATCGCAATAATCCATGAAACTTATTAGACTAATGCCCCATGCCCTTTTCATCACAATGTGCCATTCCAACTGTCATCGCAATAATCCATGAAAGTTATTAGACCAATGCTCCATGCCCTTGTCATCACAATGCTCCATGCCCTTGTTATCACAATGCTCCATGAGCCCTGTCATCACAATGCTCCGTGACTCCAGTCATCACAATGCTTCATGCCCTTTGTCATCACAATGGTGCATGCCCTCGTCATCAACATTCTCTGTGACCTTTTTATCCACAATGCTCCATGAACATTTCATCACAATGCTCTTTGATCCTTTTCATCACAATGCTCTATGCCTTTCTCAGCACAATGCTCCATGACACTTGTCATCACAATGCTCCATGCGCTTGTCAAAACAATGCTCCACGACACATGTCATCACAATGCACCATGTACATGTCATCACAGTGCTCCACAATCTTGTCATCACAATGCTCCATAAACCTTATCATCACAATGCTCCATGCACTTCTCATCAATATGCTCTCTCACCACTGATATCACAATGTTGCATCACTATTCATCACAATAATCCTACATCCCTGTAATCACAATGTTCCATGACTCCTGTCATCACAGTGCTACATGCACTTATCATCACAATGTTCGATGACCTATGACATCACAATGTTCCATAAGCCATGTCATCAATATGCTCCATGACCATTTTCATCAAAAGGCTCCATGTCCCCTAACATCACAATGCTCCATACCCCTTGTCATTACAGTGCTCCATGACGCTTGTCATCACAATTATCCATGAACTTCTCATGACAATGCTCCACGGTGTTGCCATCGCAATGCTCCATGCCCTGGTCATCACAATGCTCCATGTTCCCTGTCATCACAATTCTCCACGTCCTTGGCATCACTATGTTCCATGACACTTCTCATCAGAGTGTTACTTGCTTTGTCAGCACAATGCTCCACAAGCTTGTCATCAGCATGCTCCATGCCCCTTGTCATCACAATTCTCCACGTGCTTGTCATCACAATGCTCCATGACAGTTCTCATCACAATGTTACATGCTTTTGTCATCACAATTCTCCATGCACATGTCATCGCAATGCCCCATGTCCCCTGTCATAGCAAACTCCATGCCTTTGTCATCACAATGCTTCACGACATTTTCATCAAAATTCTCAAAGGCCATTGTCATCACAATGCTCCATTACCCTTGTCATCACAATGCTCCATGCCCTTGTAATCACAAAGCTCAATGACGCATGCCATCAGAATGCTACTTGGTCTTCCCCTCACAATGATCCATGCCCTTGTCATCACAATGTTCCAAGACCCCTGTATTCTCAATGCTCCATGCCCCTTTTCATCAGTATGCTCCATGAGACTTGTCATCACAAGGCTCCATGGATTTGTGATCACAATGCTCCAAGACTTTGTCATCACAATGCTTCACGACCATGTCATGAAAATTTTCAATGGCCCTTGTCATCATAATGCTCCAAGCCCCAGTCATCACAATGCTCCTTTATATTTGTCATCACGATCCTCCATTACATTTGGAATCAAAATTATCCATGCCATTGTCATCGCAATGGACCATGACATATATCATCACAATGCTCCCTGACACCTGTCTTCACAATATTCCATGACCTTCTCATCACAATGCTCCATGCCGTTGTCATCACAACGAACCATGCACACTGTCATCACAGTAATCTATTAAACTTGTCAGACCAATGCTCCATGCCCCTGTCATCACAATGCTCCATGCCCTTGCCATCACAATGCTCCATGAACCCTGTCATCACAATGCTCCGTGACTCCAATCATCACAATGCTTCATAACGTTTGTCATCACAATATTCCATGCCCGCATCGTCACAAGGCTCTGTAACCATTGTAACCACAATGCTCTATGAACATTTCATCACAATTCTCTGTGACCCTTGTCATCAGAATGCTTCATGTCTTTGTCAGAACAATGCTCCATGACCATTGTCATCACAAAGTGCCACGCGCATTTCATCAAAACGGTCCACAACCTTGTCATTGCAGTGCTCCATAAACCTTGTAATCACAATGGTCCATGCACTCCTCATCAAAATGCTCTCTTAACAGAGATATCACAATGTTCCATCACTAGTCATTACAATACTCCCTCACCCCTGTAATCACAATGTTCCATGACCCTGTCATCACAATGCTACATCCCTTTATCATCACAATGTTCCATGACCCCTGACATCACTGTATTCCATAACGCCTGTCATCAAAATGCTCCATGACCCATGTCATCCCAAAGCTCCATGACCCCTGACGTCACAATGTTCTATAACCCCTGCCATCAAAAGGTTCCATTACAGTTTTTATTAAATTGCTGCATGACTCGGTCATCAAAATGTTCCCTGCCCTTCTCATCACAATGCACCATGCCCTTGTCATCAAAAGGCTCCATGAGTTGTCATCACAAAGCTCCATGTCCCTTGGTATCACAATGCTCCATGTCATTGTCATCACAATGCTCCATGAACCCTCTCATCACATTGCTCCATGCCCTTGTCATCACAAAGCTCCATAACACTTGTCATCACAATGCTCGATGCCCTTCTCATCACAATGCTCCATGCCCTTTTCATTACAATCCTGCATGACCAATGTATCATAGTGTTCTGTACCTTGTCATCACAATGCTCCATGCCCACTCTCATCACAATAATCCATGAAACATTTCAGACCAATGTTCCATGCCCTTCTCATCAAAATGCTCCATTACCCCTGTCATAACAATGATCCATGACCCCTGCCATCACAATGTTACACGGCATTGTCATCACAAGGCTCCATGACTCATCTCATCACAATGATCAAGACCACTGTAATCACAGTGCTCCATGCCCTTGTCATCACAAACCTCCATGACGCATGTCATCAGAATGTTCCATGGCCTTCACATCACAATGCTCCATGCCCTTGTCATCACAATGCTCCGAGACACCTGTAATCACAATATGTCATGCCCCTTTTCATCTCAATGCTCCATGAACCCTGTCATCACAATGCATCATGCCCAATATCATAATGCTTCATGCTTTTGTCATCACAATGAAATCAAAATGCTCCATGACTTCTGTCATCATAATGCTCTGAACCATTGTGATCACAACGTTCCATAACACTTATCATCACAACACCCCATGATGCTCATCATCACCATTATCCATGGTCTTCTCATCACAATGCTCCATGACTTTTGTCATCACAATGCTCAATACACTTGTCATCACAATGCGCCCTGACACTATTCGTCAGTATGCTCCTTGCACCCTGTCATGACAAGGCTCCATGCCTTTTTCATCACCATGATCCATGCCTTTTTCATCACAATGCTCTAAGACCACTGTAATCATAATTCACCATGCACTTGTCATCACAAAGCTCAATGACACATATCATTAGAATGCTCCTTGGTCTTCACCTCACAATGCTCCATGCCCTTGTCATCCCAATGCTCCATGACCCCTGTATTCACAATGCTCTGTGACGCTTGTCATCACAGTGCTCCATGACACCTGTCATCACAATGCTCCATGACTTTGTCAGCAAAATGCTACATGACTTTGTCATTACAATGCTCTATGCGCTTGTCGTCAAAATACTCCAATACTATTTTCTTCACAATCCTCCATGAACCATGGGTTCACATTGCTTCATGCCCTTGTCATCTGAATGCTCCATGCTCCTTGAAATCAAAATGATCCATGACATCTCTCATCACAATTCTCCAAACTCTTGTGATGACAGTATTCCATAACACTTGTCATCACAACGCTGCATGCTGCCTGTCATCACAATACTCCATGCCCTTCTCATCACAATGCTCCATGACCTTTGTCATCACAATGCTCCAAACCATTGTCATCACAATGCTCTATTTCCATTGTCATCAGAATCCTCCATGACACTTGGCATCACAATGCTCCATGCCATTGTTGTCATCGGGCCATTACATATGTCATCACAATGCTCCATGACAACTGCCTTCACAATAATGCATGACCTGGTCATCACAATTATCCATGCCCTTGTGATCACAATGCGCCTTTCCAAATGTCATCACTATAATCCATGAAATTATTAGACCAATGCTCCATGCACTTTTCATCTCAATGCTCCATGCCCTTGTTATCACAATGCTTCATGACCCCTGTCATCACAATGCTCCGTGACTGCAGTCATCAAAATGCTTCATGACCTTTGTCATCACAATGGTCCATGTGCTCGTCATCAACAGTCTCTGTGTCCTTTTTAACCACAGTGCTCCATGAACTTTTCATCACAATGCTCTTTGACCCTTGTCATCACAATGCTCTATGAATTTCTCAGCACAATGCTCCATGCCTTTGTCAGAAAAATGCTCCATGACCCTTGTCATCACAGTGTGCAACACGCTTTTCATTACAACGGTCCACAAATTTGTCATCACAGTGCTCCATAAACCTTGTAATCACAATGATCCATGCCCTTTTCATCACAATGCTCCATTACACATGTAATAACAATGCTCCATGACCCCTGCCATCAAAATGCTCCATGGCCTTGTCAACACATGGCTCGACGACACTTCTCATAACAATGCTCCAAACCCTTGTGATCACAGTGTTCCATAACACTTGTCATCACAACGCTCCATGATGCCTGTCATCAAAGTACTCCATGCACTTTTCATCACAATGCTCCATGACCATTTCATCACAATGCTTCATGACTTGTCATGAAAATTCTCAATGGCCCTTGTCATCATAATGCTCCAAGCCCTAGTCATCACAATGCTCCATTATATTTGTCATCACAATCCTCCATTACATTTGGCATCACAATGCTCCCTGCCATTGTCATCGCAATGGACCATGACATATGTCATCACAATGCTCCCTGACACCTTTCTTCAAAATACTCCATGAAATTCTCATCAAAATGCTCCATTACCCTGTGATTACAATGCTCCATGCCCTTGTCATCACAGTGCTCCATGATCCCTGTCATCACAATGTTCCGTGACTCCAGGCATCACAATGCTTCATAACATTTGTCATCACAGTGGTCCATGCCCACGTCATCCCAAGGCTCTGTGGCCTTTGTAACCAGAATGCTCCATGAACTATTCATCACAATGCTCTGTGACCCTTGTCATCACAATGCTCCATGCCTTTGTCAGAAAAATGCTCCATGACACTTTTCATCACAATGTGCCACGCACTTTTCATCACAACGGTCCACAAATTTGTCATTGCAATGCTCCATAAACCTTGAAATCACAATGCTCCTTTCCCTTCTCATCACAGTGCTCCATTACCCCTATCATAACAATGATCCATGAACCCTGCCATCACAATGTTCCACGACATTGTCATCACAAGGCTCCAAGACACTTGTCATTACAATGCTCCAAGACCCCTGTAATCACAATGCTCCATGCCCTTGTCATCACAAAGCTCCATGACACATGTCATCAGAATGTTCCATGGCTTTCTCTTCAAAATGCTCCATGCCTTGTCATCACAGTGCTCCATGAGCTTGTCAGAACAATTCTCCACGACACATGTCATCACAATGCACCATTCGCTTGTCATCAGAGTGCTCCACAATCTTGTCATCACAAAACTCCATAAACATTGTCATCACAATGCTCCATGCACTTCTCATCAAAATGCTCTCTTACCATTGATATCACAATGTTACATCACTATTCGTCACAATACTCCCTCACCCCTGGCATCACAATGTTCCATAACTCCTGTCATCAACATGCTACATGCATTATCATCACAATATTCGATGACACCTGACAACACAATGTTCCATCACCCCTAATATCAAAATGCTCCATGGTCCTTTTCATCAATTTGCTCCGTGACCCTGTCATCAAAATGCTCCCTGCCCTTCTCATCACAATGCAAAACACACTTGTCATCAAAATGCTCCATGACCTTTGTCATCTCAAAGATCCATGACGCTTGGGATCACAGTGCTCCATGTCATTGTATCACGATGCTCCATGAACGCTCTCATCACATTGCTCCATGCCCTTGTCATCACAAAGCTCCATGACACATGTCATCAGAATGCTCCATGGCCTTCTCCTCACAATACACCACGCCCTTGCCATCACAATGCTCCATTACCCCTGTCACAACAATGCTCCATGACTCCTGCCATCACGATGTTCCATGGCCTTGTCATCACAAGGCTCCATGACCCTTCTCATCACAATGCTCCAAGACCCCTGTAATCACAATGCTCCATGCCCCTTTTCATCTCAATGATCCATGAACGCTGTCATCACAAGGCACCATGCCCATCACCATAATGCTTCATGCTATTGTCATCACAATGAAATCAAAATGCTCCATGACCTCTGTCATAACAATGCTCCAAACCCTTGTGATCACAATATTCCATAACACTTGTCATCACAATGTCCCATGACTCTCGTCATCACAATTATCCATGGTCTTCTCATCACAATGCTCAATACACTTGTCATCAAAATGCTCCCTGACACTTGTTCTCTGTATGCTCATTGTACCCTGTCATGAGAAGGCTCCATGCCTTTTTCATCACAATGATCCATGTCCTTTTCATCACAATGCTCCAAGACCCCTATAATCACAATGCTCCATGGCCTTACCATCACAAAGCTCAATGACGCATGTCATTAGAATGCTCCTTGGCCTTCTCCTCACAATGCTCCATGCCCATGTCATCACAATGTTCTAAGACTCCTGTAATCACAATGGTCCATGTCCCTTTTCTTCAGTATGCTCCATGAGATTTGTCATCACAAGGCTCCATGTTTTTCTCATCACAATGCTCCAGGAACTTTTCATCACAATGCTTCATGACTTGTCATGAAAATACTCAATGGCCCTTGTCATCATAATGCTCCAAGCCCTAGTCATCACAATGCTCCATTATATTTGTCATCACAATCCTCCATTACATTTGGCATCACAATGCTCCCTGCCATTGTCATCGCAATGGACCATGACATATATCATCACAATGCTCCCTGACACCTTTCTTCAAAATACTCCATGAACTTCTCATCAAAATGCTCCATGACCCTGTCATTACAATGCTCCATGCCCTTGTCATCACAGTGCTCCATGATCCCTGTCATCACAATGCTCCGTGACTCCAGGCATCACAATGCTTCATAACATTTGTCATCACAGTGGTCCATGCCCACGTCATCCCAAGGCTCTGTGGCCTTTGTAACCAGAATGCTCCATGAACTATTCATCACAATGCTCTGTGACCCTTGTCATCACAATGCTCCATGCCTTTGTCAGAAAAATGCTCCATGACACTTGTCATCACAATGTGCCACGCGCTTTTCATCACAACGGTCCACAAATTTGTCATCGCAATGCTCCATAAACCTTGAAATCACAATGCTCCTTTCCCTTCTCATCACAGTGCTCCATTACCCCTATCATAACAATGATCCATGAACCCTGCCATCACAATGTTCCACGACCTTGTCATCACAAGGCTCCAAGACACTTGTCATCACAATGCTCCAAGACCCCTGTAATCACAATGCTCCATGCCCTTGTCATCACAAAGCTCCATGACACATGTCATCAGAATGTTCGATGGCTTTCTCTTCAAAATGCTCCATGCCTTGTCATCACAGTGCTCCAAGTCCCCTGTAATCACAATGCTCCATGCCCCATTTCATCAGTATGCTCCATGAGATATGTCATCACAAGGCTCCATGGTTTACTCATCACAATGCTCCAGGACCTTGTCATCACAATGCTTCACGACCTTGCCATGAAAATACTCAATGGCCCTTGTCATCATAATACTCCAAGCCCTAGTCATCACAATGCTCCATTATATTTGTCATCACCATCCTCCATTACATTTGGCATCACAATGCTCCCTGTCATTGTCATCGCAATGGACCATGACATATGTCATCACAATGCTCCCTGACACCTATCTTCACAATACTCCATGACCTTCTCATCACAATGCTCCATGCCGTTGTCATCACAATGCTCCATGACACCTGTCATCCCAATGTTCCGTGACTCCAGTCATCACAATGCTTCATAACATTTTTCATCACAGTGGTCGATGCCCGTGTCATCACAAGGCTCTGTGACCTCTGTAACGACAATGCTCCATTATCTTTTCATCACAATGCTCCGTGACCCTTGTCATCACAATGCTACATGCCTTTTTAAGAAAAATGCTCCATGACACGTGTCATGACACTTGTCATCACAATTCTGCATGCACTTGTCAACACCATGCTCCCTGACCCTTGTCATCACAATGCTCCAAGCCATTGTCATCACAATGCTCCATTACTATTGTCATCAGAATCCTCCATGATACCTGTCTTCACAATACTGCATGACCTGGTCATCACAATGCTCCATACCCTTGTCATCACAATGCACCATTCCAACTGTCATCACAATAATCCATGAAACTTATTAGACCAATGCTCCATGCCCTTGTCATCACAATGCTCCATGCCTTTGTTATCATATTGCTCCATGACCACTGTCATCACAATGCTCCGTGACTCCAGTCATCAAAATGCTTCATGACCTTTGTCATCACAATGGTCCATGCCCTCGTCATCAACAGTCTCTGTGAACTTTTTAACCACAATGCTCCATGAACTTGTCATCACAATGCTCTTTGACCCTTGTCATCACAATGCTCCATGCGCTTGTCAGAACAATGCTCCACGACACATGTCATCACAATGCACCATTCGCTTGTCATCAGAGTGCTCCACAATCTTGTCATCACAATGCTCCATAAACCTTGTCATCACAATGCTCCACGCACTTCTCATCAAAATGCTCTCTCACCCTTGATATCACAATGTTACATCACTATTCGTCACAATACTCCCTCATCCCTGGCATCACAATGTTCTATAACTCCTGTCATCAACATGCTACATGCATTATCATCACAATATTCGATGACCCCTGACAACACAATGTTCCATCACCCCTGTCATCAAAATGATCCTTGACCCTTTTCATTAAATTGCTCCATGACCCTGTCATCAAAATGCTCCCTGCCCTTCTCATCACAATGCACAACACACTTGTCATCAAAATGCTCCATGACCTTTGTCATCACAAAGATCCATGACGCTTGGGATCACAGTGCTCCATGTCATTGTCATCACGATGCTCCATGAACGCTCTCATCACATTGCTCCATGCCCTTGTCATCACAAAGCTCCATGACACATATCCTCAGAATGCTCCATGGCCATCTCCTCACAATGCACCTCAACCTTGCCATCACATTGCTCCATTACCCCTTTCATAATAATGCTCCATGACTCCTGCCATCACGGTGTTCCATGGCCTTTTCATCACAAGCTCCATGACCCTTCTCATCACAATGCTCCAAGATCCCTGTAATAACAATGTTCCATGCCCCTTTTTATCTCAATGATCCATGAACCCTGTCATCACAATGCACCATGCCCATCATCATAATGCTTCATGCTATTGTCATCACAATGAAATCAAAATGCTCCATGACCTCTGTCATAACAATGCTCCAAACCCTTGTGATCACAATATTCCATAACACTTGTCATCACAATGTCCCATGACTCTCGTCATGACAATTAACCATGGTCTTCTCATCACAATGCTCCGTGATCTTTGTCATCACAATGCTCAATACACTTGTCATCAAAATGCTCCCTGACACTTGTTGTCTGTATGCACATTGTACCCTGTCATGAGAAGGCTCCATGCCTTTATCATCACAATGATCCATGCCTTTTTCATCACAATGCTCCAAGACACCGGTAATCACAATGCTCCATGCCCTTGTCATCACAAAGCTCAATGACACATGTCATTAGAATGCTCCTTGGCCTTCTCCTCACAATGCTCCATGCCCATGTCATCACAATGTTCTAAGACCCCTGTAATCACAATGGTCCATGTCCCTTTTCTTCAGTATGCTCCATGAGATTTGTCATCACAAGGCTCCATGGTTTTCTCATCACAATGCTCCAGGACCTTGTCATCACAATGCTTCATGACTTGCAATGAAAATTCTCAATGGCCCTTGTCATCATAATGCTCCATGCCCTTGTCATCACAATGCTCCATTATATTTGTCATCACAATCCTCCATTACATTTGGCATCACAATGCTCCCTGCCATTGTCATCACAATGGACCATGACATATGTCATCACAATGCTCCCTGACACCTTTCTTCAAAATACTCCATGAACTTCTCATCAAAATGCTCCATGACCCTGTCATTACAATGCTCCTTGCCCTTGTCATCACAGTGCTCCATGATCCCTGTCATCACAATGCTCCGTGACTCCAGGCATCACAATGCTTCATAATATTTGTCATCACAGTGGTCCATGCCCACGTCATCTCAAGGCTCTGTGGCATTTGTAACCACAATGCTCCAAGAACTGTTCATCACAATGCTCTGTGACCCTTGTCATCACAATGCTAAATGCCTTTGTCAGAAAAATGCTCCATGACCCTTGTCATCACAGTGTGCCACGCACTTTTCATCACAACGGTCCACAAATTTGTCATCGCAATGCTCCATAAACCTTGAAATCACAATGCTCCTTTCCCTTCTCATCACAATGCTCCATTACCACTATCATAACAATGATCCATGACCCCTGCCATCACAATGTTCCACGACCTTGTCATCACAAGGCTCCAAGACACTTGTCATCACAATGCTCCATGACCCCTGTAATCACAATGCTCCATGCCCTTGTCATCACAAAGCTCCATGACACATGTCATCAGAAGGTTCCATGGCTTTCTCTTCAAAATGCTCCATGCCCTTGTCATCACAGTGCTCCAAGACCCCTGTAATCACAATGTTCCATGCCCCATTTCATCAGTATGCTCCATGAGATATGTCATCACAAGGCTCCATGGTTTAATCATCACAATGCTCCAGGACCTTGTCATCACAATGCTTCACGACCTTGCCATGAAAATTCTCAATGGCCCTTGACATCATAATACTCCAAGCCCTAGTCATCACAATGCTCCATTATATTTGTCATCACCATCCTCCATTACATTTGGCATCACAATGCTCCCTGCCATTGTAATCGCAATGGACCATGACATATGTCATCACAATGCTCCCTGACACTTATCTTCACAATACTCGATGACCTTCTCATCACAATGCTCGAAGCCCTTGTCATCACAATGCTCCATGACACCTGTCATCCCAAAGTTCCGTGACTCCAGGCATCACAATGTTTCATAACATTTGTCATCACAGTGGTCGATGCCCGTGTCATCAAAAGGCTCTGTGACCATTGTAACGACAATGCTCCATTATCTTTTCATCACAATGCTCCGTGACCCTTGTCATCACAATGCTACATGCCTTTGTAAGAAAAATGCTCCATGACAACTGTCATGACACTTGTCATCACAATTCTGCATGCACATGTCAGCACCATGCTCCCTGACCCTTGTCATCACAATGTTCCAAGCCATTGTCATCACAATGCTCCATTACCTTTGTCATCAGAATCCTCCATGACACCTGTCTTCACTATATGGCATGACCTGGTCATCAAAATCCTCCATACCCCTGTCATCACAATGCACCATTCCAACTGTCATCACAATAATCCATGAAACTTATTAGACCAATGCTCCAGGCCCTTGTCATCACAATGCTCCATGCCTTTGTTATCACATTGCTCCATGACCACTGTCATCACAATGCTCCGTGACTCCAGTCATCAAAATGCTTCATGACCTTTGTCATCACAATGGTCCATGACCTCATCATCACAGTCTCTGTGACCTTTTTAACCACAATGCTCCATGAACTTTTCATCACAATGCTCTTTGACCCTTGTCATCACAATGCTCTATGCCTTTCTCAGCACAATGCTCCATGACACTTGTCATCACAATGCTCCATGCACTTGTCTGAACAATGCTCCACGACACGTGTCATCACAGTGCACCATTCGCTTGTCATCAGAGTGCTCCACAATCTTGTCATCACAGTGCTCCATAATACTTGTCATCACAATGCTCCATGCACTTCTCATCAATATGCTCTCTCACGATTGATATCACAGTGTTACATCACTATTCGTCACAATACTCCCTCACCCCTGGCATCACAATGTTCCATAACTCCTGTCATCAACATGCTACATGCATTATCATCACAATATTCGATGACCCCTGACAACACAATGTTCCATTACACCTGTCATCAAAATGCTCCATGACCCTTTTCATCAAATTCCTCGATGACCCTGTCATCAAAATGCTCCCTGCCCTTCTCATCACAATGCACAACACACTTGTCATCAAAATGCTCCATGACCTTTGTCATCACAAAGATCCATGACGCTTGGGATCACAGTGCTCCATGTCATTGTCATCATGATGCTCCATGAACGCTCTCAACACATTGCTCCATGCCCTTGTCATCACAAAGCTCCATGACACATGTCATCAGAATGCTCCATGGCCTTCTCCTCACAATGCACCACGCCCTTGCCATCACAATGCTCCATTACCCCTGTCATGACAATGCTCCATGACTCCTGCCATCACGATGTTCCATGGCCTTGTCATCACAAGGCTCCATGACCCTTCTCATCACAAGGCTACAAGAACCCTGTAATCACAATGCTGCATGCCCCTTTTCATCTCAATGATCCATGAACCCTGTCATCACAATGCACCATGCCCATCATCATAATGCTTCATGCTATTGTCATCACAATGAAATCAAAATGCTCCATGACCTCTGTCATAACAATGCTCCAAACCCTTGTGATCACAATATTCCATAACACTTGTCATCACAAGGTCCCATGACTCTCGTCATCACAATTATCCTTGGTCTTCTCATCACAATGCTCCATGACCATTGTCATCACAATGCTCAATACAATTGTCATCAAAATGATCCCTGACACTTGCTGTCTGTATGCTCCTTGTACCCTGTCATGACAAGGCTCCATGCATTTTTCATCACAATGATCCGGGCCCTTTTCATCACAATGCTCCAAGACCCCTGTAATCACAATGCTCCATGCCCTTGTCATCACAAAGCTCAATGACGCATGTCATTAGAATGCTCCTTGGCCTCCTCCTCACAATGCTCCATGCCCATGTCATCACAATGTTCTAAGACCCCTGTAATCACAATGGTCCATGTCCCTTTACTTCAGTATGCTCCATGAGATTTGACATCACAAGGCTCCATGGTTTTCTCATCACAATGCTCCAGGACCTTGTCATCACAATGCTTCATGACTTGTCATGAAAATTCTCAATGGCCCTTGTCATCATAATGCTCCAAGCCTTAGTCATCAAAATGCTCCATTATATTTGTCATCACAATCCTCCATTACATTTTGCATCACAACGCTCCCTGCCATTGTCATCGCAATGGACCATGACATATGTCATCACAATGCTCCCTGACACCTTTCTTCAAAATACTCCATGAACTTCTCATCAAAATGTTCCATGCCCCTGTAATCAAAATGCTCGATGCCCTTGTCATCGCAGTGCTCCATGACCCATGTCATCACAATTCTCTGTGACTCCAGGCATCACAATGCTTCATAACATTTGTCATCACAGTGGTCCATGCCCACGTCATCCCAAGGCTCTGTGGCCTTTGTAACCACAATGCACCATGAACTGTTCATCACAATGCTCTGTGACCCTTGTCATCACAATGCTCCATGCCTTTGTCAGAAAAATGCTCCATGACCCTTGTCATCACAGTGTGCCACGCACTTTTAATCACAACGGTCCACAAATTTGTCATCGCAATGCTCCATAAACCTTGAAATCACAATGCTCCTTTCCCTTCTCATCACAATGCTCCATTACCACTATCATAACAATGATCCATGACCCCTGCCATCACAATGTTCCACGAGCTTGTCATCACAAGGCTCCAAGACAATTGTCATCACAATGCTCCAAGACACCTGTAATCACAATGCTCCATGCCCTTGTCATCACAAAGCTCCATGACACATGTCATCAGAATGTTCCATGGCCTTCTCTTCAAAATGCTCCATGCCCTTGTCATCACAGTGCTCCAAGACTCCTGTCATCACAATGTCCATGCCCCATTTCGTCAGTATGCTCCATGAGATTTGTCATCACAAGGCTCCATGGTTTTCTCATCACAATGCTCCAGGACCTTGTCATCACAATGCTTCACGACCTTGCCATGAAAATTCTCAATGGCCCTTGTCATCATAATGCTCCAAGCCCTAGTAATCACACTGCTCCATTATATTTGTCATCACAATCCTCCATTACATTTGGCATCACAATGCTCCCAGCTATTGCCATCGCAATGGACCATGACATATGTCATCACAATACTCCCTGACACCTATCTTCACAATACTCCATGACCTTCTCATCACAATGCTCCATGCCCTTGTCATCACAATGCTCCAGGACACCTGTCATCCCAATGTTCCGTGACTCCATGCATCACAGTGCTTCATAACATTTGTCATCACAGTGGTCGATGCCCGCGTCTTCACAAGGCTCTGTGACCTTTGTAACGACAATGCTCCATGATCTTTTCATCACAATGCTCCGTGACCCTTGTCATCACAATGCTACATGCCTTTGTAAGAAAAATGCTCCGTGACCCCTGTCATGACACTTGTCATCACAATTCTGCATGCACTTGTCAGCACCATGCTCCCTGACCCTTGTCATCACAATGCTCCATGCCACTGTCATCACAATGCTCCATTACCTTTGTCATCAGAATCCTCCATGACACCTGTCTTCACAATACTGCATGACCTGGTCATCACAATGCTCCATACCCTTGTCATCACAATGCACCATTCCAACTGTCATCACAATAATCCATGAAACTTATTAGACCAATGCTCCATGCCCTTTTCATCACAATATTCCATGCCTTTGTTATCACAATGCTCCATGACCACTGTCATCACAATGCTCCGTGACTCCAGTCATCAAAATGCTTCATGACCTTTGTCATCACAATGGTCCATGACCTCATCATCACAGTCTCTGTGACCTTTTTAACCACAATGCTCCATGAACTTTTCATCACAATGCTCTTTGACCCTTGTCATCACAATGCTCTATGCCTTTCTCAGCACAATGCTCCATGACACTTGTCATCACAATGCTCCATGCACTTGTCTGAACAATGCTCCACGACACGTGTCATCACAGTGCACCATTCGCTTGTCATCAGAGTGCTCCACAATCTTGTCATCACAGTGCTCCATAATACTTGTCATCACAATGCTCCATGCACTTCTCATCAATATGCTCTCTCACGATTGATATCACAGTGTTACATCACTATTCGTCACAATACTCCCTCACCCCTGGCATCACAATGTTCCATAACTCCTGTCATCAACATGCTACATGCATTATCATCACAATATTCGATGACCCCTGACAACACAATGTTCCATTACACCTGTCATCAAAATGCTCCATGACCCTTTTCATCAAATTCCTCGATGACCCTGTCATCAAAATGCTCCCTGCCCTTCTCATCACAATGCACAACACACTTGTCATCAAAATGCTCCATGACCTTTGTCATCACAAAGATCCATGACGCTTGGGATCACAGTGCTCCATGTCATTGTCATCATGATGCTCCATGAACGCTCTCAACACATTGCTCCATGCCCTTGTCATCACAAAGCTCCATGACACATGTCATCAGAATGCTCCATGGCCTTCTCCTCACAATGCACCACGCCCTTGCCATCACAATGCTCCATTACCCCTGTCATGACAATGCTCCATGACTCCTGCCATCACGATGTTCCATGGCCTTGTCATCACAAGGCTCCATGACCCTTCTCATCACAAGGCTACAAGAACCCTGTAATCACAATGCTGCATGCCCCTTTTCATCTCAATGATCCATGAACCCTGTCATCACAATGCACCATGCCCATCATCATAATGCTTCATGCTATTGTCATCACAATGAAATCAAAATGCTCCATGACCTCTGTCATAACAATGCTCCAAACCCTTGTGATCACAATATTCCATAACACTTGTCATCACAAGGTCCCATGACTCTCGTCATCACAATTATCCTTGGTCTTCTCATCACAATGCTCCATGACCATTGTCATCACAATGCTCAATACAATTGTCATCAAAATGATCCCTGACACTTGCTGTCTGTATGCTCCTTGTACCCTGTCATGACAAGGCTCCATGCATTTTTCATCACAATGATCCGGGCCCTTTTCATCACAATGCTCCAAGACCCCTGTAATCACAATGCTCCATGCCCTTGTCATCACAAAGCTCAATGACGCATGTCATTAGAATGCTCCTTGGCCTCCTCCTCACAATGCTCCATGCCCATGTCATCACAATGTTCTAAGACCCCTGTAATCACAATGGTCCATGTCCCTTTTCTTCAGTATGCTCCATGAGATTTGACATCACAAGGCTCCATGGTTTTCTCATCACAATGCTCCAGGACCTTGTCATCACAATGCTTCATGACTTGTCATGAAAATTCTCAATGGCCCTTGTCATCATAATGCTCCAAGCCTTAGTCATCAAAATGCTCCATTATATTTGTCATCACAATCCTCCATTACATTTTGCATCACAACGCTCCCTGCCATTGTCATCGCAATGGACCATGACATATGTCATCACAATGCTCCCTGACACCTTTCTTCAAAATACTCCATGAACTTCTCATCAAAATGTTCCATGCCCCTGTAATCAAAATGCTCGATGCCCTTGTCATCGCAGTGCTCCATGACCCATGTCATCACAATTCTCTGTGACTCCAGGCATCACAATGCTTCATAACATTTGTCATCACAGTGGTCCATGCCCACGTCATCCCAAGGCTCTGTGGCCTTTGTAACCACAATGCACCATGAACTGTTCATCACAATGCTCTGTGACCCTTGTCATCACAATGCTCCATGCCTTTGTCAGAAAAATGCTCCATGACCCTTGTCATCACAGTGTGCCACGCACTTTTAATCACAACGGTCCACAAATTTGTCATCGCAATGCTCCATAAACCTTGAAATCACAATGCTCCTTTCCCTTCTCATCACAATGCTCCATTACCACTATCATAACAATGATCCATGACCCCTGCCATCACAATGTTCCACGAGCTTGTCATCACAAGGCTCCAAGACAATTGTCATCACAATGCTCCAAGACACCTGTAATCACAATGCTCCATGCCCTTGTCATCACAAAGCTCCATGACACATGTCATCAGAATGTTCCATGGCCTTCTCTTCAAAATGCTCCATGCCCTTGTCATCACAGTGCTCCAAGACTCCTGTCATCACAATGTCCATGCCCCATTTCGTCAGTATGCTCCATGAGATTTGTCATCACAAGGCTCCATGGTTTTCTCATCACAATGCTCCAGGACCTTGTCATCACAATGCTTCACGACCTTGCCATGAAAATTCTCAATGGCCCTTGTCATCATAATGCTCCAAGCCCTAGTAATCACACTGCTCCATTATATTTATCATCACAATCCTCCATTACATTTGGCATCACAATGCTCCCAGCTATTGCCATCGCAATGGACCATGACATATGTCATCACAATACTCCCTGACACCTATCTTCACAATACTCCATGACCTTCTCATCACAATGCTCCATGCCCTTGTCATCACAATGCTCCAGGACACCTGTCATCCCAATGTTCCGTGACTCCATGCATCACAGTGCTTCATAACATTTGTCATCACAGTGGTCGATGCCCGCGTCTTCACAAGGCTCTGTGACCTTTGTAACGACAATGCTCCATGATCTTTTCATCACAATGCTCCGTGACCCTTGTCATCACAATGCTACATGCCTTTGTAAGAAAAATGCTCCGTGACCCCTGTCATGACACTTGTCATCACAATTCTGCATGCACTTGTCAGCACCATGCTCCCTGACCCTTGTCATCACAATGCTCCATGCCACTGTCATCACAATGCTCCATTACCTTTGTCATCAGAATCCTCCATGACACCTGTCTTCACAATACTGCATGACCTGGTCATCACAATGCTCCATACCCTTGTCATCACAATGCACCATTCCAACTGTCATCACAATAATCCATGAAACTTATTAGACCAATGCTCCATGCCCTTTTCATCACAATATTCCATGCCTTTGTTATCACAATGCTCCATGACCACTGTCATCACAATGCTCCGTGACTCCAGTCATCACAATGCTTCATGACCTTTGTCATCACAGTGGTCCATGCCCTCGTCATCAACAGTGTCTGTGACCTGTTTAACCACAATGCTCCATGAACTTTTCATCACAATGCTCTTTGACCCTTGTCATCACAATGCTCTATGCCTTTCTCAGCACAATGCTCCATGACACTTGTCATCACAATCCTCCATGCGCTTGTCAGAACAATGCTCCATGATACATGTCATCACAATGCACCATACGCTTGTCATCAGAGTGCTCCACAATCTTCTTATCACAGTGCTCCATAAACCTTGTCATCACAATGCTCCATGCACTTCTCATCAAAATGCTCTCTCACCATTGATATCACAATGTTACATCACTTTTCGTCACAATACTCCCTCACCCCTAGCATCACAATGTTCCATAACTCCTGTCATCAACATGCTACATGCATTATCATCACAATATTCGATGACCCCTGACAACACAATGTTCCATCACCCCTGTCATCAAAATGGTCCTTGATCCTTTTCATCAAATTGCTCCATGACCCTGTCATCAAAATGCTCCCTGCCCTTCTCATCACAATGCACAACACACTTGTCATCAAAATGCTCCATGACCTTTGTCATCACAAAGATCCATGACGCTTGGGATCACAGTGCTCCATGTCATTGTCATCACGAGGCTCCATGAACGCTCTCATCACATTGCTCTGTGACACCTGTCATCACAATGCTCTGTGACTCAAGTCATCACAGTGCTTCATATCATTTGTCATCACAGTGGTCCATGCCTGCGCCATCACAAGGCTCTGTGGCTTTGTAACCACAATGCTCTATGAAATTTCCAGCACAATGCTCCTTGACCCTAGTCATCACAATGCTCCACTCCTTTGTCAGAAAAATCCTCCATGACTCTTGTCCTCACAAAGTGCCACGCGCTTTTTATCACAACGGTCCACAAATTTGTCATGGCAATGCTCCATAAAGCTTGTAATCACAATGCTCCATGCCCTTCTCATCACAGTGCTCCATTACACCTGTCATACGAATGCTCCATGACCCCAGCCATCACATTGTTCCATGGCCTTGTCATCACAGGGCTCCATGACACATGTCATCACAATGCTCCAATACCCCTTTAATCACAATGCTCCATGCCCTTGTCATCACAAAGCTCCATGACACATGTCATCATAATGTTCCATGGCCTTCTCATCAAAATGCTCCATGCCCTTGTTATCACAATGCTCCCAGACAACTGTAATCACAATGCTCCATGCCCCTTTTCATCTCAATGCTCCATGAACCCAGTCTTCACAATGCATCATACCATCATCATAATGCTTCCGGCTACTGTCACCACAATGAAATCAAAATTCTCCATGACCTCTGTCATCACAATGCTCCAAACCCTTGTGATCACAAAGTTCCATAACACTTGTCATCACAATGCTCCATGATGCCTGTCATCACAATACTCCATGCCCTTTTCATCACAATGCTCCATGAAGTTTGTCATCACAATTCTGAATACACTTGTCATCACAATGCTCCCTGACACTTGTCTTCAGAATGCTCCTTGAACCCTGTCACGAAAAGGCTCCAAGCCGTTTTCATCACAATGCCCCATGCCGTTTTCATCACAATGCTCCATGCCATTGTCATCAAAATACACCACAAGCTTGTCATCAGAATGCTCTGTGACCCTTATCATCACAATTCTCCATGCACTTTTCAGCACAATGCTACCTGACCCTTGTCATTACAATGGCCCAAGCCATTGTCATCACAATGCTCCATTACATTTGTCATCAGAATCCTCCATGACACTTGTCCTCTCAATGCTCCATGCCCTTTTCATCACAATGGGCCATTCCAGTGTCATCGCAATAATCCATGAAACTTATTAGACTAATGCCCCATGCCCTTTTCATCACAATGTGCCATTCCAACTGTCATCGCAATAATCCATGAAAGTTATTAGACCAATGCTCCATGCCCTTGTCATCACAATGCTCCATGCCCTTGTTATCACAATGCTCCATGAGCCCTGTCATCACAATGCTCCGTGACTCCAGTCATCACAATGCTTCATGCCCTTTGTCATCACAATGGTGCATGCCCTCGTCATCAACATTCTCTGTGACCTTTTTATCCACAATGCTCCAAGAACATTTCATCACAATTCTCTTTGATCCTTTTCATCACAATGCTCTATGCCTTTCTCAGCACAATGCTCCATGACACTTGCCATCACAATGCTCCATGCGCTTGTCAAAACAATGCTCCACGACACATGTCATCACAATGCACCATGTACATGTCATCACAGTGCTCCACAATCTTGTCATCACAATGCTCCATAAACCTTGTCATCACAATGCTCCATGCACTTCTCATCAATATGATCTCTCACCACTGATATCACAATGTTCCATCACTATTCGTCACAATAATCCTACATCCCTGTAATCACAAGGTTCCATGACTCCTGTCATCACAGTGCTACATGCACTTATCATCACAATGTACGATGACCTATGACATCACAATGTTCCATAAGCCATGTCATCAAAATGCCCCATGACCATTTTCATCAAAAGGCTCCATGTCCCCTGACATCACAATGCTCCATACCCCTTGTCATTACAGTGCTCCATGAGGCTCGTCATCACAATTAGCCATGATCTTCTCATCACAATGCTCCACGGTGTTGCCATCGCAATGCTCCATGCCCTGGTCATCACAATGCTCCATGTTCCCTGTCATCACAATTCTCCACGTCCTTGGCATCACTATGTTCCATGACACTTCTCATCTGAGTGTTATTTGCTTTGTCAGCACAATGCTCCACAAGCTTGTCATCAGCATGCTCCATGCCCCTTGTCATCACAATTCTCCACGTGCTTGTCATCACAATGCTCCATGACAGTTCTCATCACAATGTTCCATGCTTTTGTCATCACAATTCTCCATGCACATGTCATCGCAATGCCCCATGTCCCCTGTCATAGCAAACTCCATGCCTTTGTCATCACAATGCTTCACGACATTTTCATCAAAATTCTCAATGGCCATTGTCATCACAATGCTCCATTACCCTTGTCATCACAATGCTCCATTCCCTTGTAATCACAAAGCTCAATGACGCATGCCATCAGAATGCTACTTGGTCTTCCCCTCACAATGATCCATGCCCTTGTCATCACAATGTTCCAAGACCCCTGTATTCTCAATGCTCCATGCCCCTTTTCATCAGTATGCTCCATGAGACTTGTCATCACAAGGCTCCATGGATTTGTGATCACAACGCTCCAGGACTTTGTCATCACAATGCTTCACGACCATGTCATGAAAATTTTCAATGGCCCTTGTCATCATAATGCTCCAAGCCCCAGTCATCACAATGCTCCATTATATTTGTCATCACAATCCTCCATTATATTTGGAATCAAAATTATCCATGCCATTGTCATCGCAATGGACCATGACATATATCATCACAATGCTCCCTGACACCTGTCTTCACAATACTCCATGACCTTCTCATCACAATGCTCCATGCCGTTGTCATCACAATGAACCATGCACACTGTCATCACAGTAATCTATTAAACTTGTCAGACCAATGCTCCATGCCCCTGTCATCACAATGCTCCATGCCCTTGCCATCACAATGCTCCACGAACCCTGTCATCACAATGCTCCGTGACTCCAATCATCACAATGCTTCATAACGTTTGTCATCACAATAGTCCATGCCCGCATCGTCACAAGGCTCTGTGACCATTGTAACCACAATGCTCTATGAACATTTCATCACAATTCTCTGTGACACTTGTCATCAGAATGCTCCATGTCTTTGTCAGAACAATGCTCCATGACCATTGTCATCACAAAGTGCCACGCGCATTTCATCACAATGGTCCACAACCTTGTCATTGCAGTGCTCCATAAACTTTGTAATCACAATGGTCCATGCACTCCTCATCAAAATGCTCTCTTAACAGAGATATCACAATGTTCCATCACTAGTCATTACAATACTCCCTCACCCCTGTAATCACAATGTTCCATGACCCTGTCATCACAATGCTACATCCCTTTATCATCACAATGTTCCATGACCCCTGACATCATTGTATTCCATAACGCCTGTCATCAAAATGCTCCATGACCCTTTTCATCCCAAAGCTCCATGACACCTGACGTCACAATGTTCTATAACCCCTGCCATCAAAAGGTTCCTTTACAGTTTTTATTAAATTGCTGCATGACTCGGTCATCAAAATGTTCCCTGCCCTTCTCATCACAATGCACCATGCCCTTGTCATCAATATGCTCCATGAGTTGTCATCACAAATCTCCACGACCCTTGATATCACAATGCTCCATGTCATTGTCATTACAATGCTCCATGAACCCTGTCATCACATTGCTCCATGCCCTTGTCATCACAAAGCTCCATAACACTTGTCATCACAATGCTCGATGCCCTTCTCATCACAATGCTCCATGCCCTTTTCATTACAATCCGGCATGACCAATGTATCATAGTGTTCTGTACCTTGTCATCACAATGCTCCATGCCCACTCTCATCACAATAATCCATGAAACATTTCAGACCAATGTTCCATGCCCTTCTCATCACAATGCTCCATTACCTCTGTCACAACAATGCACCCTGACCCCTGCCATCACAATTCTCCACGGCCTAGTCATCACAAGGTTCAATGACACTTGTCATCACAATGGTGAAGACCCCTGTAATCACAGTGCTCCATGCCCTTGTCATCACATATCTCCATGACGCATGTCATCAGAATGTTCCATGGCTTTCTCATCACAATGCTCCATGCCCTTGTCATCAGAATGCTCCAAGACCACTGTAAACACAATGCTCCATGCCACTTTTCATCTCAATGCTCCATGAACCTGTCATCACAATGCACCATGCCCATCATCATAATCCTTCATGCTATTGTCATCACAATGAAATCAAAATGCTCCATGACCTCTGTCATAACAATGCTCCAAACCCTTGTGATCACAATATTCCATAACACTTGCGATAACAATGCCCCATGACGGTCGTCATCACCGTTATCCATGGTCTTCTCATCACAATGCTCCATGAACTTTGTCATCATAATGCTCAATACATTTGTCATCAAAATGTTCCCTGACACTTGTTTTCTGTATGCTCCTTGAACCCTGTCATGACAAGTCTCCATTCCTTTTTCATCAAAATGATCCATGCCCTTTTCATCACGATGCTCCAAGACCCCTGTAATTACAATGCTCCATGCCCTTGTCATCACAATGCTCAGTGACGCATGTCATCAGAATGCTCCTTGGCCTTCTCCTCACAATGATGCATGACCTTGTCCTCACAATGTGCCAAGACCCCTGTAATCACAATGCTCCTTGCCCCTTTTCATCACTATGCTCCATGATAATTGTCATCACAAGGCTCCATGATTTTCTCATCACAAGATTCCAGGACCTTGTCATCACAATGCATCACGACCTTGTCATGAAAATTCTCAATGGCCCTTGTCATCATAATGCTACAAGCACTAGTCATCTCAATGTTCCATTATATTTGTCATCACAATCCTCCATTAAATTTGGCATCACAATACTCCCTGCCATTGTCATTGCAATGGACCATGACATATGTCATCACAATGCTCCCTGACACCTGTCTTCTCCATACTCCATGACCTTCTGTTCACAATGATCCATGCGCTTGTCATGCCAATGCTCCATGACTTGTCATCACAAAGCTCCATGACCCATGACCCATGTATCACACTGTTCTGTGCCCTCATCATCACAATGCTCCATGCGACTCTCTTCACAATAATCCATGAAATATTTCAGAGCAATGCTCCATGCCCTTCTCATCAAAATGCTCCATTACCCCTGTCATAACAATGATCCATGACCCCTGCCATCACAATGATACACGGCATTATCATCACAAGGCTCCATGACTCATGTCATCACAATGATCAAGACCACTGTAATCACAATGCTCCATGCCCTTGTCATCACAAACCTCCATGACGCATGTCATCAGAATGTTCCATGGCCTTCACATCACAATGCTCCATGCCCTTGTCATCACAATGCTCCGAGACCCCTGTAATCACAATATGTCATGCCCCTTTTCATCTCAATGCTCCATGAACCCTGTCATCACAATGCATCATGCCCAATATCATAATGCTTCATGCTTTTGTCATCACAATGAAATCAAAATGCTCCATGACCTCTGTCATCATAATGCTCCGAAACCTTGTGATCACAATGTTCCATAACACTTATCATCACAACACCACTTGATGCTCATCATCACCATTATCCATGGTCTTCTCATCACAATGCTCCATGACTTTTGTCATCACAATGCTCAATACACTTGTCATCACAATGCGCCCTGACACTATTCGTCAGTATGCTCCTTGAACCCTGTCATGACAAGGCTCCATGCCTTTTTCATCACCATGATCCATGCCTTTTTCATCACAATGCTCTAAGACCACTGTAATCATAATTCACCATGCACTTGTCATCACAAAGCTCAATGACACATATCATTAGAATGCTCCTTGGTCTTCACCTCACAATGCTCCATGCCCTTGTCATCCCAATGCTCCATGACCCCTGTATTCACAATGCTCTGTGACGCTTGTCATCACAGTGCTCCATGACACCTGTCATCACAATGCTCCATGACTTTGTCAGCAAAATGCTACATGACTTTGTCATTACAATGCTCTATGCGCTTGTCGTCACAATACTCCAATACTATTTTCTTCACAATCCTCCATGAACCATGGGTTCACATTGCTTCATGCCCTTGTCATCTGAATGCTCCATGCTCCTTGAAATCAAAATGATCCATGACATCTCTCATCACAATTCTCCAAACTCTTGTGATGACAGTATTCCATAACACTTGTCATCACAACGCTGCATGCTGCCTGTCATCACAATACTCCATGCCCTTCTCATCACAATGCTCCATGACCTTTGTCATCACAATGCTCCAAACCATTGTCATCACAATGCTCTATTTCCATTGTCATCAGAATCCTCCATGACACTTGGCATCACAATGCTCCATGCCATTGTTGTCATCGGGCCATTACATATGTCATCACAATGCTCCATGACAACTGCCTTCACAATAATGCATGACCTGGTCATCACAATTATCCATGCCCTTGTGATCACAATGCGCCTTTCCAAATGTCATCGCTATAATCCATGAAATTATTAGACCAATGCTCCATGCACTTTTCATCTCAATGCTCCATGCCCTTGTTATCACAATGCTTCATGACCCCTGTCATCACAATGCTCCGTGACTGCAGTCATCACAATGCTTCATGACATTTGTCATCACAATGGTCCATGTGCTCATCATCAACAGTCTCTGTGTCCTTTTTAACCACAGTGCTCCATGAACTTTTCATCACAATGCTCTTTGACCCTTGTCATCACAAAGCTCTATGAATTTCTCAGCACAATGCTCCATGCCTTTGTCAGAAAAATGCTCCATGACCCTTGTCATCACAGTGTGCAACACGCTTTTCATTACAACGGTCCACAAATTTGTCATCACAGTGCTCCATAAACCTTGTAATCACAATGATCCATGCCCTTTACATCACAATGCTCCATTACACCTGTAATAACAATGCTCCATGACCCCTGCCATCAAAATGCTCCATGGACTTGTCAACACATGGCTCGATGACACTTCTCATCACAATGCTCCAAAACCTTGTGATCACAGTGTGCCATAACACTTGTCATCACAACGCTCCATGATGCCTGTCACCAAAGTACTCCATGCACTTTTCATCACAATGCTCCATGACCATTGTCATCACAATTCTCAATACACTTGTCATCACAATGCTCCCTGACACTTTTCATCAGAATGCTCCTTGACCCCTGTCAGGAAAAGGCTCCATGCTTTTTTCATCACAATGCCCCATGCCGTTTTCATCACAATGCTCCATGCCATTGTCATCAAAATACTCCACAAGCTTGTCTTCAGAATGCTCCATGACCCTTGTCATCACAATTCTTCATGCACTTATCAGCACAATGCTCCCTGACCCTTGTCACCACAATGCTCCAAGCTATTGTCATCAAAATGCTCCATTACCTTTGTCATCAGATTCCTCCATGACACTTGGCATCACAATGCTCCATGCCATTGTCATCACAATGGGCCATTACATATGTTATCACAATACTCCTTGACACCTGTTTTCACAATACTGCATGACCTGGTCATCACAATGCTCCATGACTTGTCATCACAATGCGCCATTCCAACTGTCATTGCAATAATCCATGAAACATATTAGACCAATGTTCCATGCCGTTGTCATCACAATTCTCCATGCCCTTGTTATCACAATGCTCCATAACCCGTGTCATCACAATGCTCCATGACTCCAGTCATCACAATGCTTCACGACGTTTGCATCACAATGTTGCATGCCCTCGTCATCAACATTCTCTGTGACCATTTTAACCACAATGCTCCATGAACATTATATCACAATGCTCTTTGACCCTTGTTATCACAATGCACTATGCCTTTCTCAGCACAATGCTCCATAACCCTTGTCATCACAATGCTCCGTGCGCTTGTCAGCACAATGCTCCATGACACATGTCATCACAATGCACAATGCGCTTGTCATCACAGTGCTCCACAATCTTGTCATCACAATGCTCCATAAAATTTGACATCACATTGCTCCATGCACTTCTCATTAAAATGCTCTCTCACCACTGATATCACAATGCTACATGCATATATCATCACAATGTTCGATGACTCCTGAGATCACAATGTTCCTTAACAGCTGTCATGAAAATGTTCCATGACACTTTTCATCAAATTGCTCCATGACCCTGTAATCACTATGCTCCCTGCCCTTCTCATCAAAATGCACAACACCCTTGCCATCAGAATGCTCCATGACCTTTGTCATCAGAAAGTTCCATGACCCTGGCATCACAAAACTCCATGTCACTGTCATCACAATGCTCCATGAACACTCTCATCACATTGTTCCATGCCCTTGTCTTCACAAAGCTCCATGACACATGTCATCAGAATGCCTCATGGACTTCTCATCACAAGGCTCCATGACCCTTTTAATCTCAATGATCCATGAACCGTGTCATCACTATGCACCATGCACATCATCATAATGCTTCATGCTATTGTCATCAAAATGAAATCAAAATGCTCCATGACCTCTATCATAACAATGCTCTAAACCCTTGTGATCACAATATAGTATAACACTTGTCATCAAAATGTCCGTTGACGCTCGTCATCACAGTTATCCATGGTCTTCTCATGACAGTGCTCCATTTCCTTTGTCATCACAATGCTCAATACACTTGTCATCAAAATGCTCCCTGACACTTTTTGTCTCTATGCTCCTTGAACCATCTCTTGAAAAGGCTCCATGCCTTTTTCTCACAATGATCCATGCCCTTTTCATCACAATGCTCCAAGACACATGTAATCACAATGCTCCATGCTCTTGTCATCACAATGTTCAGGAGCCCTGTAATCACAGTGCTCCATGCCACTTTTCATCATTATGCTCCATGAGACTTGTCATCTCAAGGCTCAATGGTTTTCTCATCACAGTGCTCCAGTACCTTGTCATCACAATGCTTCAGGACATTGTCATGAAAATTTTCAATGGCCCTTGTCATCATAATGCTCCAAGCCCTAGTCATCACAATGTTCCACTATATTTGTCATCACAATCCTCCATTACATTTGGCATCACAATTCTCCATGCCATTGTCATCACAATGGACCATGACATATGTCATCACAATGCTCCCTGACACCTGTCTTCACAGTACTCGATGAACTTCTCATCACAATGCTCCATGCCCTTGTCATCAAAGTGCTCCATGACCCCTGTCATCACAATACTCCATGAACATTTTCAGCTCAGTGCTCCATGACTTTCTCATCACAATGCTCCATGACCAATATGATCACAATGCTCCAGGACCACTGTCATCACAACACTCCATGACACCTGACAATACAATAATCCTGGACTCTTTTCATCAAAATGCCCGATTACATAGTCATCACAATGCTCCATGACCCCTGTCATCACAATATTCCATGGACATTTTCAGCCCAAAGCTCCATGACCCTTGTCCTCACAATGATCCATGCCCTAGTCATCCCAATGCTCCATGACCCCTCTATTCACAATGGTTTGTGACGCTTGTCATCACAGTGCTCCATGACACCTGTCATCACAATGCTCCATGCATTTGTCAGCAAAATGGTACATGACCTAGTCATTACAGTGCTCTATGTGCTTGTCATCACAATACTCCATTACCATTGTCATCACAATCCTCCATGAACCTTGGGATCACATTGCTTCATGCCCTTGTCATCAAAATGCTCCATGCTCCTTGAAATCAAAATGATCCATGACCTCTGTCATCACAATGCTCCAAAACCTTGTGATCACAATGTTCCATAACACTTGTCATAACAACGCTCCATGATGCCTGTCATCACAATACTCCATGCCTTTTCATCACAATGCTCCATGACCTTTGTCATCGCAATTCTCAATACACTTGTCATCACAATGCTCCCTGACACTTGTTGTCAGTATGCTCCTTGAACCCTGTCACGAAAAGGCTTCATGCCTTTTTCATCACAATGACCCATGCGGTTTTCATCACAATGCTCTCTGCCATTGTCATCAAAATACTCCACAAGCTTGTCATCAGAATGCTCCATGACCCTTGTCATCACAACTCTCTATGCACTTGCCAGCACAATGCTCCCTGACCCTTGTCATCACAATGCTCCAAGCCATTGTCATCACAATGCTCCATTACCTTTGTCATCAGAATCCTCCTTGACACTTGGCATCACAATGCTCCATGCCATTGTCATCACAATGGGCCATTACATATGTCATAACAATGCTCCCTGACACATGTCTTAAAAATACTTCATAACCTAGTCATCACAATGCTCCATGCCCTTGTCATTACAATGCAGCATTCAAACTGTCATTGCAATAATCCATTGAACTTGTTAGAACAATGCTCCATGCCTTTGTCTTCACAATGCTCAATGAACTTGTTATCACAATGCTCCATGACCCCTGTCATCACAATGCTCCGTGGCTCCAGTCATCACAATGCTTCATAACTTTTGTCATAACAATGGTCCATGCCCTCGTCACAAACAGTCTCTGTGACCATTTTAACCACAATGCTCCATGAACTTTTCATCACAATTTTCTTTGACCCTTGTCATCAAAAAGCTCTATGCCTTTCTCAGCACAATGCTCCATGACCGTTGTCATCACAATGCTCCATGCGCTTGTCAGCACAATGCTCCATGACACATGTCTTCACAGTTCACCATGCGCTTGTCATCAGAGTGCTCCACAATCTTGTCATCACAATGCTCCATAAACCTTGTCATCACAATGCTCCATGCACTTCTCATCATAATGCTCTCTCACCACTGATATCACAATGTTACATCACTATTCATCACAATATTCCCTCACCCATCTCATCACAGTGTTCCATGACTCCTGTCATCACTATGCTACATGCAATTATCATCACAATGATCGATTCCCCTGACATCACAATGTTCCATAACCCCTGTCATCAAAATGTTCCATGACCCTTTGCATCAAAATGCTCCGTGATCCCTGATATCACAATGCTCCATGACCCCTGTCATCACAACGCTCCATGCACCTTGAAATCAAAATGATTCATGACCTCTCTCATCACAATGCTCCAAAACCTTGTGATCACAATGTTCCATAGCACTTGTCATCACAACGCTCCATGACGCCTGTCATCAAAATACTCCATGCCCTTTTCATCACAATGCTCCATGACCTTTGTCATCACAATTCTCAATACACTTGTCATCACAATGCTCCCAGACACTTGTTGTCACAATGTACATTGAACCCTGTCACGAAAAGGCTCCATGCCTATTCCATCACAATGCTGCATGCCGTTTTAATCACAATGCTCCATGCCGTTGTCATCAGAATACTCCACAAGTTTGTCATCAGAATGCTTCATGACATTTGTCATCAGAATTCTCCATGCACTTGTCCGCACAATGCTCCCTAACCATTGTCATCACAATACTCCAAGGCATTGTCATCACAATGCTCCATTACCTTTTTTATCAGAATCCTCCATGACACTTGGCATCGCAATGCTCCATGCTATGGTCATCACAATGGGCCTTTACATATGTCATCACAATGCTCCCTGACACCTGTCTTCACAATACTGCATGACCTGGTCATCACAATGCTCCATGCCCTTGTCATCACAATGCACCATTCCAACAGTCATCACAATAATCCATGAAAATTATTAGACCAATGGTCCATGCCCTTATTATCACAATGCTCCATGACCCCTGTCATCACAATACTCCGTGACTCCAGTCATCACAATGCTTCATGACCACTGTTATCACAATGGTCCATGCCCTGGTCATCAACAGTCTCTGTGACCATTTTAACCACAATGCTCCATGAACTTTTCATCACAATGCTCTTTGACCCTTGTCATCCCAATGCTCTATGCCTTTCTCTGCCCAATGCTCCATGACCCTTGTCATCACAATGCTCCATGAGGTTGTCAGCACAATGCTCCGTGACACATGTCATCACAATGCGCCATGCACTTGTCATCACAGTGCTCCACAACCTTGTCATCACAATGCTCCATAACCATTGTATTCACAATGCTCCATGCATTTATCTTCAAAATGCTCTCTCACCACTGATATCACAATGTTACATCACTATTCATCACAATACTCCCTCCCCCATCATCCCAATGCTCCACGACTCCTGTCATCACAATGCTACATGCACTTATCATTACAATGTTCGATGACCACTCACATCACAATGTTCCTTTACCCCTGTCATCAAAATTCTCCATGACCATTTTCATCAAAATGCTCCATGACCGCTGACATCACAGTGTTCCAAAACACTTGTCATCAAAATATTCTATAATCCTTTTCATCAAATTGCTCCATGACGCTCTCATCACAATGCTCCCAGCCCTTCTCATCACATTGCCAACGCACTTGTCATCAAAATGCTCCATGACCTTTGTCATCACAAAGATCCATGACCCTTGGCATCACAATGCTCCATGTCAATGTTATCACAATGCTCCATGAACACTCTCATCACATTGCTCCATGCTGATGTCATCACAAAGCTCCATGATGCATGTCATCAGAATACTCCATGCCTTCTCATCACAGTGCTCCATGCAGTTGCCATTACAATGCTCCATTATCCCTGTCATAAAAATGCTCCATGAACCCTGCCATCACGATGTTCCATGGCCTTGTCATCACAATGCTCCAAGACCCCTGTAATCACAATGCTCCATGTCCCTTTTCATCTCAATGATCCATGAACCCTGTCATCACAATGCACCAGGCCCATCATCATAATGCTTCATGCTATTGTCATCACAATGAAATCAAAATGCTCCATGACCTCTGTCATAACAATGCTCCAAACCCTTGTGATCACAATATTCCATAACACTTGTCATTACAATGCCCCATGACGCTCGTCATCACAATTATCCATGGTCTTCTCATCACAATGCTCCATGAACATTGTCATCACAATGCTCAATACACTTGTCATCAAAATGCTCCCTGACTCTTGTATGCTCCTTGAACCCTGTCATGAAAAGACTCCATGCCTTTTTCATCACAATGATCCATGCCCTTTTCATCACAATGCTCCAAGACCCCTGTAATCACAATGCTTCATGCCTTTGTCATCAGAAAGCTCAATGACGCATGTCATCAGAATGCTCGTTTGCCTTCTCCTCACAATGCTGCATGCCCTTGTCATCACAATGTTCCAAGACCCCTGTAATCACAATGTTCCATGCACCTTGTCATCAGTATGCTCCATGAGACTTCTCATCACAAGGCTCCATGGATTTCTCATCACAATGCTCCAGGACCTTGTCATCACAATGCTTCACGACCTTGTCATGAAAATTCTCATTGGCCTTTGTCATCATAATGCTCCAAGCCCTAGTCATTACAATGCTCCGTAATATTTGTCATCACAATCCTCCATTATATTTGGCATCAGAATGCTCCATGCCATTGTCATCGCAATGAACCATGACATATATCATCACAATGCTCCCTAACACCTGTCTTCACAATACTCCATGACGTTCTCATCACAATGTTCCATGCGCTTGTCATCAAAATGCACCATGCCCACTGTCATCACAATAATCTATGAAACTTGTCAGAACAATGCTCCATGCCCCTGTCATCACAGTGCTCCATGCCCTTGTCATCAAAATGCTCCATGACGCATGTCATCAGAATGTTCCATGGACTTCTCATCACAATGCTCCATGCTCTTGTCATGACAATGCTCCAAGACCCCTGTAATCACAATGCTCCATGCCCCTTTTCATCTCAATGCTCCATGAACCCTGTCATCACAATGCACCATGTCCATCATCATAATGCTTCAGGCTGTTGTCATTACAATGAAATCAAAATGCTCAATGTCTTCTTTCATCATAATGCTCCAAACCCTTGTGATCACAATATCCCATAACACTTATCATCACAACACCCCTGACGTTCATCATCACGATTATCCATGGTCTTCTCATCACAATGCACCATGAAACATGTCATCACAATGCTCAATACACTTGTCATCACAATGTTCCCTGACACTTGTTGTCTGTATGCTCCTTGAACCCTGTCATGGAAAGGCTCCATGCCTTTTTCATCACAATGATCCATGCCCTTTTCATCACAAAGCTCCAAGACCCCTTTAATCACAATGTTCCATGCCCTTGTCATCACAAAGCTCCATGACGCCTGTCAGCAGAGTGTTCCATGGCCTTTTCCTCACAATGCTCCAAGCCCTGGTTTTCACAATGCTCCAAGACCCCTGTAATCACAATGCACCATGCCCCATTTCATCAGAATGCTCCATGAGACTTGGCATCACAAGTCTCCATGTTCTCATCACAATGCTCAAGGACCTTGACATCACTATGCTCCATTCCATTGTCATCACAATGCTCCATGACCCCTGTCTTCACAATACTCCATGAACATTTTCAGCCCAATGCTCCATGACCTTCTCATCACAATGCTCCATGACCAATATCATAACAATGTTCCATGACCACTGTCATCACAAAACTCCATGTCACCAGACAACAAAATGATCCGAGACTCTTGTCATTACAATGTTCCTTTCCCTAGACATCACAATGCTCCATGACCCCTTTCATCACAATACTCCATGAACATTTTCAGCACTATGCTCCATGACCCTTGTCATCACAGTGATCCATGCCCTTGTCATCCCAATGATCCATGAACCCTGTATTCACAATGCTCCGTGACCCTTGTCATCACAGTGCTCCATGACACCTGTCATCAAAATGCTCCATGGCTTTGTCAGCAAAATGCTACATGACCTTGTCATTACAATGCTCTATGCGCTTTTCATCACAATATTCCATTACCATTGTCATCACAATCCTCCATGAACCGTGGGATCACATTGTTTCATGTCCTAGACATCACAATGCTCCATGCTCCTTGAAATCAAAATGATCCATGACCTCTGTCATCACAATGCTCCAAGCCATTGTCATCACAATGCTCCATTACCTTTGTTATCAGAATCCTCCATGACACTTGGCATCACAATGCTCCATGCCATTGTCATCACAATGGACCTTTACATATGTCATCACAATGCTCCCTGACACCTGTCTTCACAATACTGCATGACCTGGTCATCACAATGCTCCATGCCCTTGTCATCACAATGCACCATTCCAACTGTCATCGCAATAATCCATGAAACTTATTAGACCAATGGTCCATGCCCTTGTCATCACAATGCTCCCTGACCATTTTATCACAATGCTCCATGACCCCTGTCATCACAATACTCCGTGACTCCAGTCATCATAATGCTTCATGACTATTGTTATCACAATGGTCCATGCCCTCATCATCAACAGTCTCTGTGACCATTTTAACCTCAATGCTCCATGAACTTTTCATCAAAATTCTCTTTGACCCTTATCATCCCAATGCCCTATGCCTTTCTCTGCCCAATGCTCCATGACCCTTGTCATCACAATGCTCCATGAGGTTGTCAGCAGAATGCTCCACGACACATGTCATCACAATGCGCCATACGCTTGTCATCACAGTGCTCCACAACTTGTCATCACAATGCTCCATAACCATTGTCTTCACAATGCTCCATGCATTTCTCATCAAAATGCTCTCTCACCACTGATATCACAATGTTACATCACTATTCATCACAATACTCCCTCCCCCCTGTCATCAAAACACTCCGTGACTCCTGTCATCACAATGCTACATACACTTATCATCACAATGTTCGATGACCCCTGACATCACAATGTTCCTTAACCCCTGTCATCAAAATGCTCCATGACCCTTTTCATCACAATGCTCCATGACCGCTGAAATCACACTGTTCCATAACCCTTGTCATCAAAATATTCCATAACGCTTTTCATCAAATTGCTCAATGACACTGTCATCACAATGCTCCCAGCCCTTCTCATCACATTGCCAACACACTTGTCATCAAAATGCTCCATGACCTTTGTCATCACAAAGATTCATGACGCTTGGAAAAACAATGCCCCATGTCAGTGTTATCAGAATTCTCCAAGAACGCTCTCATCACATTGCTCCATGCCCTTGTCATCCCAAAGCTCCATGACGCATGTCATCAGAATACTCCATGGCCTTCTCATTACAGTGCTCCATGCAGTTGCCATTACAATGCTCCATTATCCCTGTCATAAAAATGCTCCATGAATCCTGCCATCACGATGTTCCATGGCCTTGTCATCACAATGTTCCAAGACCCCTGTAATCACAATTCTCCATGCCCATATTCATCTCAATGATCCATGAACCCTCTCATCAAAATGCACCATGCCCATCATCATAATGCTTCATGCTATTGTCATCACAATGAAATCAAAATGCTCCATGACCTCTGTCATAACAATGCTCCAAATCCTTGTGATCACAATATTCCATAACACTTGTCATCACAATGCCCCATGACACTCGTCATCACAGTTATCCATGGTATTCTCATCACAATGCTCCATGACCATTGTCATCACAATGCTCAATATACTTGTCATCAAAATGCTCCCTGACTCTTGTTGTCTGTATGCTCCTTGAACCCTGGTATGAAAAGGCTCCATGTCTTTTTCATCACAATTATCCATGCCCTTTTCATCACAATGCTCCAAGACCCCTGTAATCACAATGCTTCATGCCTTTGTCATCAGAAAGCTCAATGACGCATGTCATCAGAATGCTCCTTTGATTTCTCCTCACAATGCTCCATGCCCTTGTCATCACAATGATCCATGAGCCCTGTAATCACAGTGTTCCATGCCCCTTGTCATCATTATGCTCCATGAGACTTGTCATCTCAAGGCTCCATGGTTTTCTCATCGCAGTGCTCCAGGACATTGTCATCACAATGCTTCACGACCTTGTCATGAAATTTCTCAATGGCAATTGTCATCATAATGCTCAAAGCCCTAGTCATTACGATGCTCAATTATATTTGTCATCACAGTCCTCCATTAGATTTGGCATCACAATGCTCCATGCCTTTGTCAACGCAATGGACCATGACATATATCATCACAATGCTCCCTGACACCTGTCTTCACAATATTCCATGACCTTCTCATCACAATGGTCCATGCGCTTGTCATCACAATGCACCATGCCCACTGTCATCACAATAATCTATGAAACTTGTCAGAACAATGCTCCATGCCCCTGTCATCACAATGCTCCATGCCCTTGTCACCACAAAGCTCCATGACGCATGTCATCAGAATGTTCCATGGCCTTCTCATCACATTGCTCCATGCCCTTGTCATGACAATGCTCCAAGACCCCTGTAATCACAATGCTCCATGCCCCTTTTCATCTCAATGCTCCATGAACCCTGTCATCACAATGCACCATGACCATCATCATAATGCTTCAGGCTATTGTCATCACAATGAAATCAAAATGCTCAATGACCTGTGTCATCATAATGCTCCAAACCCTTGTGATCACAATGTTCCATAACACTTATCATCACAACACACCTGACGCTCATCATCACGATTATCCATGGTCTTCTCATCACAGTGCTCCATGAAATTTGTCATCACAATGCTCAATACACATGTCATCACAATGTTCCCTGACACTTGTTGTCTGTATGCTCCTTGAACCCTGTCATGGAAAGGCTCCATGCCTTTTTCATCACAATGATCCATGCCCTTTTCATCACAATGCTCCAAGACCCCGTTAATCACAATGCTCCATGCCCTTGTCATCACAAAGCTCCATGACGCCTGTCAGCAGAGTGCTCCATGGACTTTTCATCACAAAGCTCCAAGCCCTTGTTTTCACAATGCTCCAAGACCCCTGTAATCACAGTGCTCCATGCCCCGTTTCATCAGAATGCTCCATGAGACTTAACATCACAAGTCTCCATGTTCTTCTCATCACAATGCTCCAGGACCTTGTCATCACTATGCTCCATTCCATTGTCATCACAATGCTGCATAAACCTTGTCATCACAATTCTCCATGCCATTGTCATCACAATGGGTCATTACATATGTCATCACAATGCTCCCTGACACCTGTCTTCACAATATGGCATGGCCTGGTGATCACAATGCTCCATGCCCTTGTCATCACAATGCGCCATTCCAACTGTCATCTCAATAATCCATGAAACATATTAGACCAATGCTGCATGCCCTTTTCATCACAATGTGCCAATCCAACTGTCATCGCAATAACCCATGAAACTTATTAGACCAATGCTCCAAGCCCTTGTCATAACAGTGTTCCAAGACACCTGTAATCACAATGCTCCATGACCTTCTCATCAAAATGCTCCATGAACAGTATCATCACAATGGTCCAGGAACACTGTCATCACAACACTCCATGACCCCTGACAACACAGTGATCCGGGATTCTTGTCATCACAATGCTCCATTCCCTAGACATCACAATGCTCCATGACCCCAATCATCAAAATACTCCATGAACATTTTCAGCCCAATGCTCCATGACACTTGCCATCACAATCCTCCAGACTCTTGTCATCAGAATGCTCCTTGAACCCGGTCAGAAGAAGGCTCCATGCATTTTTCATCACAATGCCCCATGCCTTTTCCATCACAATGCTCCATGCCATTGTCATCGAAATACTCCACAAGCTTGTCATCAAAATGCTCCATGACTCGTGTCATCACAATTCTCCATGCACTTGCCATCACAATGCTCCATGCCCTGGTCATCACACTGCTCCATGTCCCTTGTAATCACAATTCTCCACGTGCTTTTCATCACAATGCTCCATGACGGTTCTCATCACAATGTTACATGCTTTTGTCATCACAATTCTCCATGCACATGTCATCGCAATGCCCCATGACCCTTGTCATAGCAAGCTCCATGCATTTGGCATCACAATGCTTCACGACCTTTTCATCAAAATTCTCAATGGCCGTTGTCATCACAATGCTCCATGACCCTTGTCATCCCAATGCTCCATGCCCTTGTCATCACAAAGCTCAATAACGCATGCCATCAGAATGATCCTTGGTCTTCTCCTCACAATGCTCCATTCCCCTTTTCATCAGTATGCTCTATGAGATATGTCATCACAAGGCTCCATAGTTTTCTCATCACAATGCTCCAGGTCCTTGCCATCACAATGCCAATACACTTGTCATCAAAATGCTCCCTGAAACTTGTTGTCTGTATGCTCCTTGAACGCTGTCATGACAAGGCTCCATGCCTTTTTCATCAAGGTGATCCATGCCCTTTTCATCACAATGCTCCAAGACCACTGTAATCACAATGTTCCATGCACTTGTCATCACAAAGCTCAATGACGAATGTCATTAGAATGCTCCTTGGCCTTCTCTTCACAGTGCTCCATGCCCTTGTCCTCACAATGTTCCACGACCCCTGTAATCACAATGCTCCATGCCCCTTTTCATCAGTATGCTCCATGAGACTTGTCATCACAAGGCTCCATGGTTTTCTCATCACAGTGCTCCAGGACATTGTCATCACAATGCTTCATGACCTTGTCATGAAAATTCTCAATGGCCCTTGTCATCATAATGCTCCAAGCCCTACTCATCACAATGCTCCACTATATCTGTCATCACAATCCTCCATTACATTTGGCATCACAATGATCCATGCCATTGTCATCGCAATGGACCATGACATATGTCATCACAGTGTTCCCTGACACCTTTCTTCACAATACTCCATGACATTCACATAACAATGCTCCATGCCCTTGTCATCACAATGCACCATGCCCACTCTCATCACAATAATCTATGAAACTTGTCAAACCAATGCTCCATGCCCCTGTCATCACAATGCTCCATGCCCCTGTCATCACAATGCTCCATGACTCCCGTCATCACAATGATTAATAACGTTTTTCATCACAATGGTCCATGCCCGTGTCATCACAAGGCTCTGTGACCTTTGTAACCACAATGCTCCATGAACTTTTCATCACAATTCTCTGTGACCCTTGTCATCAAAATGCACCATGTCTTTGTCAGAACAATGCTCCTTGACCCTTGTCATCACAAAGTGCCATGCGCATTTCATCACAACGGTCCACAACCTTGTTATTGAAATGCTGCGTAAACCTTGTAATCACAATGCTCCATGCACTTCTCATCAAAATGCTCTCTCACCAGAGATATCACAATGTTCCATCACTAGTCATCACAATACACCCTCACCCCTGTAATCACAATGTTCCATGACCCTGTCATCACAATGCTACATCGCCTTATCAGCACAATGTTCCATGACCCCTGACATCACAATGTTCCATAACACCTGTCATCAAAATGGTCCATGACCCTTTTCATCCCAAAGCTCCAAGACTCCTGACATCACAATGTTCTATAACACCTGCCATCAAAATGTTCCATTACTCATTTTATCAAATTGCTTCATGACCCGGTCATCAAAAGTCTCCCTGTCCTTCTCATCACAATGCACCATGCCCATGTCATCAAAATGCTCCATGACTTGTCATCACAAACCTCCATGACCCTTGGTATCACAATGCTCCAAGTCATTGTCATCACAAAGCTACATGAACCCTCTCATCACACTGCTCCATGCTCTTGTAATCACAAAGCTCCATGACACTTGTCATCACAATGCTCGATGCCCTTCTCATCACAATGTTCCATGCCCTTATCATTACAATCCTGCATGACCCATGTATCACAGTGTTCCCTGCCCTTATCATCACAATGCTCCATGCCCACTCTCATCACAATAATACATGAAACATTTCAGACCAATGTTCCATGCCCTTCTCATCATAATGCTCCATTACGCTGTCATAACAATGCACCATGACCCCTGCCATCACAATGATCCACGGCCTAGTCATCACAAGGTTCCATGACACTTGTCATCAGAATGTTCTATGGCCTTCTCATCAAAATGCTCCATGCCCTTGTCATCACAATGCCCCAAGACCCTTGTAATCACAATGCCCCATGCCCCTTTTCATCTCAATGTTCCATGAACCCTGTCATCACAGTGCACCATGCCCATCATCATAATGCTTCAGGCTATTGTCATCACAATGAAATCAATATTCTCCATGACCTCTGTAATCATAATGCTCCAAAGCCTTGTTATCACAATATTCCATAAAACTTATCATCACAACACCCCATGACGCTCATCATCACAATTATCCATGGTCTTCTCATCACAATGCTCCATGATCTTTGTCATCACAATGCTCAATACACTTGTTATCACAATGCTCCCTGACACTTGTCATCAGTATGCTCCTGGAACCCTGTCATGACAAGGCTCCATACCATTTTCATCACAATGATCCATGCCCTTTTCATCACAATGCTCCAAGATCCCTTTAATCACAATGCTCCATGCCCTTGTCATCACAAAACTCCATGACGCATGTCATCAGAATGCTCCATGGCCTTCTCATCACAACACTCCATGAACATTTTCAGCCCAGTGCTCCAGGAAACTTGTCATCACAATGCTCCATGCCCTTGTCATCCCAATAATCCATGACCCCTGCATTCACAATGCTCCGTGACGCTTGTCATAATAGTGCTCCATGACACATGTCATCACAATGCTCCATGCCTTTGTCAGCAAAATGCTACATGACCTTTTCATAACAATGCTCTATGTGCTTGTCATCACAATACTCCATTTCCATTGTCATCACAATCCTCCGTGAGCCTTGGGATCACATTGTTTCATGACCTTGTCATCACAATGCTCCATGCTCCTTGAAATCAAAATGATCCATGACCTCTATCATCACAATGCTCCAAACCCTTGTAATCACAATGTTCCATAACACTTGTCATCACAACGCTCCATGACGCATGTCATCACAATACTCCATGCCCTTTTCATTACAATGCTCCATGACCTTGTAATCACAATGTTCCAAACCCCTGTAATCCCAATGGTCCATGCCCCTTTTCATCAGTATGCTCCATGAGATTTGTCATCACAAGGCTCCATGGTTTTCTCATCACAATGCTCCAGGAACTTGTCATCACAATGCTCAGTACACTTGTCATCAAAATGCTCCCAGACACTAGTTGTCTGTATGCTCCTTGAACCCTGTCATGACAAGGCTCCATGCCTTTTTCATCAAGGTGATCCATGCCCTTTTCATCACAATGCTCCAAGACCACTGTAATCACAATGTTCCATGCCCTTGTCATCACAAAGCTCAATGACGCATGTCATTAGAATGCTGCTTGGCCTTCTCCTCACAGTGCTCCATGCCCTTGTCCTCACAATGTTCCACGACCCCTGAAATCACAATGCTCCATGCCCCTTTTCATCAGTATGCTCCATGAGACTTGTCATCACAAGGCTCCATGGTTTTCTCATCACAATGCTCCAGGACATTGTCATCACAATGCTTTATGACCTTGTCAATGGCCCTTGTTATCATAATGCTCCAAGCCCTAGTCATCACTATGCTCCATTATATTTGTCATCACAATCCTCCATTACATTTGGCATCACAATGCTCCATGCCATTGTCATCGCAATGGACCATGACATATGTCATCACAGTGTTCCCTGAAACCTTTCTTCACAATACTCCATGACCTTCTCATCACCATGCTCCGTGCCCTTGTCATCACAATGCACCATGCACACTCTCATCACAATAATCTATTAAACTTGTCAGACCAATACTCCATGCCCCTGTCATCACAATGCTCCATGCCCTTGTCACCACAACGCTCCATGAACCCTGTCATCACAAAGCTCCGTGACTCCAGTCATCACAATGCTTCATAACGTTTGTCATCACAATGGTCCATGCCCGCGTCATCACAAGGCTCTGTGACCTTTGTAACCACAATGCTCCATGAACTTTTCATCACAATTCTCTGTGACCATTGTCATCACAATGCACCATGTCTTTGGCAGAACAATGCTCCATGACCATTGTCATCACAAAGTGCCATTCGCATTTCATCACAACGGTCCACAACCTTGTCATTGAAATGCTCCATAAACCTTGTAATCACAATGCTCCATGCACTTCTCATCAAAATGCTCTCTCACCAGAGATATCACAATGTTCCATCACTAGTCATCACAATACTCCCTCACCCCTGTAATCACAATGTTCCATGATCCAGTCATCACAATGCTACATCCCCTAATCATCACAATGTTCCATGACCCCTGACATCACAATGTTCCATTACACCTGTCATCAAAATGCTCCATGACCCTTTTTATCCCAATGCTCCAAGACTGCTGACATCACAATGTTCTATAACCACTGCCATCAAAATGTTCCATTACACTTTTTATCAAATTGCTACATGACCCAGTCATCAAAAGTCTCCCTGTCCTTCTCATCACAATGCACCATGTCCTTGTCATCAAAATGCTCCATGACTTGTCATCACAAAGGTCCATGACACTTGGCATCACAAGGCTCCAACTCATTGTCATCACAATGCTCCATGAACCCTCTCATCACATTGCTCCATTCTCTTGTAATCACAAAGCTCCATGACACTTGTCATCACAATGCTCGATGCCCTTCTCATCACAATGTTCCATGCCCTTTTCATTACGATCCTGCATGACCCAAGTATCACAGTGTTCCGTGCCCTTGTCATCACAATGCTCCATGCCCACTCTCATCACAATAATACATGAAACATTTCAGACCAATGTTCCATGCCCTTCTCATCATAATGCTCCATTATGCCTGTCATAAAAATGCACCATGACCCCTGCCATCACAATGTTCCACGGCCTAGTCATCACAAGGTTCCATGACACTTGTCATCAGAATGTTCCATGGCCTTCTCATCAAAATGCTCCATGCCCTTGCCATCACAATGCTCCAAGACCCTTGTAATCACAAGGCCCCATGCCCCTTTTCATCTCAATGCTCCATGAACCCTGTCATCACAGTGCACCATGCCCATCATCATAATGCTTCAGGCTATTGTCATCACAATGAAATCAATATTCTCCATGACCTCTGTAATCATAATGCTCCAAACCCTTGTTATCACAATGTTCCATAACACTTATCATCACAACACCCCATGACGCTCATCATCACAATTATCCATGGTCTTCTCATCACAATGCTCCATGATCTTTGTCATCACAATGCTCAATAAACTTGTTATTACAATGCTCCCTGACACTTATCATCAGTATGCTCCTTGAACCCTGTCACGACAAGGCTCCATGCCATTGTCATCACAATGATCCATGCCCTTTTCATCACAATGCTCCAAGATCCCTGTAATCACAATGCTCCATGACCTTGTCATCACAAAGCTTCATGACACATGTCATCAGAATGCTCCATGGCATTCTCATCAAAATGCTCCATGCCCTTGTCATCACAATGCTCCAAGACCCCTGTAATCACAATGCTCCATGCCCCTTTTCATCAGAATGCTCCATGAGACTTGTCATCACAAGTCTCCAGGACCTTGTCATCACCATGCTCCATTCCCTTGTCATCCCAATGTTCCATGATCCCTGTCATCACAATAATCCATGAACATTTTCTGCCCATTGCTCCACGACCTACTCATCACAATGCTCCATGGCCAATATCATCACAAGGCTCCACGTCCCCTGTCATCACAACACTCCATGAACATTTTCAGCCCAGTGCTCCAGGAAACTTGTCATCACAATGATCCATGCCCTTGTCATCCCAATGCTCCATGACCCCTGCATTCACAATGCTCCGTGATGCTTGTCATAATAGTGCTCCATGACACATGTCCTCACAATGCTCCATGCCTTTGTCAGCAAAATGCTACATGACCTTTTCATTACAATGCTCTGTGCGCTTGTCATCACAATACGCCATTTCCATTGTCATCACAATCCTCCGTGAGCCTTGGGATCACATTGTTTCATGCCCTTGTCATCACAATGCTCCATGCTCCTTGAAATCAAAATGATCCATGACCTCTATCATCACAATGCTCCAAACCCTTGTAATCACAATGTTCCATAACACTTGTCATCACAACGCTCCATGACGCATGTCATCACAATACTCCATGCCCTTTTCATCACAATGCTCCAAGACATTGTAATCACAATGTTCCAAACCCCTGTAAACCCAATGGTCCATGCCCCTTTTCATCAGTATGCTTCATGAGATTTGTCATCACAAGGCACCATAGTTTTCTCATCACAATGCTCCAGGAACTTGTCATCACAATGCTCAATACACTTGTCATCAAAATGCTCCCAGACACTTGTTGTCTGTATGCTCCTTGAATCCTGTCATGACAACGATCCATGCCTTTTTCATCAAGGTGATCCATGCCCTTTTCATCACAATGCTCCAAGACCACTGTAATCACAATATTCCATGCCCTTGTCATCACAAAGCTCAATGACGCATGTCATTAGAATGCTCCTTGGCCTTCTCCTCACAGTGCTCCATGCCCTTGTCATCACAATGCACCATGCCCACACTCATCACAATAGTCTATGAAACTTGTCAGACCAATGCTCCAAGCCCCTGTCATCACAATGCTCCATGCCCTTGTCATCACAGTGCTCCATGACCCCTGTCATCACAATGCTCCGTGACTCCAGTCATCACAATGCTTCGTAACGTTTGTCATCACAGTGGTCCATGCCCGCGTCATCACAAGGCTCTGTGACCTTTGTAACCACAATGCTCCATGAACTTTTCATCACAACTCTTTGTGACACTTGTCATCATAATGCACCATGTCTTTGTCAGAACAATGCTCCATGACCATTGTCATCACAAAGTGCCACGCGCATTTCATCACAACGCTCCACAACTTTGTCATTGAAATGCTCCATAAACTTTGTAATCACAATGCTCCATGCACTTCTCATCAAAATGCTCTCTCACCAGAGATATCAAAATGTTCCATCACTAGTCATCACAATACTCCCTCACCCCTGTAATCACAATGTTCCATGACCCTGTCATCACAATGCTACATCCCCTTATCATCACAATGTTCCATGACCCCTGACATCACAATGTTCCATAACACCTGTCAGCAAAATGGTCCATGACCCTTTTCATCCCAAAGCTCCAAGACTCCTGACATCACAATGTTATATAGCCACTGCCATCAAAATGTTCCATTACACTTTTTATCAAATTGCTGCATGACCTGGTCATCAAAAGGCTCCCTGCCCTTCTCATCACAATGCACCATGCCCTTGTCATCAAAATGCTCCATGACTTGTCATCACAAAGCTCCATGTCCCTTGGCATTACAATGCACCAAGTCATTGTAATCACAATGCTCCATGAACCCTCTCATCACATTGCTCCATGCCCTTGTCATCACAAAGCTCCATGACATTCGTCATCACAATGCTCGATGCCCTTCTCATCACAATGCTCCATGCCCTTGTCATTACAATCCTGCATGACCCATGTATCACAGTGTTCCGTGCCCTTGTCATCACAATGCTCCATGCCCACTCTCATCACAATAATACATGAAACATTTCAGACCAATGTTCCATGCCCTTCTCATCATAATGCTCCATTACGCCTGTCATAATAATGCACCATGACCCCTGCCATCAAAATGTTCCAATGCCTAGTCATCACAAGGTTCAATGACACTTGTCATAAGAAATTTCCATGGACTTCTCATCAAAATGCTCCATGCCCTTGCATCACAATGCTCCAAGACCCTTGTAATCACAAAGCCCCATGCCCCTTTTCATCTCAATGCTCCATGAACCCTGTCATCACAGTGCACCATGCCCATCATTATAATGCTTCAGGCTATTGTCATCACAATGAAATCAATATTATCCATGACCTCTGTAATCATAATGATCCAAAGCCTTGTTATCACAATGTTCCATGACACTTATCATCACAACACCCCATGACGCTCATCATCACAATTATCCATGGTCTTCTCATCACAATGCTCCATGATCTTTGTCATCACAATGCTCAATACACTTGTTATCACAATGCTCCCTGACACTTGTCATCAGTATGCTCCTTGAACCCTGTCATGACAAGGCTCCATGCCTTTTTTCATCACAATGATCCATGCCCTTTTCATCACAATGCTCCAAGATCCCTGTAATCACAATGCTCCATGCCCTTGTCATCAAAAACCTCAATGACGCATGCATCAGAATGCTCCATGACCTTCTCATCACAATGCTCCATGCCCTCGTCATCACAGTGCTCCAAGACACCTGTAATCACAATGCTCCATGCCCTTGTCATCACAAAGCTCCATGACGCATGTCATCACAATGCTCCATGGTCTTCTTATCACAATGCTCCATGCCCTAGTCATCACAATGCTCCAAGACACCTGTAATCACAATGCTCCATGCCCCTTTTCATCAGAATGCTCCATGAGACTTGTCATCACAAGTCTCCACGGTCTTCACATCACAATGCTCCAAGACCTTGTCATCACTATGCTCCATTCCCTTGTCATCCCACTGTTCCATGATCCCTGTCATCACAATAATCCATGAACATTTTCAGCCCATTGCTCCACGACCTACTAATCACAATGCTCCATGGCCAATATCATCACAAGGCTCCATGACCCCTGTCATCACAACACTCCATGAACATTTTCAGCCCAGTGCTCCAGGAAAATTGTCATCACAATGATCCATGCCCTTGTCATCCCAATGCTCCATGGCCAATGCATTCACAATGCTCCGTGACGCTTGTCATCACAGTGCTCCATGACACATGTCCTCACAATGCTCCATGCCTTTGTCAGCAAAATGCTACATGACCTTTTCATTACAATGCTCTATGCGCTTGTCATCACAATACTCCATTTCCATTGTCATCACAATCCTCCGTGAGCCTTGGGATCACATTGCTTCAAGCCCTTGTCATCACAATGCTCCATGCTCCTTGAAATCAAAATGATTCCTGACCTCTATCATCACAATGCTCCAAACCCTTCTAATCACAATGTTCCATAACACTTGTCATCACAACGCTCCATGACGCATGTCATCACAATATTCCATGACCTTTTCATCACAATGCTCCATGACCTTGTAATCACAATGTTCCAAAGCCCTGTAATCCCAGTTTTCCATGCTCCTTTCATCAGTATGCTCTATGAGATTTGTCAGCACAAGGCTCCATGGTTTTCTCATCACAATACTCCAGGACCTTGTCATCACAATGCTCAATACACTTGTCATCAAAATGCCTCCTGACACTTGTTGTTTGTATGCTCCTTGAACCCTGTCATGACAAGGCTCCATGCCTTTTTCATCAAGGTGATCCATGCCCTTTTCATCACAATGCTCTAAGACCACTGTAATCTCAATATTCCAAGCCCTTGTCATCACAATGCTCAATGACGCATGTCACTAGAATGCTCCTTGGCCTTCTCCTCACAGTGCTCCATGCCCTTGTCCTCACAAGGGTCCACGACCCGTGTAATCACAATGCTCCATGCCCCTTTTCATCAGTATGCTCCTTGAGAATTGTCATCACAATGCTCAATGACGCATGTCACTAGAATGCTCCTTGGCCTTCTCCTCACAGTGCTCCAAGCCCTTGTCCTCACAAGGGTCCACGACCCATGTAATCACAATGCTCCATGCCCCTTTTCATCAGTATGCTCCTTGAGACTTGTCATCACAAGGCTCCATGGTTTTCTCATCACAGTGCTCCAGGACATTGTCATCACAATGCTTCATGACCTTGTCATGAAAATACTCAATGGCCCTTGTCATCATAATGCTCCAAGCCCTATTCATCACAATGCTCCATTATATTTGTCATCACAATCCTCCATTACATTTGGCATCACAATGCTCCATGCCATTGTCATTGCAATGGACCATGACATATGTCATCACAGTGTTCCCTGAAACCTTTCTTCACAATACTCCATGACCTTCTCATCACCATGCTCCGTGCCCTTGTCATCACAATGCACCATGCACACTCTCATCACAATAATCTATTAAACTTGTCAGACCAATACTCCATGCCCCTGTCATCACAATGCTCCATGCCCTTGTCATCACAACGCTCCATGAACCCTGTCATCACAAAGCTCCGTGACTCCAGTCATCACAATGCTTCATAACGTTTGTCATCACAATGGTCCATGCCCGCGTCATCACAAGGCTCTGTGACCTTTGTAACCACAATGCTCCATGAACTTTTCATCACAATTCTCTGTGACCATTGTCATCACAATGCACCATGTCTTTGGCAGAACAATGCTCCATGACCATTGTCATCACAAAGTGCCATTCGCATTTCATCACAACGGTCCACAACCTTGTCATTGAAATGCTCCATAAACCTTGTAATCACAATGCTCCATGCACTTCTCATCAAAATGCTCTCTCACCAGAGATATCACAATGTTCCATCACTAGTCATCACAATACTCCCTCACCCCTGTAATCACAATGTTCCATGATCCAGTCATCACAATGCTACATCCCCTAATCATCACAATGTTCCATGACCCCTGACATCACAATGTTCCATTACACCTGTCATCAAAATGCTCCATGACCCTTTTTATCCCAATGCTCCAAGACTGCTGACATCACAATGTTCTATAACCACTGCCATCAAAATGTTCCATTACACTTTTTATCAAATTGCTACATGACCCAGTCATCAAAAGTCTCCCTGTCCTTCTCATCACAATGCACCATGTCCTTGTCATCAAAATGCTCCATGACTTGTCATCACAAAGGTCCATGACACTTGGCATCACAAGGCTCCAACTCATTGTCATCACAATGCTCCATGAACCCTCTCATCACATTGCTCCATTCTCTTGTAATCACAAAGCTCCATGACACTTGTCATCACAATGCTCGATGCCCTTCTCATCACAATGTTCCATGCCCTTTTCATTACGATCCTGCATGACCCAAGTATCACAGTGTTCCGTGCCCTTGTCATCACAATGCTCCATGCCCACTCTCATCACAATAATACATGAAACATTTCAGACCAATGTTCCATGCCCTTCTCATCATAATGCTCCATTATGCCTGTCATAAAAATGCACCATGACCCCTGCCATCACAATGTTCCACGGCCTAGTCATCACAAGGTTCCATGACACTTGTCATCAGAATGTTCCATGGCCTTCTCATCAAAATGCTCCATGCCCTTGCCATCACAATGCTCCAAGACCCTTGTAATCACAAGGCCCCATGCCCCTTTTCATCTCAATGCTCCATGAACCCTGTCATCACAGTGCACCATGCCCATCATCATAATGCTTCAGGCTATTGTCATCACAATGAAATCAATATTCTCCATGACCTCTGTAATCATAATGCTCCAAACCCTTGTTATCACAATGTTCCATAACACTTATCATCACAACACCCCATGACGCTCATCATCACAATTATCCATGGTCTTCTCATCACAATGCTCCATGATCTTTGTCATCACAATGCTCAATAAACTTGTTATCACAATGCTCCCTGACACTTATCATCAGTATGCTCCTTGAACCCTGTCACGACAAGGCTCCATGCCATTGTCATCACAATGATCCATGCCCTTTTCATCACAATGCTCCAAGATCCCTGTAATCACAATGCTCCATGACCTTGTCATCACAAAGCTTCATGACACATGTCATCAGAATGCTCCATGGCATTCTCATCAAAATGCTCCATGCCCTTGTCATCACAATGCTCCAAGACCCCTGTAATCACAATGCTCCATGCCCCTTTTCATCAGAATGCTCCATGAGACTTGTCATCACAAGTCTCCAGGACCTTGTCATCACCATGCTCCATTCCCTTGTCATCCCAATGTTCCATGATCCCTGTCATCACAATAATCCATGAACATTTTCTGCCCATTGCTCCACGACCTACTCATCACAATGCTCCATGGCCAATATCATCACAAGGCTCCACGTCCCCTGTCATCACAACAATCCATGAACATTTTCAGCCCAGTGCTCCAGGAAACTTGTCATCACAATGATCCATGCCCTTGTCATCCCAATGCTCCATGACCCCTGCATTCACAATGCTCCGTGATGCTTGTCATAATAGTGCTCCATGACACATGTCCTCACAATGCTCCATGCCTTTGTCAGCAAAATGCTACATGACCTTTTCATTACAATGCTCTGTGCGCTTGTCATCACAATACGCCATTTCCATTGTCATCACAATCCTCCGTGAGCCTTGGGATCACATTGTTTCATGCCCTTGTCATCACAATGCTCCATGCTCCTTGAAATCAAAATGATCCATGACCTCTATCATCACAATGCTCCAAACCCTTGTAATCACAATGTTCCATAACACTTGTCATCACAACGCTCCATGACGCATGTCATCACAATACTCCATGCCCTTTTCATCACAATGCTCCAAGACATTGTAATCACAATGTTCCAAACCCCTGTAAACCCAATGGTCCATGCCCCTTTTCATCAGTATGCTTCATGAGATTTGTCATCACAAGGCACCATAGTTTTCTCATCACAATGCTCCAGGAACTTGTCATCACAATGCTCAATACACTTGTCATCAAAATGCTCCCAGACACTTGTTGTCTGTATGCTCCTTGAATCCTGTCATGACAACGATCCATGCCTTTTTCATCAAGGTGATCCATGCCCTTTTCATCACAATGCTCCAAGACCACTGTAATCACAATATTCCATGCCCTTGTCATCACAAAGCTCAATGACGCATGTCATTAGAATGCTCCTTGGCCTTCTCCTCACAGTGCTCCATGCCCTTGTCATCACAATGCACCATGCCCACACTCATCACAATAGTCTATGAAACTTGTCAGACCAATGCTCCAAGCCCCTGTCATCACAATGCTCCATGCCCTTGTCATCACAGTGCTCCATGACCCCTGTCATCACAATGCTCCGTGACTCCAGTCATCACAATGCTTCGTAACGTTTGTCATCACAGTGGTCCATGCCCGCGTCATCACAAGGCTCTGTGACCTTTGTAACCACAATGCTCCATGAACTTTTCATCACAACTCTTTGTGACACTTGTCATCATAATGCACCATGTCTTTGTCAGAACAATGCTCCATGACCATTGTCATCACAAAGTGCCACGCGCATTTCATCACAACGCTCCACAACTTTGTCATTGAAATGCTCCATAAACTTTGTAATCACAATGCTCCATGCACTTCTCATCAAAATGCTCTCTCACCAGAGATATCAAAATGTTCCATCACTAGTCATCACAATACTCCCTCACCCCTGTAATCACAATGTTCCATGACCCTGTCATCACAATGCTACATCCCCTTATCATCACAATGTTCCATGACCCCTGACATCACAATGTTCCATAACACCTGTCAGCAAAATGGTCCATGACCCTTTTCATCCCAAAGCTCCAAGACTCCTGACATCACAATGTTATATAGCCACTGCCATCAAAATGTTCCATTACACTTTTTATCAAATTGCTGCATGACCTGGTCATCAAAAGGTTCCCTGCCCTTCTCATCACAATGCACCATGCCCTTGTCATCAAAATGCTCCATGACTTGTCATCACAAAGCTCCATGTCCCTTGGCATTACAATGCACCAAGTCATTGTAATCACAATGCTCCATGAACCCTCTCATCACATTGCTCCATGCCCTTGTCATCACAAAGCTCCATGACACTCGTCATCACAATGCTCGATGCCCTTCTCATCACAATGCTCCATGCCCTTGTCATTACAATCCTGCATGACCCATGTATCACAGTGTTCCGTGCCCTTGTCATCACAATGCTCCATGCCCACTCTCATCACAATAATACATGAAACATTTCAGACCAATGTTCCATGCCCTTCTCATCATAATGCTCCATTACGCCTGTCATAATAATGCACCATGACCCCTGCCATCAAAATGTTCCACTGCCTAGTCATCACAAGGTTCAATGACACTTGTCATAAGAAAGTTCCATGGACTTCTCATCAAAATGCTCCATGCCCTTGCATCACAATGCTCCAAGACCCTTGTAATCACAAAGCCCCATGCCCCTTTTCATCTCAATGCTCCATGAACCCTGTCATCACAGTGCACCATGCCCATCATTATAATGCTTCAGGCTATTGTCATCACAATGAAATCAATATTATCCATGACCTCTGTAATCATAATGATCCAAAGCCTTGTTATCACAATGTTCCATGACACTTATCATCACAACACCCCATGACGCTCATCATCACAATTATCTATGGTCTTCTCATCACAATGCTCCATGATCTTTGTCATCACAATGCTCAATACACTTGTTATCACAATGCTCCCTGACACTTGTCATCAGTATGCTCCTTGAACCCTGTCATGACAAGGCTCCATGCCTTTTTTCATCACAATGATCCATGCCCTTTTCATCACAATGCTCCAAGATCCCTGTAATCACAATGCTCCATGCCCTTGTCATCAAAAACCTCCATGACGCATGCATCAGAATGCTCCATGACCTTCTCATCACAATGCTCCATGCCCTCGTCATCACAGTGCTCCAAGACACCTGTAATCACAATGCTCCATGCCCTTGTCATCACAAAGCTCCATGACGCATGTCATCACAATGCTCCATGGTCTTCTTATCACAATGCTCCATGCCCTAGTCATCACAATGCTCCAAGACACCTGTAATCACAATGCTCCATGCCCCTTTTCATCAGAATGCTCCATGAGACTTGTCATCACAAGTCTCCATGGCCTTCACATCACAATGCTCCAGGACCTTGTCATCACCATGCTCCATTCCCTTGTCATCACAATGTTCCATGATCCCTTTCATCACAATAATCTATGAACATTTTCAGCCCATTGCTCCACGACCTACTCATCACAATGCTCCATGGCAAATATCATCACAAGGCTCCATGACCCCTGTCATCACAACACTCCATGAACATTTTCAGCCCAGTGCTCCAGGAAAGTTGTCATCACAATGATCCATGCCCTTGTCATCCCAATGCTCCATGACCCCTGTATTCACAATGCTCCGTGACGCTTGTCATCACAGTGCTCCATGACACATGTCATCACAATGCTCCGTGCCTTTGTCAGCAAAAAGCTACATTACCTTGTCATTACAATGCTCTATGCGCTTGTCATCACAATACTCCATTTCCATTGTCATCACAATCCTCCGTGAGCCTTGGGATCACATTGCTTCAAGCCCTTGTCATCACAATGCTCCATGCTCCTTGAAATCAAAATGATTCCTGACCTCTATCATCACAATGCTCCAAACCCTTCTAATCACAATGTTCCATAACACTTGTCATCACAACGCTCCATGACGCATGTCATCACAATATTCCATGACCTTTTCATCACAATGCTCCATGACCTTGTAATCACAATGTTCCAAAGCCCTGTAATCCCAGTTTTCCATGCTCCTTTCATCAGTATGCTCTATGAGATTTGTCAGCACAAGGCTCCATGGTTTTCTCATCACAATACTCCAGGACCTTGTCATCACAATGCTCAATACACTTGTCATCAAAATGCCTCCTGACACTTGTTGTTTGTATGCTCCTTGAACCCTGTCATGACAAGGCTCCATGCCTTTTTCATCAAGGTGATCCATGCCCTTTTCATCACAATGCTCTAAGACCACTGTAATCTCAATGTTCCAAGCCCTTGTCATCACAATGCTCAATGACGCATGTCACTAGAATGCTCCTTGGCCTTCTCCTCACAGTGCTCCATGCCCTTGTCCTCACAAGGGTCCACGACCCGTGTAATCACAATGCTCCATGCCCCTTTTCATCAGTATGCTCCTTGAGAATTGTCATCACAATGCTCAATGACGCATGTCACTAGAATGCTCCTTGGCCTTCTCCTCACAGTGCTCCATGCCCTTGTCCTCACAAGGGTCCACGACCCGTGTAATCACAATGCTCCATGCCCCTTTTCATCAGTATGCTCCTTGAGACTTGTCATCACAAGGCTCCATGGTTTTCTCATCACAGTGCTCCAGGACATTGTCATCACAATGCTTCATGACCTTGTCATGAAAATACTCAATGGCCCTTGTCATCATAATGCTCCAAGCCCTATTCATCACAATGCTCCATTATATTTGTCATCACAATCCTCCATTACATTTGGCATCACAATGCTCCATGCCATTGTCATTGCAATGGACCATGACATATGTCATCACAGTGTTCCCTGATACCTGTCTTCACAATACTCCATGACCTTCTCATCACCATGCTCCGTGCCCTTGTCATCACAATGCACCATGCCCACACTCATCACAATAATTTATGAAACTTGTCAGACCAATGCTCCATGCCCCTGTCATCATAATGCTCCATGCCCTTGTCATCACAATGCTCCATGATCCCTGTCATCACAATGCTCCGTGACTCCAGTCATCACAATGCTTCATAACGTTTGTTATCACAATGGTCCATGCCCGCGTCATCACAAGGCTCTGTGACCTTTGTAACCACAATGCTCCATGAACTTTTCATCACAATTTTCTGGGACCCTTGTCATCACAATGCACCATGTCATTGTCAGAACAATTCTCCATGACCATTGTTATCACAAAGTGCCACACGCATTTCATCACAACGGTCCACAACCTTGTCATTGAAATGCTCCATAAACCGTGTAATCTCAATGCTCCATGCACTTCTCATCAAAATACTCTCTCACCAGCGATATCACAATGTTCCATCACTAGTCATCACAATACTCCCTCACCCCTGTAATCACAATGTTCCATGACCCTGTCATCACAATGCTACATGACCTTTGTCATAACAATGGTCCATGCCCTCGACAGTCTCTGTGACCTTTTTAATCACAATGCTCCATGAACTTTTCATCACAATGCTCTTTGACACTTGTCATCACAATGCTCTATGCCATTCTCAGCACAGTGCTCCATGCCCTTGTCCTCACAAGGCTCCATGACCCCTGTCATCACAATGCTCCGTGACTCCAGTCATCACAATGCTTCATAACATTTGTCATCACAATCGTCCATGCCCGCATCATCACAAGGCTCTGTTACCTTTGATACCACAATGCTCCATGAACTTTTCATCACAATGCTCCGTGACCCTTGTCATCACAATGTGTCATGTGCTTCTCATCACAGTGTTCCACAATGTTGTCATCAGAAGTTTCCATAAACCTTGTCTTCACAATGCTCCATGCACTTCTCACCAAAATGCTCTCCCACCACTGATATCACAATGTTACATCACTATTCATCACAATACTCCCTCAACCCTGTCATCACAATGTTCCATGACTCCTGTCATCAGAATGCTACATGCACTTATCATTCACAATGTTCGATGACCCCTGACATCACAATGTTCCATAACACCTGTCATCAAAATGCTCCATGACCCTTTTCATCAAAATGCTCCATGACCACTGACATCACAGTGCTCCATGACCCCTGTCATCACAATGCTCCATGCTCCTTGAAATCAAAAAGATCCATGACCTGTGTCATCACAATGCTCCAAATCCTTGTGATCACAATTTTACATAACACTTGTCATCACAATGCTCCATGACGCCTGTCATCACAATACTGCATGCCCTTGTCGTCACAATGCTCCATCATCATTTTCATCACAATTCTCAATACACTTGTCATCACAATGCTCCCTGACACTTGTGGTCAGAATGCTCCTTGAACCCTTTCATGAACAGGCTCCATGCCTTTTTCGTCACAATGCTCAATGCCCTTTTCATCACAATGCTCCTTGCCATTGTCATCACTATACTCCACACACTTGTCATAAGAATGCTCCATGACCCTTGTCATCACAATTCTCCATGACCCCTGTCATCACAGTGCTCCATACCACTTGTCATTACAGTGCTCCATGACGCTCCTCATCACAATTATCCATGGTCTTCTCATCACAATGCTCCACGGTCTTGCCATCACAATGCTCCATGCCCTGGTCATCACAATGCTCCATGTTCCCTGTCATCAAAATTCTCCACGTTCTTGGCATCACTGTGCTCCATGACACTTCTCATCACAGGGTTACATGCTTTGTCATCACAGTACTCCACAAGCTTGTCATCAGAATTCTCCATGACCTTTGTCATCCCAAATATCTATGACCACTGTCATTACAATGTTCCATGACACCTGTCATCACAATGCTCCATGCCCTTTGTCATTACAGTGCTCCATGATTCTCGTCACCACCATTATCCATGGTCTTCTCATCTCAGTGCTCCACGGTCTTGGCATCACAATGCTCCATGCCCTGGTAATCACAATTTTGATGTCCCTTGTCATCACAATTCTCCACGTCCTTGTCATCACAATGCTCCATGACAGTTCTCATCACAATGTTACATGCTCTTGTCATCACAATTCTCCACATCCTTGTCATCACAATGCTCCATGACAGTTCTCATCACAATGTTACGTGCTCTTGTCATCACAATTCTCCATGCAATTGTAATCACAGTGCCCCATGACCCCTGTCATAGCAAGCTACATGCCTTTGTCATCACAATTCTTCACGACCTTTTCATCAAAATTCTCAATGGACATTGTCATCACAATGATCCATGCCCTTGTCATCACAATGCTCCTTGACCTTTGTCATCACAGTGCTCCAATTCCTTGTCATCACAATGCTCCATTACCTTTGTCATCACAATCCTCCATAACATTTGTCATCTCAATGCTCCATGCCATTGTCTTCACAGTGGACCATGAAATATGTCATCATAATGCTCCATGACACATGTCTTCACAATAATCTATGACCTTGTCATCACAATGCTCCATGCCCTTGTCATCACCATGCTCCATTACCCCTGTCATAACAATGCTCCATGACCCCTCCCATCACGATGTTCCTTGGCCTTGTCATCACAAGTCTCCATGACCCTTCTCATCACAATGCTCCAAGACACCTGTAAGCACAATGCTCCATGCATTTGTCATCACAAATCTCCATGAAATATGTCATCAGAATGCTCCTTGGCCTTCTCATTCACCATGCTCCATGCCCTTGTCATCACAAAGCTCCATGATGCATGTCATCGGAATGCTCCATGCCCCTTTTCATCTCAATGCTCCATTAAACCTGTCATCACAATGCACCATGCCCATCATCATAATGCTTCATGCTATTTTCATCAGAGTGAAATCAAAATGCTCCATGACCTCTGTCATCACAATCCTCCAATTCCTTGTGATCAAAATGTTCCATAACACTTAGCATCACAACGCCCCATGAGGCTCATCATCACAATTATCCATGGTCTTCTCATCCCAATGCTCCTTGCCCTTTTCATCACAATGCTCCAAGTCCCCTGCAATCACAATGCTCCTTTCCCCTTTTCATCAGAATGCTCCATGAGACTTGTCATCACAAGGCTCCATGGTCTTCTCATCACAATGCTCCAGTAGCTTGTCATCACAATGCTCCATGACCCCTGTCATCACAATGCTCCATGACCACTGTCATCACAACGCTCCATGAACCCTGACAGCACAATGATCTGGGACCTTTGTCATCAAAATGCTCCATGCCCTTGTCATCCCAATTCTCCTTGACCCCTGTAATCACAATGCTCCGTGATGCTTGTCATCACAGTGCTCCATGAAACTTGTCATCACAATGCTCCATGCCTTTGTAAGCAATATGCTACATAATCTTGTCATCACAATGCTCCATTCGCTTGTCATCACAATCCTACATGACCCTTGGGATGACATTTCTTCATGCCCTTCTCATCTCTCTCTTGCCTTTCTGGTTTTTACAGATTTTCGGATGTCCCTTTTGACTGGTGGGAAGTGACAATTTTTTGTAGTGTGGATTTGCATTGCAAGCTTGCTTGATTGGCCAAAAAGGTCGTATGTGTTTTCTCCTGAATACATTCAGGAGAAAAGGCATACGCCATTTGTGGCCAAGTGCATCATTGTCGAAGTTGTGATGCTTTTCCTGTGCTTTAAAGGTGATTCCAATTTACCTCTTGAAATATGTTTTGTGCAATTCTGCCTCATTTTCAAGTCCGCTTCGTTGCCTTCCCTCAACAGATTTTTGTAAGAGAGTAGTCCTTTAAAACTCTCAGGGTTGTGAATTGCTGTGCCCCTGAGCTCCAATTTTCAAATCCCATTTTTGGGAGCTGACCGCAAATACACAATTTTGCTTCAGGACCTGTACTGCTTCCAGGGGTGGCTATACTGTTCCCCGTGGGTGGCTGAGGCTTTGGTTAATTCTTCTTCCTGACGGGAATTTAGAGTGGCATGTGTCTGTCCAAATGCCTACATCTACTCTCTGATTGGTTCTCCCTCTTCCCTTTCATCCTCTGCACAATTAGCAAACTGTGCGAACCAGGAGGTTATAGGAGCTGACTCTCCTAAGTTGGGAGATTGATAGTAAGGCAGTTGGAATACCAACCTGGAGCACAAGGAGAGGAAAAATTAGGAGACTTTTAGAAACCTTTCGCCATCAAAGGGTGTCCATTCTCTAGGTTTATCATACATGTTATAACTGTAGTGATATTCCCTCCTAGTTGGAGATTTGGGACCCATGTTATGGTGGCATGCATTACTACTTTAAAGGATCTGCATTTTCTATCCCAATCTCACCAGTCCTCTCAGTCCCAAGTGTCCAGCCTTATGTCTCATCCAGCTGTCTTTGCAGATAGGGTCATTCCAGGTTTCTTCAGAACCCCTGAAGGAATTGTGTAAGAATTTCGCTGTTTTTTTGTTTTGTTTTTGAAATTCATTTTTATAATGGGTTTGAGCTGATTTTCACTGACGTGTTTATGCCGTTCTAGACACACTTGATTCCCTTACAGAGACATATCAATACATAGTTTTTTAAGATTCTTACTAGTCAGATATATTCCTCTGCGGGGAATAGGCGTTTTGAGTCCCGTTCACTGAGGTAGGTGTAGGTCTTGTCTATTCTGTATTTGGTTTATGGAATGGTACCTGTGCTAATATCAAACTCTGGTTTTATGCATCACCCCACCTCTCCTTTCCCGTTAAGGAGGCATAAGAGTGTTTTCTAAATGTGAGTCTCTGTTCTCTTTCTGAATTCATTTCATGTGTTGTGATGTTGACATTCCCTTTGTAAGTGATATCTTATGATAAGATTCTTTTATCTGTGTGACTAATTTCACTTAGAATCATCATACCTAAATCCACTCATTATGCTGCTACTGGCCTTATATACATTGATTTCACGTCTGAGTGATATTCTGTTGTACAAAATTACCACAAGTTCTTTAGGCATTTCTCTTTTTCCTGGGATAATTTAGGTGTACTGAAGTTGAGGTTCTTGTATGCAGAGCAGCCCTAAACTATGGGGTGCCTGTGTCTTGTTGATATTTAGTCTTCCCAAGTTATATGCCCATGAGTTGAAAACCCCTTTGCTCGAAGGTTTTGTATTTTTGATGTTTTAGGAAACAGCATACACTTCTTCAGAGTGGCTCTTGGATATTTATACCCCACCCATCAGTGTGACTAGGCTCCCTGTTCTCCATGGCCTCTCCTGCATTTCTGGTTTGTACACATTTTTTGGATGGCCTTTGTGAGCAATGGAAATTGAGACTTGTTTGTTGTGCAGATTTGCATTTCCCGCTTGCTTGGTTGGCCAAAAACTCTGTATGTGTTTTATTTTCCTGAAGATATTCACGAAAAAACACATACACCCTTTTGCCCAACTGCATCATTTTAGAAATTCTGCTGCTTTTCATATGCTTTAAATGTGAGTACAATCTACCTTTTGAAATCTGTTTCCTGCAATTCTGCCTCTCATTCAGATCCTCTTCGTTGCCTTACCTGAATATATTTTTGGACGTTGGTTATCATTTATATCTTTGCAGGTCTTTGAATTGTCTGCTCCTGAGCTCTATTTTGCAACTCGCTTTTTTTGTGAGCTGGCCGCCAAACCATTGGATTGCTTCCGGTCCTATTCTGGTTCTGAGGAGGCAGGCTGAGCCTTTGTTTAATTCTTCTTCCTAATGGGAAATTCGAGTGACATGTGCCTGTCAAAACTCCTACAGCTAATCTCTCATTGGTTCCCCATCTTCCCATTTATCCTCTGCACTAATTGCAAACTGTGTGAAACAGGAGGTTAAAGGTGCTGATTCTCCAAGTGGAGAGATTGTTCGTAATGCGGCTGGAATGGCGAACCCCAGCACCAGATCAAAAATGTGGTGCAGGGCCTCCCTGGTGGCGCAGTGGTTGAGAGTCCGCCTGCCGATGCAGGGGATACGGGTTCGTGCCCCGGTCTGGGAGGATCCCATATGCCGCGGAGCGGCTGGGCCCGTGAGCCATGGCCGCTGAGCCTGCGCATCCGGAGCCTGTGCTCCGCAACGGGAGAGGCCACAACAGTGAGAGGCCCGCATACCGCAAAAAGAAAAAAAAAAAAAAAAAAAAAATGAGGTGCATTTTAGACACCTTTCCTGAGCACACGGTGTACATTCATCTCGGTTTCCCAGGCATGTTTTCGCTGTCAGAATATTCCCTTGAACCTGCAGATTTGGGACCCATGGAATGGGTACCAGGCAGTATTAAAAAGGTCTGCATTTCCTCACCCAGCCTCTCTAACATCTCTTAGCGTGCATAGCTTCCAGCCTTATATATCACCCTGCTGTGGGTCTACATGTGTTCAATCCATGTTACATCATAGCCCTTCAACAAAAGTTGTAAGAATTTTTGTCTGTCTCACTGTTTTTATAAATATTTTTTAAATTTATTTTTATATTGGTTACAGCTGATTTTCTAAGCTCTGTTTTTTGCTGCTGCACATCCACTTGATTCATGTACTGTGAGACAACAATAAATTCTTTTTCAGATGCTTACCAGTCATATGTATTATTTTCCAGTTACTTGAGTGAGCTGAGTTCAGTTCTTTGAGGTACAGTGTAGGCCTTTTCAGTTATTCAATTTGATACTTGGAATGGTAACTTTGCTAATTTCAACCTCCTGGATAATACCTCACCATTCCCCACCTTTCCCATTTAGCAGCCTTATGTCTATTTTCTACATATTTGACTATGTTTCTGTGTTGTAGTTTATTTCATGTGTAGCCATTTTTGATTCCACCTTTAAGTGACATCTTATGATATGTGTCTTTTTCTTTCTGACATATGTCACTTAGAATGATCGTATGTAACTCCTCCAGAGTTGTTCCAACTGGCCTTATTTCATTGACTTCCGGATGAGTCATATTCCACTCTACATAAGTACCCCATCTCTTTTATCCATTTTATCCTTCCAGGGACATTTAGGTTATATCCAAGTGGAGGCCCTTCTTAACAGAGAGGTGGTAAACGTTGGGGTGCCTGTTTTCTGTCGATTTTTCTTTTTCCCAGGGTATACGCCCATGAGTGCAAGTGCCCTATGCTCTGTAGCTCATTTTTTAGATGTTTTAGCAAACACAATACACTTCTCCAGAGTGGCCGTTGGCAAATTCCATTTCCACTATCAGCCTCACAGGGTTCCCTTTTCTCCTCGCCCTGTCCTGCATTACTGGTGTTTACACTTTATGTGGATGGCCCTTCTGACTGATGTGAAGTGATACATTTTGTAGTATTGATTTCCAGTGCCCACCTGTTTGGTTGGATCAAAAGTGTGTATGGCCTTTACTTGAATATATTCAGAAAAAATGCATACACACTTTTGGGCCAACTGCATCATTGGCGATGTTCAGCCCCTTTTCTTGTGCTTTAATGGGGAGTCCTTTCTACCTCTTCAAATATGTTTCCTGCCACTCTGCCTTGCTTACAAGTCTTTTTCTGTGTCTTACCTCAAGACATTTTTCGAAGAGAGATAATTTCAACTCTGCAGTTTCATGAATTTTAGTGACCCTGAGTTCCATTTTTCAACTTGTGTTTTTGGAAACTGGACACAAAACAGCGGGATTTCCTCTAGCCCTATTCTGTTTCCGTGGGCAATTCTAGCCTTTGATGAATTTGTCTTCCGGATTGGAAATTAGAGTGGCATGTGCCTGTCTGAACACCTAAGACTGGTCTCTAAATTTTTCTCATCCTTCCGCTTCATCCTCTAGACAAATTCCAAACTGTGTGCAACAGGATGTTGACGGTGCTGATATCCCCAAGTGAGGAAATTGTTAGGAAAGATGCTGGAGGGGTGAACCCGAGCACCAGGCAATGAGGAGATGAGGTGCCTTTTCCAAACTCTTTCCGATCAAACGGTGTACCATCCTCTAGGTGTGACAGGCATGTTTTAGCTGTAGGATGGGTCCCGTGCATGTAAGGAGAACACCAGGGATTTTTCCAAATCAGTGCCTCCCCGAACCCCAAACTGGGGAATTTTTAAGCTACGGCTACACATATGTCCATTAGGAGCCTTGGGAAATAGGCAGAGCCCAAACTTTAGATGATTGAAATCTTCAGGGTCAGAAGCGCTCACCATCGGCCTTGCTTAGGTTACATTTTATCTGTCATTGTTAGATGATGTCAATAAAAATATCGATTCTTTTTCAGATTATTTCCCCTTATAGGTTATTGCAAAATATTCAGTGTAGTTCCCTGTGCTATACAGTAGTTCCTTGTTGATGATCTATTTTATACATAGCAGTGTGTATGTGTTAATCCCAAACTGTTAATTTATCCCTTCTCCTACCTTTCCCCTTTGGTAATAATAAATTATAAGATTTTATACTTCTCAGAAATGGGGGAGCTGAAAGAGAGGTATCATTTTCAATGGAAAAGCATTCAAAGCACGATTGAAGCTTCAGCCAAGAGTATTCGATGTACATCCATGGAAATAAATCACTTCATTTCTCTAATGTTGACCTGACCAATAAGACAGACGTCTTCACTGAACTTGCTTACAGTAAACTGATGGAAATATCAAATGTAAGTCTTAAAAACATCTTATTTTACCCGAGCATTATACACTGCTCTATGTTAACTACAGTTTGGCTCACACACCTGTTCATTGAAGTTACAATGTTCTCAATTTCTGTTACTGATCCTCCAGAGTGGACCCTAACAGGAGTCCCCGTGCCCAGTGTCATTGGAGCCAACAGATCAAGACTGAGTTTGGTTCAGAAGCAAAGGAAACATTATTTTGAAAACAGAATGGAGAGGTGAGAGCGTGCACTCCCCCACGGGCTGTCGGCTGGGCTGCTGTGTAGGGATCCCAGCAGCATCAGTGGGAGGGAGGGGATGGAGCTCTCGAGGGCTGGGTTGGCTGCAGCTCAGGCTCTATGTCACGGAGTCTGCATGGGACCCCGCTAGCTGAGGTGTCGACCCAGCCATTCTGCACTAGGAAATCGGATCTGAAATGCCGGGTGTGGGACTTCTGCATGCGGAGCTCTAGGAGCACGTGAAATTAGACAAAGCACAATAGAAAAACAGCTTAGTCTTTATTTTATTGCCCAGATTCTCTTTTTATCTGCCAGGAATTTTTAATGAACGTTGCCGGAGATGAACACCTCCTCTGCTTTTTGTTCCTTTCCTCATTTTTGGGGTGTTGAGGGTGCAGATCCCTCTTTTGTAACTGCTTCATGCTGTGGTGTGAGCCCTGATACATGGGGGGAGGGTCAAAACGTCTCCCCACCAGCCTCCAGGTGAGGTTGATTGTCCCAATGCCTCCTGCCTCACTTCTCGTCCGCCTGAGCACCAGCATTGGAAGTGTTATTGATTCTAATGACCTTTAAGTTCCAGGAAGGAGATGCGCAGAGATGCTGCAGTGGCAGGTTTCACCCCACCCCACATTTGTTCGGCGATCTTAGGCTGACGGTTTTTGCCAGCCTAGATGTTCTGACCAGTAGTCTGTGCTTTCTTTAATTAGGTCCCTGAATTAATGTACAAACAGCACCATGTGTCAGAGCCCTGCCCGCACAACTCCCAGACAGTCCAGGGTCAGTGGTGATCCAGGACCATGACGTCCACTGAGTTAACGGCCTTTAGAAGTAGCCAGGAGTCCAGCCGGTCATATTGGCTACAATCACCACGGTGTCTGTAGCGTTTTCTATGGTGAAAGCGTGTTATACATTTCCCCCTCCAAGCTTATTAGCTCCCCTCTGGGTGCAGTAAGTCCTGCAAGCAGTAGTCTGCTCTTTCGGGGCACAGTCTTGTTGTTTTCTTTTTCTTTTTTTTTTTTTTTTTGCGGTATTGGGGCCTCTCACTGTTGTGGCCTCTCCCGTTGCAGAGCACAGTCTCCGGATGCGCCGGCCCAGCAGCCATGGCTCACGTGCCCAGCCGCTCCGCGGCATATGGGATCCTCCCAGACCGGGGCACGAACCCGTATCCCCTGCATCGGCAGGCGGACTCTCAACCACTGCGCCACCAGGGAGGCCCAGTGTTGTTGTTTTCTGAGAGAAACTCCAGGTCAAGTGATGGTCACACGAGTCATCTTGGGGGCCCGTTGACCCCGTTTGTCTCTCTTGAGGTTGGAGATGGAGGGCCTCCTCACTCGAGGTCAGTGTGTCCACAGAGCGACCCCTGCAAATTCAGGGCATGATGGGTGGTTAGGATCACCACGTGGGGTCCTTTTCCCTTAGGAGGGAGCTGGCCTTGCGGGCTGCTGATTTCCAGCTTTTTAGATACCCCAGTATCCTGGCCTGATGAGTCGCTGGGTAAAGCCGTTGGTGACCAGAGTTTATCATACCTGAAGGGCATTCTTGTGTTGCTCCATTTCAAGTAGTCCCAGTTTTTGCACTAAGGCTCCAAGGGCGATTAACCTTTGGCCGGGTATGTAAAGGTCAAAAGTTTAGCTAAATTAGGGAGTTCCTGGGCAAGGGTCTGAATTGACTGCTCTTTCCATTCTTAAGAGGCTGCTTCTGGATTCTATTCAAAAGGATCATCATCTTTTCGTGTCAGTGTTTCATGTAGAGGCCCAGCTATTAGACTGTAGTTAGGGATCCAGATGTAGAAAACCTTGGCCTCCCCAGGAACCCCTAAGCTGTCTTCTAGTTTTAGAAGAGGTAAGGCTGCAAATGGCTTCTTCCCTATCCTGGGATGCGTTTCTCCGAATATCTGTGAGAATGAAGCCCAGGCATGTCACCTTAGCCTGGGATATTTGAGCCTTTTTCTTGGACACCTTCTATCCTTTATTGGCTAGGTAGTTCAGAGGCGTCTTTAGTAGGCCTGGCGATCAGAATGTCCTCTGCATGTTGAAGGAGGGTTCCCTTTTACAGAGGTAGAACTTTTAGGTCTTTAGAGGACATTTCCCCAATGATGGTGTTGGGATTTTTGAACCATTGGGGCAGGACGGCCCAGCATTATTGCTTTGGTTGCATGTTGTGTCCTGCCTCTCACAAGCCAAAAATTCTTGTGACTCTGAGATGAATGGAATACAGAAGAAGGCATCATTGAAGTCTAATACAGAATGCCATGGCCTGGTGGATGGTAGAATGACCAGCAGGGTGTAGGAAATAGGAGCTACTGTATGTATATCCTCGGTGGCTTCACTGACTGTCCTGATATCCTTTACCAGGTTTCCAGCAGCCCATGGGGCTCTCGTGGTCAGGCCAATCCCAGGATATGGAGCTCACCTGGGCTGCACCCCCACCCCACAGCCCACGGAGCTCTTGTTGTCAAGTCCCTCCCACGGTATGGAGCTCACCTGTGCAGCTACCCAGCAGCCCATGGGGCTCTCATAGTCAGGCCCTTCCCAGGATACAGAGCTCCCCTGGGCAGGTACCCGAGCAGGGCTGGACACACAGGAACTGTGCACATAGCCCACCTTGCAGAGAACCCCCAGCTCACCTGTCACTCACAGCTGACACAGAACACCTCAGAGCAGGACTTGAACTAACAAACAGCCACTCTGATTGGTCTGTGACCCTGACTATCACACTGTGCAGCCTCTCTCTGCCTGGTCTTTCAGACACTTCCACTGCAGCCACGGCACCAGGCCTCGGTCTCCACCCACCATCACTCCTCTCACTGACTCCTGGGTTCCTCTCATTAGGATAGGGTCTTCTTGAAGTTGTTTTCCACTCATGGACCAGATAAAATGATAAGAAAACAAGCTGCAGCTGCAGCCCCTTTCTATCCTGACTCTCAAGAGCCCACAACTGTTCCTTGGGCCTGGCCCGTTTAGCAAGGTTCATTTTCTGCAACTGTGAGCCCCTGAGGGGTGAGGATTTGCTGATTTGGGCAGCCTGACACTGCCTGCCAGCCCTCCACAGGTGTGCCTGGGTTGAAGGCTTTATAAACACCTCTCCAGTCAGCAAGAGCCCCTGTAGCTGTGTCTGACGCCATATTCTCTGCCCCGTCAGCAGTGTCGGGGCTGGGGTGGTGGGAGGGAGTGAGGGGCCATGGCATTGTGGGTGGCCCAGTGTGAGTGGGGCTGTGCTGGACTTTCTGCAGGAGTTGCCAGGCTGCCACCTGCTAAAGAAGAGGTTGTGTCACCCATACCTGCCGCTGGAATTTCTCCCCAGGCAGAGGTGAGGAAGTAAAAAAGCAGTGGGGGCCGTGGCAGGAGGGGTATCTCAGGCAGGGAAATGGAAAGCTTCCAGAAGAGCATCTGGGGACTGGACGCTCCTGGCTGGCCTGCAGGCACCAAGTCACCCTGCGTGCTGTCGCCTGGTGTGGCTCCACAGCCCTTCCTCTAGGCTTGCAAGTGCTTGTACATATTCAGCTGTTTTACCTGGAAAGGGTGGAGTGTTCACCTGCAGCAGGACTGGGGCTCAGCTCACATTTACTCACAGACGCATCGACACAGTCCCCCAGCTTTGCAATGAGGATGCTCCTTGTTGGGGAGGGAGCGCTGCTCACTGCATGGGAGATGATTTCCCACCTCTGACCAACTTAAGAATTTTTTAACACTGGAGCAAGTGCCCTGATACGATTTTCCTCTGTATAACTTGTGGGTTCTGTTTTATTTTTTTCTTTTTCTTCTTTTTGGTTCAAGATAGATTTTATTTATTCCTCTTTTTTTTTAATTTGGGGATATAAACGTGGAAATAATGCATTAATATAAAGACGTCTATGTGAAGGGAAAAACTTTTTTTGGTTTATTTTATTAAATTTTATTTATTTATTTTTATTTTATTTTTTCAATTTATTATTTTATACAGCAGGTTCTTATTGGATATCTATTTTATACATATAAGTGTGCACATATGAATCCAGTCTCCCAATTCATCCCACCACCACCCTCACATGGCATTACCCCGTTGGTGTCCATATGTTTGTTCTCTACATCTGTGTCTCTATCTCTGCCCTGCAAACTGGTTCATCTGTACCATTTTTCTAGGTTCCACATATATGCATTAACATACAATATTGGTTTTTTCTCTTTCTGACTTACTTCACTCTGTATGAGAGTCTCTAGATCCATCAAGGTCTCTACAGATGACCCAATTTCATTCCTATGTGTGGCTGAGTAATATTCCATTGTATATATGTACCACATCTTTATCCATTCATTTGTCTGTGGGCACTTAGGTTGATTTCATTACCTGGCTATTGTAAATAGTGCTGCAATGAACATTGTGGTGAATGTGTCTTTTTGATTTATGGTTTTCTCTGGGTATATGCCCAGTAATGGGATTGCTGGATTATATGGTAATTCTATTTTTAGTTTTTAAGGAACCTCCATACTGTTCTCCATAGAGACTATATTGATTTACATTCCCAACAATAGTGGAAGAAGGTTCCTTTTCTCCACACCCTCTCCAGCATTTGTTGTTTGTAGATTTTCTGATGATGCCCATTCTAACAGGTGTGACGTGATACCTCATTGTAGTTTCCATTTCCATTTCTCTAATAATTAGTGATGTTGATCAGATTTTCATGTGCGTACTGGCCATCTTTATGTCTTCTTGGAAGAAATGTCTATTTAGATCTTCTTCCATTTTTGTATTGGGTTGTTTGTTTCATTAATATTGAGCTGCATGAGCTGTTTATATATATATTGGAGATTAATCGTTTGTCCATTTGTTCGTTTGGAAATATTTTCTGCCATTCTGAGGGTTGTCTTTTTGTCTTGTTCGTAGTTTCCTTTGCTTTGAAAAAGCTTTTACATTTCATTAGGTCCCATCTGTTTAGTTTTCTTTTTTATTTCATTACTATAGGAGGTGGATCAAAAAAGATCTTGCTGTGATTTACGTCAGAGTATCCTTCGTAAGTTTTCCTCTAAGAGTTTTATACTGTCCCATCTTACATTAAGGTCTCTAATCCATTTTGAATATATTTTTATGTATGGTGTTGGGGAGTGTTCTAATATCATTCTTTTACATGTAGCTGTCCATATTTCCCAGCACCGATGATTGAAGAGACTGTCTTAGCTCCATTGTATAGTCTTGCCTCCTTTGTCATAGATTAGTTGACCATAGGTGTGTAGGTTTATCCCTGTGCTTTCTTTTTTTTTTCCTTTTACACGTTTATTGGAGTATAATTGCTTTACAATGGAGTGTTCGTTTCTGCTGTATAAACAAGTGAATCAGCTATACATATACAAATATCACCAGATCCCCTCCCTCTTGCATCTCCCTCCCACACCCCATATCCCACCCCTTTATGTGGTCACAAAGCACCGAGCTGATCTCCCTGTTCTATGTGGCTGCTTCCCAGTAGCTATCGGTGTTACATTTGGTAATGTATTTATGTCCATGCCACTCCCTCACTTCGTCCCAGCTTACCCATCCCCCTTCCGGTGTCCTCAAGTCCTTTCTCTATGTCTGTGTCCTTAATCCGGTCCTGCCACTAGGTTCTTCAAAATCTTTTTTTTTTTCTTCATTAGATTCCGTATATCTCTGTTAACATACAGTATTTGTTTTTCCCTTTCTGACTTACTTCACTGTGTAGGACAGATTCTAAATCCATCCACCTCAGTACAAATAACTCAGTTTTGCTTCTTTTTATGGCTGAGTAATATCCCATTGTATATATGTGCCAGATCTTCTTTATCCATTCATCTGTCGATGGACACTTAGGTTGCTTCCATGTCCTGGCTATTGTAAATAGAGCTTCAATGAGCATTTTTGTACATAACTCTTTTAGAATTATGGTTTTCGCAAGGCAAATTCCCAGTAGTTGGATTGTTGTGTCATATGGTACTTCTATTGTTAGTTATTTAAAGGAACCTCCGTACTGTTCTCCCTGGTGCCCCTATCAATTTACGTTCCCACCCACAGTGCAAGTGTGTTCCCTTTTCTCCAATAAAGCCCTCTCCAGCATTTATTGTTTTGTAGATTTTTTTGATGATTGCCACTCTGACTGCTGTGTGGTGATACCTCACGGTAGTTTTGATTTGCATTTCTCTAATGATTAGTGATGTTCAGCATCCTTTCATGTGTTTCTTGGTAACCTGTATTTCTTCTTTGGAGAAATGTCTATTTAGGTCTTCTGCCCGTTTTTGGATTGGGTTGTTTGTTTTTGTGATATTGAGCTACATGAGGTGCTTGTAAAGTTTGGGGATTAATCCTTTGTCAATTGCTTCATTTGAAAATATTTTCTCCCATTCTGAGCGTTGTTTTTGTATCTTGTTTATGTTTTCCCATACTGTGTAAAAGCTTTTAAGTTTCATTAGGTCCCATTTGTTGATTTCTGTTTTTATTTCCATTTCTCTAGGAGGTGAGTCAAAAAGGATCTTGCTGTGATTTCTGTCATAGCGTTTTCTGCCTATGGTTTCCTCTATCAATTTTATAGTGTCTGGTCTTATATTTAGATCTCTAAACGATTTAGAGTTTATTTTTGTGTATGGTGTTATGGAGTGTTCTAATTTCATTCTTTTATGTGTAGGGGTCCATTTTTCCCAGCACCAATTACTTAAGAGACTGTCTTTTCTCCATTGAATATCCTTAGCTCCTTTGTCATAGATGAGATAGCCATAGGTATGTACGTTTATCTCTGGGCTTTCTGTCCTGTTCCATTGATCTGTGTTTATGCCAATCTACATACACTTGATTCCATTATGGAGACATATAAATACATAGGTTTCAAGATTATTACCAGTCAGATATATTCCTCTTCAGTGAATAGGGTGTTTGGTGTCCAGTTCATTGAGAAAGGAGTAGGTCTTGTCTATTACATATTTGGTATATGGAATGGGATCTGTGCTAATTTCAAACTCTGCTTTTACACATCACCCCACGTCACCTTTCCCCTTAAGGAGGCATAAGTGTGTTTTCTAAACATGTTACTCTGTTCTGTTTGAAATTCAGTTCATGTGTAGCCATGTTTACATTCCCTCTATAAGTGATATATTACAATATGTTTCTTTTTATTTGTGGCTCATTTCACTTAGCATCATTGTACCTAAAGCCACTCATTATGCTGCTATTGGCCTTATGACATGGATTTTATGTCTGAGTGACATTCCATTGTATATAAGTACCACAACATCTATATCCATTTTTTTTCCTTTCCTGGGATATTTAAAGTGTACTGAAGTCGAGGTTCTTATAAACAGAGCAGCCCTAAATTTTGGGCTGGCTGTGTGTTGTGGATTTTTAGTTTTCCCAAAATACACGCCCATGATTTGAAGTGTGCTATGCTCTGTAGCTCTGTTTTAGAAAACAACATACAGTTCTCCAGAGAGGCTGTTGGCAATTTACATCCTGTCCATCGGTGTAACCAGGCTCCCTTTTCTCCGTGGCCTGTCCTGCATTTGTGGTTTTTACACTATTTGTGGATAGCCCTTTTGACTGGAGGTAAGGGACACTTCTATGTAGTGTGGATTTGCAATGCCTGATGGCTTGCTTGGCCAAAAAGGGTGTATGCATTTTTTCCCGAATATATTCAAGAAAATACACATACTACCTTTTCGGCCAAGGGCAACATTGTTGAAGTTCTGTCGCTTTTCATGTGCTTTAAAGTTGACTCCAATGTACCTCTTGAAATCTGTTTCCTTCAATTCTGCCTTGCATTCAAATCCTCTTCACGGCCTTACCTCAATATATTTCTGGATGATAGTTGTCCTTTATAACTCTGCAAGTCTCTGAATTGCTGTGCCCCTGATTTCCATTTTTCAACTCGCCTATTTGTGAGCTGTCTTAAATACCGCAGGATGGCTTTAGGCCCTAGTCTGGTTCTGGGGCTTCAGGCTGAGCCTTTGGTTAATTCTTCTTCCTGATGGGAAACTAGGGTGATATGTGCCCATCCAAACACCTACAGCTTATCTCTCATTTGTTTCCCCTCTTCCTGTTCATCCTCTGCACAATTTGCCAACTGTGCATAACAGGAGCGTAAAGGCGCTGACACTCCAAGTGGGGAGATTTTTAGTAATGCAGATGGAATGGCGAAGCCGAGCAGGATGAAAGGAAAAATGAGGTACCTTTTAGAAAACTTTCCCAATTACACAGTGTACCATCCACTGGGTTTCCCATGAATGTTTTAACTGTAGGAAAATTCCCTTAAACCAGGAGAGTTGGGACCACTAGAATGGTTAGCACACGGTATTGCTCTAAGTGGTGTTCTTTTGCTCACACAACCTCAGGAATCTTGTCCGCCCCAAGTGTCCAGTCTTATGTCTCATCCAGCTGTGGGTGAAAAGGTGGTCAATCCAGGTGGGATCACAGGCCCTGAACGTAATTTTTAAGATTTCTCTCTGTTTTGCTGTTTTTGCATTTTGCTTTTGAAACTTATTTTTATAAGGGGGTTTAGCTGAATTTCAGTGCTGTGTTCATGCCATTATGCACACATATGATTCCTTTATGAAGACATGAGAATACATGTGTTTTAAAATAATTAGAGTCAGATATATTCGTCTGCAATGAATAGGGGGTGTCGAGTCCAGAGCATTGTGCCGGGAGTAGGTGTTTTCTATTGCATACTTGGTTTATGTAACGTTATCTGTGCTAATTTAAAACTGTTGTTTTATGCATCACCCCACCTCGCCTTTCCCCTTAAGCAGGTAGAAGATTGTTTTCTAAATGTGTGACTCTGTTGTGTTTGTAATTCAGTTGATGTGTAGCGATGTGTACATTCACCATATGAGTGATATCTTATGATAATATTCGTTACTCTGTTATCATTCCTAACTCAGTTCCTGTGTAGCCATGGTTACAGGACCTTCATAAGTGATATCCTATGATAAGTTTCTGTTTCTTTGTGACTTATTTCACTTAGAATCATCGTTCCTGAATCCACTCATTTTTCTGTTACTGGCCTTATGACATTGATTTCATGGCTAAGGGATATTCTATCGTAAGTAAGTACCACAATTTTATGAACTATTTTTATATTTCCTGGGACATTTAAGGTGTACCCAAGTTGAGGTTCTTGTAAGCAGTGCAGCCCTAAATTTGGGGGTGGCTCTGTCTTACTGATTTTCAGTTTTCCCAAGGTATATTCCCTAGACTGGAACTGCCCTTGGCTCTGTAGCTCTGTGGTTTAATATTTTAGTGAACACAATGCACTCCTCCAGAGAGGCAGTTGGCGATTTACATCCTTTCCATTAGCCTAACAAGGCTCCCTGTTCTCCAGGGCCTGTCATGCCTTTCTGGTTTTTACACATTTTTCGGATGTCCCTTTTGACAAGTGGGATGTGGTTGTGCTTGTAGTGCAGATTTGCATTACCCACTTGCTTGCTTGACCAAAAAGGGCATATGCATTTTTTCTTGAATATATTCAGGAGAAAACGCATATGCCCTTTGGGCCAAGTGCATCATTGTTGAAGTAGTGCCCCTCTTCCTGTGCTTTAAAGGCGATTCCAATGTACCTATTGGAATCTGTTTCCTGCTATTCTGCTTCACTTTCACGTCCACATCATTGCCTTCCCTCAACATATTTTGGATGATAGTTGTCCTTTATTACTCTGGAAGTTTGGGAATTGCTGTGACCCTGAGCTCAGTTTTTCAACTCGCTTTTTTTGTGAGCTGACCGCAAATCCACAAATTTGGTTCAGGACTTATACTCGTTCCTGGCAGGAAGCTGAGACTTTCGTTAATTCTTCTTCATGCCAGGAAATTAGAGTGACATGTGCCCGTCCAAATGCCTAACAGCTACTCTCTCATTGGTTCTCCCTTTTCCCTTTTGTCCTCTGCCAAACTGACAACCTGTGCGAACCAGGATGTAAAAGGCGCTGTCTCTCCAAGTTGGGAGATTGATAGTAAATCAGTTGGAAAGTCAAACCGGGGCATGAGGAGAGGGACTTTTCGTTGAGTTTCAGAAACCTTTCTTATTCACAGTGTGTCCATTTGATAGGATTCCCGTAAATGTTATAGCTGTAGTAATATTCCCTTCAACGTGGACAGTTGGGACCCATGGAATGGGTGCCATGCATTATTGCTTTAAAGGGTCTGCATTTGCTCACCCAGTCTCACCCATCCTCTCAGTCCATTGTCTCCAGCCTTATTCCACATCCAGCTGTCATTGTAGATAGGGTCATTCCAGATTTCATCAGAGACCCTGAAGGAATTGTAAGGAATTTCCCTGTTTTTTTTGTTTTCATTTTGAAATACATTTTATAGTGGTTTTGAGCTGAATCTCGGTGCCATGTTTATGCAAGTCTAGACACACTTGATTCCCTTATGGAGACATATCAATACATAGGTTTTAAGATTCTTACTAATCAGATATATTCCTCTGCGGGACATATCGGGTTTTGAGTCCCTTTCACTGAGGAATGTGTAGGCCATGTCTATTCCATAGCTGGTTTTTGGAACGGTTCTTTGCTTATATCAAACTGTGGTTTTATGCATCACCCCACTTCTCCTTCCCCCTTAAGCAGGCATAAGAGTGTTTTCTAAATGTGAGACTCTGTTTTCTTTCCTAACTAAGTTCATGTGTACCCATGTTTACAGGATCTTCATAAGTGATATCTTATGATAAGTTTCTTTTTCTCTGTGACTTATTTCACTTAGAATCATCGTACCTGAATCCACTCATTTTGATGCTACTCGTCTTATGACATTGTTTTCAAGGCTGAGGGATATTCCATCGTACGTAAGTACCACAATTTCTTGAACCATTTTTATATTTCCTGGGATATTTAAGGTGTAACCAAGTTGAGGTTCTTGTAAGCAGTGCAGCCCTAAATTTGGGGGTGGCTCTGTCTTATTGATTTTCAGTTTTCCCAAGGTATATTCCCTAGACTGGAAGTGCCCTTGTCTATGTAGCTCTGTTCTTTACTTGTTTTAGGGAACACAATGCACTTCTCCAGTGGGGCAGTTGGCAATTTACATCCCGCCCATCAGCATAAAAAGGCACCCTGTTCTCCAGGGCCTGCCATGCTTTCCTGGTTTTTACACATTTTGTGGATGTCCCCTTTGACCAGTGGGAAGTGATACTTATTTGTAGTGCAGATATGCATTGCCTGCTTGCTTGCTTGGCCAAAAATGTCGTATGCGTTTTCTCCTGAATATATTCAGGAGAAAACGCATACGCACTTTTGTGCCAAGTGCATTGTTGTCGAAGTTGTGCCCCTCTTCCTGTCCTTTAAAGGCGATTCCAATGTACCTCTTGAAATCTGTTTCCTGCTATTCTGCCTCGCTTTCAAGTCCGCCTCGATGCCTTTTCTCAAAAGATTTTTGGACTATAGTTGTCTTTTATTACTCTGCCAGTTGGTGAATTGCTGTCGGCCTGAGCTCCATGTTTCAACTCATTTTTTGTGAGCTGACCTCAAGTCCAAAATTTTGGTTCAGAAATTATACTGGTTCCCGGTGGGTGGCTGAGACTTTGGTTAATTCTTCTTCCTGTCAGGAAAGTAGAGTGACATGTGCCCGTCCAAATTCCTAACAGCTACTCTCTCACTGGTTCTCCCTCTTCCCTTTCATTCTCTGCCAAATTGCCAACATGTGCGAACCAGGAGGTTAAAGGGGCTCTCTCTGCAAGTTGGGAGATTTTTATTAAAGCATTTGGAAAGTGAAAACGGAGCACCAGGAGAAGGACTATTCATTGAGTTTTAGAAAGCTTTCGTATTCACAGTGTGTCCATTCTCTATGTTTCCCGTACATGTTATAGATGTATTAATATTCCCATGAAACAGGAGAGTTGGGAACCATGGAATGGGTGCCATGCATTATTGCTTTAAAGGGTCTGCATTTGCTCACCCAATCTCACCAATCCTGTCAGTCCCAAGTGTCAAGCCTTATGCCACATCCCACTGCCATTATAGATAGGGTCATTCCAGGTTTCATTAGAGACCGTGAAGGAATTGTAAAGAATTGCCCTGTTTTTTTTGTTTTTTTGAAATCCCTTTTATACTGGGTTTGAGCTGATTCTCGCTGCCATGTTTATGCCAGTCTAGACACACTTGATTTGCTTACGGAAACATATCAATACATAGGTTTTAAGATTCTTACTAGTCAGATATATTCCTCTGCGGGAAATATGCGGTTTTGAGTCCCTTTCACTGAAGAAGGTGTAGGTCTTGTCTATTCCATAACTGGTTTTTGGAACGGTACCTCTGCTTATATCATTCTCTGGTTTTATGCATTACACCACCTCTCCTTCCCCCTTAAGCAGACATAAGAGTGCTTTCTAAATGTGAGACTCTGTTATCTTTCATAACTTACTTCAAGTGTAGCCATGTTTACAGCATCTTCATAAGTGTTATGTTATGATAAGTTTCTTTTTTTGTGTGACTTATTTCAACTAGAATCATCGTACCTGAACCCACTCATTTTGCTGCTACTGGTCTTATGACATTGATTTCATGGCTGAGGGATATTCCATCGTACGGAAGTACCACAATTTTTTGAACCATTTTTATATTTCCTGGGATATTTCAGGTGTACCCAAGTTGAGGTTCTTGTAAGCAGTGCAGCCCTAAATTTTGGGTTGGCTCTGTGTTATTGATTTTCAGTTTTCCCATGGTATATTCCTTAGACTGGAAGCGCCCTTGGCTCTGTAGTTCTTTTGTTTACTTGTTTTAGGGAACACAATGCACTCCTCCAGACTGGCAGTTGGCAATTTACATCCCGCCCATCAGCATAACAAGGCTCCCTGTTCTCCAGGGCCTGTCTTGCCTTTCAGGTATTTACACATTTTGTGTATGTCCCTTTTGACCAGTGGGAAGTGATACTTCTTTGTAGTGCAGATTTGCATTGACCGCTTGCTTGCTTGGCCAAAAAGGGCGTATGCGTTTTCTCCTGAATATATTCAGGAGAAAACGCATACGTCCAGTTTGGCCAAGCGCATCATTGTCGAAAATGTGCCCCGCTTCTTGGGCTTTAAAGGCGATTCCAAGGTACTTCTTAAAATCTGTTTCCTGCTATTCTGCCTCACTTTGAAGTCCGCCTCGTTACCTTCCCTCAACAGATTTTTGGACAATAGTTGTCCTTTATTACTCTGCCAGTTTGTGAATTGCTGTGCCCCTGAGCTCCATTTTTCAACTCGTTTTTTGTGAGCTGAACGCAAGTCCAAAATTTTGATTCAGGACCTATACTGTTTCCCAGTGGGTGGCTGAGACTTTGGTTAATTCTTCTTCCTGCCGGGAAATTAGATTGACATATGACCGTCCAAATACCTAACAGCTACTCTCTCATTGGTTCTCCCTCTTCACTTCCATCCTCTGCTAAATTGTCACCGTCTGCGAACCAGGAGGTTAAAGGGGCTGTCTCTCCAATTTGTGAGATTGATAGTAAAGTCGGTGGAAAGTCAAACAGGAGCACCAGGAGAGGTACAATATGTTGTGTTTTAGAAACCTTTCGTATTCACTCTGTGTCCATTCTCTAGGTTTCCCGTATATGTTATAGCTGTAGTAATATTCCCTTCAACCTGGAGAGATGGGACCCAAGGAATGGGTGGCATGCATTATTGCTTTAAAGCGATTGCATTTGCTCACCCAATCTCACCACTCCTCTCAGTCCCAAGTGTCCAGCCTTATGCCATATCCAGCTGTCATTGTAGATAGGGTCATTCCAGGTTTCATCAGAGAACCTGAAGGAATTGTAAAGAATTTCCCTGTTTTTTGTTTTGCTTTTGAAATTCCTTTTTATAGGGGGTTTGGGTTGATTCTCGCTGCCATATTTATGCCTGTCTAGACACACTTGATTCCCTTACAGAGACATATCCATACATAGGTTTTAAGATTCTTACTAGTCAGATATATTCCTCTGCGGCAAATATGGTGTTTTCAGTCCCTTTCACTGAGGAAGGTGTAGGTCTTGTCTATTCCATAGTTAGTTTTTGGAACACTACCTGTGCTTATATCAAACTCTGGTTTTATGCATCACCCCACCTCTCCTTCCCCCTTAAGCAGGCATAAGAGTGTTTTCTAAATGTGAGACTCTGTTCTCTTTCCTAACAAGGTTTATGTGTGGCCATGTTTACAGGATCTTCATAAGTGATATCTTATGATAAGTTTCTTTTTCTGTGTGACTTATTTCACTTAGAATCATCGTACCTGAATCCACTCATTTTGCTGCTGCTGGCCTTATGACATTGATTTCATGGCTGAGGGATATTCCATCGTACGAAAGTACCACAAATTTTTGAACCATTTTTATATTTCCTGGCATATTTAAGGTGTACCCAAGTTGAGGTACTTGTAAGCAGTGCAGCCCTAAATTTTGGGGTGGCTCTATCTTATTGTTTTTAAATTTTTACAAGGTATATTCCCTAGAATGGATGTGCCCTTGGCTCTGTAGCACTGTGGTTTACTTGTTTTAGGGAACACAATGCACTCCTCCAGAGAGGCAGCTGGCAAATTACATCCTGCCCATCAACATAAAAATCTCCCTATTCTCCAGGGCCTGTCTTGCCTTTCTGGTTTTTACACATTTTGTGGATGTCCCTTTTGACCTGTGGGAAGTGATACTTCTTTGTAGTGCAGATTTGCATTGCCCGCTGCTTGCTTGGCAAAAAGAGCGTATGCGTTTTCTCCTGAATATATTCAGGAGAAAACGCATACGCCCTTTTTGGCCAAGTGCATCATTGTTGAAGTTGTGCCCCTCTTCCTTTGCTTTAAATGCGATTCCTATGTACCTCTTGAAATATGTTTCCTGCTATTCTGCTTTGCTTTCAAGTCCGCCTCGTTGCCTTCCCTCAACAGATTTTTGGACGATAGTTGTCCTTTATTACTCTCACAGTTTGTGAATTGCTGTGCCACTGAGCTCCATGTTTTAACTCGTTATTCGTGAGGTGAACACAAGTCCAAAATTTTGGTTCAGGACTTATACTGGTTCCCGGTGGTGGCGGAGACTTTGTTTAATTTTTCTTCCTCCCGGGAAATAGGAGTGACATGTGCCCGTCCAAATGCCTAACAGCTACTCTCTCATTGCTTCTCCCTCTTCCCTTTCATCCTCTGCCAAATTGGCCACCTGTGCGAACCAGGAGGTTAAAGGGGCTGTCTCTCCAAGTTGGAAGATTGATAGTAAAGCAGTTGGAAAGTTAAACTGGAGTACAAGGAGAGGGACTATTCGTTGAGTTTTAGAAACCTTTCGTATTCACAGTGTGTCCATTCTCTACGTTTCGCGTACATGTTATATCTGTAGTAATATTCCCTTCAACCTGGAGAGTTGGGACCCATGGAATGGGGGCCATGCATTATTGCTTTTAGGGTCTGCATTTGCTCACCTAATCTCACCAATCCTCTTAGTCCCATATATCCAGCCTTATGCCACATCCAGCTGTCATTGTAGATAGGGTCTTTCCAGGTTTCATCAGAGAACCTGAAGGAATTTTAAAGAATTTCCCTGTTTTTTTTTTGTTTTGATTTTGAAATTCCTTTTAATAGTGGGCTTGAGCTGATTCTCGCTGCCATGTTTTTGCCCGTCTAGACACACTTGTTTCCCTTACGGAGACATATCAATACATAGGTTTTAAGATTCTTAGTAGTCAGATCTATTCCTCTGCGGGAAATATGGGGTTTTGAGTCCCTTTCACTGAGGAAGGTGTAGGTTTTGTCTCTTCCATAGTTGGTTTTTGGACCGGCACTTCTGCTTCTATCAAATTCTGGTTTTATTCATCACCCCACCTTTCATTCCCCCTTAAGCAGGCATAAGAGTGTTTTCTAAATGTGAGACTCTGTTCTCTTTCCTAAATCAGTTCAAGTGTAGTCATGCTTACAGGTTCTTCTAAGTGATATCTTATGATAAGTTTCTTTTTCTGTGTGACTTATTTCATTTAGAATCATCGTAGCTGAATCCACTCATTTTACTGCTACTGGTCTTATGACAGTGATTTCATGGCTGAGGGATATTCCATTGTACATGAGTACCTCAATTTTTTGAACCATTTTTATATTTCCTGGTATATATAAGGTGTACCCAAGTTGAGGTTCTTGTAAGCAGTGCAGCCCTAAATTTGGCGGTGACTCTGTCTTATTGATTTACAGTTTTCCCAAGGTATATTCTCTAGACTGGAAGTGCCCTTGGCTGGGTAGCTCTGTTGTTTACTTGTTTTAGGGAACACAGTGCACTCCATCAGTGAGTCAGCTGGCAATTTACATCCCGCCCATCAGCATAACAGTGCTCCCTGTTCTCCAGGGCCTGTCTTGCCTTTCTGGTTTTTACACATTTTATGGATGTCCCTTTTGACCAGTGGGAAGAGATACATCTTTGTAGTGCAGATTTGCATTGCCTGCTTGCTTGCTTGGCCAAAAGGGGCATATGCGTTTTCCCCTGGGTATATTCAGGAGAAAATGCATATGCCCTATTTGGCCAAGTGCATCATTGTCGAAGTTGTGCCCCTCTTCCTGTGCTTTACAGGCAATTCCGACGTACCTCTTGAATTCTGTTTCCTGCTATCCTGCCTCGCTTTCAAGTCCGCCTCGTTGCCTTCCCTCAACAGATTTTTGGACGATAGTTGTCCTTTTTTACTCTGCTAGTTTGTGAATTGCTGTGCCCCTGAGCTCCATTTTTCAACTCGTTTTTTGTGAGCTGAACGCAAGTCCAAAATTTTGCTTCAGGACCTATACTGGTTCCCGGTGAATCACTGACACTTTGGTTAATTCTTCTTCCTGCCGGGAAATTAGAGAGACATGTGCCTGTCCAAATGCCTAACAGCTACTCTCTCACTGGTTCTCCCTCTTCCCTTCCATCTTCTGCCAAGTTGGCAACCTGTGCGAACCAAGAGGTTAAAGGGGCTGTCTCTCCAAGTTGGGAGATTGATAGTAAAGCAGTTGGAATGTCAAACTTGAGCACCACGAGAGGGACTATTCGTTGAGTTTTAGAAACCTTTCGTATTCACAGTGTGTCCATTCTCTAGGTTTCCCGTACATGTTATAGCTGTAGTAATATTCACTTCAACCTGGAGACTTTGGACCCATGGAATGGGGGCCATGCATTATTGCTTTAAAGCGACTGTATTTGCTCACCCTATCTCACCAATCCTCTCAGTCCCAAGTGTCCAGCCTTATGCCACATTCAGCGGTCATTGTAGATAGGGTCATTCCAGGTTCCATCACAGACACTGAAGGAATTGTAAAGAATTTCCCTGTTTGTTGTTTTGTTTTTGAAATTCATTTTAGAGTAGTTTTGAGCTGATTCTCGCTGCCATGTTTATGCCTGTCTAGACACACTTAATTCGCTTACCCATACATATCAGTACATAGGTTTTAAGATCCTTACTAGTCAGATATATTCCTCTGCGGGAAATACGGGGTTCTGAGGCCCTTTCACTGAGGAAGGTGTAGGTCTTGTCTATTCCATAGTTGGTTTTTGGAACGATACCTGTGCTTATATCAAACTCTGGTTTTATGCATCTCCCAACCTCTCCTACCCCTTTAAGCAGGCATAAGAGTGTTTTCTGAATGTGAGACTCTGTTCTCTTCCTAACTCAGTTCATGTGTAGCCATGTTTACAGGATCTTCCTAAGTGATATCTTATGATAAATTTCTTTTTCTGTGTGACTTATTTCACTTAGAATCATCGTACCTGAATCCACTCACTTTGCTTCTCCGGGTCTTATGACTTTCATTTCATGGCTGAGGGATATTCCATCGTACGTAAGTACCACAATTTTTTGAACCATTTTTATATTTCCTGGGATATTCAAGGTGTACCGAAGTTGAGGTTCTTGTAAGCAGTGCAGCCTTAAATTTTGGGGTGGCTCTGTCTTATTGATTTTCAGTTTCCCCAAGGTATATTCCCTAGACAGGAAGTGCCCTTGGCTCTGTAGCTCTGATGTTTACTTGTTTTACGGAACACAATGCACACCTCCAGTGAGGCAGTTGGCAATTTACATCTCACCCATCAGCATAAGAAGGCTCCCTGTTCTCCAGGGCCTGTCTTGCATTTCTGGTTTTTACACATTTTGTGGATGTCCCTTTTGAACGGTGGGAAGTGATACTTCTTTATAGTGCAGATTTGCATTGCCCACTTGCTTGCTGGGCCAAAAAGGGCGTATGCGTTTTCCTCTGAATATATTCAGGAGAAAACGCATAGGCCCTTTTTGGCCAAGTGCATCATTGTCGAAATTGTGCCACACTTCCTGTGCTTTACAGGCGAATCCAATGCACCTCTTGAAATGTGTTTCCTGCTATTCTGCCTCTCTTTCATGTGGGCCTCATTGACTTCCCTCAACAGATTTTTGGACGATAGGTGTCCTGTATTACTCTGCCAGTTTGTGAATTGCTGTGCCCCTGAGCTCCATTTATCAACTCGTTTTTTTGAGCTGAACACAAGCCCCAAAATTTGGTTCCGGACCTATACTGGTTCCCGGTGGGTGGCTGAGACTTTGGTTAATTCTTCTTCCTGCCGGGAAATTAGAGAGACATGTGACCGTCCAAATGCCTAACAGCTAATCTCTCATTGGTTCTCCCTGTTCGCTTCCATCCTCTGCCAAATTGGCAACCTGTGCGAACCAGGAGGTTAAAGGTGCTGTCTCTCCAAGTTGGGAGATTGATAGTAAAGCAGTTGGAATGTCACACTGGAGCACCACGAGAGGGATTATTCGTTGAGTTTTAGATACCTTTCGTATGCACACTGTTTCCATTCCCTAGGTTTCCCATACATGATATAGCTGTAGTAATATTCCCTTGAACCTGGAAATTTGGGACTCATGGAATGGGGGCCATGCATTATTGCTTTAAAGCGACTGCATTTGCTCACCAAACCTCACCAAAACCTCTCAGTCCCTAGTGTCCAGCCTTATGCCACATCCAGCTGTCATTATAGACAGGGTCATTCGAGGTTCCATTAGAGACCCTGAAGGAACTGTAAAGAATTTCCCTGTTTTTTTTTTTGTTTTGTTTTTGAAATTCCTTTTTATAGTGTGTTTGAGCTGATTCTCACTGCCATGTTTATGCCAGTCTAGACACACTTGATTCCGTTACGGAGATATATGAATACATAGGTTTTAAATTCTTAGTAGTCAGATATATTCCTCTGCGGGAAATATGGGGTTTTGAGTCCCTTTCACTTAGGAAGGTGTAAGTCTTGTCTATTGCATAGTTGCCTTTTGGAACGGTACCTGTGCTTATATCAAACTCTGGTTTTATGCATCTCCCAACCTCTCCTTCCCCCTTAAGCAGGCATAAGAGTGTTTTCTAAATGTGAGACTCTGTTCTCTTTCCTAACTCAGTTCATGTGTAGCCATGTTTACAGGATCTTCATAAGTGATATCTTATGATAAGTTTCTTTTTCTGTGTGACTTATTTCACTTAGAATCATCGTACCTGAATCCACTCACTTTGCTGCTACTGGTCTTATGACATTGATTTCATGGCTGAGGGATATTCCATCGTACGTAAGTACCACAATTTTTGAACCATTTTTATATTTCCTGGGATATTTACGTTGTACCCATGGTGAGGTTCTTGTAAGCAGTGCAGCCCTTAATTTGGGGGTGGCTCTGTCTTATTGATTTTACGTTTCCCCAAGGAATATTCCCTAGACTGGAAGTGCCCTTGGCTTTGTAGCTCTTATGTTTACTTGTTTTAGGAAACACAATGCACACCTCCAGTGAGGCAGTTGGCAATTTACATCCCACCCATTAGCATAACAAGGCTCCCTGTTCTCCAAGGCCTGTCTTGCGTTTCTGGTATTTACACATTTTGTGGATATCCCTTTTGAACGGTGGGATGTGATACTTCTTTTTAGTGCAGATTTGCATTGCCCGCTTGCTTGCTTTGCGAAAAAGGGCAAATGCGTTTTATCCTGAATATATTCAGGAGAAAATGAATACGCCCTTTTTGGGCAAGTGCATCATTGTCGAAGTTGTGCCCCTCTTCCTGTGTTTTACAGGTGATTCCAATGTATCTCTTAAAATCTGTTCCCTGCTATTCTGCCTCGCTTTGATGTCCTCCGCGTTGCCTTTCGTCAACAGATTTTTGGACGATAGTTGTCCTTTATTACTCTGTCAGTTTGTGAATTGCTGTGCCCCTGAGCTCCATAGTTCAACTCGTTTTTAGTGAGGTCAACCCAAGTCCAAAATTTTGGTTCAGGACCTACACTCTTTCCCGGTGTGTGGCTGACACTTTGGTTAATTGTTCTTCCTGACGGGAAATAAGAGTGACATGTGCCCTTCCAAATGCCTAACAGCTACTCTCTCATTGGTTCTCCCTCATCCCTTCCATACGCTGCCAAATTGGCAACCTGTGTGAACCAGGAGGTTGAAGGAGTTGTCTCTCCAAGTTGGGAGATTAATAGTAAAGCAGTTTGAATGTCAAACTGGAGCACCACGAGAGGGAATATTCATTGAGTTTTAGAAACCTTTCGTATTCACACTGTGTCCATTCTCTAGCTTTCCCGTACATATTATAGCTGTAGTAATATTCACTTCAACCTGGAGAGTTGGGATCCACGTAATGAGGGCCATGCATTATTGCTTTAAATCGTCCGCATTTGCTCACCCAATCTCACCAATCCTCTCAATCCCAAGTGTCCAGGCTTATGCCGCATCCAGCTTTCATTGTAGATGGGGTCACTCCAGGTTTCATCAGAGACCCTGAAGGAATTGTAAAGGATTTCCCTGTTTTTTTTTTTTTGTTTTTGAAATTCCTTTTTATAGTGGGTTTGGGCTGATTCTCGCTGCCATGTTTTTGCCAGTCTAGACACACTTGATTCCCTTATGGAAATATATCAATACATAGGTTTTAAGATACTTACTAGTCAGATATATTCCTCTGTGGGAAATATGGGGTTTGAGTCCCTTTCACTGAGGAAGGTGTAGGTCTTGTCTATTCCATAGTTGGTTTTTGGAACGGTACCTGTGCTTATATCAAACTCTGGTTTTATGCATCACCCCACCTCTCCTTCCCCTTTAAGCAGGCATAAGAGAGTTTTGTAAATGTGAGACTCTTTTCTCTTTCCTAACTCAGTTCATGTGAAGCCATGTTTACAGGATCTTCATAAGTGATATCTTATGATAAGTTTCTTTTTTTGTGGCTTATTTCACTTAGAATCATCGTACCTGAATCCACTCACTTTGCTGCTACTGTTCTAATGACATTCATTTCATGGCTAAAGGATATTCAATCGTACGTAAGTACCACAATTTTTGAACCATTTTTATATTTCCTGGGATATTTAAGGTGTACCCAATTTGAGGTTCTTGTAAGCAGTTCAGCCCTAAATTTGGGGGTGGCTCTGTCTTATTGATTTTCAGTTATCACAAGGTATATTCCCTAGACTGGAAGTGCCCTTGGCTCTGTAGCTCTGTTGTTTACTTGTTTTAGGGAACGCAATGCACTCGTCCAGTGAGGCAGTTGGCAATTTTCATCCCGACCATCAGCATAACAAGGCTCCCGGTTCTCCAGGGCCTGTCTTGCCTTTCTGGTTTTTACACATTTTGTGGATGTCCCTTTAGACCGGTGGGAAGTGATACTTATTTGTAGTGCAGATTTGCATTGCCCGCTTGCTTGCTTGGCCAAAAAGGGCGTATGCGTTTTCTCCTGAATATATTTAGGAGAAAATGCATACGCCCTTTTTGGCCAAGTGCATCATTGTCGAAGTTGTGCACCTCTTCCTGTGCTTTACAGGTGATTCCAACGCACCTCCTGAAATGTGTTTCCTGCTATTCTTCTTCGCTTCCAAATCGGCCTCGTAGCTTTCCCTCAACAGATTTTTGGATGATAGTTGTCCTGTATTACTCTGCCTGTTTGTGAATTGCTGAGCCCCTGAGCTCCATTTTTCAACTCGATTTTGTGAGCTGAACGCAAGTCCAAAAATTTGGTTCAGGACCTATACTGGTTCCCGGTGGGTGGCTGAGACTTGGATAATTCTTCTTCCTGCCGGGAAATTAGAGAAACATGTGCCCGTCCAAATGCCTAACAGCTACTCTCTCATTGGTTCTCCCTCTTCCCTTCCATCCTCTGCCAAATTGGCAACCTGGGCGAACCAGGAGTTTGAAGGGGCTGTCTCTCCAAGTTGGGAGATTGATAGTAAAGTAGTTGGAATGTCTAAGTGGAACACCACGAGAGGGACTATTAGTTGAGTTTTAGAAACCTTTCGTATTCACAGTGTGTCCATTCTCTAGGTTTCCCATACATGTTATAGCTGTAGTAATATTCCCCTCAACCTGGAAAGCTGGGACTCATGGAATGGGGGCCATGCATTATTGCTTTAAAGCGACTGCATTTGCTCACCCAATCTCACCAATCCTCTCATTCCCAAGTGTCCAGCCTTATGCCACAGCCAGCTGTCATTGTAGATAGGGTCATTCCTGGTTCCATCAGAGACCCTGAAGGAATTGTAAAGAATTTCCCTGTTTTTTTGTTTTGTTTTGGAAATTCCTGTTTATAGTGGGTTTGAGCTGTTTCTGGCTGCCATGTTTATGCCAGTCTAGACACACTTGATTCCCTTATGGTAATATATCAATACATAGGTTTTAAGATACTTACTAGTCAGATATATTCCTCTGTGGGAAATATGGGGTTTGAGTCCCTTTCACTGAGGAAGGTGTAGGTCTTGTCTATTCCATAGTTGATTTTTGGAACGGTACCTGTGCTTATATCAAACTCTGGTTTTATGCATCACCCCACCTCTCCTTCCCCCTTAAGCAGGCATAAGAGAGTTTTGTAAATGTGAGACTCTGTTCTCTTTCCTAACTCAGTTCATGTGAAGCCATGTTTACAGGATCTTCATAAGTGATATCTTATGATAAGTTTCTTTTTCTGTGTGAGATATTTCGCTTAGAATCATCAAACCTGAATCCACTCACTTTGCTGCTACTGGTCTTATGACATTGATTTCATGGCTGAGGGATATTCCATCGTACGTAAGTACCACAATTTTTGAACCATTTTTATATTTCCTGGGATATTTAAGGAGTACCCAAGTTGAGGTTCTTGTAAGCAATGCAGCCCTATATTTGGGGGTGGCTGTGTCTTATTGATTTTCAGTTTTCCCAAGGTATATTCCCTAGACTGGAAGTGCCCTTGGCTCTGTAGCTCTGTTGTTTACTTTTTTGAGGGAACGCAATGCACTCCTCCAGTGAGGCAGTTGGCAATTTACATCCCGCCCCTCAGCATAACAATGCTCCCTGTTCTTCAGGGCCTGTTTTGGCTTTCTGGTTTTTACACATATTGTGGATGTCCCTTTTGACCGTTGGGAAGTGATACTACGTTGTAGTGCAGATTTGCATTGCCCGCTTGCTTGCTTGGCCAAAAAGAGCGTATGCGTTTTCTCCTGAATATATTCAGGAGCAAAAACATACGCCCTTTTTGTCCAAGTGCATCATTGTCGAAGTTGTGCCCCTCTTCCTGTGCTTTACAGGCGAATCCAACGCACCTCTTGAAATGTGTTTCCTGCTATTCTGCCCCACTTTCAAGTCGGCCTCGTTGACTTCCCTCAACAGATTTTTGGACTATAGTTGTCCTGTATTACTCTGCCAGTTTGTGAATTGCTGTGCCCCTTAGCTCCATGTTTCAACTCATTTTTTGTGAGCTGAACGCAAGTCCAAAAATTTGGTTCAGGACCTACACTGGTTCCCGGTGGGTGGTTGGGACTTTGTTTAATTCTTCTTCCTGCTGGGAAATTAGAAAGATATGTGCCCGTCCACATGCCTAACAGCTACTCTCTCACTGGCTCTCCCTCTTCCCTTCCATACTCTGCCAAGTTGGCAACCTGTGCGAACCAGGAGCTTAAAGGGGCTGACTCTCCAAGGTGGGAGATTGATAGAAAAGCAGTTGGAATGTCAAACTGGAGCACCACGAGAGGGACTATTCGTTGAGTTTTAGAAACCTTTCGTATTCACAGTGTGTCCATTCTCTAGGTTTCCCGTACATGTATAGCTGTAGTAATATTCCCTTCAACCTGGAGACTTGGGACCCATGGATTGGGGGCCATGCATTATTGCTTTAAAGCGACTGTATTTGCTCCCCCTATCTCACCAATCCTGTCAGTCCCAAGTGTCCAGCCTTATGCCATATCCAGCTGTCATTGTAGATAGGGTCATTCAAGGTTCCATCAGAGACCCTGAAGGAATTGTAAAGAATTTCCCTGTTTTTTTTTGTTTTGTTTTTGAAATTCCTGTTTATAGTGGGTTTGAGCTGATTCTCGCTGCCATGTTTATGCCAGTCTAGACACACTTGATTCCCTTACGGAGATATATCATTACATAGGATTTAAGATTCTTACTACTCAGATATATTCCTCTGCGGGAAATATGGGGTTCTGAGTCCCTTTCAGTGAGGAAGGTGTAGTACTTGTCTATTCCATAGTTGGTTTTTGGAACGGTACCTGTGCTTATATCAAACTCTGGTTTTATGCATCACCCCACCTCTCCTTCCCCGTTCAGCAGGCATAAGAGAGTTTTCTAAATATGAGACTCTGTTCTCTTTCCTAACTCAGTTCATGTGTAGCCATGTTTACAGGATCTTCATAAGTGATATCTTATGATAAGTTTCTTTTTCTGTGTGAGTTATTTCACTTAGAATCTTCGTACCTGAATCCACTCACTTTGCTGCTTCTGGTCTTATGACATTGATTTCATGGCTGAGGGATATTCCATCGTACGTAAGTACCAAAATTTTTGAACCATATTATATATTTCCTGTGATATTTAAGGTATACCCAAGTTGAGGTTCTTGTAAGCAGGGCAGCCCTATATTTGGGGGTGGCTCAGTCTTATTGATTTTCAGTTTCCCCAAGGTATATTCCCTAGACTGGAAGTGCCCTTGGCTCTGTAGCTCTGATGTTTCCTTGTTTTAGGGAACACAATGCACACCTCCAGTGAGGCAGTTGGCAATTTACATCTCGCCCATCAGCATAACAAGGCTCCCTGTTCTCCAGGGCCTGTCTTGCATTTCTGGTTTTTACACATTTTGTGGATGTCCCTTTTGACCGGTGGGAAGTGATACTTCTTTATAGTGCAGATTTGCATTGCCCGCTTGCTTGCTTGGGCAAAAAGGGCGTATGCGTTTTTTCCTGAATATATTCAGGAGAAAATACATACGCCCTTTTTGGCCAAGTGCATCATTGTCGAAGTTTTGCCCCTCTTCCTGTGCTCTACAGCCGATTCCAACGCTCCTCTTGAAATGTGTTTCCTGCTATTCTGCCTCTCTTTCAAGTCGGCCTCGTTGACTTCCCTCAACAGATTTTTGGACGATAGTTGTCCTGTATTACTCTGTCAGTTTGTGAATTGCTGTGCCCCTGAGCTCCATTTTTCAACTCGTTTTTTGTGAGCTGAACGCAAGTCCAAATATTTGGTTCAGGACCTATACTGGTTCCCGGTGGGTGGCTGAGACTTTGTTTAATTCTTCTTCCTTCTGGGAAATTAGAGAGACATGTGCCCGTCCAAATGCCTAACAGCTAATCTCTCATTGGTTCTCCCTCTTCCCTTCCATCCTCTGCCAAATTGGCAACCTGTGCGAATGAGGAGGTTAAAGGGGCTGTCTCTCCAAGTTGGGAGATTGATAGTAAAGCAGTTGGAATGTCAAACTGGAGCACCACAAGTGGGACTATTCGTTGAGTTTTAGAAACCTTTCGTATTCACAGTGTGTCCATTCTCTAGGTTTCCCATACATGTTAGAGCTGTAGTAATATTCCCCTCAACCTGGAAAGTTGGGACTCATGGAATGGGGGCCATGCATTATTGCTTTAAAGCGACTGCATTTGCTCACCCAATCTCACCAATCCTCTCAGTCCCAAGTGTCCAGCCTTATGCCACAGCCAGCTGTCATTGTAGATAGGGTCATTCCAGGTTCCATCAGAGACCCTGAAGGAATTGTAAAGAATTTCCCTGTTTTATTGTTTTGTTTTTGAAATTCCTGTTTATAGTGGGTTTGAGCTGTTTCTCGCTGCCATGTTTATGGCAGTCTAGACACACTTGTTTCCCTTATGGAAATATATCAATACATAGGTTTTAAGATACTTACTAGTCAGATATATTCCTCTGTGGGAAATATGGGGTTTGAGTCCCTTTCACTGAGGAAGGTGTAGGTGTTGTCTATTCCATAGTTGGTTTTTGGAGCAGTACATGTGCTTATATCAAACTCTGGTTTTATGCATCACCCCACCTATCCTTCCACCTTAAGCAGGCATAAGAGTGTTTTCTAAATGTGAGACTCTGTTCTCTTTCCTAACTCAGTTCATGTGTAGCCATGTTTACAGGATCTTCATAAGTGATATCTTATGATAAGTTTCTTTTTCTGTGTGAGTTATTTCGCTTAGAATCATCAAACCTGAATCCACTCACTTTGCTGCTACTGGTCTTATGACATTGATTTCATGGCTGAGGGATATTCCATCATACGTAAGTACCTCAATTTTTGAACCATTTTTATATTTCCTTGGATATTTAACGTGTACCCAATTTGAGGTTATTGTAAGCGGTGCAGCCGTAAATTTTATGGTGCATGTGTCTTATTGATTTTCAGTTTTCCCAAGGTATATTCCCTAGACAGGAAGAGCCCTTGGCTCTGTAGCTCCGATGTTTAATTGTTCTAGGGAACACAATGCACACTTCCAGTGAGGCAGTTGGCAATTTACATCCCACCCATCAGCATAACAAGGCTCCCTGTTCTCCAGGGCCTGTCTTGCATTTCTGGTTTTTACACATTTTGTGGATGTCCTTTTTGACCGGCGGGAAGTGATACTTCTGTATAGTGCAGATTTGCATTGTCCTCTTGCTTGCTTGGCCAAAAAGGGCGTATGCGTTTTCACCTGAAAATATTCAGGGGAAAACGCATACGCCCTTTTTGGCCAAGTGCCTCATTGTCGAAGTTGTGCCCCTCTTCCTGTGCTTTACAGGTGAATCCAACGCACCTCTTGAAATGTGTTTCCTGCTATTCTGCCTCGCTTTCAAGTCGGCCTCGTTCCCTTCCCTCAACAGATTTTTGGACGATAGTTGTCCTGTATTACTCTGCCTGTTTGTGAATTGCTGTGCCCCTGAGCTCCATTGTTCAACTCGTTTTTTGTGAGCTGAACACAAGTCAAAAATTTTGGTTCAGGACCTATACTGTTTCCCGGTGGGTGGCTGAGACTTTGTTTAATTCTTCTTCCTGCTGGGAATTTACGGTGACATGTGCCCGACCAAATGCCTAACAGCTACTCTCTCATTGTTTCTCCCTCTTCCCTTTCACCCTCTGCCAAATTGGCAACATGTGCGAAGAGGAGGTTAAAGGGGCTGTATCTCCAAGTTGTGAGATTGATAGTAAAGCAGTTGGAAAGTCAAACCGGTGCACCAGGAGAGGGACTCTTCGTTGAGTTTTAGAATCCTTTCGTATTCAAAATGTGTCCATTCTCTAGGTTTCAGGTACATGTTATAGCTGTAGTAATATTCCCTTCAACCTGGAGAGTTGGGACACATGGAATGGGTGCCATGAATTATTGCTTCAAAGAGTCTGCATTTGCTCACCCAATCTCAACTATCCTCTCAGTCCCAAGTGTCCAGCCTTATGCCACATCCAGCTGTCATTGTAGAGAGGGTAATTCCAGGTTTCATCAGAGACCATGAAGGAATTCTAAAGAATTTCCCTGTTTTTTTGCTTTGTTCTTGAAATTCCTTTATTTATTGGCTTTGAGCTGATTCTCGCTGCCATGTTTTTGCCAGTCTAGAAACACTTGATTCCCTTACGGAGACATATCAATACATAGGTTTTAAGATTCTTACTAGTCAAATATATTCCTCTGCGGGAAATAAGGGGTTTTGAGTCCCTTTCACTGAGGAAGGTGTAGGTCTTGTCTATTCCATAGTTTGTTTTTGGAATGGTACCTGTGCTTATATCAAACTCTGATTTTATGCATCACCCCACCTCTCCTTCCCCCTTAAACAGGTATAAGAGTGTTTTCTAAATGTGAGACTCTGTTCTCTTCGCTAGCTCAGTTCAAGTGTAGCCATGTTTACAGGATCTTCATAAGTGATATCTTTTGATAAGTTTCTTTTTCTGTGTGACTTAATTCACTTAGAATCATCAACCTGAATCCAATCATTTTGCTGCTACTGGTCTTATGACATTGATTTCATGGCTGTGGGATATTCCATCGTACGTAAGTACCACAATTTTTTGAACCATTTTTATACTTCCTGGGATATTTTATGTGTACCCAAGTTGAGGTTCTTGTAAGAAGTGTAGCCCTGACTTTAGGGGTGGCTCTTTCTTACTGATTTTCAGTTTTCCCAAGATATATTCCCTAGACTGGAAGTGCCTTTGGCTCTGAAGCTCTGATGTTTACTTGTTTTAGGGAACACAATGCACTCCTCCAGTGAGGCAGTTGGCAATTTACATTCTGCCCATCAGCATAACAAGGCTCCCTGTTCTCCAGGGCCTGTCTTGCCTTTCTGGTTTTTACACAATTTGTTGATGTCCCTTTTGAACGATAGGAAGTGATACTTCTTTGTAGTGAAGATTTGTGTTGCCCGCTTGCTTGCTTGGCAAAAAAGGTCATATGCGTTTTCTCCTGAATATATTGAGGAGAAAACGCATACGCCGTTTTTCCCAAGTGCATCATTGTCGAAATTCTGCCCCTCTTCCTGTGCTTTAAAGGCGAATCCAAAGTACCACTTGAAATCTGTTTTCTGGTATTATGCCTCACTTTCAAGTTCGCCTCGCTGCCTACCCTCAACAGATTTTTGGACGATTTTTCTCGTTTATTACTCTACCAGTTTGTGAATTGCTGTGCCCATGAGCTCCATTTTTCAACTCGTTTTTTGTGAGCTGAACGCAAGCCCAAAATTTTGATTCAGGACCTATACTGGTTCCTGGCGGGTGGCTGAGACTTTGTTTAATTCTTCTTCCTGCCTGGAAATTAGAGTGACATGTGCCCGTCCAAATGCCTAACAGCTACTCTCTCATTGGCTCTCCCTCTTCCCTTCCATCCTCTGCCATATTGGCAACCTGTGCGAACCAGGGGTTAAAAGGGCCTTTCTCACCGAGCTGGGAGATTGATAGTAAAGCAGTTGGAAAGTCAAACCGGTGCACCAGGAAAGGGATTATTAGTTGAGGTTTTGAAAACTTTCATATACACAGTGTGTGCATTCTGTAGGTTTCCTGTGCATGTTATAGCTCTAGTAATATTCCCTTCAACATCGAGAGTTGGGACCCATGGAATGGGTGCCATGCATTATTACCTTAAAGGGTCTGCATTTGCTCACACAATCTCCCCAATCCTCTCAGTCCCAAGTGTCCAGCCTTACGACACATACACCTGTCGTTTTAGATAGTGTAATTCCAGGTTTCATCAGAGCCCTAGAAGGAATTTTAAAGAATTTCCCTGTTTTTGGGTTTGATTTTGAAATTCCTTTTTATAGCGGGTTTGAGCTGATTCTCACTTCCTTGTTTATGCCAGTCAAGACACACTTGATTCGCTTATGGAGACATATCAATACATAGGTTTTAAAATTCTTACTAGTCAGATATATTTCTCTGCGGGGAATAGGGATGTTGAGTTCCGTTCACTGAGGAAGGAGTAGGGCTTGTCTCTTCTGTTTTTGGATTATGGAACGGTTCCTGTGCTAATATCAAACTTTTGTTTGTGCATCTCCCCACCTCTCTTTCCCCTTAAGCAAGCATAAGAGTGTTTTCTAAATCTGAGAATCTGTTCTCTTCCCTAATTCAGTTCATATGTAGCCATGTTTACATTCCCTTCATAAGTGATATCTTTTGTCAGAATGCCCCATGACCCTTGTCATAATCATGCTCGATGACCCCTGTCATCACAATGCTCCATGCCCTGGTTATCACAATGCTCCATGTCCCTTGTCATCAGAATTCTCCACGTCCTTGTCATCACAATGCTACATGACATTTCTCATCACAATGTTACATGCTCTTGTCATCACAATTCTCCATGCACTTGTCATTGCAATGCTCCATGCACTTGTCATCACAATGCTCCATGCACTTTTCATCACATAGCTTCATGCCCTTGTCATCACAATGCTCCATGAACCCTCTCATCACAATGCTCCCTGACACCTCTCATCACAATGCTTCATGCCCCTTGTCCTTACAGTGCTCCATGATGCTCGACATCACAATTACCCAAGGTGTTCTCATCACAGTGCTCCACGGTTTTGCCATCACCATGCTCCATACCTTGTCATCTCAAAGCCCAATGTCCCTTGTCCTCACAATTCTCCACGTCCTTGTCATTGCAATGCTCCATGGCACTTCACATCACAATGTTATATGCTCTTGTCATCACAATACTCCATGAAATTGTCATCGCTATGCTCCATGTCCCCTGTCATAGGAAGCTCCATGCCCTTGTCATCACAATATTTCACGAACTGGACATTAAAATTATCAATGTCCCTTGATATCACAATGCTCCATGCCCTTGTCATCACAATGCTCCTTTACTTTGTCACAACAATCCTCCATGACACTTGGCATCACAATGTTCCATGATATTGTCATCAAACTGGAACATGATATATTTCATCACAATGCTCCCTGACACCTTTCTTCACAATAATCCTGGACCTTGTCATCACAGTGCTCCATGCCCTTGTCGTCACAATGTGCTATGCCCACTCTTATCACAATAATCCATGAAACTTGTCAGAACAATACTCCATGCCACTTTTCATCACAATGCTCCATGAACGCTGTCATCACAATGCACCATGCCCATAATCATAATGCTTCATGCTATTGTCATCACAATGAAATCAAAATGTTCCATGACCTCTGTCATCAGAAGGCTCAAAACCCTTGTGATCACAATGTTCCATAACTCTTGTCATCACAATGCCGCAAGACGCTGGTTATCACAATAATCCATGGTCTTCTCATCACAATGCACCATGATTTTTTAAACACAATGCTCAATACACTTGTCGTCACAATGCTCCCTGACTATTGCCATTAGTATGCACCTTGAACTCTTTCATGACAAGGCTCCATGCCTTTTTCATCACAATGATCCATGCTCTTTTCATCACAATGCTCCAAGACCCCTGTGATCACAATGCTCCTTGCAATTGTCATCACAAAGCTCCATGACGCATGTCATCAGAATGCTCCATGGCATTCTCATCATAATGTTCCATGCCCTTGTCATCTCAATGCTCCAAGACCCCTGTAATCACAATGTTCCCTACGCCTTTTCATCAGAATGCTGCATGAGACTAGTCATCAAAAGGTTCCATGGTCTTCACATCACAGTGCTCCAGGACATTGTCATCACAGTGCTCCATTCCCTTGTCATCACAATACTCCATGAACATTTTCAGCCCATGCTCCATGACCCTTCTCATCACAATGATGCATGACCTTGTCAACCCAGTGCTCCATGACACCTGTATTCACAATGCACCGTGCCCCATTTTATCTCAATGCTCCATGAACCCTGTCATCACAATGCACGATGCCCATCATCATAATGCTTCAGGCTATTGTCATCACAGTGAAATCAAAATGCTCCATGACCTCTGTCATCATAATGCTCTGAACCCTTGTGATCACAGTGTTCCATAACACGTATCATCACAAAACCACATGACGCTCATCATCACAATTATCCATGGTTTTCTCATCACAATGCTCCATGACCTTTGTCATCACAATGCTCAACTGACTTGTCATCACAATGCTCCCTGACACTTGTCATCAGTATGCTACTTGAACCCTGTCATAACAAGGCTCCATGCTATTTTCATCACAATGATCCATGCCCTTTTCATCACAATGTGCCAAGAACCCTGTAAACACAATGCTCCATTTCCTTGTCATCACAATGCACCATGTCCACTGTCATCACAATAATCTATGAAACTTGTCAGACCAATGCTCCATGCCCCAATCATCACAATGCTCCATGTCCTTGTCATCACAATGCTCCATGAATTGTCATCGCAAAGCTCCATGACCCATGACCCATGTATCACAGTGTTCCGTGACCTTGTCATCACAATGCTCCATGCCCACTCTCATCACAATAACCCATGAAATATTTCAGACCAATGCTCCATGCCCTTCTGATCAAAATGCTCCATTACCCCTGTCATAACAATGCTCCATGATCCTGCCATCAAAATGTTCCACGGCCTTGTCATCACAAGGCTCCATGACACTTGTCATCACAATGCTCAAGACCCCTGTAATCACAATGCTCCATGCCCTTGGCATCACAAAGCTCAATGACGCATGTCATCAGAATGTTCCATGGCCTTCACATCACAATGCTCCATGTCCTTGTCATCACAATGCTCCAAGACTCCTGTAATCATAATATTCCATGTCCCTTTTCATGTCAATGCTCCATGAACCCTGTCATCACAATGCACCATGCCCATCATCATAATGCTTCAGGCTATTGTCATCACAGTGAAATCAAAATGCTCCATGACCTCTGTCATCATAATGCTCGGAGCCCTTGTGATCACAATGTTCCATTACACTTATCATCAGAACACCCCATGACGCTCGTCATCACAGTTATCCATGGTCTTCTCATCACAATTCTCCATGACCATTGTCATCACAATGCTCAATACACTTGTCATCAAAATGCTCCCTGACACTTGTTGTCTGTATGCTCCTTGAACCCTGTCATGACAAGGCTCCATGCCTTTTTCATCACAATGATCCATGCCCTTTTCATCACAATGTTCCAAGACCCCTCTAATCATAATGATCCATGCCCATTTCATCACAATGTTCCAAGACCCCTGTAATCACAATGCTCCATGCCCCTTTTCATCAGTATGCTCCATGAGACTTGTCATCACAAGGCTCCATGGTTTCCTCATCACAATTTTCCATGCCATTGTCATCGCAATGGACCATGACATAAGTCATCACAATGCTCCCTGACACCGGTCTTCACAATACTCCATGACCTTCTCATCACAATGCTCCATGCCCTTGTCATCACAATGCACCATGCCCACTGTCATCACAATAACCTATGAAACTTGTCAGACCAATGCTCCATGCCTCTCTCATCACAGTGCTCCATGCCCTTAACATCACAATGCTCCATGACCACTGTCATCACAATGCTCCATGACTCCAGTCATCACAATGCTTCATAACGTTTGTCATCACAGTGGTCCATGCCCTCGTCATCACAAGGCTCTGTGACCTTTGTAACCATAATTCTTCATGAACTTGTCATCAAAATGCTCCGTGACCCTTGTCATCACAATGCTCTATGCCTTTGTCAGAACAATGCTCCATGACCCTTGTCATCACAATGTGCCACGCGATTTTCATCACAACTTTCCACAACCTTGTCATCGCTATGCTCCAAAAACCTTGTAATCACAATGCTCCATGCACTTCTCATCTAAATGCTCTCTCACAAGTGATATCATAATGTTCCATCTCTAGTCATCACAATACTACCTCACCCCTGTAATCACAATGTTCCATGAGCCCTGTCATCACAATGCTACATCCGCTTATCATCACAATGTTCCATGACCCCTGAAATCACAATGTTCCATAACCCCTGTCATCAAAATGCTCCATGACCCTTTTCATTCCAAAGCTCCATGACCCCTGGCATCACAATGTTCTATAACCGCTGTCATCAAAATGACCCATTACACTTTTCATCAAATTGCTGCATGACTCTGTCATCAATCGCACCCTGCACTTCTCATCACAATGCACCACACATTTGTCATCAAATTGCTCCATGACCTTTGTCATCACAAAGAACCATGACCCTTGGCATCACCGTGCTTCATGTCATTGTTATCAAAATGCTCCATGAACTCTCTCATCACATTGTTCCATGCCCTTGTCATCACAAAGCTGCATGACTCTTCTCATCACAATGCTCGATGCCCTTCTCATCACAATGCTCCATGACCTTGTCATCACAATGCTCCATGACCCCTGTCATCACAATGCTATGTGACTCCAGTCATCACAATGCTTCATAACATTTGTCATCACAATGGTCCATGCCCACGTCATCACAAGGCTTTTTACCTTTGTAACCACAATGCTCCATGAACTTTTCATCACAATGCTCCATGACGCTTGTCATCACAATGCTCCATGCCTTTGTCAGAAAAATGTTCAATGACACTTGTAATCACAATGTTCCTCGCGATTTTCATCACAGTGGTTCACAAATTTGTCATCACAATGCTCCAAAAACCATATAATCACAATGCTCCATGACCTTCTCATCACAATGCTACATTATCCCTGTCATAAAAATGCTCCATGACACCTGCCATCACAATGTTCCACAGCCTTGTTATCACAAGGCTCCATGACACTTGTCATCACAAAGCTCCAAGACACCTGTAATCACAATGCTCCATGCCGTTGTCATCACAAATCTCCATGACACAGGTCATCAGAATGTTCCATGGCTTTCTCATAAATATGCTCCATGCCCTTGTCATCACAATGCTCCAAGACCCCTGTAATCACAATGCTCCATTCCCTTTTTCATCTCAATGCTCCATGAACCCTGTCATCACAATGCATCATGCACATCATTATAATGCTTCCAGCTATTGTCAGCACAATGAAAGCAAAATTCGCCATGACCTCTGTCATCACAATACTCCATGAACATTTTCAGCCCAATGCTCCATGACACTTGTCATCACAATGATCAATGCCCTTGTCATCCCAATGCTCCAAGACCCCTGTATTCACAATGCTCCATGACGCTTGTCATCACAGTGCTCCATGGCTCCTGTCATCACAATGCTCCATTCCTTTGTCAGCAAAATGCTACATGAACTTGTCATTACAATGCTCTATGTGCTTGTCATCACAATACTCCATTACTATTGTCATAACAATCCTCCATGAACATTGGGATCACATTGATTCATGCCCTTGTCATCACAATGCTCCATGTCTTTATCAGAACAATGCTCCATGACCATTGTCATCACAATGTGCCACGCGCATATCATCACAACAGTCCACAACCTATTCATTGCAATGCTCCATAAACCTTGTAATCACAATGCTCCATGCACTTCTCATCAAAATGCTCTCTCACCTGAGATATCACAGTGTTCCATCACTAATCATCACAATACTCCTTCACCCCTCTAATCACAATATTCCATGACACCTGTCATCACAATGCTACATCCCCTTATCATCACAGTGTTCCGTGACACCTGACATCACAATGTTCCATAACCCCTGTCATCAAAATGCTCCATGACCCATTTCATCCCAAATCTCCATGACCCCTGACATCACAATGTTCTATAACCCCTGCCATCAAAATGTTCCATTACACTTTTTATCAAATTGCTGCATGACCCGTACATCAAAATGCTCTCTGTCCTTCTCATCACAATGCACCATGCCCTTGTCATCAAAATGCTCCATGACTTGTCATCACAAAGCTCCATGACACTTGGCATCGCAATGCTCCATGTCATTGTCATCACAGTGCTCCATGAACGCTTTCATAACATTGCTCAATGCCCTTGTCATCACAAAGCTCCATGATATTTGTCATCACAATGCTCGATGCCCTTCTCATAACAATACTCCATACATTTTCATTACAATCCTGCATGACCCATGTATCCTAGTGTTCCGTACCCTTGTCATCACAATGCTCCTTGCCCCCTCTCATCACAATAATCCATGAAACTTTTCAGACCAATGTTCCATGCCCTTCTCATCACAATGCTCCATTACCTCTGTCATAACAATGCACCATGACCCCTGCCATTACAATGTTCCACGGCCTAGTCATCACAAGATTCCATGACACTTGTCATCACAATGCTGAAAACGCCTGTAATCACAATGCTCCATGTCCTTGTCATCACAAAGCTCCATGATGCATGTCATCACAATATTCCATGGCTTTCTCATCACAATGCTCCATGCCCTTGTCATCACAATGTTCCAAGACCCCTGTAAACACAATGCTCCATGCCCCTTTTCATCTCAATGCTCCATGACACATGTCATCAGAAGGTTCCATGACCTTCTCTTCAAAATGCTCCATGCCCTAGTAATCACAATGCTCCAAGAGCCCTGTAATCACAATGCTCCATGCCACTTTTCATCTCAATGCTCCATGATACCTGTCATCACAATGCATCGTGCCCTTCATCATAATGCTTCATGGTATTGTCATCACAATGAAATCAAAATGCTCCATGACCCCTGTCATAACAATGCTCCAAACCCTTGTGATCACAATATTCCATAACACTTGTCATCACAATGGCCCATGACGCTCGTCATCACAGTTATCCTTGGTCTTCTCATCACAATGCTCCATGAAATTTGTCATCAAATGGTCAATACACTTGTCATCAAAATGTTCCCTAACACTTGTTGTCTGTATGCTCCTTTAACCCTGTCATGACAAGGCTCCATGCCTTTTTCATCACAATGATCCATGCCATTTTCATCACAATGCACCAAGACCCCTGTAATCACAATGCTCCATGCCCTTGTCTTCACAAAGCTCAATGACTCATGTCTTCAGAATGCTACTTGGCCTTCTACTCACAATTATCCATGCCCTTGTCCTCACAATGTGCCAAGACCCCTGTAATCAAAATGCTCCTTGCCCCTTTTCATCAGTATGCTCCATGAGACTTGTCATTACAGGGCTCCATGATTTTCTCATCACAATGCTCTATGCCCCTGTCATCACAATGCTCCAAGACCCCTGTAAACACAATGCTCCATGCCCCTTTTCATCTCAATGATCCATGAACCCTGTCATCAAAATGCACCATGCCCATCATCATAATGCTTCATGCTATTGTCATCACAATGAAATCAAAATGCTCCATGACCCCTGTCATAACAATGCTCCATGACAGCTGCCATCACAATGTTCCTTGGCCTTGCCATCACAAGGCTCGATAACACTTCTCATCACAATGCTGCAAGAACCCTGTAATCACAATGCTCCATGCACTTGTTATCACAAATCTCAATGACACATATCATCAGAATGCTCCATGGCCTTCTCATCAAAATGCTCGATGACCTTGTCATCACAATGCTCCAAGACCCCTGTAATCACAATGCTTCATGCCCCTTTTCATCTAAATGCTCCATGAACCCTGTCATCACAATGCATCATGCCCATCATCATAATGCATCAGGCTATTGTGAGCACAATGAAATTAAAATTCTCCATGACCTCTGTCATCACAATGCTCCATGACCCCTGTCATTAATATACTCCATGAACATTTTCAGCCCAGTGCTCCATGACACTTGTCATCACAGTGATACATGCCCTTGTCATCCCAATGCTACATGACCACTGTATTCATAATGCTCCGTGACACATGTCATCACAGTGCTCCATGACACCTGTCATCACAATGCTCCAGGACTTTGTCAGCAAAATTCTATATGACCTTGTAATAACAATGCTCTATGCGCTTGTTATCACAATACTCCATTACCATTGTCATCACAATCATCCATGAACCTTGGGATCACATTGCTTCATGCCCCTGTTATCACAATGCTCCATGGTCCTTGAAATCAAAATGATCCATGACCTCTGTCATCACAATGCTCCAAACCCTTGTGATCACAAGGTTCCATAACACTTGTCATCGCAACACTCCATGCCCTTTTCATCACAATGCTCCATGACCTTTGTCATCACAATTCTCAATACACTTGTTATCACAGTGCTTTCTGACACTTTTCATCTGAATGCTATTTGAACCCTGTCAAAAATGGCTCAATGTCGTTTTCATCACAATGCTCCATGCCATTGTCATCAAAATACTCCAGAAGCTTGTCATCAGAATGCTCCTTGAACGCTGTCATCACAATTCTCCATGCAATTGTCAGCACAATGCCCCCTGACCCTTGTCATCACAATGCTCCATTACCTTTGTCATCTGAATCCTCCATGACACTTGGCATCACAATGATCCATGCCATTGTCATCACAATGGGCCATTACATATGTCATCACAATGCTCCCTGACACCTCTCTTCACAATACTGCATGACCTGGTCATCACACTGCTCCATTCCCTTGTCATCTCAATGCGCCATTCCAACGGTCATCACAATAATCCATGAAACTTATTAGAACAATGTTCCATGTCCTTATCATCACAATGCTCCATGCCCTTGTTTTCACAATGCTCCATGGCCCCTGTCATCACAATGCTCCGTGATTCCAGTCATCACAATGCTTCATGACCTTTGTCATCAAAATGGTCCATGCCCTCGTCATCAACAGTCTCTGTGACATTTTTAACCACAGTGCTCCATGAACTTTTCATCACAATGCACTTTAACCCTCGTCATTACAATGCTCTATGACTTTCTCTGCACAATGCTCCATGACCCTTGTCATCACGATGCTCCATGCACTTGTCAGCACATTGCTCCATGACACATGTCATCACAGTGCACCATGTGCTTGTCATCACAGTGCTCCAAAACCTTGTCATCACAATGCCCCATAAAACTTGTCATCACAATGCTCCATGCACTTCTCATCAAAATGCTCTCTCACCACTGATATCACAATCTTACATCACTATTCGTCACAATACTCCCTCACCCCTGTCATCATAATGTTCCATGACTCCTGTCATCTTAATGCTACATGCACATATCATCACAATGTTCTATGACCGCTGACATCACAGTGTGCCATAACCCCTGTCATAAAAATGCTCCATGACCCTTTTCATCAAAATGCTCCATGACCCCTGACATCACAATATTCCATAACAACTTTAATCAAAATGTTCCATGACCCTTTGCATCAAATTGCTCCATGACCCTGTCATCACAATGTTCCTTGCCCTTCTCATCACAATGCACAACACCCTTGTCATCAAAATGCTCCATGACTTTTGTCATCACAAAGATCCATGACCCTTGGCATCACAATGCTCCATGTCATTGTCATCACAATGCTCCATGAACACACTCATCACATGGCTCCATGCCCTTGTCATCACAAAGCTCCATGACACATGTCATCAGAATGCTCCATGGCCTTCTCATCACAATGCTCCATGCCCTTGCCATCACAATGCTCCATTACCCCTTTCATAACAATGCTCCATGACACATGCCATCACGATGTTCCATGCACTTGTCATCACAAGGCTCCATGACCCTTCTCATCAGAATGCTCCAAGACCACTGTAATCACAGTGCTCCATGCCTTTTTCATTCCAATGATCCATGCCATTTTCATCACAATGCTCCAAGACCCCTGTAATCACAAAGCTCCAAGCACTTCTCATCACAAAGCTCAATGACGCATTTCATTAGAATGCTCCTTGGCAATCTCCTCACAATGATCCATTCCCTTGTCATCACAATGTTCCAAGACCCCTGTAATCACAATACTCCATGCCCCTTTTCATCAGTATGCTAAATGAGATTTTTCATCACAAGTCTCCATGGATTTCTCATCAAAATGCTCCAGGACCTTGTCATGACAATGCTCAAATCACTTGTCATCAAGATGCACCCTGACATTTGTTGTCTGTATGCTCCTTGAACCCTGTCATGACAAGGCTCCAGGCCTTTTTCATCACAATGATCCATGCCTTTGTCAACAAAATGCTACATGACCTTGTCATTACAATGCTCTATGTGCTTGTCATCACAATACTCCATTACAATTGTCATCACAATCCTCCATGAAACTTGGGATCACATTGCTTCATACCCTTGTCATCACAATGCTCCATGCTCCTTGAAATCAAAATGATCCATGACCTCTGTCATAACAATGCTCCAAACCCTTGTGATCACAATATTCCATAACACTTGTCATAACCATGCCCCATGTCGTTCGTCATCACAATTATCCATGATCTTCTCATCACAATGCTCCATGACATTTGTCATCACAATACTCAATACACTTGTCTTTAAAATGCTCCCTGACACTTGTTGTCTGTATGCTCCTTGAACCCTGTCATGACAAGGCTCCATGCCTTTTGCATCACAATGATCCATGCCCTTTTTTATCAAAATGTTCCAAGACCCGTGTAATCACAATGCTCTAGCCCCTTTTCATCAGTATGCTCCATGTGACTTGTCATTACAAGGCTCCATGGTTTCCCCATCACAATGCTCCAGGACCTTGTCATCACAATGTTTCACGAGGATGTCATGAAAATTTTCAATGGCCCTTTTCATCATAATGCCCCAAGCCATTGTCATCACAATGCTCCATTATATTTGACATCATAATCCTCCATTACATTTGGCATCACAATTCTCCATGCCATTGTTATCGCTATGGACCATGACATATGTCATCACAATGCTCCCTGACACCTGTCTTCACAATACTCCATGACCTTCTCATCACAATGCTCCATGCCTTTGTCATCACAATGCACCATGCCCACTGTCATCACAATAATCTACGAAACTTTCAGACCAATGCTCCATGCGCCTGTCATCACAATGCTCCATGCCCCTGTCATCACAATGCTCCATGAACCCTGTCATCACAATGCTCCGTGACTCCAATCATCACAATGCTTCATAACGTTTATCATCACAATGGTCCATGCCCGCATCATCACAAGGCTCTGTGACCTTTGTAACCACAATGCTCCATGAACCTTTCATCACAATTCTATGTGACCCTTGTCATCACAATGCTCCATGTTTTTGTCAGAACAATGATCCATGACAATTGTCATCACAATGTGCCACGCGCATTTCTTCACAACAATCCACAATCTTGTCATTGAAATTCTCCGTAAACCTGTAATCACAATGCTCCATGCACTTCTCATCAAAATGCTCTATCACCAGAGATATCACAGTGTTCCATCACTAGTCATCACAATACACCATCACCCCTCTAATCACAATATTCCATGACACCTGTCATCACAATGCTACATCCCCTTATCCTCACAATGATCCATGACCACTGACATCACAATGTTCCATAAACCCTGTCATCAAAATGCTCCATGACCCTTTTCATCCTAAAGCTCCATGACCCCTGACATCACAATATTCTATAACACCTGCCATCAAAATGTTCCATTACACTTTTTATCAAATTGCTGCATGACACGGTCATCAAAATGCTCCCTGCCCTTCTCATCACAATGCAACGTGCCCTTGTCATCAAAATGCTCCATGACTTGTCATCACAAAGCTCTATGACACTTGGCATCACAATGCTCCATGTCATTGTGATCACAAAGCTCCATTAATCCTTTCATAACATTGCTCAATGCCATTGTAATCACAAAGCTCCATGACACTTGTCATCACAATGCTCGATGCCCTTCTCATCACAATAATCCATGAAATATTTCAGACCAATGTTCCATGCCCTTCTCATCACAATGCTCCATTCCCTCTGTCATAACAATGCACCATGACCCGTGCCATCACAATGTTCCATGGCCTAGTCATCACAAGGTTCCATGACACTTGTCATCACACTGCTGAAGACCCCTGTAATCACAATGGTCCATGCCCTTGTCATCACAATGCTCCATGCCCATGTCATCACAACGCTCAATGACGCATGCCATCAGAATGCTCCTTGCTTTCTCCTCAAAATGATGCATGACCTTGTCCTCACAATGTGCCAATACCCCTGTAATCACAATGCTCCATGCCTCTTTTTATCACTATGCTCCATAAGAATTGCCATCACAAGGCTCCATGATTTTCTCATCACAATGTTCTAGGACCTTGTCATCACAATGCATCATTCAAACTGTCATCGCAATAATCCATGAAACTTATTAGACAATGTTCCATGCCCTTGATATCACAATGCTCCATGACCCCTGTCATCACAATGCTCCGTGACTCCAGTCATCACAATGCTTCATGACATTTGTCATCACAATGATCCATGTCCTCGTCATCAACAGTCTCTGTGACCATTTTAACCACAATGCTCCATGAACGTTTCATCACAATGCTCTTTGACCCTTGTCATCAAAATGGTCTATGCCATTCTCAACCCAATGCTCCAAGACCCTTGTCATCACAATGCTCCAGGCGCTTGTCAGCACAGTGCTCCATGACACATGTAATCACAATGCACCATGCACTTGTCATCACAGTGCTCCACAATCTTGTCATCACAATGCTCCAGGAACTTGTCATCACCATGCTCCATTCCCTTGTCATCACAATGCTCCATGATACCTGTCATCACAATAATCCATGAATGTTTGCAGCCCAATGCTGCACGACCTACTCATCACAATGCTCCATGGCCAATATCATCACAATGCTCCATGACCACTGTCATCACAACACTCCATGACACCTGACAACACAATGATCCGGGACTCTTGTCATCACAATGCTCCATTTCCTACTCATCACAATGCTCCATAACCCGTGTCATCAAATCACTCCATGAACATTTTCAGCCCAGTGCTCCAGGAAACTTGTCATCACACTGATCCATGCCCTTGTCAACCCAATGGTCCAGGACACCTGTATTTGCAATGCTCCGTGACGCTTGTCATCACAGTGCTCCATGACACATGTCATCACAATTCTCCATGCCTTTGTCATCAAAATGCTACATGACATTGTCATTACAATGCTCTATGCGTTTGTCATTACAATACTCCATTTCCATTGTCATCACAATCCTCCATGAACCTTGGGATCACATTGCTTCATGCCCTTGTCATCACAATGCTCCATGCTCCTTGAAATCAAAATGATCCATGACCTCTGTCATCACAATGCTCCAAAGCCTTGTGATCACAGTGTTCCATAACACTTGTCATCACAATGCACCATGATGCCTGTCATCAAAGTACTCCATGCACTTTTCATCACAATGCTCCATGACCATTGTCATCACAATTCTCAATACACTTGTCATCACAATGCTCCCTGACACTTGTCATCAGAATGCTCCTTGAAACCTGTCACGAAAAGGCTCCATGCCTTTTTCATCACAATGCCCCATGCCGTTTTCATCACAATGCTCCATGCCATTGTCATCAAAATACTCCAACAGCTTGTCATCAGAATGTTCCATGACGCTTGTCATCACAATTCTCCATGCACTTGCGGGCACAATGCTCCCTGACCGTTGTCACCACAATGCTCCAAGCTATTGTCATCACAATGCTCCATTAACTTGTCATCAGAATCCTCCATGACACTTGGCATCACAATGCTCCATGCCATTGTCATCAAAATACTCCACAAGCTGGTCATCAGAATGCTGCATGAGATTTGTCATCACAATTCTCCATGCACTTGTCGGCACAATGCTCCCTGACCCTTGTCATCACAATGCTCCAATCCATTGTCATCACAATTCTCCATTACCATTGTCATCAGAATCCTCCATGACACTTGGCATCACAATGCTCCATGCTATTGTTGTCATCAGGCCATTATATATGTCATCACAATGCTCCCTGACAACTGCCTTCACAATAATGCATGACCTGGTCATCACAATGCTTCATGCCGTTGTGATCACAATGCGCCTTTCCAAATGTCATTGCTATAATCCATGAAACTTATTAGACCAATGCTCCATGCCCTTTTCATCACAATGCTCCATGCCCTTGTTATCACAATGCTCCATGAAACCTGTCATCACAATGCTCCATGACTCCAGTCATCACAATGCTTCATGACCTTTGTCATCACAATGGTCCATGCCCTCATCATCAACAGTCTCTGTGACCTTTTTAACCACAGTGCTCCATGAACTTTTCATCACAATGCTCTATGACCCTTGTCATCACAATGCTCTATGCATTTCTCAGCACAATGCTCCATGCCTTTGTCAGAAAAATGCTCCATGTCCCTTGTCATCACAATGTGCAACACGCTTTTCATTACAACGGTCCACAAATTTGTCATCACAGTGCTCCATAAACCTTGTAATCACAATGATCCATGCCCTTTTCATCACAATGCTCCATTACACCTGTAATAACAGTGCTCCTTGACACCTGCCATCAAAATGCTCCATGGCCTTGTCAACAGAAGGCTCGATGACACTTCTCATCACAATGCTCCAAGAACCTTGTAATCACAATGCTCCATGCCCTTGTCATCACAAATCTCCAAGACCCCTGAAATCACAATGCTCCTTGCCCCTTTTCATCAGAATTCTCCATGAGACTTCTCATCACAAGTCTTCATGGTCTTCTCATCACAAGGCTCCAAAACCTTGTCATCAGCATGCTCCGCTCCCTTGTCATCAGAGTGCTCCTTGACACCTGTCATCACAATACTCCATGAATATTTTCAGCACAATGCTCCATGACCTTCTCATCACAATGCTCCATGACCAATATCATCACAATGCTCCATTACATCTGTCATCACAACACTCCATGACACCTGACAACACAATGATCCGGGACTCTTGTCACCACAATGCTCAATTCCCTAGTCATCACAATGCTCCATGAACCCTGTCATCACAATGCTCCGTTACTCCACTCATCACAGTGCTTCATGAACTTTGTCATCAAAATTGTCCATGCCCTCATCATCAACAGACTTTGTGACCTTTTTAACCATAATGCTCCTTGAACTTTTCATCACAATGCTCTTTGACACTTGTCATCAAAATGCTCTATGCCTTTCTCAGCACAATGCTCCATGACACTTTTCATCACAATTCTCCGTACACTTGTCAGCACAATGCTCCCTGACCCTTGTCATCACAGTGTCGCAAGCCATTGTCATCACTATGCTCCATTACCTTTGTCATCAGAATCCTCCATGACACTTGGCATCACAATGTTCCATGCCATTGTCATCACAATGGGCCATTACATATGTCATCACAATGCTCCCTGACACCTGTCTTCACAATACTGCATGACCTGGTTTTCACAATGCTCCATGCCCTTGTCATCACAATGCGCCATTCCAACTGTCATCGCAATAATCCATGAAACTTATTAGACCATTGCTCCAAGCCCTTTTCATCACAATGTGCTATTCCAACTGTCATCGCAATAATCCATGAAACTAATTAAACCAATGCTCCATTCCCTTGTCAACACAATGCTCCATGCCCTTGTTATCAGAGTGCTCCATGACCCCTGTCATCACAATGCTCTGTGACTCCAGTCATCACAGTGCTTCATGAACTTTGTCATCACAATGGTCCATGCCCTTTTCATCAAGAGTCTCTGTGACCTTATTGACAACAATGCTCCATGAACTTTTAATCACAATGCTCTTTTACACTTGTCATCACAATGCTCTATGCCTTTCTCAGCAAAATGCTCCATGACCCTTGTCATAACAATGCTCCATGCGCTTGTCAACACTGTGCTCCATGACACATGTCATCACAATGCACCATGCGCTTGCATCACAGTGCTCCACAATCTTTTCTTCACAATGCTCCATAAACTTTGTCATCACAATGCTCTCTCACTACTGATAACACAATGTTACATCACTATTCGTCACAATACTCCCTCACCCCTGTCATCACAATGTTCCATGACTCCTGTCATCACAATGGTACATGCACTTATCATCACAATGTTCGATGACACCTGACATCACAATGTTCCATAACCCGTCATCAAAACGCTCCATGACCGGTTTCATCAAAAGGCTCCATGACCCCTGACATCACAATGTTCTATAACACCTGTCATTAAAATGTTCCATGACTCTTTTCATCAAATTGCTCCATAGACCTGTCATCAAAATGATCCCTGCCCTTCTCATCACAATGCACAACACCCTTGTCATCAAAATGCTCCATTACTTTTGTCATCACAAAGCTCCATGACCCTTGGCAACACAATGCTCCATGTCATTGTCATCACGACGCTCCATGAAAGCTCTCATCACATTACTCCATGCCCTTGTCATCACAAAGCTCCATGACACATGCCATCAGAATGCTCCATGGCCTTGTCTTCACAAGGCTCCATGACCCTTCTCATCACAATGCTCCAAGACCCCTGTAATCACAATGCTCCATGCCCCTTTTCATCTCAATGATCCATGAACCCTGTCATCACAATGCTACATGCCCTTATCATCACAATGTTCCATGACCCCTGACATCACTATGTTCCATAACCCCTGTCATCAAAATGCTCCATGACCCTTTTCATCCCAAAGCTCCATGACCCCTGACATCACAATGTTCGATAACACCTGTCATCAAAATGTTCCATTATACTTTTCATCAAATTGCTGCATGACCCTGTCATAAAAATGCTCCCTGCCTTTCTCATCACAATGCACCATGCCCTTGTCATAAAAATGTTCCATGACCTTTGTCATCACAAAGCTCCATGATACTTGGCATCACAGTGCTCCATGTCATTGCCATAACAATTCTCCATGAACCCTCTCATCACATTTCTCCATGCCTTTGTCATCACAAAGCTCCATGACACTTGTCATCACAATGCTCGATGCCCTTCTCATCACAATGCTCAATGCCCTTGCCATCACAATGCTCCATTACCCCTGTCATGACAATGCTCCATGACACCTGCCATCACGATGTTCCATGGCCTTGTCATCACAAGGCTCCATGACCCTTCTCATCACAATGCTCCATTACCTCTGTCATAAAAATGCTCCATGAACCCTGCCATCACAATGTTTCACTCCCTTGTCATCACAAGAATCCATGACCCTTGCCATTACAATGATCCAAGACACTGGTAATCACAATGCTCCATGCCCTTGGCATCACAAATCTCCATGACGCATGTCATCAGAATGTTCCATGGACTTTTCATCACAATGCTCCATGCCCTTGTCATCAAAATGCTCCAAGACCCCTGTAATTACAATGCTCCATGCCCCTTTTCATCTCAATGCTCCATGAACCCTGTCATCACAATGCACCATGCCCATCATCTTAATGCTTCATGCTATTGTCATCACAATGAAATCAATGTGCTCCATGACCTCTGTCATCATAATGCTCCAAACCATTGTGATCACAACGTTCCATAACACTTATCATCACATCACCCCCTGACGCTCATCATCACAAAAATTCATGGTCTTCTCATCACAATGCTCCATGAAATTTGTCATCACAATGCTCAATACACTTGTCATCACAATGCTCCCTGACACTTGTTGTCTGTATGCTCCTTGAACCCTCTCATGAAAAGGCTCCATGCATTTTCATCACTATGATACATGCCCTTTTCATCACAATGCTCCGAGACCCCTTTAATCAAAATGCTCCATGCCCTTGTCATCACAAAGCTCCATGACGCATGTCAGCAGAGTGCTCCATGGCATTTTCCTCACAATGCTCCAAGCCCTTGTTATCACAATGCTCCATGCCCCTTTTCATCAGAAATCTCCATGAGACTTGTCATCACAAATCTCCATGTTCTTCTCATCACAATGCTCCAGGACCTTGTCATCACTATGCTCCATTCCCTTGTCTTCACAATGCTCCATGACCCCTGTCTTCACAACACTCCATGAACATTTTCAGCCCAATGCTCCATGACCTTCTCATCACATTGCTCAATGACCAATATCATCACAATACTCCATGACCACTGTCATCACAAAACTCCATGACACCTGACAACACAATGATCCGAGACTCTTGTCATCACAATGCTCCATTCCCTAGTCATCACAATGCTCCTTGAACCCTCTCATCACAATACTCCTTGAACATTTTCAGCCAAATGCTCCATGACACTTGTCATCACAGTGATCCATGCCCTTGTCATCTAAATGATCCATGACCCCTGTATTCACAATGCTCCGTGACACTTGTCATCACAGTGCTCCAAGACCCCTGTAATCACAATGCTCCATGCCCTTGTCATCACAAAGCCCAATGACACATGTCATGAGAATGCTCCTTGTCCTTCTCTTCACAGTGCTCCATGCCCTTGTCATCAAAATGTTCCAAGACCCCTGTAATCACAATGCTCCATGCCCCTTTTCATCAGTATGCTCCATGAGCCTTGTCATCACAAGGCTCCAAGGATCTGTCATCACAATGCTCCAGGACCTTGCCATCCCAATGCTTCACGACCTTGTCATGAAAATTCTCAATGGCCCTTGTCATCATAATGCTCCAAGCCCTAGTCATCACAAAGCATCTTGACACATGTCATCAGAATGTTCAATGGAATTCTTATCAAAATGCTCCATGCCCTTGTCATCACAATGCTCCAAGTACCCTGTAATCACAATGCTCCATGCCCCTTTTCATCTCAATGCTCCATGGACCATGTCATCACAAGGCATCATGCCCATCATAATAATCCTTCCGGCTATTGTCAGCACAATGAAATCAAAATTCTCCATGACCTCTGTCATCACAGTGCTCCATGACCCCTGTCATCACAAAACTCAATGAACATTTTCAGCCCAATGCTCCATGACATTTGTCATTAAAATGATCCATGCCCTTGTCATCCCAATGATCCATGACCCCTGTATTCACAATGATCTGTGATGCTTGTCATCACAGTGCTCCATGCCACCTGTCATCGCAATGCTCCATGCCTTTGTCAGCAAAATACTACATGATCTTGTCATTGCAATGCTCTATGCGCTTGTCATCACAATACTCCATTACCATTGTCATCACAATCCTCCTTGAACCTTGGGATCACATTGCTTCATGCCCTTGTCATCACAATGCTCCATGGTCCATGAAATCAAAATGATCCATGACCTCTGACATCGCAATGCTCTAAACCCTTGTGATCCCAATGTTCCATAACACTTGTCATCAAAACGCTCCATGATGCCTGTCATCACAATACTCCACGCTCTTTTCATCACAATGTTCCATGACCTTTGTCATCACAATTCTCAATACACTTGTCATCAAATTGCTCCCTGACAATTGTCTTCAGAATGCTCCTTGAACCCTGTCACGAAAAGGCTCCATGGATTTTTCATCACAATGCCCCATGCCGTTTTCATCAGAATGCTCCATGCCATTGTTATCAAAATACTCCACAAGCTTGTCATCAGAAAGCTCCATGACCCTTGTCATCACAATTCTCCATGCACTTCTCAGCACAATGCTCCCTGACCCTTGTCAACACAATGCTCCAAGCCATTGTCATCACAATGCTCCATTATATTTGTCATCACAATCCTCCATTACATTCGGCATCACAATGCTCCCTGCCATTGTCATCGCAATGGATCATGACATATGTCATCACAATGCTCCCTGACATCTGTCTTCACAATACTCCATGACCTTCTCATCACAACGCTCCATGCCCTTGTCATCACAATGCACCATGTCCACTGTCATCACAATAATCTATGAAACTTTTCAGACCAATGCTCCATGCCCCTCTCATCACAGTGCTCCAAGCCCTTGTCATCACAATGCTACATGACGCCTGTCATCACAATGCTCCCTGACTCCAGTCATCACAATTCTTCATAACATTTGTCATCACAATGCTCCATGCCCGCATCATCACAAGGCTCTGTGACTTTTGTAACCACAATGCTCCATGAAATTTTCATCACAATTCCCCGTGACCCTTTTCATCACAATGATCCATGCTTTGTCAGCAAAATGCCTCATGACCCTTTCATTACAATGCTCTATGTGCTTGTCATCACAATACTCCATTACCATTGTCATCACAACCCTCCATGAACCTTGGGATCACATTGCTTCATGCCCTTGGCATCACAATGCTCCATGCTCCTTGAAATCAAAATGATCCATGACCTCTGTCATCACAACGCTCCAAAACCTTGTGATCACAATGTTCCATAACACATGTCATCACAAAGCTCCATGATGCCTGTCATCAAAATACTCCATGCCCTTTTAATCACAATGCTCCATGAAATTTCTCATCACAACTCACTATACACATGGCATCACAATGCTCCCTGACACTTTTCAGAATGCTCCTAGAACCCTGTCACGAAATGGCTCCATGCCTTTTTCATCACAATGCCCCATGCCGTTTTCATCACAATGCTCCATGCCCCTTTTCATCAGTATGCTCCATGAGACGTGTCATCACAAGGCTCCATGCTTTTCTCATCACAATGCTCCAGGACATTGTCATCACAATGCTTCACGACCTTGTTATGAAAATTCTCAAAGGCCCTTGTCATCATAATCCTCCAAGCCCTAGTCATCACAATGCTCCTTTATATTTGTCATCACAATCCTCCATTACATTTGGCATCACAATGCTCCCTGCCATTGTCATCGCAAAGGACCATGACATATATCATCACAATGCTCCATGACACCTGTCTTCACACTACTCCATGACCTTCTCATCACAATGCTCGATGTGCTTGTCACCACAATGCACCATGTCCACTGTCATCACAGTAATCTATGAAACTTGTAAGACCAATGTTCCATGCTCTTGTCATCACAATGATCCATGCCCTTCTCATCACAATGCTCCATGACCCCTGTCATCACAATGCTCCGTGACTCCAGTCATCACAATGATTCATAATGTTTGTCATCAAAATGGTCCATACCCGCGTCATCGCAAGGCTCTGTGACCTTTGTAAGCACAATGTTCCATGAAATTTTCATCAGAATGCTCCGTGACACTTGTCATCACAATGCTCCATGTCTTTGTCAGAACAATGCTCCATGACACTTGTCATCACAATGTGCCAAACTATTTTCATCACAACGTTCCACAACCTTGTCATTGCAATGCTCCATAAACCCTGTAATCACAATGCTCCATGCACTTCTCATGAAAATTCTCTCTCACCAGAGATATCACAGTGTTCCATCACTAGTCATCAGAATACTCCCTCACCCTTGTAAACACAATGTGCCATGACTCCTGTCATCACAGTGCTACATCCCTTTATCATCACAATGTTCCATGACCATTGACATCACAATATTCCATAACCCCTGTCATCAATATGCTCCATGACCAAATTCATCCCAAAGCTCCATGACACCTGACATCACAATGTTCTATAACCACAGTCATCAAAATATTCCATTACACTTTTCATCAAATTGCTGCATGACACTGTCATCAAAATGCTCCCTGCCCTACTCATCACAATGCACCACAACCTAGTCATCAAAATGCTCCATGACCTTTGTCATCACAATTCTCCACGTCCTTGTCATCACAATGCTCCATGAGAGTTCTCATCACAATGTTCCATGATTTTGTCATCACAATACTCCAAGCACATGTCATCGCAATGCCACATGACCCCTGTCATAGCAAGCTCCATGCCTTTGTCATCACAATGCTTCACGAACTTTTCATAAAAATTCTTAATGGCCGTTGTCATCACAATGCTCCATGACCCTTGTCATCACAAAGCTCCAAGCCCTTGTCATCACAATGCTCCATTACCTTTGTCATCACAATCCTCCAAAACACTTGACATCACAATGCTCCATGCCATTGTCATCACAATGGAACATGAAATATGTCATCACAATGCTCCCTGACACCTGTCTTCACAATACTGCATGACCTTGTCATCACAATGTGCCATGCCCACTGTCAACACAATTATCCATGAAACTTGTCAGACCAATGCTCCATGCCCCTGTCATCACAATGCTCCATGACCCCAGTTCTCACAGTGCTCCGTGACTCCAGTCATCACAAGGCTTCATGACCTGTGTCATCACAATGATCCATGCCCTCATCATCACAAGACTCTGTGAACATTGTCACCAGAATTCTCCATGAACTTTTCATCACAATGATCCGTGACACTTGTTACCACAATGCTCCATGCTTTGTCAACTCTGTGCTCCATGACCCTTGTCATCACAATGTTCCATGACCTTTGTCATCACAATTCTCAATACACTTGTCATCACAATGCTCCCTGACTCGTGTCGTCAGAATACTCCTTGAACCCTGTCACGAAAAGTCTCCATGCCATTTTCATCACAATGCCCCATGCCATTTTCATCACAAGGCTTCATGACCTGTGTCATCACAATGATCCATGCCCTCATCATCACAATGCTCTGTGAACTTTGTCACAAGAATTCTCCATGAACTTTTCATCACAATGATCCGTGACACTTGTTACCACAATGCTCCATCCTTTGTCAACTCTGTGCTCCATGACCCTTGTCATCACAATGTTCCATGACCTTTGTCATCACAATTCTCAATACACTTGTCATCACAATGCTCCCTGACTCGTGTCGTAAGAATGCTCCTTGAACCCTGTCACGAAAAGTCTCCATGCCATTTTCATCACAATAATCCATGGCTTTGTTATCAAAATACTCCACAAGCTTGTCATCCAAATGCTCCATGACCCGTGTTTTCACAATTTTCCATGCACTTGCCAGCACAATGCTCCCTGACCCTTGTCATCACAATGCTCCAAGCCATTGTCATCACAATGCCCCATTAACTTTGTCATCAGAATCCTCCATGACACTTGGCATCACAATGCTCCATGCCATTGTCATCACAATGGGCCATTACATATGTCATCACAATGCTCCCTGACACCAGACTTCACAATACTGCATGACCTGGTCCTGACAATGCTCCATGCCCTTGTCATCACAATGTGCCATTCCAACTGTCATTGCAATAATCCATGAAACATATTAGACCAATTTCCATGCCCTTGTCATCACAATGCTCCATGCCCTTGTCATCACAATGCTCCAAGGCATTGTCATCACAATGCTCCATTAACTTTGTCATCAGAATCCTCCATGACACTTGGCATCACAATGCTCCAAGCCATTGTCATCACAATGGGCCATTACATATGTCATCACAATGCTCCCTGACACCAGTCTTCACAATACTGCATGACCTGGTCTTCACAATGTTCCATGCCCTTGTTATCACAATGCTCAATGACCCATGTCATCACAATGCTCCGTGAGTCCAGTCATCACAATGCTTCATGACATTTGTCATCACAATGGTCCATGCCCTCGTCATCAACAGTCTCTGTGACCTTTTTAAACTCAATGCTCCATGAAATTTTCATCACAATGCTCTTTGACACTTGTCATCACACGACTCTATGCCTTTCTCAGCACAATGCTCCATGACCGTTGTCATCACAGTGCTGCATGCGCTTGTCAGCACAATGCTCCATGACCCCTGTCATAGCAAGCTCCATGCCTGTGTCATCACAATGCTTCACGACCATTTCATCAAAATTCTCAAAGGCCGTTGTCATCAAAATGCTCCATGACCCTTGTCATCACAATGTTCCATGCTCTTGTCATCACAATGCTCCATTACCTTTGTCATCACAATCCTCCAAAACACTTGGCATCGCAATGCTCCATGCCATTGTCATCACAATGGAACATGAAATATGTCATCACAATGCAACCTGACACCTGTCTTGAAAATAATCCATGACCTTGTCATCACAATGTGCCATGCCCACTGTCAACACAATTTTCCATGAAACTTGTCTTACCAATGCTCCATGCCCCTGTCATCACAATGCTCCATGCCCTTGTCATCACAATGCTCCATGACACGTGTCTTCACAATTCTCCATGCACTTGCCAGCACAATGCTACCGGACCATTGTCATCACAATGCTCCAAGCCATTGTCATCACAATGCTCCATTAACTTTGTCATCAGAATCCTCCATGACACTTGGCATCACAATGCTCCATGCCATTGTCATCACAATGGGCCATTACATATGTCATCACAATGCTCCCTGACACCAGTCTTCACAATACTGCATGATCTGGTCTTCACAATGCTCCATGCCCTTGTCATCACAATGCGCCATTCCAACTGTCACTGCAATAATCCATGAAACTTATGAGACCAATGTTCCATGCCCTTGTCATCACAATGTTCCATGCCCTTGTTATTACAATGCTCCGTGACTCCAGTCATCACAATGCTTCATGATCTTTGTCATCACAATGGTCCATGCCCTCGTCATCAACAGTCTCTGTGACCTTTTTAACCTCAATGCTCCATGGAATTTTCATCACAATGCTCTTTGACCCTTGTCATCACAATACTCTCTGCCTTTCTCAGCACAATGCTCCATGACCGTTGTCATCAAAATGCTCCATGCGCTTGTCAGCACAATGCTCCATGACACGTCATCACAATGCACCATGCGCTTGTCATCACAGTGCTCCACAATCTTGTCATCACAATGCTCCATTAACATTGTCATCACAATGCTCCATGCACTTCTCATCTATATGCTCTCTCACGACTGATATCACAATGTTACATCACTATTCATTACAATACTCCCTCACCCCTGTCATCACAGTGTTCCATGACTCCTGTCATCTCCATGCTACATGCACTTATCATCACAATGTTCGATGACCTATGACATCACAATGTTCCATAACCCCTGTCATCAAAATGCTCCATGACCCTTTTCATCAAAATGCTCCATGTCCCCTGACATGACAATGCTCCATACCCCTTGTCATTACAGTGCTCCATGACGCTCGTCATCACAATTATCCATGGTCTTCTCATCACAACGCTCCACGTTCTTGCCATCACAATGCACCATGCCCTGGTCATCACAATGCTCCATGTCTCTTGTCATCACAATTCTCCACGTCCTTGTCATCACAATGCTCCATGAGAGTTCTCATCACAATGTTCCATGATTTTGTCATCACAATTCTCCAAGCACATGTCATCGCAATGCCACATGACCCCTGTCATAGGAAGCTCCATGCCTTTGTCATCACAATGCTTCACGAACTTTTCATAAAAATTCTCAATGGCCGTTGTCAACACAATGCTCCATGACCCTTGTCATCACAAACCTCCAAGCCCTTGTCATCACAATGCTCCATTACCTTTGTCATCACAATCCTCCAAATCACTTGACATCACAATGCTCCATACCATTTTCATCACAATGGAACATGAAATATGTCATCACAATGCTCCCTGACACCTGTCTTCACAATACTGCATGACCTTGTCATCACAATGTGCCATGCCCACTGTCAACACAATTATCCATGAAACTTGTCAGACCAATGCTCCATGCCCCTGTCATCACAATGCTCCATGATCCCAGTTCTCACAGTGCTCCGTGACTCCAGTCATCACAAGGCTTCATGACCTGTGTCATCACAATGATCCATGCCCTCATCATCACAAGGCTCTGTGAAATTTGTCACCAGAATTCTCCATAAATTTTTCATCACAATGATCCGTGACACTTGTTAACCACAATGCTCCATCCTTTGTCAACTCTGTGCTCCATGACCCTTGTCATCACAATGTTCCATGACCTTTGTCATCACAATTCTCAATACACTTGTCATCACAATGCTCCCTGACTCGTGTCGTCAGAATGCTCCTTGAACCCTGTCACGAAAAGTCTCCATGCCATTCTCATCACAATGCCCCATGCCATTTTCATCACAATAATCCATGACTTTGTTATCAAAATACTCCACAAGCTTGTCATCCAAATGCTCCATGACCCGTGTCTTCACAATTCTCCATGCACTTGCCAGCACAATGCTCCCTGATCCTTGTCATCACAATGCTCCAAGCCATTGTCATCACAATGCCCCATTAACTTTGACATCAGAATCCTCCATGACACTTCGATCACAATGCTCCATGCCATTGTCATCACAATGGGCCATTACATATGTCATCACAATGCTCCCTGACACCAGTCTTCACAATACTGCATGACCTGGTCCTCACTATGCTCCATGCCCTTGTCATCACAATGTGCCATTCCAACTGTCATTGCAATAATCCATGAAACTTATTAGACCAATTTCCATGCCCTTGTCATCACAATGCTCCATCCCCTTGTCATCACAGTGCTCCAAGCCATTGTCATCACAATGCTCCATTAACTTTGTCATCAGAATCCTCCATGACACTTGGCATCACAATGCTCCAAGCCATTGTCATCACAATGGGCCATTACATATGTCATCACAATGCTCCCTGACACCAGTCTTCACAATAATGCATGACCTGGTCTTCACAATGTTCCAGGCCCTTGTTATCACAATGCTCAATGACCCATGTCATCACAATGCTCCGTGAGTCCAGTCATCACAATGCTTCATGACCTTTGTCATCACAATGGTCCATGCCCTCGTCATCAACAGTCTCTGTGACCTTTTTAAACTCAATGCTCCATGAAATTTTCATCACAATGCTCTTTGACACTTGTCATCACACGACTCTATGCCTTTCTCAGCACAATGCTCCATGACCGTTGTCATCACAATGCTCCATGCGCTTGTCAGCACAATGCTCCATGAACCCTGTCATAGCAAGCTCCATGCCTCTGCCATCACAATGCTTCACGACCATTTCATCAAAATTCTCAAAGGCCGTTGTCATCAAAATGCTCCATCACCCTTGTCATCACAATGCTCCATTACCTTTGTCATCACAATCCTCCAAAACACTTGGCATTGCAATGCTCCATGCCATTGTCATCACAATGGAACATGAAATATGTCATCACAATGCAACCTGACACCTGTCTTGAAAATACTCCATGACCTTGTCATCACAATGTGCCATGCCCACTGTCAACACAATTTTCCATGAAACTTGTCTTACCAATGCTCCATGCCCCTGTCATCACAATGCTCCATGCCCTTGTCATCACAATGCTCCATGACACGTGTCTTCACAATTCTCCATGCACTTGCCAGCACAATGCTACCGGACCCTTGTCATCACAATGCTCCAAGCCATTGTCATCACAATGCTCCATTAACTTTGTCATCAGAATCCTCCATGACACTTGGCATCACAATGCTCCATGCCATTGTCATCACAATGGGCCATTACATATGTCATCACAATGCTCCCTGACACCAGTCTTCACAATACTGCATGATCTGGTCTTCACAATGCTCCATGCCCTTGTCATCACAATGCGCCATTCCAACTGTCACTGCAATAATCCATTAAACTTATGAGACCAATGTTCCATGCCCTTGTCATCACAATGTTCCATGCCCTTGTTATTACAATGCTCCGTGACTCCAGTCATCACAATGCTTCATGATCTTTGTCATCACAATGGTCCATGCCCTCGTCATCAACAGTCTCTGTGACCTTTTTAACCTCAATGCTCCATGGAATTTTCATCACAATGCTCTTTGACCCTTGTCATCACAATACTCTCTGCCTTTCTCAGCACAATGCTCCATGACCGATGTCATCAAAATGCTCCATGCGCTTGTCAGCACAATGCTACATGACACGTCATCACAATGCACCATCCGCTTGTCATCACAGTGCTCCACAATCTTGTCATCACAATGCTCCATTAACATTGTCATCACAATGCTCCATGCCCTCTTCATCAACAGTCTCTGTGAACTTTTTAACCTCAATGCTCCATGAAATTTTCATCACAATGCTCTTTGACCCTTGTCATCAAAATACTCTATGCCTTTCTCAGCACAATGCTCCATGACCGTTGTCATCACAATGCTCCATGTGCTTGTCAGCACAATGCTCCATGACACATGTCATCACAATGCACCATGCGCTTGTCATCACAGTGCTCCACAATCTGGTCATCACAATGCTCCATTAAGCTTGTCATCACAATGCTCCATGCACTTCTCATCAATATGCTCTCTCACCACTGATATCACAATGTTACATCACTATTCATTACAATACTCCCTCACCCCTGTCATCATAGTGTTCCATGACTCCTGTCATCTCCATGCTACATGCACTTATCATCACAATGTTCGATGACCTATGACATCACAATGTTCCATAACCCCTGTCATCAAAATGCTCCATGACACTTTTCATCAAAATGCTCCATGTCCCCTGACATGACAATGCTCCATACCCCTTGTCATTACAGTGCTCCATGACACTCGTCATCACAATTATCCATGGTCTTCTCATCACAACGCTCCACGTTCTTGCCATCACAATGCACCATGCCCTGGTCATCACAATGCTCCATGTCTCTTGTCATCACAATTCTCCACGTCCTTGTCATCACAATGCTCCATGAGAGTTCTCATCACAATGTTCCATGATTTTGTCATCACAATTCTCCATGCACATGTCATCACAATGCCACATGACCCCTGTCATAGCAAGCTCCATGCCTTTGTCATCACAATGCTTCACGAACTTATCATAAAAATTCTCAATGGCCGTTGTCATCACAATGCTCCATGACCCTTGTCATCACAAAGCTCCAAGCCCTTGTCATCACAATGCTCCATTACCTTTGTCATCACAATCCTCCAAAACACTTGACATCACAATGCTCCATGCCATTGTCATCACAATGGAACATGAAATATGTCATCACAATGCTCCCTGACACCTGTCTTCACAATACTGCCTGACCTTGTCATCACAATGTGCCATGCCCACTGTCAACACAATTATCCATGAAACTTGTCAGATCAATGCTCCATGCCCCTGTCATCACAATGCTCCATGACCCCAGTTCTCACAGTGCTCCGTGACTCCAGTCATCACAAGGCTTCATGACCTGTGTCATCACAATGATCCATGCCCTCATCATCACAAGGCTCTGTGAACTTTGTCACCAGAATTCTCCATGAACTTTTCATCACAATGATCCGTGACACTTGTTAACCACAATGCTCCATCCTTTGTCAACTCTGTGCTCCATGACCCTTGTCATCACAATGTTCCATGACCTTTGTCATCACAATTCTCAATACACTTGTCATCACAATGCTCCCTGACTCGTGTCATCAGAATGCTCCTTGAACCCTGTCACGAAAAGTTTCCATGCCATTTTCATCACAATGCCCCATGCCATTTTCATCACAATAATCCATGATTTTGTTATCAAAATACTCCACAAGCTTGTCATCCAAATGCTCCATGACCCGTGTCTTCACAATTCTCCATGCACTTGCCAGCACAATGCTCCCTGACCCTTGTCATCACAATGCTCCAAGCCATTGTCATCACAATGCCCCATTAACTTTGTCATCAGAATCCTCCATGACACTTGGCATCACAATGCTCCATGCCATTGTCATCACAATGGGCCATTACATATGTCATCACAATGCTCCCTGACACCAGTCTTCACAATACTGCATGACCTGGTCCTCACTATGCTCCATGCCCTTGTCATCACAATGTGCCATTCCAACTGTCATTGCAATAATCCATGAAACTTATTAGACCAATTTCCATGCCCTTGTCATCACAATGCTCCATGCCCTTGTCATCACAGTGCTCCAAGCCATTGTCATCACAATGCTCCATTAACTTTGTCAACAGAATCCTCCATGACACTTGGCATCACAATGCTCCAAGCCATTGTCATCACAATGGGCCATTACATATGTCATCACAATGCTCCCTGACACCAGTCTTCACAATACTGCATGACCTGGTCTTCACAATGTTCCATGCCCTTGTTATCACAATGCTCAATGACCCATGTCATCACAATGCTCCGTGAGTCCAGTCATCACAATGCTTCATGACATTTGTCATCACAATGGTCCATGCCCTCGTCATCAACAGTCTCTGTGACCTTTTTAAACTCAATGCTCCATGAAATTTTCATCACAATGCTCTTTGACACTTGTCATCACACGACTCTATGCCTTTCTCAGCACAATGCTCCATGACCGTTGTCATCACAATGCTCCATGCGCTTGTCAGCACAATGCTCCATGACCCCTGTCATAGCAAGCTCCATGCCTCTGTCATCACAATGCTTCACGACCATTTCATCAAAATTCTCAAAGGCCGTTGTCATCAAAATGCTCCATGACCCTTGTCATCACAATGCTCCATGCCCTTGTCATCACAATGCTCCATTAGCTTTGTCATCACAATCCTCCAAAACACTTGGCATCGCAATGCTCCATGCCATTGTCATCACAATGGAACATGAAATATGTCATCACAATGCAACCTGACACCTGTCTTGAAAATACTCCATGACCTTGTCATCACAATGTGCCATGCCCACTGTCAACACAATTTTCCATGAAACTTGTCTTACCAATGCTCCATGCCCCTGTCATCACAATGCTCCATGCCCTTGTCATCACAATGCTCCATGACACGTGTCTTCACAATTCTCCATGCACTTGCCAGCACAATGCTACCGGACCCTTGTCATCACAATGCTCCAAGCCATTGTCATCACAATGCTCCATTAACTTTGTCATCAGAATCCTCCATGACACTTGGCATCACAATGCTCCATGCCATTGTCATCACAATGGGCCATTACATATGTCATCACAATGCTCCCTGACACCAGTCTTCACAATACTGCATGATCTGGTCTTCACAATGCTCCATGCCCTTGTCATCACAATGCGCCATTCCAACTGTCACTGCAATAATCCATGAAACTTATGAGACCAATGTTCCATGCCCTTGTCATCACAATGTTCCATGCCCTTGTTATTACAATGCTCCGTGACTCCAGTCATCACAATGCTTCATGATCTTTGTCATCACAATGGTCCATGCCCTCGTCATCAACAGTCTCTGTGACCTTTTTAACCTCAATGCTCCATGGAATTTTCATCACAATGCTCTTTGACCCTTGTCATCACAATACTCTCTGCCTTTCTCAGCACAATGCTCCATGACCGATGTCATCAAAATGCTCCATGCGCTTGTCAGCACAATGCTACATGACACGTCATCACAATGCACCATCCGCTTGTCATCACAGTGCTCCACAATCTTGTCATCACAATGCTCCATTAACATTGTCATCACAATGCTCCATGCACTTCTCATCAATATGCTCTCTCACCACTGATATCACAATGTTACATCACTATTCATTACAATACTCCCTCACCCCTGTCATCACAGTGTTCCATGACTCCTGTCATCTCCATGCTACATGCACTTATCATCACAATGTTCGATGACCTATGACATCACAATGTTCCATAACCCCTGTCATCAAAATGCTCCATGACACTTTTCATCAAAATGCTCCATGTCCCCTGACATGACAATGCTCCATACCCCTTGTCATTACAGTGCTCCATGACGCTCGTCATCACAATTATCCATGGTCTTCTCATCACAACGCTCCACGTTCTTGCCATCACAATGCACCATGCACTGGTCATCACAATGCTCCATGTCTCTTGTCATCACAATTCTCCACGTCCTTGTCATCACAATGCTCCATGAGAGTTCTCATCACAATGTTCCATGATTTTGTCATCACAATTCTCCATGCACATGTCATCACAATGCCACATGACCCCTGTCATAGCAAGCTCCATGCCTTTGTCATCACAATGCTTCACGAACTTTTCATAAAAATTCTCAATGGCCGTTGTCATCACAATGCTCCATGACCCTTGTCACCACAAAGCTCCAAGCCCTTGTCATCACAATGCTCCATTACCTTTGTCATCACAATCCTCCAAAACACTTGACATCACAATGCTCCATGCCATTGTCATCACAATGGAACATGAAATATGTCATCACAATGCTCCCTGACACCTGTCTTCACAATACTGCCTGACCTTGTCATCACAGTGTGCCATGCCCACTGTCAACACAATTATCCATGAAACTTGTCAGACCAATGCTCCATGCCCCTGTCATCACAATGCTCCATGACCCCAGTTCTCACAGTGCTCCGTGACTCCAGTCATCACAAGGCTTCATGACCTGTGTCATCACAATGATCCATGCCCTCATCATCACAAGTCTCTGTGAACTTTGTCACCAGAATTCTCCATGAACTTTTCATCACAATGATCCGTGACACTTGTTAACCACAATGCTCCATCCTTTGTCAACTCTGTGCTCCATGACCCTTGTCATCACAATGTTCCATGACCTTTGTCATCACAATTCTCAATACACTTGTCATCACAATGCTCCCTGACTCGTGTCATCAGAATGCTCCTTGAACCCTGTCACGAAAAGTTTCCATGCCATTTTCATCACAATGCCCCATGCCATTTTCATCACAATAATCCATGATTTTGTTATCAAAATACTCCACAAGCTTGTCATTCAAATGCTCCATGACCCGTGTCTTCACAATTCTCCATGCACTTGCCAGCACAATGCTCCCTGACCCTTGTCATCACAATGCTCCAAGCCATTGTCATCACAATGCCCCATTAACTTTGTCATCAGAATCCTCCATGACACTTGGCATCACAATGCTCCATGCCATTGTCATCACAATGGGCCATTACATATGTCATCACAATGCTCCCTGACACCAGTCTTCACAATACTGCATGACCTGGTCCTCACTATGCTCCATGCCCTTGTCATCACAATGTGCCATTCCAACTGTCATTGCAATAATCCATGAAACTTATTAGACCAATTTCCATGCCCTTGTCATCACAATGCTCCATGCCCTTGTCATCACAGTGCTCCAAGCCATTGTCATCACAATGCTCCATTAACTTTGTCAACAGAATCCTCCATGACACTTGGCATCACAATGCTCCAAGCCATTGTCATCACAATGGGCCATTACATATGTCATCACAATGCTCCCTGACACCAGTCTTCACAATACTGCATGACCTGGTCTTCACAATGTTCCATGCCCTTGTTATCACAATGCTCAATGACCCATGTCATCACAATGCTCCGTGAGTCCAGTCATCACAATGCTTCATGACATTTGTCATCACAATGGTCCATGCCCTCGTCATCAACAGTCTCTGTGACCTTTTTAAACTCAATGCTCCATGAAATTTTCATCACAATGCTCTTTGACACTTGTCATCACACGACTCTATGCCTTTCTCAGCACAATGCTCCATGACCGTTGTCATCACAATGCTCCATGCGCTTGTCAGCACAATGCTCCATGACCCCTGTCATAGCAAGCTCCATGCCTCTGTCATCACAATGCTTCACGACCATTTCATCAAAATTCTCAAAGGCCGTTGTCATCAAAATGCTCCATGACCCTTGTCATCACAATGCTCCATGCCCTTGTCATCACAATGCTCCATTAGCTTTGTCATCACAATCCTCCAAAACACTTGGCATCGCAATGCTCCATGCCATTGTCATCACAATGGAACATGAAATATGTCATCACAATGCAACCTGACACCTGTCTTGAAAATACTCCATGACCTTGTCATCACAATGTGCCATGCCCACTGTCAACACAATTTTCCATGAAACTTGTCTTACCAATGCTCCATGCCCCTGTCATCACAATGCTCCATGCCCTTGTCATCACAATGCTCCATGACACGTGTCTTCACAATTCTCCATGCACTTGCCAGCACAATGCTACCGGACCCTTGTCATCACAATGCTCCAAGCCATTGTCATCACAATGCTCCATTAACTTTGTCATCAGAATCCTCCATGACACTTGGCATCACAATGCTCCATGCCATTGTCATCACAATGGGCCATTACATATGTCATCACAATGCTCCCTGACACCAGTCTTCACAATACGGCATGATCTGGTCTTCACAATGCTCCATGCCCTTGTCATCACAATGCGCCATTCCAACTGTCACTGCAATAATCCATGAAACTTATGAGACCAATGTTCCATGCCCTTGTCATCACAATGTTCCATGCCCTTGTTATTACAATGCTCCGTGACTCCAGTCATCACAATGCTTCATGATCTTTGTCATCACAATGGTCCATGCCCTCGTCATCAACAGTCTCTGTGACCTTTTTAACCTCAATGCTCCATGGAATTTTCATCACAATGCTCTTTGACCCTTGTCATCACAATACTCTCTGCCTTTCTCAGCACAATGCTCCATGACCGATGTCATCAAAATGCTCCATGCGCTTGTCAGCACAATGCTACATGACACGTCATCACAATGCACCATCCGCTTGTCATCACAGTGCTCCACAATCTTGTCATCACAATGCTCCATTAACATTGTCATCACAATGCTCCATGCACTTCTCATCAATATGCTCTCTCACCACTGATATCACAATGTTACATCACTATTCATTACAATACTCCCTCACCCCTGTCATCACAGTGTTCCATGACTCCTGTCATCTCCATGCTACATGCACTTATCATCACAATGTTCGATGACCTATGACATCACAATGTTCCATAACCCCTGTCATCAAAATGCTCCATGACACTTTTCATCAAAATGCTCCATGTCCCCTGACATGACAATGCTCCATACCCCTTGTCATTACAGTGCTCCATGACGCTCGTCATCACAATTATCCATGGTCTTCTCATCACAACGCTCCACGTTCTTGCCATCACAATGCACCATGCCCTGGTCATCACAATGCTCCATGTCTCTTGTCATCACAATTCTCCACGTCCTTGTCATCACAATGCTCCATGAGAGTTCTCATCACAATGTTCCATGATTTTGTCATCACAATTCTCCATGCACATGTCATCACAATGCCACATGACCCCTGTCATAGCAAGCTCCATGCCTTTGTCATCACAATGCTTCACGAACTTTTCATAAAAATTATCAATGGCCGTTGTCATCACAATGCTCCATGACCCTTGTCACCACAAAGCTCCAAGCCCTTGTCATCACAATGCTCCATTACCTTTGTCATCACAATCCTCCAAAACACTTGACATCACAATGCTCCATGCCATTGTCATCACAATGGAAAATGAAATATGTCATCACAATGCTCCCTGACACCTGTCTTCACAATACTGCCTGACCTTGTCATCACAATGTGCCATGCCCACTGTCAACACAATTATCCATGAAACTTGTCAGACCAATGCTCCATGCCCCTGTCATCACAATGCTCCATGACCCCAGTTCTCACAGTGCTCCGTGACTCCAGTCATCACAAGGCTTCATGACCTGTGTCATCACAATGATCCATGCCCTCATCATCACAAGTCTCTGTGAACTTTGTCACCAGAATTCTCCATGAACTTTTCATCACAATGATCCGTGACACTTGTTAACCACAATGCTCCATCCTTTGTCAACTCTGTGCTCCATGACCCTTGTCATCACAATGTTCCATGACCTTTGTCATCACAATTCTCAATACACTTGTCATCACAATGCTCCCTGACTCGTGTCATCAGAATGCTCCTTGAACCCTGTCACGAAAAGTCTCCATGCCATTTTCATCACAATGCCCCATGACATTTTCATCACAATAATCCATGATTTTGTTATCAAAATACTCCACAAGCTTGTCATCCAAATGCTCCATGACCCGTGTCTTCACAATTCTCCATGCACTTGCCAGCACAATGCTCCCTGACCCTTGTCATCACAATGCTCCAAGCCATTGTCATCACAATGCCCCATTAACTTTGTCATCAGAATCCTCCATGACACTTGGCATCACAATGCTCCATGCCATTGTCATCACAATGGGCCATTACATATGTCATCACAATGCTCCCTGACACCAGTCTTCACAATACTGCATGACCTGGTCCTCACAATGCTCCATGCCCTTGTCATCACAATGTGCCATTCCAACTGTCATTGCAATAATCCATGAAACTTATTAGACCAATTTCCATGCCCTTGTCATCACAATGCTCCATGCCCTTGTCATCACAATGCTCCAAGCCATTGTCATCACAATGCTCCATTAACTTTGTCATCAGAATCCTCCATGACACTTGGCATCACAATGCTCCAAGCCATTGTCATCACAATGGGCCATTACATATGTCATCACAATGCTCCCTGACACCAGTCTTCACAATACTGCATGACCTGGTCTTCACAATGTTCCATGCCCTTGTTATCACAATGCTCAATGACCCATGTCATCACAATGCTCCGTGAGTCCAGTCATCACAATGCTTCATGACATTTGTCATCACAATGGTCCATGCCCTCGTCATCAACAGTCTCTGTGACCTTTTTAAACTCAATGCTCCATGAAATTTTCATCACAATGCTCTTTGACACTTGTCATCACACGACTCTATGCCTTTCTCAGCACAATTCTCCATGACCGTTGTCATCAAAATGCTCCATGCGCTTGTCAGCACAATGCTCCATGACCCCTGTCATAGCAAGCTCCATGCCTCTGTCATCACAATGCTTCACGACCATTTCATCAAAATTCTCAAAGGCCGTTGTCATCAAAATGCTCCATGACCCTTGTCATCACAATGCTCCATGCCCTTGTCATCACAATGCTCCATTAGCTTTGTCATCACAATCCTCCAAAACACTTGGCATCGCAATGCTCCATGCCATTGTCATCACAATGGAACATGAAATATGTCATCACAATGCAACCTGACACCTGTCTTGAAAATACTCCATGACCTTGTCATCACAATGTGCCATGCCCACTGTCAACACAATTTTCCATGAAACTTGTCTTACCAATGCTCCATGCCCCTGTCATCACAATGCTCCATGCCCTTGTCATCACAATGCTCCATGACACGTGTCTTCACAATTCTCCATGCACTTGCCAGCACAATGCTACCGGACCCTTGTCATCACAATGCTCCAAGCCATTGTCATCACAATGCTCCATTAACTTTGTCATCAGAATCCTCCATGACACTTGGCATCACGATGCTCCATGCCATTGTCATCACAATGGGCCATTACATATGTCATCACAATGCTCCCTGACACCAGTCTTCACAATACTGCATGATCTGGTCTTCACAATGCTCCATGCCCTTGTCATCACAATGCGCCATTCCAACTGTCACTGCAATAATCCATGAAACTTATGAGACCAATGTTCCATGCCCTTGTCATCACAATGTTCCATGCCCTTGTTATTACAATGCTCCGTGACTCCAGTCATCACAATGCTTCATGATCTTTGTCATCACAATGGTCCATGCCCTCGTCATCAACAGTCTCTGTGACCTTTTTAACCTCAATGCTCCATGGAATTTTCATCACAATGCTCTTTGACCCTTGTCATCACAATACTCTCTGCCTTTCTCAGCACAATGCTCCATGACCGTTGTCATCAAAATGCTCCATGCGCTTGTCAGCACAATGCTCCATGACACGTCATCACAATGCACCATGCGCTTGTCATCACAGTGCTCCACAATCTTGTCATCACAATGCTCCATTAACATTGTCATCACAATGCTCCATGCACTTCTCATCAATATGCTCTCTCACCACTGATATCACAATGTTACATCACTATTCATTACAATACTCCCTCACCCCTGTCATCACAGTGTTCCATGACTCCTGTCATCTCCATGCTACATGCACTTATCATCACAATGTTCGATGACCTATGACATCACAATGTTCCATAACCCCTGTCATCAAAATGCTCCATGACCCTTTTCATCAAAATGCTCCATGTCCCCTGACATGACAATGCTCCATACCCCTTGTCATTACAGTGCTCCATGACGCTCGTCATCACAATTATCCATGGTCTTCTCATCACAACGCTCCACGTTCTTGCCATCACAATGCACCATGCCCTGGTCATCACAAAGCTCCATGTCTCTTGTCATCACAATTCTCCACGTCCTTGTCATCACAATGCTCCATGAGAGTTCTCATCACAATGTTCCATGATTTTGTCATCACAATTCTCCAAGCACATGTCATCGCAATGCCACATGACCCCTGTCATAGGAAGCTCCATCCTTTGTCATCACAATGCTTCACGAACTTTTCATAAAAATTCTCAATGGCCGTTGTCAACACAATGCTCCATGACCCTTGTCATCACAAACCTCCAAGCCCTTGTCATCACAATGCTCCATTACCTTTGTCATCACAATCCTCCAAATCACTTGACATCACAATGCACCATACCATTTTCATCACAATGGAACATGAAATATGTCATCACAATGCTCCCTGACACCTGTCTTCACAATACTGCATGACCTTGTCATCACAATGTGCCATGCCCACTGTCAACACAATTATCCATGAAACTTGTCAGACCAATGCTCCATGCCCCTGTCATCACAATGCTCCATGACCCCAGTTCTCACAGTGCTCCGTGACTCCAGTCATCACAAGGCTTCATGACCTGTGTCATCACAATGATCCATGCCCTCATCATCACAAGGCTCTGTGAAATTTGTCACCAGAATTCTCCATGAATTTTTCATCACAATGATCCGTGACACTTGTTAACCACAATGCTCCATCCTTTGTCAACTCTGTGCTCCATGACCCTTGTCATCACAATGTTCCATGACCTTTGTCATCACAATTCTCAATACACTTGTCATCACAATGCTCCCTGACTCGTGTCGTCAGAATGCTCCTTGAACCCTGTCACGAAAAGTCTCCATGCCATTTTCATCACAATGCCCCATGCCATTTTCATCACAATAATCCATGACTTTGTTATCAAAATACTCCACAAGCTTGTCATCCAAATGCTCCATGACCCGTGTATTCACAATTCTCCATGCACTTGCCAGCACAATGCTCCCTGACCCTTGTCATCACAATGCTCCAAGCCATTGTCATCACAATGCCCCATTAACTTTGCCATCAGAATCCTCCATGCCATTGTCATCACAATGGGCCATTAGATATGTCATCACAATGCTCCCTGACACCAGTCTTCACAATACTGCATGACATGGTCCTCACAATGCTCCATGCCCTTGTCATCACAATGTGCCATTCCAACTGTCATTGCAATAATCCATGAAACTTATTAGACCAATTTCCATGCCCTTGTCATCACAATGCTCCATGCCCTTGTCATCACAGTGCTCCAAGCCATTGTCATCACAATGCTCCATTAACTTTGTCATCAGAATCCTCCATGACACTTGGCATCACAATGCTCCAAGCCATTGTCATCACAATGGGCCATTACATATGTCATCACAATGCTCCCTGAAACCAGTCTTCACAATACTGCATGACCTGGTCTTCACAATGTTCCATGCCCTTGTTATCACAATGCTCAATGACCCATGTCATCACAATGCTCCGTGAGTCCAGTCATCACAATGCTTCATGACCTTTGTCATCACAATGGTCCATGCCCTCGTCATCAACAGTCTCTGTGACCTTTTTAAACTCAATGCTCCATGAAATTTTCATCACATTGCTCTTTGACACTTGTCATCACACGACTCTATGCCTTTCTCAGCACAATGCTCCATGACCGTTGTCATCACAGTGCTGCATGCGCTTGTCAGCACAATGCTCCATGACCCCTGTCATAGCAAGCTCCATGCCTGTGTCATCACAATGCTTCACGACCATTTCATCAAAATTCTCAAAGGCCGTTGTCATCAAAATGCTCCATGACCCTTGTCATCACAATGTTCCATGCTCTTGTCATCACAATGCTCCATTACTTTTGTCATCACAATCCTCCAAAACACTTGGCATCGCAATGCTCCATGCCATTGTCATCACAATGGAACATGAAATATGTCATCACAATGCACCCTGACACCTGTCTTGAAAATACTCCATGCCCCTGTCATCACAATGCTCCATGCCCTTGTCATCACAATGCTCCATTACCCCAGTTCTCACAATGCTCTCTGCCTCCAGTCAGCACAAGGCTTCATGACCTGTGTCATCCCAATGATCCATGCCATCATGACAAAGCTCTGTGAACTTTGTCACCACAATGCTCCATGAACTTTTCCTCAAAATTCTCCGTGACACTTGTTACCACAATGCTCCATCCCTTTGTCAACTCAGTGCTCCATGACCCTTGTCATCACAGTGTTCCATGTGCTTGTCAGCGCAGTGCTCCACGACCCATGTCATCACAATGCTCCATAAACCTTGTCATCACAATGCTCCTTGCACGTCTTATCAAAATGCTCTCTCACCACTGATATCAAAATGTTCCCTCACTAGTCATCACAATACACCGACACCCCTGTCATCACAACGGTCCATAACCCTTGTCATTAAAATGTTCCAAAACTCCTGACATCACAATATTCCATAAATCCTGTCATCAAAATGTTCCATGACCATTTTCGTCAAATTGCTCCATGACCCTGTCATCACAATGCTCCCAGCCTATCTCGTCACAATGCACAACGCCCTTGACATCAAAATGCTCCATGACTTTGTCATCACAAAGAACCATGACCCTTGGCATCACAATGCTCCATGTCATTGTCATCACCATGCTCCATGATCGCTCTCATCACATTGATCCATGCCCTTTTCAACACAAAGCTCCATGACACATGTCATCAGAATGCTCCATGGCTTTCTCATCACAGTGCTCCATGCCCTTGCCATCACAATGCTCCTTTACAACTGTTATCACAATGCTCTAAGACTCCTGTAATCACAATGCTCCATGCCCCTTTTCATCTCAATGCACCATGAAACCTGTAATCACAATGCACCTTGCCCACCATCATAAACTTTCATGCTATTGTCATCACAATGAAATCATAATGCTCCTCTCTCATCACAATGCTCCAAATCCTTGTGATCAAAATGTTGCATAACAATTGTCATCACAACGCTCCATGATGCCTGTCATCACAATACTCCATGCCCTTTTCATCACAATGCTCCATGACCTTTGTAATCACAATTCTCAATACACTTGTCATCACAATGCTCCCTGACACTTGTCGTCAGAATTCACCTTGAAACCTGTCACGAAATGGATCCATGCTTTTTTCATCACAATGCCCCATGCAGTTTTCATCACAATGATCCATGCCATTGTTATTAAAATACTCCACAAGCTTGTCATCAGAATGCTCCATGACATTTGTCATCACAATTCTCCATGCACTTGTCATCACAATGCTCCAAGCCATTGTCATCAAAATGCTCCATTAACTTTGTCATCAGAATCCTCCATGACACTTGGCCTCACAATGCTCCATGCCATTGTCATCACAATGGGCCATTACATATGTCATCACAATGCTCCCTGACACCAGTCTTCACAATACTGCATGACCTGCTCTTCACAATGCTCCATGCCCTTGTCATCACAATGCACCATTCCAACTGTCATTGCAATAATCCAAGAAACTTATTAGACCAATGCTCCGTGCACTTGTCATCACAATGCTCCATGCCCTTGTTATCACAATGCTCCATGACCCATGTCATCACAGTGCTCCGTGACTCCAGTCATCTCAATGATTCATGACCTTTGTCGTCACAATGGACAATGCCCTCATCATCAACAGTCTCTGTGACCTTTTTAACCTCAATGCTCCATGAAATTTTCATCACAGTGCTCTTTGTCCCTTGTCATCACAATACTCTATGCCTTTCTCAGCACAATGCTCCGTGACCGTTGTCATCAGAATGCTCCATGCTCTTGTCAGCAAAATGCTCCATGACACATGTCATAGCAAGCTCCATGCCTCTGTCACACAATGCTTCACCACCATTTCATCAAAATTCTAAAAGGCCGTTGTCATCCAGATGCTCCTTGACCGGTGTCATCACAATGCTCCATGCACTTGCCAGCAAAATGCTCCCTGACACTTGTCATCACAGTGCTCCAAGCTATTGTCATCACAATGCTCCATTACCTTTGTCATCAGAATCCTCCATGACATTTGGCATCATAGTGTTCCATGCCATTGTCCTCACAATGGACCATTACATATATCATCACAATGCTCCCTGATACCTGTCTTCACAATACTGCATGACCTGGTGTTCACAATGGTCCATGCCCTTGTCATCACAATGTGCCATTCCAATGGTCATTGCAATAGTCCATGAAACTTATTAGACCAATGTTCCATGCCCTTGTCCTCACAATGCTCCATGCCCTTGTTATCACAATGCTCCGTGACTCCACTCATCACAATGCTTCATGACCTTTGTCATCACAATGGTCCATGCGCTCGTCATCAACAGTCTCTGTGACCTTTTTAACCTCAATGCTCCATGAAATTTTCATCACAATGCTCTTTGACCCTTGTCATCACAACGCTCCAAGCCCTTGTCATCACAATTCTCCCTGCCATTGTCATCACAATGGAACATGAGATATGTCATCACAATGCTCCCTGACACCTGTCTTCACAATACTGCATAACCTTGTCATCACAATGTGCCATGCCAAATGTCAACAAAATTATCCATGAAACTTGTCAGGCCAATGCTCCATGACCCTGTCATCACAATGCTCCATACTCTTGTCATCACAATGCTCCATGATCCCAGTTCTCACAATGCTCCGTGACTCCAGTCATCACAAGGCTTCATGACCTGTGTCATCACAATGATCCATGCCCTCATCATCACAAGGCTTTGTGATCTTTGTCACCACAATGCTCCATGAACTTTTCATCACAATGCTCCATGACACTTGTTACCACAATGCTCCATCTTTCCTAAACTCAATGCTCCATGACCCTTGTCATCACAGTGTTCCATGTGCTTGTCAATGCAGTGCTCCACGACCCATGTCATCACAATGCTCCATAAACCTTGTCATCACAATGCTCCTTGCACGTCTTATCAAAATGCTGTCTCACCACTGATATCAAAATGTTCCCTCACTAGTCATCACAATACACCCACTCCCCTGTCATCACAATGGTCCATAACCCCTGTCATTAAAATGTTCCATGACCCCTGATATCACAGTGTTCCATTACCACTGTCATCAAAATGTTCCATCACCATTTTCATCAAATTGCTCCATGACACTGTCATCACAATGCTCCCTGCCCTTCTCATCACAATGCACAACGCCCTTGTCATCAAAATGCTCCATGACTTTGTCATCACAAAGAACCATGACCCTTGGCATCACAATGCTCCAGTACCTTGTCATCACAATGCTCCATGACACCGGTCATCACAATACTCCAGGAATATTTTCAGCCCAATGCTCCATGACATTCTCATCACAATGCTCCATGACCCCTGTCATTACAATGCTCCATGACCCCTATCATCACAACGCTCCATGTCCCTTGCCACATCAATACTCCATGAATATTTCCATCACAATGCTCCATGACACTTGTCATCACAATGATCCATTCCCTTGTCATCCCAATGCTCCATGACCCCTTTATTCACAATGCTCCGTGACGCTTGTCATCACAGTGCTCCATGACACCTGTCATCACAATGCTCCATGCACTTCTCATCAATATGCGCTCTCACAAATGATATCACAATGTTACATCGCTATTCATCACAATAATCCCTCACCCCTGTCATCACAATGTTCCATGACTCCTGTCATCACAATGCTACATGCACTTATCATCACAATGTTGGATGACCTATGACATCACAATGTTACATAAGACCTGTCATCAAAATGCTCCATGACACTTTTCATCAAAATGCTCAATGTCCCCTGACATCACAATGCTCCATACCCCTTGTCATTACAGTGCTCCATGACGCTCTTCATCACAATTATCCATGGTCTTCTCATCACAATGCTCTACGGTCTTGCCATCACAATGCTCCATGCCCTGGTCATCACAATTCTCCAAGTTCTTGGCATCACTATGTTCCATGACACTTCTTATCACAGTTTTACATGCTGTGTCAGCACAATACTACACAAGCTTGTCATCAGAATGCTCCATGACCCTTGTCATCAGAAGTATCCATGACAATGTCATCACAAAGCTCCATGCCCTTGTCATCACAATGCTCCATGACCCCTGTCATCACAATACTCCATGAATATTTTCAGCCCAATGCTCCATGATTTTCTCATCGCAATGCTCCATGACCAATATCATCAAAATGCTCCATGACCACTGTCATCACAACACTCCATGACACCTGACAACACAATGATACGGGACTCTTGTCATCACAATGCCCCATTACCTAGTCATCACAATGATCCATGAACCCTCTCATCACAATACTCTATGCAAATATTCAGCCCAAACTCCATGACCATTGTCATCAAAATGATCAATGCCCTAGTCATCCCCATGCTCCATGACCTCTGTATTCACAATGCTCTGTGACGCTTGTCATCACAGTGCTCCTTGACACCTGTCATCACAATGCTCCATGCCTTTGTCAGCAAAATGCTACATGACCTTGTCATTACAATGCTCTATGCGCTTGTCAACACAATACTCCATTACCATTGTCATCACAATCCTCCATGAACCTTGGGATCACATTGCTTCATGCCCTTGTCATCACACTGCTCCATGCTCCTTGAAATCAAAATGATCCATGACCTCTGTCATCACAATGCTCCAAACCCTTGTGATCACCATGTTCCATAACACTTGTCATCACAACGCTCCATGATGCCTGTCATCACAATACTCCATGCCCTTTTCATCACAATGCTCCATGACCTTTGTCATCACAATTCTCAATACACTTGTCTTCACAATGGTCCCTGACACTTGTCGTCAGTATGCTCCTTGAACCCTGTCACGAAAAGACACCATGCCTATTTCATCACAAGACCCCATTCCGTTTTCATCACAATGCTCCATTCCGTTGTCATCAAAATACCCCACAACTTTGTCATCACAATGTCCCATGACCCTTGTCATCACAATTCTCCATGCACTTGCCAGCACAATGCTCCCTTCCCCTTGTCATCACAATCCTCCAAGCCATTGTCATCACAATGCTCCATTACCTTTGTCATCAGAATCCTCCATGACACTTGGCATCACAATGCTCCATGTCATTGTCATCACAATGGGCCATTACATATGTCATCATAGTGCTCCCTGACACCTATCTTCACAGTACTGCATGACCTGGTCATCACAATGCTCCATGCCCTTTTCATCACAATTCACCAATCCAACTGTCACTGAAATAATCCATTAAACTTATTAGTCCAATGCTCCATGCCTTTGTCTTCACAATGCTCCATGCCCTTTTTATCAAAATGCTCCATGACCCCTGTCATCACAATGCTCCGTGACTCCAGTCATCACAATGCTTCATGACCTTTGTCATCACAATTGTTCATACCCTCATCAACAGTCTCTGTGACCTTTTTAACCACAATGCTCCATGAACTTTTCATCACAGTGCTCTTTGACCATTGTCATCACAATGCTCTATGCCTTTCTTAGCACAATGCTCCATGACTGTTGTCATCACAGTGCTCCATGTGCTTGTCAGCACAATGGTCAATGACACATATCATCACAATGCACCATGCGCTTGTCATCAGAGTGCTCCACATACTTGTCATCACAAAGCTCCATAAACCTTGTCATCACAATGCTCCATGCACTTCTCCTCAAAATGCTCTCTCACCACTGATATCACAATGTTACATCACTATTCATCACAATATTCCGTCACCCCTCTCATCCCAATGTTCCATGACTCCTGTCATCACAATGCTACATGCACTTATCATCAAAATGTTCGATAACCCCTGACATCACAATGTTCCATAACCCCTGTCATCAAAATTCTCCATGACCCTTTTCATCAAAATGCTCCATGACCCCTGATATCACAATTCTCCATGACCCCTGTCATCAAAATGCTCCATGCTCCTTGAAATCAAAATGATCCATGACCTCTGTTATCACAATGCTCCAAACACTTGTAATCACAATGTTCCATAACAGTTGTCATCAAAACGGTCCATGATGCCTGTCATCACAATACTTCATTTCCTTGTCGTCACAATGCTCCATGAACTTTGTCATCACAGTTCTCAATACACTTGTAATCACACTGCTCCCTGACACTTGTCGTCAGAATGCTCCCTTAAACCTCTCATGAAAAGGCTCCATGTCTTTTTCATCACAATGCTCCATGCCCTTTTCATCACAATGCTCCATGCCATTGTAATCACAATACTCCACAAGCTTGTCATCAGAATGCTCCCTGACACTTGTCATCACAATGCTCCATTACCCCTGTCATCACAATGCTCCATACCCCTTGTCATTACAGTGCTCCATGACACTCGTCATCACAATTATCCATGGTCTTCTCATCACAATGCTCCACGCCCTTGTCATCAAAATGCTCCATGACCCCTGTCATCACAATGCTCCATGACACCTGACATCAAAATTCTCCATGTCCCTTGTCATTACAGTGCTCCATGATGCTCGTCACCACAATTATCCATGGTCTTCTCATCACAGTGCTCCACGGTCTTGCCATCACAGTGTTCCATGCCCTGGTAATCACAATCCTCATGTCCATTGTCATCACAATTCTCACGTCCTTGTCATCACAATGCTCCATGACAGTTCACATCACAATGTTACATGCTCTTGTCATCACAATTCTCCATGCAATTGTCATTGCAATTCCCCATGAACCCTGTCATACCAAGCTCCATGCCTTTGTCATCACAATGCTTCACGACTTTTTCATCAAAATTCTCAATGGCCGTTGTCATCACAATGCTCCTTGCCCTTGTCATCACAATGCTCCATGACCCTTATCACAATGCTCCAAACCCTTGTCATCACAATGCTCCATTACCTTTGTCATCACAATCCTCCATAACACTTGGCATCACAATGCTCCATGCCATTGTCATCACAATGGACCATGAATTATGTCATCACAATGCTCCGTGACACATGTCTTCACAATACTCCATGACTTTGTCATCACAATGCTCCATGACCCCTGTCATCACAATGCTCCGTGACTCCAGTCATCACAAGGCTTCATGATCTCTGTCATCACAATGATCCATGCCCTCATCATCACAAGGCTCTGTGAACACTGTCACCACAATGCTCCATGAACTTTTCATCACAATGCTCCGTGACACTTGTCATCACAATGCTCCGTCTCTTTGTCAACTCAATGCGCCATGACCCTTGTCATCACAATGTTCCATGTCATGTCAGAGCAATGCTCCCTGTACCATGTCATCACAATGTGCCATGTGCTTGACATCACAATGCTCCACAACATTTTCATCACAATGCTCCATAAACCTTGTCATCACAATGCTCCATGCACTTCTTATCAAAATGCTCTCTCACCAGTGATATCAATATGTTCCCTCATTAGTCATCGCAATACACCCACTCCCCTCTCATCCCAGTGGTCCATAACCCCTGTCATGAAAATGTTCCATGACCCCTGAAATCACAATGTTCCATAACCCCTGTCATCAAAATGTTCCATGACATTTTTCATCAAATTGCTCTATGACCCTGTCATCACAATGCTCCCTGCCCTTCACAACAGAATGCACCACAGCCTTGTCATCAAAGTGCTCCCTGACCTTTGTCATCACAAAGCTCCATGACCCTTTGCATCACAATGCTCCATGCCATTGTTATCATAATGCTCCATGAAACCTCTCATCACATTTTTACATGCCCTTGTCATTACAGTCTCCATGATGCTTTTCATCACTATGCTCGATGCCATTCTTCTCACAATGCTCCATGCCCTTGTCATTACAATCCTCCACGACCCATGTATCACTGTGTTCTGTGCCCTTGTCATCACTATGCTCCTTGCCCCCTCTCATCACAATAATCCATGAAACATTTCAGACCAATTCTCCATGCCCTTGTCATCACAATGCTCCATTACCCCTGTAATCACAAATCTACATGCCCTTGTCATCACAAAGCTTCATGACGCATGTCATCAGAATGCTCCATGGCCTTCTCATTCACGATGTCCATGCCCTTCTCATCACAATGCTCCAAGATTACCCCTGTAATCACAATGCTCCATGCCCCTTTTCATCTCAATGCTCCATGAACCCTGTCATCACAATGCACCATGCCCATCATCATAATGCTTCATGCTACTGTCATCAGAATGAAATCAAAATGCTCCATGATCCCTGTCATAACAATGCTCCAAAGCCTTGTGATCACAATATTCCATAACACTTGTCATCACAATGCCACATGACGCTCGTCATCACAGTTATCCATGGTCTTCTCATCACAATGCTCCATGACCTTTGTCATCACAATGCTCAATACACTTGTCCTCAAAATGCTCCCAGACTCTTGTCGTCAGTATCCTCCATGAACCCTGTCATGACAAGGCTCCATGCCATTTTCATCACAATGTTCCATGCCCTTTTCCTCACAGTGCTCCAAGCCCCCTGTAATCACAATGCTCCATGCCCTTGTCATCACTGAACTCCGTGATGCATGTCATCAGAACACTCCCTGGCCTTCTCATCCCATGCTCCATGCCCTTGTCATCACAATGCTCCACGACCCCTGTAATCACAAAGCTCCATGCCCCTTTTCCTCAGAATGCTCCATGAGACTTGTCATCACAAGGCTCCATGGTCTTCTCATCACAATGCTCCAGTACCTTGTCATCACAATGCTAAATGACAACTTTCATCACCATACTCCATGAACATTTTCAGCCCAATGCTCCATGACCTTCTCATCACAATGCTCCATGGCCACTGTCATCACAACGCTCCATGAACCCTGACAACACAATGATCTGGGACTCTTGTCATCAAAATGCTCCATGTGCTTGTCATCCCACTGCTCCATGACAGCTTTAATCACAGTGCTCCATGACGCTTGTCATCACAGTGTTCCATGAGCATTGTCATCACAATGCTCCATGCCTTTGTCAGCAAAATGCTACATAATCTTGTCATCACAATGCTCCATGAGCTGGTCATCACAATCCTCCATGAACCTTGGGATCACATTGCTTCATGTCCTTGTCATATCTCTCTTGCCTTTCTGGTTTTTACAGATTTTCGGATGTCCCATTTGACCGCTGGGTAGTGACAATACTTTGTAGTGTGGATTTGCGTTGCACGCTTGCTTGATTTGCCAAAAAGTGTGTATGTGTTTTCTCCTGAATATATTCAGGAGAAAAGCCATACGCCGTTTTTGGCCAAGTGCATCACTGTCGAAGTTGTGATGCTGCTCCTGTGCTTTAAAAGCGATTCCAGGGCTTCCCTTGTGGCGCAGTGGTTGAGAGTCCGCCTGCCGATGCAGGGGACACGGGTTCGTGCCCCTATCCCGGAAGATCCCACATGCCGCGCAGCGGCTGGGCCCGCGAGCCATGGCCGCGGAGCCTGTGTGTCCGGAGCCTGTGCTCCGCAACGGGAGAGGCCACAGCAGTGAGAGGCCCGCGTACAGAAAAAAAAAAAAAAAAAAAAAAGCGATTCCAATTTACCTCATGAAATATGTTTTGTGCAATTCTGCCTCATTTTAAAGTCCGCTTCGGTCCCTTCTCCCAACAGATTTTTGGAAGAGAGTAGTCCTTTATAACTCTGCAGGTTTGTTAATTGCTGTGCCCCTGAGCTCCAATTTTCAAATCCCATTTTTGGGAGCTGACTGCAAATCCACAATTTTGCTTCAGGACCTATACTGGTTCCAGGGGTGGCTATACTGTTCCCTACGGGTGGCTGAGGCTTTGGTAAATTCTTCTTCCTGACGGGAATTTAGAGTGACGTGCCCATCCAAATGCCTACATCTACTCTCTGATTGGTTCTCCCTCTTCCCTTTCATCCTCTGCACAATTAGCAAACTGTTCGAAGCAGGAGGTTATAGGGGTTAACTCTCCTAAGTTGGGAGATTGATAGTAAGGCAGTTGGAATGCCAACCTGGAGCACAAGAAGAGGAAAAATTAGGAGACTTTTAGAAACCTTTCGCCATCACAGTGTGTCCATTCTCTAGGTTTCCCCTACGTGTTTTAACTGTATTGATATTCCCTTCTACCTGGAGATTTGGGACTCATGGAATGGTGTCATGCATTACTACTTTAAAGGATCTGCATTTTCTCTCCCAATCTCACCAGTCCTCTCAGTCCCATGTGTCCAGCCTTATGCCTCATCCAGTTGTCTTTGCAGATAGGGTCATTCCAGTTTTCATCAGAACCCCTGAAGGAATTGTGTAAGAATTTCGCTGTTTTTGTGTTTGGTTTTTGAAATTCATTTTTATAATGGGGTTGAGCTAATTTTCACTGACGTGTTTATGCCGGTCTAGACACACTTGATTCCCTTACAGAGACATATCAATACATAGGTTTTAAGATGCCTACTAGTCAGATATATTCCTCTGCGGGGAATAGGGGTTTTGAGTCACGTTCACTGAGGAAGGTGTAGGTCTTGTCTCTTCTGTATTTGGTTTATGGAATGTTACCTGTGCTAATATCAAACTCTGGTTTTATGCATCACCCCACCTCTCCTTTCCCTTTAAGCAGGCATAACAGTGTTTTCTAAAGGTGAGACTCTGTTCTCTTTCTTAATTCAGTTCATGTGTTGTGATGTTGACATTCCCTCTGTAAGTGATATCTTATGATAAGATTCTTTTTTTCTGTGTGACTGATTTCACTTAGAATCATCATACCTAAATCCACTCATTATGCTGCTACTGGCCTTATGATATTGATTTCATGTCTGAGTGATATTCCGTTGTACAAAATTACGACAAGTTCTTTATGCATTTCTCTTTTTCCTGGGATAATTTAGGTGTAACGAAGTAGAGATTCTTGTATGCAGAGCAGCCCTAAACTTTGGGGTGCCTGTGTCTTGTCGATATTTAGTCTTCCCAAGTTATATGCCCATGAGTTGAAGTCCCCTTTGCTCGGGGGCTTTGTATTTTAGATGTTTTAGGAAACAGCATACACTTCTTCAGAGTGGCTCTTGGATATTTATACCCCACCCATCCGCGTGACTAGGCTCCCTGTTCTCCATGGCCTCTCCTGCATTTCTGGTTTGTACACATTTTTTGGATGGCCTTTCTAAGCAGTGTATATTGAGACTTATTTGTTGTGCGGATTTGCATTTCCCGCTTTCTTGGTTGGCCAAAAACTCTGTATGTGTTTTATTTTCCTGAAGATTTCACAAAAAAACATATACACCCTTTTGCCCAACTGCATCATTTTAGAAATTCTGCTGCTTTTCATATGCTTTAAATGTGAGTACAATCTACCTTTTGAAATCTGTTTCCTGCAATTCTGCCTCTCATTCAGATCCTCTTCGTTGCCTTACTTGAATATATTTTTGGACGTTGGTTATCATTTATATCTTTGCAGGTCTTTGAATTGTCTGCTCCTGAGCTCCATTTTGCAACTCGCTTTTTTTGTGAGCTGGCCGCCAAACCATTGGATTGCTTCAGGCCCTATTCTGGTTCTGAGGAGGCAGGCTGAGCCTTTGGTTAATTCTTGTTCCTAATGGGAAATTAGAGTGGCATGTTCCTGTCCAAACACCTAAGACTTGTCTCTAAATTTTTCTCATTCTTCCGCTTCTTCCTCTGGACAATTTCCAAACTGTGTGCAAGAGGATGTTGAAGGTGCTGATATCCCCAAGTTAGGAGAATGTTAGGAAAGTTGCTGGAGGGTTGAACCCGAGCACCAGGCGATGAGGAGATGAGGTGCCTTTTCCAAACTCTTTCCGATCAAACGGTGTACCATCCTCTAGGTGTGGCAGGCATGTTTTAGCTGTAGGAAGGGTCACGTGCATGTAAGGAGAACACCAGGGATTTTTCCAAATCAGTGCCTCCCTGAACCACAAACTGGGGAATTTTTAAGCTACGGCTACACGTATGTCCATTAAGGGCCTTGGGAAATAGGCAGAGCCCAAACTTTAGATGATTGAAATCTTCAGGTTCAGAAGCACTCACCATCGGCCTTGCTAAGGTTACATTTTATCTGTCATTGATAGATGATGTCAATAACAATATCGATTCATTTTCAGATTATTTCCCCTTATAGATTATAGCAAAATATTCAGTGTAGTTCCCTGTGCTATACAGTAGTTCCTTGTTGATGATCTATTTTATACATAGCAGTGTGTATGTGTTAATCCCAAACTGTTAATTTATCCCTTCTCCTACCTTTCCCCTTTGGTAATAATAAATTGTAAGACTTTATACTTCTCAGAAATGGGGGAACTGAAAGAGAGGTATCATTTTCAATGGAAAAGCATTCAAAACAAGATTGAAGCTTCAGCCAAGAGTATTCGATGTACATACATGGAAATAAATAACTTCATTTCTCTAATGTTGACCTGACAAATAAGACAGACGTCTTCACTGAACTTGCTTATAGTAAAGTGATGGAAATATCAAATGTAAGTCTTAGAAACATCTTATTTTACCCGAGCATTATACACTGCTCTATGTTAACTACAGATTGGCTCACACATCTGTTCATTGAAGTTACAATGTTCTCAATTTCTGTTACTGATCCTCCAGAGTGGACCCCAAAAGGAGTCCCCGTGCCCAGTGTCATTGGAGCCAACAGATTAAGACTGAGTTTGGTTCAGAAGCAAAGGAAATATTATTTTGAAAACAGAATGGAGAGGTGAGAGCGTGCACTCCCCCACGGGCTGTGGGCTGGGCTACTGTGTAGGGATCCCGGCAGCGTCAGTGGGAGGGAGGGGATGGAGCTCTCGAGGGCTGGGTTGGCTGCAGCTCAGGCTCTATGCCACGGAGTCTGCATGGGACCCCGCTAGCTGAGGTGTCGACCCAGCCATTATGCTCTAGGAAATCGGGCCTGAAGTGCCAGGTGTGGGACCTCTGCATCCGGAGCCCTAGAAGCACGTGAAATTAGACAAAGCACAAAGGAAAAACAGGTTAGACTTTATTTTATTGCCCAGATTCTCTTTTTTATCTCCCAGGAATTTTAATGAACGGTGCCGGAGACAAACACCTCCTCTGCTTTTTGTTCTGTTCCACATTCTTGGGGTGTTGAGGGTGCAGACCCTTCTTTTGTAACTGCTTCATGATATGGTGGGAGCCCTGATATCTGGGGGGAGGGGCAAAACGTCTCCCCACCAGCCTCCAGGTGAGGTTGATTGTCCCAAGGCCTCCTGCCTCACTTCTCGTCTGCCTGAGCACCAGCATTGGAAGTGTTATAGATTATAATGACCTTTAAGGGTCCAGGAAAGTGATGTGCAGAGATGCTGAGTTGGCAGGTTTCAACCCACACCACATTTGTTCGGCGACCATAGGAAGATGGTTTTTGCCAGCCTAGATGCTCTGACCAGTAGTCTGTGCTTTCTTTAATTAGGTATCTGAATTTATGTACAAATAGCACCATGTGTCAGAGCCTTGCCCGCGAAACTCCCAGACAGTCCAGGGTCAGTGGTGATCCAGGACCATGACGTCCACTGAGTCAACGGCCTTTAGAAGTAGCCAGCAGTCCAGCCAGTCATATTGGCCTCCATCACCGTGTTGTCTGTAGGGTTTTCTTTGGTGAAAGCGTGATATACGTTTCCTCCTCCAAGCTTATTAGCTCCCCTGTGGGTGCAGTAAGTCCTGCAAGCAGTAGTCTGCTCTTTCGGGGCACAGTCTTGTTGTTTTCTGAGAGAAACTCCAGGTCAAGTGATGGTCACACAAGTCATCTTGGGGGCCCGTTGCACCCGTTTGTCTCTCTGGAGGTTGGAGTTGGAGGACCTCCTCACTTGAGGTCAGTGTGTCCACAGAGAGACCCCTGCAACTTCAGGGCATGATGGGTGGTTAGGATAACCACGTGGGGTCCTTTTCCCTTAGGTGGGAGCTGGCCTTGTGGGCTGCTGATTTCCATCTTTTTAGATACCCCAGTGTCCTGGCCTGATGAGTCGGTGGCAAAGCCCTTGGTGACTATAGTTTATCATACCTGAAGGGCATTCTTGTGTTGCTCCATTTCAAGTGGTCCCAGTTTTTGCACTAAGGCTCCAAGGGCGATTAACCTTTGACCGGGTATGTAAAGGTCAAAGGGTTTAGCTAAATAAGGGAGTTCCTGGGCAAGGGTCTGAATTGACTGCTCTTTCCAATCTTGAGAGTCTTCTTCTGAATTCTACTCAAAAGGATCATCATCTTTTCGTGTCAGTGTTTCATGTAGAGGCCCAACTATTAGACTGTCGTTAGGGATCCAGATGCAGAAAACCTTGGCCTCCCAAGGAACCCCTAAGCTGTCTTCTAGTTTTAGAAGAGGTAAGGCTGCAAATGGCTTCTTCCCTATCCTGGGATGTGTTTCTCCGAATATCTGTGAGAATGAAGCCCAGGCATGTCACCTTAGCCTGGGATATTTGAGCCTTTTTCTTGGACACCTTCTATCCTTTCTTGGCTAGGTAGTTCAGAGGCGTCTTTAGTAGGCCTGGCGATCAGAATGTCATCTTCATATTGAAGGAGGGTTCCCTTTTACAGAGGTAGAACTTTTAGGTCTTTAGAGGACATTTCCCCAATGATGGTGTGGGGATTTTTGAACCATTGGGGCAGGACGGCCCAGCATTATTTCTTTTGTTGCATGTTGTGTCCTGCCACTCACAAGCCAAAAATTCTTGTGACTCTGAGATGAATGGAATACAGAAGAAGGCATCATTGAAGTCTAATACAGAATGCCATGGCCTGGTGGATGGTAGAATGACCAACAGGGTGTGGGAAATAGGAGCTACTGGATATATATCCTCGGTGGCTTCACTGACTGTCCTGATATCCTTTACCAGGTCTCCAGCAGCCCATGGGGCTCTCGTGGTCAGGCGAATCCCACGATATGTAGCTCACCTGGGTTGCACACCCCACCCCACAGCCCACGGGGCTCTCGTGGGCAAGTCTCACCCACTGTATGGAGCTCACCTGTGCAGCTACCCAGCAGCCCATGGGGCTCTCATAGTCAGGCCCTTCCCAGGATACGGAACTCCCCTGGGCAGGTACCCAAGCAGGGCCAGACACACAGGAACTGTGCACATAGCCCACATTGCAGAGAACCCCCAGCTCACCTGTCACTCACAGCTGACACAGAACACCTCAGAGCAGGACTTGAACTAACAAACAGCAGCTCTGACAGGTCTGTGACCCTGGCTATCACTCTGTGCAGCCTCTCTCTGCCTGGTCTTCCAGACACTTCCACTGCAGCCAGGGCACCAGGCCTCTGTCTCCACCCACCATCACTCCTCTCACTGACTCCTGGGTTCTTCTCATTAGGATAGGGTCTTCTTGAAGTTGTTTTCCACTCATGGAACAGATAAAATGGTAAGAAAACAAGCCGCAGCTGCAGCCCCTTGTCTATCCTAACTCTCAAGAGCCCACACCTGTTCCTTAGGCGTGGTCCGTTTAGCAAGGTTCATTTTCTGCAACTGTGAGCCCCTGAGGGATGAGGATTGGCTGATTTGGGCAGCCGTACACAGCCTGCCAGCCCTCCCCAGGTGTGCCTGTGTTGAGGTCAATATAAACACCTCTCCAGTCAACAAGAGCCCCTGTAGCTGTGCCTGACGCCATATTCTCTGCCCTGTCAGCAGTGTCGGGGCTGGGGTGGTGGGAGGGAGTGAGGGGCCGTGGCTTTGTGGGTGGCCCAGTGTGAGTGGGGCTCTGCTGGACTTTCTGCAGGAGTTGCCAGGCTGCCACCTGCTAAAGAAGAGGATGTGTCACCCATACCTGCCGCTGGAATTTCTCCCCAGGCAGAGGTGAGGAAGTAAAAAAGCAGTGTGGGCCGTGGCAGGAGGGGTATCTCAGGCAGGTAAATGGAAAGCTTCCAGAAGACCTTCTGGGGCCTGGACCATCCTGGCTGGCCTGCAGACACCAAGTAAGCCTGCGTGCTGTCGCTGGTGTGGCTCCACAGCCCGTCTTCTGGGCTTGCAAGTGCTGGTACATATTCAGGTGTTTTACCTGGAAAGGGTGGGAAGAGTTCAGCTGCAGCAGGACTGGGGCTCAGCTCACATTTACTCACAGACGCCTCGACACAGTGTCCCAGCTTTGCAATGAGGATGCTCCTTGTGGGGGGGAGTGCTGCTGTCGGCATGGGAGACGATTTCCCACCTCTGACCAACTTAAGAATTTTTTACCACTGGAGCAAGTGCCCTGATACGATTTTCCTCTGTATAAATGGTGGGTTCTGTTTTTTTTTTTTTTTTTTTTTTTTTCCTTTTTTCTTTTTGGTTCAAGGTAGATTTTATTTATTCCTATTTTTTTTAATTTGGTGATATAAACATGGAAATAATGCATTAATATAAAGACATCTATGTGAAGGGAAAAACTTCTTTTCTGTTTTATTTTATTAAATGTTATTTATTTATTTTTAAATTTTGAAAATTTATGTATTTCTTTTATACAGCAGGTTCTTATTGGATATCTATTTTATACATATAAGTGTGCACATGTGAATCCCAGTCTCCCAATTCATCCCACCACCACCCTCACATGGCGTTCCCTCCTTGGTGTCCATATGTTTGTTCTCTACATCTGTGTCTCTATCGCTGCCCTGCAAACTGGTTCATCTGTTCCATTTTTCTAGGTTCCACATATATGCATTAATATACAATATTGATTTTTCTCTTTCTGACTTACTTCACTCTGTATGACAGTCTCTCGATCCTTCAAGGTCTCTACAAATGACCCAATTTCATTCCTTTGTATGGCTGAGTAATATTCCATTGTATATATGTACCACATCTTTATCCATTCGTCTGTCTGTGGGCACTTAGGTTGCATTCATTACCTGGCTATTGTAAATAGTGCTGCAATGAACATTGTGGTGAAGGTGTCTTTTTGATTTATGGTTTTCTCTGGGTATATGCCCAGTAGTGGGATTGCTGGATTATATGGTAATTCTATTTTTAGGTTTTTAAGGAACCTCCATACTGTTCCCCATAGAGACTGTCTCAATTTACATTCCCAACAATAGTGGAAGAAAGTTCCTTTTCTTCACACCCTCTCCAGCATTTGTTGTTTGTAGATTTTCTGATGATGCCCATTCTAACAGGTGTGACGTGATACCTCATTGTCGTTTCCATTTCCATTTCTCTAATAATTAGAGATGTTGAGCAGATTTTCATGTGCGTACTGGCCATCTCTATGTCTTCTTGGAAGAAATGTCTATTTAGATCTTCTTCCATTTTTGTATTGGGTTGTTTGTTTTATTAATATTAAGCTGCATGAGCTGTTTATATATATTGGAGATTAATCATTTGTCCATTGATTCGTTTGCAAATATTTTCTACCATTCTGAGGGTTGTCTTTTGATCTTGTTTGTAGTTTCCTTTGCTTTGTAAAAGCTTTTACGTTTCATTAGGTCCGATCTGTTTAGTTTTCTTTTTTATTTCATTACTATAGGAGGTGGATCAAAAAATATCTTGCTGTGATTTACGTCAGAGTATCCTTCGTAAGTTTTCCTCTCAGAGTTTTATACTATCCGGTCTTACATTAAGGTCTCTAATCCATTTTGAATATATTTTTATGTATGGTGTTGGAGAGTGTTCTAATTTCATTCTTTTACAGGTAGCTGTCCATATTTCCCAGCACCAATGATTGAAGAAACTGTCTTATCTCCATTGTATAGTCTTGCCTCCTTTGTCATAGATTAGTTGACCATAGGTGTGTAGGTTTATCCATGTGCTTTCTTTTTTTTTTCCTTTTACACGTTTATTGGAGTATAATTGCTTTACATTGGAGTGTTCGTTTCTGCTGTATAAAAAAGTGAATCAGCTATACATATACAAATATCACCAGATCCACTCCCTCTTGCATCTCCCTACCACACCGAATATCCCACCCCTTTATGTATTCACAAAGCACCGAGCTGATCTCCCTGTTCTATGTGGCTGCTTCCCAGTAGCTATCGGTGTTACATTTGGTAATGTATTTATGTCCATTCCACTCTCTCACTTCGTCCCAGCTTACCCATCCCCCTTCCGGTGTCCTCAAGTCCTTTCTCTGTGTCTGTGTCCTTAATCCGGTCCTGCCACTAGGTTCTTCAAAATCTTTTTTTTTCTTCATTAGGTTCCGTATATCTCTGTTAACATAGAGTATTTGTTTTTCCCTTTCTGACTTACTTCACTGTGTAGGACAGATTCTAAGTCCATCCACCTCAGTACAAATAACTCAGTTTTGCTTCTTTTTATGGCTGAGTAATATCCCATTGTATATATATGCCAAATCTTCTTTATCCATTCATCTGTTGATGGACACTTAGGTTGCTTCCATGTCCTGGCTATTGTAAATAGAGCTGCAATGAACATTTTTGTACATAACTCTTTTAAAATTATGGTTTTTGCAAGGCAAATGCCCAGTAGTTGGATTGTTGTGTCGTATGGTACTTCTATTGTTAGTTATTTAAAGGAACCTCTGTACTGTTCTCCCTAGTGCCCATATCAATTTACATTCCCACCCACAGTGCAGGTGTGTTCCCTTTTCTCCAATAAAGGCCTCTCTAGCATTTATCGTTTTGTAGATTATTTTGATGATTGCCACTCTGACTGCTGTGAGGTGATACCTCACGGTAGTTTTGATTTGCATTTCTCTAATGATTAGTGATGTTCAGCATCCTTTCATGTGTTTCTTGGTAATCTGTATATCTTCTTTGGAGAAATGTCTATTTAGGTCTTCTGCCCGTTTTTGGATTGGGTTGTTTGTTTTTGTGATATTGAGCTACATGAGGTGCTTGTAAAGTTTGGAGATTAATCCTTTGTCAATTGCTTCATTTGAAAATATTTTCTCCCATTCTGAGGGTTGTTTTTGCATCTTGTTTATGTTTTCCTGTACTGTGTAAAAGCTTTTAAGTTTCATTAGGTCCCATTTGTTGATTTCTGTTTTTATTTCCATTTCTCTAGGAGGTGGGTCAAAAAGGATCTTGCTGTGATTTATGTCATAGAGTGTTCTGCCTATGGTTTCCTCTAAGTGTTTTATAGTGTCTTGTCTTATATTTAGATCTCTAATCCATTTAGAGTTTATTTTTGTTTATGGTGTTATGGAGTGTTCTAATTTCATTCTTTTATGTGTAGGGGTCCAGTTTTCCAGGCACCAATTACTGAAGAGACTGTCTTTTCTCCATTGTATATCCTTAGCTCCTTTGTCATAGATGAGATAGCCATAGGTATGTAGGTTTATCTCTGGGCTTTCTGTCCTGTTCCATTGATCTGTGTTTATGCCAATCTACCTACACTTGATTCCATTATGGAGCCATATAAATACATAGGTTTCAAGATTATTACCAGTCAGATATACTCCTCTTCAGTGAATAGGGTGTTTTGTGTACAGTTCATTGAGAAAGGAGTAGGTCTTGTCTATTACATATTTGGTATATGGAATGGTATCTGTGCTAATTTCAAACTCTGCTTTTACACATCACCCCACGTCACCTTTCCCCTTAAGGAGGCATAAGTGTGTTTTCTAAATGTGTAACTCTGTTCGCTTTTGAAATTCAGTTCATGGGTAGTGATGTTTACATTCCCTCTATAAGTGATATATTATAATAAGTTTCTTTTTTCTTTGTGGCTCATTTCACTTAGCATCATCGTACCTAAAGCCACTCATTATGCTGCTATTGGCCTTATGACATTGATTTTATGTCTGAGTGACATTCCATTGTATATAAGTACCACAACATCTATATCCATTTTTTTTCCATTTCCTGGGATATTTAAAGTGTACTGAAGTCGAGGTTCTTGTAAACAGAGCAGCCCTAAACTTTGGGCTGGCTGTGTGTTGTGGAATTTTAGTTTTCCCAAAATACACGCCCATGAGTTGAAGTGTGCTATGCTCTATAGCTCTGTTTTAGAAAACAACATACAGTTCTCCAGAGAGACTGTTGGCAATTTACAACCTGTCCATCGGCGTAATCAGTTTCCTTTTTCTCCATGGCCTGTCCTGCATTTGTGGTTTTTACACTATTTGCGGATGGCCCTTTTGACTGGAGGTAAGGGACACTTCTATGTAGTGTGGATTTGCAATGCCTGATGGCTTGCTTGGCTAAAAAGGGCGTGTGCTTTTTTTCCCGAATATATTCAAGAAAATACACATACTCCCTTTTCGGCCAAGGGTAACATTGTCGAAGTTCTGTCGCTTTTCATGTGCTTTAAAGATGACTCCATTCTACCTCTTGAAATATTTTTCCTTCAATTCTGCCTTGCATTCAAATCCTCTTCACTGTCTTACCTCAATATATTTCTGGATGATAGTTGTCCTTTATAACTGTGAAAGTTTGTGAATTGCTGTGCCCCTGATTTCCATTTTTCAACTCGCCTATTTGTGAGCTGGCTACAATAATGTAGAATGGTTGTAGGCCCTAGTCTGGTTCTGGTGCTTCAGGCTGAGCCTTTGGTTAATTCTTCTTCCTGATGGGAAACTAGAGTGACATGTGCCCATCCAAACACCTACAGCTAATCTCTCATTTGTTTCCCCTCTTCCTCTTCATCCTCTGCACAATTTGAAAACTGTGCATAACAGGAGGGTAAAGGCGCTGATACTCCAAATGGGGAGATATTTAGTAATGCAGATGGAATGGTGAAGCCGAGAACGATGAAAGGAAAAATGAGGTACCTTTTAGAAAACTTTCCCAATTACACAGTGTAACACCCACTGGGTTTCCCATGCATGCTTTAACTGTAGGAAGATTCCCTTAAACCTGGAGAGTTAGGACCACTAGAATGGGTAGCACACAGTATTGCTCTAAGTGGTGGTCTTTTGCTCACACAACCTCAGGAATCTTGTCAGCCCCAAGTGTCCAGTCTTATGTCTCATCCAGCTGTGGGTGTAAAGGCAGACAATCCAGGTTGCATCACAGGCCCTGAACGTAATTCTTAAGACTTTCTCTCTGTTTCGCTGTTTTTGCATTTTGCTTTTGAAATTTATTTTTATAAGGGTGTTAGGTGAATTTCAGTGCTGTGTTCATGCTGTTATAAGCACGCATGATTCCTTTATGGAGACATGAGAATACATATGTTTTAAAATTCTTGGAATCAGATATATTCCTCCGTAATGAATCGGTGGTGTTGAGTCCAGTTCATTGTGTCGGGAGTAGGTGATGTCTATTACATACTTGGTTTATGTAACCGTTTCTGTGCTAATTTAAAACTGTGGTTTTATGCATCACCCCACCTCACCTTTCACCTAAAGCAGGCAGAATATTTTTTGCTAAATGTGTGACTCTGTTGTGTTTGTAATTCAGTTCATTCGTAGCCATGTTTACATTCCCACTATGAGTGATATCTTATGATAAGATTCGTTACTCTGTTATATTTCCTAACTCAGTTCATGTGTAGCCATATTTACAGGACCTTCATAAGTGATATCTTATGATAAGTTTATTTTTCTGTGTAACTTATTTCACTTAGAATCATCGTACCTGAATCCACTCATTTTGCTGCTACTGGTCTTATGACATTGATTTCATGGCTGAGGGATAATCCATCGTACGTAAGTACCACAATTTCTTGAACCATTTTTGTCTTTCTTGGGATATTTAAAGTGTACCCAAGTTGAGGTTCTTGTAAGGAGTGCAGCCCTAAAGTATGGGGTGGCTTTGTCTTATTGATTTTCAGTTTTCCCAAGGTATATTCCCTATATAGGAAGTGCCCTTGGCTCTGTAGCTCTGTTGTATAGTTGTTTTAGGGAACACAATGCACTGGTCCCAAGAGAGAGTTGGCAATTTACATCCCGCCAATCAGCATAACAGTGCTCCCTGTTCTCCAGGGCCTGTCTTGGCTTTCTGGTTTTTACACAATTTGCGGATGTCACTTTTGATCTGTGGGAATTGATACTTCTGTGTAGTGCAGATTTGCTTTGCCCGCTTGATTGCTTGGCCAAAAAGGGCATATGCGTTTTCTCCTGAATATATTCAGGAGAAAACGCATACACCCTATTTGGCCAAGTGCATAATTGTCGACGTTGTGCCCCTCTTCCTGTGCTTTAAAGGTGATTCCAACGTACCCCTTGAAATCTGTTTCCTGCTATTCTGCCTCTCTTTCATGTCAGCCTCGATGCCTTCCCTCGACAAATTTTTGGATGATAGTTGTCCTTTATTACTCTGCCAGTTTGTGAATTGCAGTGCCCCTGAGCTCCATTTTTCAAGTCGTTTTTGTGAGCTGAATGCAAGTCAAAAATTTTGGTTCGGGACCTATACTGGTTCCCGGCAGGTGGCTGAGACTTTGGTTAATTCTTCTTCCTTCCAGGCAATTAGAGTGACATGTTCCCGTCCAAATGCCTAACAGCTACTCTCTCATTGGTTCTCCCTCTTCCCTTTCATATTCTGCCAAATTTGCAACCTGTGCGAACCAGGAGTTTAAAGGGCCTGTCTCTCCAATTTGGCAGATTGATAGTAAAGCAGTAGGATATTCAAACCGAGCAGAAGGAGAGGGACTATTACTTGAGTTTTAGAAACCTTTCATATTCACAGTGTGTCCGTGTTCTAGGTTTCCCGTACATGTTATAGCTGTAGTAATATTACCTTCAACCTGGAGAGTTGGGACCCATGGAATGGGTGCCACACATTATTGCTTTAAAGGGTCTGCACTTGCTCACCCAATCTCACCAATCCTCTCAGTCCCAAGTGTCCAGCCTTATGCCATATCCAGCTGTCGTTGTAGATAGGGTCATTCCAGGTTTCATCAGAAACCCTGAAGGAATTGTAAAGAATTTCCTTGTTTTTTTGTTTTGTTTTTGAAATTCCTTTTTATAGTGGGTTTGAGCTGATTCTCGCTTCCATGTTTATGCCAGTCTACACACTTCATTCCCTTATGGAGAAATATCAAGACATTGATTTTAAGATCCTTACTAGTCAGTTTTATTCCTCTGCTGGAAATATGGGATTTTGAGTCCCTTTCACTGAGGAAGGTGTAGGTCTTCTCTGTTCCATAGCTGGTTTTTGGAACGGTACCTGTGCTTATATCAAACTCTGGTTTTATGCATCACCCCACCTCTCCTTCCCCCTTAAGCAGGCAAAAGAGTGTTTTCTACATGTGAGACATTGTTCACTTTCCTAACTCAGTTCATGTGTAGCCATCTTTACAGGATCTTCATAAGTGATATCTTATGATAAGTTTCTTTTTCTGCGTGACTTATTTCACTTAGAATCATCGTACCTGAATCCACTCATTTTGCTGCTACTGCCCTTATGAAACTGATTTCATGGCTGAGAGATATTCCATCGTACGTAAGTACCACAATTTCTTGAACCATTTTTGTCTTTCCTGGGATATTTAAAGTGAACCCAAGTTGAGGTTCTTGTAAGCAGTGAAGCCCTAAATTTTGCGATGGTTGTGTTTAATTGATTTTCAGTTTTCCCAAGGTATTTTCCCTAGACTGGAAGTGCTCTTGGCTCTGTAGCTCTGTTGTTTACTTGTTTTAGGGAACACAATTAACTCCTCCAGAGAGGCAGTTGGCAATTTACATCCCGCCCATCAGCATAACAAGGCTCCCTCTTCTCCAGGGCCTGTCTTGCCTTTCAGGTTTTCAAGCAGTTTGCGGATATCCCTTTGACCAGTGGGAAGTGTTACTTCTTTGTAGTGCAGATTTGCATTGCGCACTTGCTTGCTTGGCCAAAAAGGGTGTATGGGGTTTCTCCTGAATAAATTCAGGAGAAAACGTATACACCCTTCTTAGCCAAGTGTATCATGGTCGAAGTTGTGCCCCTCTTCCTGTGCTTTAAAGGCAATTCGAACGTACCTCTTGAAATCAGTTTCCTGCTGTGATGCCTCGATTTCAAGTCTGCCTTATTGCTTTCCCTCAACAGATTTTTGGAAGATAGTTGTCCTTTATTACTCTGCCAGTTTGTGAATTGCTGTGCCCCTGAGCTCCATATTTTAACTCGTTTTTTGGCAGCTGACCACAAGTTCAAAATTTTGGATCAGGACCTATACTGGTTCCCGGCATGTGGCTGAAACTTTGGTTAATACTTCTTCTGCCGGGAAATTAGAGTGGCTTGTACGAGTCCAAATGTTTAACAGCTACTTTCTCATTGGTTCTCCCTCTTCCCTTTCATCCTCTGCCAAATCGGCAACCTGTGCGAACCAGGAGTTTAAAGGTGCTGTCTCTCCAAGTTGGGAGATTGATAGTAAAGCAGTTGGAAAGTCAAACCGTAGCACCAGGAGAGGGACTATTCGTTGAGTTTTAGAAACCTTTCGTATTCACAGTGTGTCCATTCTCTAGATTTCCCGTACATGTTATAGCTGTAGTAAAATTCCCTTCAACATGGAGAGTTGGGACACATGGAATGTGTGCCAAGCATTATTGCTTTAAAGGGTGTGCATTTGCTCACCCAATCTCTCCAATCCTCTCAGTCCCAAGTGTCCAGCCTTATGCCACATCCAGCTGTCATTGTAGATAGGGTCATTTCAGGTTTCTTCAGAGGCCCTGAAGGAATTGTAAAGAATTTCCCTGTTTTTTGGTTTTGTTTTTGAAATTCCTTTTTATAGTGGGTTTGAGCTGATTCTCACTGCCATGTTTATGCCAGTCTAGACAGACTTTATTCCCTTACAGAGACATATCATTACATATTTGAATCCACTCATTTTGCTGCTACTGCCCGTATGAAATTGATTTCATGGCTGAGAGATATTCCATCGTACATAAGTACCACAATTTCTTGAACCATTTTTGTCTATCCTGGAATATTTAAAGTGAACCCAAGTTGAGGTTCTTGTAAGCAGTGAAGCCCTAAATTTTGTGGTGGTTGTGTCTTATTGATTTTCAGTTTTCCCAAGGTATTTTCCCTAGACTGGAAGTGCTCTTGGCTCTGTAGCTCTGTTGTTTACTTGTTTTAGGGAACACAATTAACTCTTCCAGTGAGGCACTTGGCAATTTACATCTCACCCATCAGCATAACAAGGCTCCCTCTTCTCCAGGGCCTGTCTTGCCTTTCAGGTTTTCAAGCAGTTTGCGGATATCCCTTTGACCAGTGGGAAGGGTTACTACTTTATAGTGCAGATTTGCATTGCCCACTTGCTTCTTTGGCCAAACATGGTGTATTCGTTTTCTCCTGAATATATTCAGGAGAAAATGCGTACACAGTTTTTGGACAAGTGCATCATTTTCAAAGTTTTGCCCCTCTTCCTGTGCTTTACAGGAGATTCCAACGTACCTCTTGAAATTTGTTTCCTGATATTCTGACTCATTTTCAAATCCATCTCGTTGCCTTCCCACAACGGAATTTTGACGATAGTTGTCCTTTACTACTCTTCCAGTTTGTGAATTGCTGTGCCCCTGCACTCCATTATTCACCTCGTTTTTGAGAGCTAAATGCAAGTCCAAAATTCTGGTGCAGGAACTATACTTGTTCCCGGTGGGGTGCTGAGACATTGGTTAATTCTTCTTCCTGCCTGGAAATTAGAGTAACATGTTCCCGTCCAAATGCCTACCTGCTACTCTCTCATTGGTTCTCCCTCTTCCCTTTCATCGTCTGCCAAATTGGCAACCTGTGTGAACCAGGAGGTTAAAGGGCCTATCTCTCCAAGTTGGGAGATTTGTAGTAAAGCAGTTGGAAATTCTAACCGGAGCACCAGGAGAGGGACTATTAGTTGAGTTTTAGAAACCTTTCTTATTCACAGTGAGTCCATTCACTAGGTTTCCGGTATGTCATAGCTGTAGTAAGAGTCCCTTCAACCTGGAGACTTGAGACCCATGGAATGGGTGCCATGCATTATGGCTTTAAAGCGTCTGCATTTGCTCACCCAATCTCACCAATCCTCTCAGTCCCAAGTGTCCAGCCTTATGCCACATCCAGCTGTCATTGTACACAGGGTCTTCCCAGGTTTCATAAGAAACCCTGAAGGAATTGGATAGAATTTCCCTGTTTTTTTTGTTTTGGTTTAAAAATTCCTTTTTATAGAGTGTTTGATCTGTTTCTCGCTGCCATGTTTATGCCCGTCTGGTCACACTTGATTCCTTTACGGAGAGATATCAATACATAGGTTTTAAATTCTTACTAGGCAGATATATTCCTCTGCGGGAAATATGGGGTTTTGGGTCCATTTCACTGAGGAAGGTGTAGGTCTTGTCTATTCTGTAGTTGATTTTTGGAACTGTATCTGTGCTTATATCAAACTCTGGTTTTATGCATCACCCAACCTTTCTTTCCCCTGAAGCAGGCATAAGAGTGTTTTCTAAATGTGAGACTCTGTTCTCTTTCCTAACTCCTTTCATGTGTAGCCATGTTTACAGGATCTTCAAAAGTGATACCTTATGATAAGTTTCTTTTTCTGTGTGACTTATTTCACTTAGGATCATCGTACCTGAATCCACTTATTTTGCTGCTCCTGGTCTTATGACATAGATTTCGTGGCTGAGGGTTATTCCATCATATGTTATACCACAATTTTTTGAACCATTTTTATATTTCCTGGGATATTTAAGGTGTACCCAAGTTGAGGTTCTTGTAAGCAGTGCAGCCCTGAATTTGGGGGTGGCTGTGTCTTATTGATTTTCAGTTTTCCCAAGGTACATTCCCTAGACTGGAAGTGGCCTTGGCTCTGTAGCTCTGTTGTTTACTTGTTTTAGGGAACATAATGCACTCCTCCAGAGAGGCAGTAGGCAATTTACATCCCGCCCATCATCATAAAAATGATCCCTGTTCTCCAGGGACTAACTTGCCTTTCTGGTTTTTACACATTTTGTGTATGTCACTTTTGACCGGTGGGAAGTGATAATTCTTAGTAGTGCAGATTTGCCTTGCCCGCATGATTCCTTGGCCAAAAAGGGCATATGCGTTTTCTCCTGAATATATTCAAGAGAAAACGTATACACACATTTTGGCCAAGTGAATCATTGTGGAAGTTGTGCCCCTCTTCCTGTGCTTTAAAGGTAATTCCAACATACCTCATGAAATCTGTTTCCTGCTATTCTGCCTCTCTTTCAAGTCAACCTCGTTGCCTTCCCTCAACAGATTTTTGGACGATAGTTGTCCTTTATTACTCTGCCAGTTTCTGAATTGCTGTGCCCCCGAGCTCCATTTTTCAACTCGTTTTTTGTGAGCTGAACGGAAGTCCAAAATTTTGGTTCAGGAACTATCCTGGTTCCCGGTGGGTGGCTGAGACTTTGGTTAATTCTTCTTCCTCCCTGGAACTTAGAGTGACATGTGCCCGTGCATATGCCTAACAGCTACTCTCTCATTGGTTCTCCCTATTCCCTTTCATACTCTGCCAAATTGGCAACCTGTGCGAACCAGGAGGTTAAACGTGCTGTATCTGCAAGTTGGGAGATTGATAGTAAAGGAGTTGGAAAGTGAAAGCGGAGCACCAGGAGAGGGACAATTCGTTGAGATTTAGGAATCTTTCGTATTAACACTGTGTCCATTCTCTAGGGTTCCCGTACATGTTATACATGTAGTAATATTCCCTTCCACCTGGAGAGTTAGGACCCATGGAATGGGTTCCATGAATTATTGCTTTAAGGGGTATGCAGTTGCTAACCCAATCTCACCAAACCTCTCTGTCCCAAGTGTTGAGCATTATGCCACTTCCAGCTGTCATTGTAGATAGGGTCATTCCAGGTTTCATCAGTGACCCTGAAGGAATAGTAAAGAATTTCCCTGTTTTTTTCTTTTGCTGTTGAAATTCCTTTTTATAGTGGGTTTGAGCTTATTCTCGCTGCCATGTTTTATGCCAGTCTAGACACATTTGATAACCTTGCGGAGACATATCAGTACATAGGTTTTAAGATTCTTACTAGTCAGATATATTCCTCTGCGGGAAATATGGGGTTTTGAGTCCCTTTCACTGAGGAAGGAGTAGGGCTTGTCTATTCCATAGTTGGTATTTGGAAGGCTACCTGTGCTTATATCAAACTCTGGTTTTAAGCATCACCCCACCTCTCCTTCCCCCTTAAGCAGGCATAAGAGTGTTTTCTAAATGTCAGACTCTGTTCTCTTTCCTAACTCAGTTCATGTGTAGCCATGTTTACAGGATCTTCATAAGTGATATCTTATGATAAGTTTCTTTTTCTGTGTGACTTATTTCACTTAGAATCACCGTACATGAATCCACTGATTTTGCTGCTACTGTTCTTATGACATTGATTTCATGGCTGAGGGATATTCCATCGTACGTAAGTACCACAATTTTTTGAACCATTTTTATATTTCCTGGGATATTTAACCTGTACTCAAGTTGAGGTTCTTGTAGGCAGTGTAGCCCTGACTTTGGGGGTTGCTTTGTCTTACTGATTTTCAGTTTTCCCAATGTATATTCCCTAGACTGGAAGTGCATTTGGATCTGTAGCTCTGTAGTTTACTTGTTTTAGGGAACACAATGCACTCCTCCAGGCAGGCAGTTGGCAATTTACATCCCGCCCATCAGCTTAACAAGGCTCCCTGTTCTCCAGGGCCTGTCTTGCCTTTCTGGTTTTTACACATATTGTGGATGTCCCTTTTGACAGGTGGGAAGTGATACTTCATTGTTGTGCAGATTTGCATTGTCAGATTGCTTGCTTGGCCAGAAAGGGCGTATACGTTTTCTCCTGAATATATTCAGGAGAAAACGCATACACTCTTTTTGGCAAAGTGCATCATTTTCGAACTTCTGCCCCTCTTCCTGTGCTTTAACGGCGATTCCAATGTACCTTTTCAAGTTTGTTTCCTGCTATTCTCCCTCGCTTTCAAGTGTGCCTCGTTGCCTTCCCTCAACATATTTTTGGACGATAGTTGTCCTTTATTACTCTGCCAGTTTGTGAATTGCTGTGCCCCTGAGCTCCATTTTTCAACTCGTTTTTGTGAGCTGAACGCAAGTCCAAAATTTTGGTTCAGGAACTATACTGGTTCCCGGTGGGTGGCTGAGTCTTTGGTTAATTCTTCTTCCTGCCAGTAAATTAGAGTGACGTGTGCCGGTCCAAATGCCTAACAGCTACTCTCTCATTGGTTCTCCCTCTACCCTTTCATCCTCTGCCAAATTGGCAACGTGTGCGAACCAGGAGGTTAAAGGGGCTGTCTCTCCAAGTTGGGAGATTTATAGTAAAGCAGTTGGAAAGTCAAACCAGAGCACCAGGAGAGGCACGTTTCATTGAGTTTAAGAAACCATTCATATTCACAGTGTGTCCATCCTCTAGGTTTCCCGTACATGTAATAGCTGTAGTAATATTCCCTTCAACCTGCAGAGTTGGGACCCATGGAATGGGTGCCACACCTTATTGCTTTAAAGGGTCTGCATTTGCTCACCCAAACTCACCAATTCTCTCAGTCCCAAGTGTCCAGCCTTATGCCATATACAGCTGTCATTGTACACAGGGTCATTCCAGGTTTCATCATAGAACGTGAAGGAATTGTAAAGAATTTCCCTGTTTTCTTGTTTTATTTTTGAAATTACTTTTTATAGTGGGTTTGAACTGATTCTCGCTGCCATGTTTATGCCAGTCTAGACACACTTGATTCCCTTACACAGACATATCAATACATAGTTTTTCAGATTCTCAATAGTCAGATATATTCCTCCGTGGGAAATAAGGGGTTTTGAGTACCTTTCCCTGAGGAAGGTGTAGGTCTTGTCTATTCCATAGTTGGTTTTTGGAACGGTACCTGTGCTTCTATCAAACTGTGGTTTTTATGCATCACCCCACCTCTCCTTCCCCCTTAAGCAGGCATAAGAGTGTTTTCTAAATGTGAGGCTCTTTTCTCTTTCCTCAGTCAGTTCAAGTGTAGCCATGTTTACAGGATCTTCATAAGTGATATCTTATGATAAGTCTCTTTTTCTGTGTGACTTATTTCACTTAGAATCATCGTACCTGAATCCACTCATTTTGCTTCTACTGGTTTTATGACATAGATTTCATGGCTGAGGCATATTCCATCGTATGTAAGTATCACAATTTTTTGAACCATTTTTTATTTCCTGGGATATTTAAGGTGTACCGAAGTTGAGGATCTTGTAAGCAGTGCAGCCCTAATTTTTGAGGTGGCTCTGTCTTATTGATTTTCAGTTTTCCCAAGGTATATTCCCTAGACTGGAAGCACACTTGTCTCTGTAGCTCTGTAGTTTACTTGTTTTAGGGAACACAATGCACTCCTCCAGAGAGGGAGTTGGCAATTTACATCCCGCCCATCAGCATAACAAGGCTCCCTGTTCATCAGGGCCTGTCTTGCCTTTCTGGTTTTTACCCATTTTTTGGATGTCCCTTTTGACTGGTGGGAAGGGATACTTCTTTGTAGTGAAGATTTTCTTTGCCCGCTTGCTTCCTTGGCCAAAAAGGGCATATGTGTTTTCTCCTGAATATATTCAGGAGAAAACGCATACACCCATTTTGGCCAAGTGCATCATTGTCGAAGTTGTGCCCCTCTTCCTGTGCTTTAAGGGCAATTCCAACATACCTCATGAAATCTGTTTCCTGCTATTCTGCCTCTCTTTCAAGTCCACCTCGTTGCCTTCCCTCAACAGATTTTTGGACGATAGTTGTCCTTTATTACTCTGCCAGTTTTTGAATTGCTGTGCCCCTGAGCTCCATTTTTCAATTCGCGTTTTTGTGAGCCGACCACAAATCCACAATTTTGCTTCAGGACCTATACTTGTTGTGGGGGGGGGCAGGATGAGACTTTGGTTTATTCCTCTTCGTGACGGGAAATTAGTGTGACATGTGGCTGTCCAAATGCCTATAGCTACTCTCTCATTGCTTCTCTCTCTTCCCTTATATCTTCTGCACAATTTGCCGACTGTGTGAATCATGAGGTTTTAGGGGCTGACTCTCCAAGTTGGGAGATTGATAGTAAAGCAGTTGGAATGTCAGACTGGAGCACAAGGAGAGAAAAAAGTAGTAGAGCTTTAGAAACCTTTCACCATCAGAGTGTTTCCATTCTCTACGTTCCCATACATGTTATAACTGTAGTGATATTCCTTTCTACCTGGAGAGTTGGGAACCTTGGAATGGGTGACAGGCATTATTTCTTTAAAGGGTCTGCATTTTTTCACCCAATCTCACCAGTCCTCTCAGCCCCAAGTGACCAGCCTTATGCCACATCCAGCTGTCATTGTAGATAGTGTCATTCCAGGTTTCATCAGAAACCCTGAAGGAATTGTGTGAGAATTTTACTGTTTTTATGTTTTGTTTTAAAATTCATTTTTATAGTGGCTTTGAGCTGATTCTCACTGCCATGATTATGTCGTTCTAGACACACTTGGTTCCCTTATGGAGACATATCAATACATAGGTTTTAAAATTCTTACTAGTCAGATATATTTCTCTGTGGGGAATAGGGATGTTGAGTTCCATTCACTGAGGAAGGAGTAGGGCTTGTCTCTTCTCTTTTTGGATTATGGAACGGTTTCTGTGCTAATATCAAACTTTTGTTTTGTGCCTCTCCCCACCTCTCTTTCCCCTTAAGTAAGCATAAGAGTGTTTTCTAAATCTGAGAATCTGTTCTCTTCCCTAATTCAGTTCATATGTAGCCATGTTTACATTCCCTTCATAAGTGATATCTTTTGTCAGAATGCACCATGGCCCTTGTCATAATCATGCTCCATGACCCCTGTCATCACAATGCTCCATGCCCTGGTTATCACAATGCTCTATGTCCCTTGTCATCACAATTCTCCACGTCCTTGTCATCACAATGCTACATGACACTTCTCATCAAAATGTTACATACTCTTGTCATCACAATTCTCCATGCACTTCTCATTGCAATGCTCCATGCACTTGTCATCACAATGCTCCATGCACTTGTCATAACAATGCTTCATGCTCTTATCATCACAATGCTCCATGACCCCTCTCATCACAATGCTCCCTGACACCTGTCATCACAATGCTTCATGCCACTTGTCTTTACAGTGATCCATGATGCTCGACATCACAATTACCCGAGGTCTTCTCATCACAGTGCTCCACGTTTTGCCATCACCATGCTCCATGCCTTGTCATCTCAAAGCTCAATGTCCCTTGTCCTCACAATTGTCCACGTCCTTGTCATTACAATGCTCCATGGCACTTCACATCACAATGTCATATGCTCTTGTCATCACAATACTCCATGCACTTGTCATCGCGATCCTCCATGACCCCTGTCATAGGAAGCTCCATGTGCTTGTCATCACAATGTTTCACGACCTGGACATTGAAATTATCAATGGCCCTTGATATCACAATTCTCCATGCCCTTGTCATCACAATGCTCCTTTACTTTGTCACAACAATCCTCCATGACACTTGGCATCACAATGCTCAATGATATTGTCATCAAACTGGAACATGACATATTTCATCACAATGCTCCCTGACAACTTTCTTCACAATAATCTATGACCTTGTCATCACAGAACCCCATGCCCTTGTCGTCACAATGTGCCATGCCCACTCTTATCACAATAATCCATGAAACTTGTCAGAACAATGCTCCATGCCAATTTTCATCACAATGCCCAATGAACGCTGTCATCACAATGCACCATGCCCATCATCATAATGCTTCATGCTATTGTCATCACAATGAAAGCAAAATGCTCCATGACCTCTGTCATCACAATCCTCCACACCCTTGTGATCACAATGTTCAATAACACTTGTCATCACAATGCCCCATGACGCTGGTCATCACTATTACCACGTTCTTCTCATCACAATGCACCATGATTTTTGTCATCACAATGCTCATTACACTTGTCGGCACAATGCTCCCTGACTATTGCCATCAGTATGCACCTTGAACTCTTTCATGACAAAGCTCCATGCCTTTTTCATCACAATGATCCATGCCCTTTTCATCACAATGCTCCAAGTACCCTGTGATCACAGTGCTCCTTGCACTTGTCATCACAAATCTCCATGGCGCATGTCATCAGAATGCTCCATGGCCTTCTCATCATAATGCTCCATGCCCTTGTCATCACAAAGCTCCAAGACACCTGTAATCACAATGTTCCCTGCTCCTTTTCATCCGAATGCTCCATGAGACTAGTCATCACAAGGTTCCATGGTCTTCACATCACAGTGCTCCAGGACGTTGTCATCACAGTGCTCCATTCCCTTGTCATCACAATACTCCATGACCCCTGTCATCAAAATACTCCATGAACATTTTCACCCCAGTGGTCCATGACCCTTCTCATCACAATGATGCATGCCCATGTCATCCCAATGCTCCATGACACCTGTATTCACAATGCTCCATGACGCTTGTCATCACATTGCTCCATGATACTTGTCATCAAAATACTCCATGCGTTTGTCAGCAAAATGCTACATGACCTTATCATTACAATGCTCTATGCGCTTGTCATCACCTTACTCCATTACCATTGCCATCACAATCCTCCATGAAACTTGGGATCACATTGCTTCGTGCCCTTGTCATTAAAATGTTCCATGCTCCTTGAAATCAAAATGAGCCAAGACCTCTGTCATCACAATGCTCCAATCCCTTGTGATCACAATGTTCCATAACACTTGTCATCACAACGCTCCATGATGTGTGTCATCACAATACTCCATGCCCTTTTCATCACTATGCTCCATGACATTTGTCATCACAATACTCCATTAAATTTGGCATCACAATACTACCTAGCATTGTCATCGCAATGGACCATGACATATGTCATCACAATGCTCCCTGACACCTGTCTTCACAATACTCCATGACCTTCTCTTCACAATGATCCATGGCCTTGTCATCACAATGCACCATGTCCACTGGCATCACAATAATCTATGAAAGTTGTCAGACCAATGCTGAAAGCCCCTGTCATCACAATACTCCATGCCCTTTTCATCAAAATTCTCCATGACTTGTCATCACAAAGCTCCATGACCCATGACCCATGTATCACAGTGTTCCGTGCCCTCGTCATCGCAATGCTCCATGCCCATACTCATCACAATAATCCATGAAATATTTCAGACAAATGCTCCATGCCCTTCTCATCAAAATGCTCCATTACCACTGTCATAACAATGCTCCATGACCCCTTCCATTACAGTGTTCCACGGCCTTGTCATCACAAGGCTCCATGACACTTGTCATCACAATGCTCAAGAACCCTGTATTCACAATGCTCCATGCCCTCGTCATCACAAAGCTGCATGACACATGTCATCAGAATGCTCCATGGCCTTCTCATGACCATGATCCATGCCCTTGTCATCACAATGCTCCAAGACCGCTGTAATCACAATGCCCCATGCCCATATTCAACAGAATGCCCCAAGAAATTTCTCATCAAAAGTCTCCATGGTCTTCTCATCACAATGCTCCAGGAACTTGTCATCCCCATGTTCCATTCCCTTGTCATCACAATGCTCCATGACCACTGTCATCACAATACTCAATGAATATATTCAGCCAAATGCTTAATGACATAATCATCACAATGCTCCATGACCAATATCATCCCTATTCTCCATGACCACTGTCATCACAACACTCCATGACACCTGAAAACACAATGATCCGGGACCCGTGTAATCACAGTGCTCCATTCCCTAGTCATCACAATGCTCCCTGACCACTGTCATCACAATACTCCATGAATATTTTCAGCCCAATGCCTCATGACCCCGGCCATCAAAATGTTCAACGGCCTTGTCATCACAAAGCTCCATGACACTGGTCATCACAATGCTCAAGACACCTGTAATCACAATGCTCCATGCCCTTGTCATCCCATTGCTCCATGACACCTATATTCACAATGATCCATGACACTTGTCATCACAGTGCTCCATGACACCTGTCATCACAATGCTCCCGGCCCTTCTCATCAAAATGCACCACACCCTTCTCATCAAAATGCTCCATGACCATTGTCATCACAAAGATACATGACCCTTGTCATCACGATGCTCCATGTCATTGTCATCAAAATGCTCCATGAAGGCTCTCATCACATTGCTCCATGTTCTTGTCATCACAAAGCTCCATGACACATGTCATCAGAATGCTCCATGGCCTTCTCATCACAATGCTCCAAAGCTTTGCCATGAAAATGCTCCATTACTCCTGTCATAACAATGCTCCATACCTCTGACATCACGATGTTCCATGGCCTTGTCATCACAAGGCTCCATGACCCTTCTCATCACAATGATCCAAGACCCCGGTAATCACAATGCTCCATTCCACTTTTGATCTCAATGATCCATGAAACCTGTCATCACAATGCACCATGCCCATCATCATAATGCTTCATGCTATTGTCATCACAATGAAATCAATATGCTCCGTGACCTCTGTCATAATAATGCTCCAAACCCTTGTGATCACAGTATTCCATAACACTTGTCATCACAATCCCCATTGTGCTCGTCATCACAGTTATCCATGGTCTTCTCATCACAATGCTCCATGACCTTTGTAATCCCAATGCTCAATAAACTTTCATGAAAATGCTCCCTGACACTTGTTGTCTGTATGCTCATTCAAAACTGTCATGACAAGGCTCCATGCCTTTTTCATCACAATGATCCATGCTCTTTTCATCACAATGCTCCAAGTCCCCTGTAATCACAATGCTCCATGCCCTTGTCATCACAAAGCTCAAAGACACATGTCATTACAATGCTCCTTGGCCTTCTCCTCACAATGCTCCATGCCCATGTCATCACAATGTTCCAAGAACCCTGTAATCACAATCGTCCATGTCCCTTTTCATCAGTATGCTCCTTGAGATTTGTCATCACAAGGATCCATGGTTTTCTCATCACAATGCTACAGGACATTGTCATCACAATGCTTCATGACATTGTCATGAAAATTCTCAATGGCCCTTGTCATCATAATGCTCCAAGCCCTAGTCATCACAATGGTCCATTATATTTGTCATCACAATCCTCCATTATATTTGGCATCACAATGCTCCCTGCCATTGTCATCGCATTGGACCATGACATATGTCATCACAATGCTCCCTGACAACTTTCTTCAAAATACTCCATGAAATTCTCATCACAATGCTCCATGCCCCTGTCATCACAATGCTCCATGCCCTTGTCATCACAAAGCACCATGTCCACTGTCATCACAATAATCTATGAAACTCGTAGACCAATGCTCCATGACCCTGACCTCACAATGCTCCATGTCCTTGTCATCACAATGCTCCATGACCCCTGTCATCACGATGCTCCGTGACTCCAGGCATCACAATGCTTCATAACATTTGTCATCACAGTGATCCATGCCCGCGTTATCACAAGGCTATGTGACCTTTGTAAGAACAATGCTCCATGAACGTTTCATCAAAATGCTCCGTGACCATTGTCATCACAGTGCTCCAAGCCTTTGTCAGAAAAATGCTCCATGACCCTTGTCATTACAATGTGTCAAGCGCTTTTCATCACAACGGTCCAGAAATTTTTCATCACAATGCTCCATATACCTTGTAATCACAATGCTCCATGCCCTTCTCATACAATGGTCCATTACCCCTGTGATAACAATGCTCCATGAACCCTGCCATCACAATGTTCCACGGCCTTGTCATCACAAGGCTCCATGACACTTGTCATCACAATGCTCCAAGACCCCTGTTATCACAATGCTCCATGCCCTTGTCATCACAAAGCTCCATGACACATGTCATCAGAATGTTCCATGACATTCTCATAAAAATCCTCCATGCCCTTGTCATCACAATGCTCCAAGACCCCAGTAATCACAATGTTCCCTGCCCCTTTTCATCTCAATGCTCCATGATACCTGTCATCACAATGAATCGTGCCCATAATCCTAATGCTTCAGGCTATTGTCAGCACAATGAAATAAAAATACTCCATGAACTGTGCCATCACAGTGCTCCATGACCCCTGTCATCACAATACTCCATGAACATTTTCAGCCCAATGCTCCATGGCCCTTGTCATCACAATGATCCATGCCTTTGTCATCCCAATGCTCCATGACCCCTGTATACACAATGCTCCGTGACGCTTGTCAGCACAGTGCCCCATGCACCTGTCTTCACAATTCTCCATGCCTTTGACAGCAAAATGCAACATGACCTTGTCATGACAATGCTCTATGTGCTTGTCATCACAATACTCCATTACCATTCTCATCACAATCCTCCATGAACCTTCGGTTCACATTGCTTCATGCTCTTGTCATCACAAAGCTCCATGCTCCTTAAAAACAAAATGATCCATGACCTCTGTTATCACAATGCTCCAAACACTTGTGATCACAAAGTTCCATAACACTTGGCGTCACAATGCTCCATGATGCCTGTCATCACAATACTCCATTCCCTTTTCATCACAATGCTCCATGATCGTTGTCATCACAATTCTAAATACACTTGTCATCACAATGCTCCCTGACACTTGTCTTCAGAATGCCCCTTGAACCCTGTCACGAAAAGGCTCCATGCCTTTTTCATCACAATGCACGATGCCATTTTCATCACAATGCTCCATGCCATTGTCATCAAAATACTCCATAAGCTTGTCATCAGAATGCTCCATGACCCTTGTCATCAAAATTCTCCATGCACTTGTCAGCACAATGCTCCCTGACCCTTGTCATCACAATGCTCCAAGCCATTGTCATCACAATGCTCCATTACCTTTGTCATCAGAATCCTCCATGACATTTGGCATCACAATGCTCCATGCCTTTGTCATCACAATGGGCCATTACATATGTCACCACAATGCTCCCTGACACCTGTCTTCAAAATACTGCATGACCTGGTCATCACAATGCTCCATGCCCTTGCCATCACAGTGCGCCCTTCCAAATGTCATCGCAATAATCCATGAAACTTATTAGACCAATGCTCCATGCCCTTGTCATCACAATGCTACATGCACTTGTTACCACAGTGCTCCATGACCCCTGTCATCACAGTGCTCCGTGAATCCAGTCATCAAAATGCTTCATGAACTTTGTCATCACAATGGTCCATACCCTCGTCATCAACAGTCTCTGTGACCATTTTAATCACAATGCTCCATGAACTTTTCATCACAATGCTCTTTGACCCTTGTCATCACAATGCTCTAAGCCTTTCTCAGCACAATTCTCCATGACACTTGTCATCACAGTGCTCCATGTGCTTGTCAGCACAATGCTCCATGACACATGTCATCACAATGCACCATTCGCTTGTCATCAAAGTGCTCCACAATCTTATCATCACAATGCTCCATAAACCTTGTCATCACAATGCTCAATGCACTTCTCATCAAAATGCTCTCTCACCACTGATATCACAATATTACATCACTATTCGTCACAATACTCCCTCATCCCTGTCATCACAATGTTCCATGACTCCTGTCATCACAATGCTATATGCATTATCATCACAATGTTTGATGACTCCTGACATCACAATGTTTCATAACCCCTGTCATCAAAATGCTCCATGACCCGTTTCATCAAAATGCTCCATGACCCCTGACAACACAATGTTCCATAACACCTGCCATCAAAATGTTCCATGACACTTTACAACAAATTGCTCCATGACCCTGTCATCACAATGGTCCCTGCCCTTCTCATCAGAATGCACAACACCCTTGACATCAAAATGCTCCATGACCTTTGTCATCACAAAGATCCATGACACTTGTCATCACAATGCTCCAAGACCCATGTAATCACAATGCTCCATTCCCTTGTCATCACAAAGCTCCATGACACATGTCATCAGAATGTTCCATGACATTCTCATAAAAATGCTCCATGCCCTTGTCATCACAATGCTCCAAGACCCCAGTAATCACAATGTTCCCTGCCTCTTTTCATCTCAATGCTCCATGATACCTGTCATCACAATGAATCGTGCCCATAATCCTAATGCTTCAGGCTATTGTCAGCACAATGAAATAAAAATTCTCCATGAACTCTGCCATCACAGTGCTCCATGACCCCTGTCATCACAATACTCCATGAACATTTTCAGCCCAATGCTCCATGGCCCTTGTCATCACAATGATCCATGCCTTTGTCATCCCAATGCTCCATGACCCCTGTATACACAATGCTCCGTGACGCTTGTCAGCACAGTGCTCCATGCACCTGTCTTCACAATTCTCCATGCCTTTGACAGCAAAATGCAACATGACCTTGTCATGACAATGCTTTATGTGCTTGTCATCACAATACTCCATTACCATTCTCATCACAATCCTCCATGAACCTTCGGTTCACATTGCTTCATGCTCTTGTCATCACAAAGCTCCATGCTCCTTAAAAACAAAATGATCCATGACCTCTGTTATCACAATGCTCCAAACACTTGTGATCACAAAGTTCCATAACACTTGGCGTCACAACGCTCCATGATGCCTGTCATCACAATACTCCATTCCCTTTTCATCACAATGCTCCATGATCTTTGTCATCACAATTCTAAATACACTTGTCATCACAATGCTCCCTGACACTTGTCTTCAGAATGCCCCTTGAACCCTGTCACGAAAAGGCTCCATGCCTTTTTCATCACAATGCACGATGCCATTTTCATCACAATGCTCCATGCCATTGTCATCAAAATACTCCATAAGCTTGTCATCAGAATGCTCCATGACCCTTGTCATCAAAATTCTCCATGCACTTGTCAGCACAATGCTCCCTGACCCTTGTCATCACAATGCTCCAAGCCATTGTCATCACAATGCTCCATTACCTTTGTCATCAGAATCCTCCATGACATTTGGCATCACAATGCTCCATGCCTTTGTCATCACAATGGGCCATTACATATGTCACCACAATGCTCCCTGACACCTGTCTTCACAATAATGCATGACCTGGTCATCACAATGCTCCATGCCCTTGCCATCACAGTGCGCCCTTCCAACTGTCATCGCAATAATCCATGAAACTTATTAGACCAATGCTCCATGCCCTTGTCATCACAATGCTACATGCACTTGTTACCACAGTGCTCCATGACCCCTGTCATCACAGTGCTCCGTGAATCCAGTCATCAAAATGCTTCATGAACTTTGTCATCACAATGGTCCATACCCTCGTCATCAACAGTCTCTGTGACCATTTTAATCACAATGCTCCATGAACTTTTCATCACAATGCTCTTTGACCCTTGTCATCACAATGCTCTATGCCTTTCTCAGCACAATTCTCCATGACACTTGTCATCACTGTGCTCCATGTGCTTGTCAGCACAATGCTCCATGACACATGTCATCACAATGCACCATTCGCTTGTCATTAAAGTGCTCCACAATCTTATCATCACAATGCTCCATAAACCTTGTCATCACAATGCTCAATGCACTTCTCATCAAAATGCTCTCTCACCACTGATATCACAATATTACATCACTATTCGACACAATACTCCCTCATTCCTGTCATCACAATGTTCCATGACTCCTGTCATCACAATGCTACATGCATTATCATCACAATGTTCGATGACTCCTGACGTCACAATGTTTCATAACCCCTGTCATCAAAATGCTCCATGACCCGTTTCATCAAAATGCTCCATGACCCCTGACAACACAATGTTCCATAACACCTGCCATCAAAATGTTCCATGACACTTTACAACAAATTGCTCCATGACCCTGTCATCACAATGCTCCCTGCCCTTCTCATCAGAATGCACAACACCCTTGACATCAAAATGCTCCATGACCTTTGTCATCACAAAGATCCATGACACTTGGCATCACAATGCTCCATGTCATTGTCATCACGATGCTCCATGAACGCTCTCAGTACATTGGTCCATGCCCTTGTCATCACAAAGCTCCATGACACATGTCATCAGAATGCTCCTTGGCCTTCTCATCACAATGATCCACGCCCTTGCCGTCAAAATGCTCCATTACCCCTCTCATAAAAATGCTCCTTGACCTCTGCCATCACGATGGTCCATGGCCTTGTCATCACAAGGCTCCATGACCCTTCTCATCACAATGCTCCAAGATCCCGGTAATCACAATGCTCCATGCTCCTTTTCATCTCAGTGATCCATGAACCCTATCATCACAATGCAGCATGTCCATCATCATAATGCTTCATGCTATTGTCATCACAATGAAATCAAAATGCTCCATGACCTCTGTCAAAAAAATGCTCAAAACCCTTGTGATCACAATATTCCATAACACTTTTCATCACAATGCCCCATGACCCTCTTCATCACAATTATCCATTGTCTTCTCATCACAGTGTTCCATGACTTTTGTCATCACAATGCTCAATACACTTGTCATCAAAATGCTCCTTGACACTTGTTGTCTGTATGCTCCTTGAAACCTGTCATGACAATGCTCCATGCCATTTTCATCACAATGATCCATGCCCTTTTCATCATAATGCTCCAAGACCCCTGTAATCACAATGCTCCATGCCCTTGTCATCACACAGCTCAGTGACGCATGTCATTAGAATGCTCCTTGGCCTTCTCCTCACAATGCTCCATGCCCATGTCATCACAATATTCCAAGACCCCTGTAATCACAATGGTCCATGTTCCTTTTCATCAGTATGATCCATGAGATTTGTCATCACAAGGCTCCATGGTTTTCTCATCACAATGCTCCATGAGCTTGTCATCACAATGCTTCATGACCTGTCATAAAAATTCTCAATGGCCCTTTTCATCATAATGTTCCAAACCCTAGTCATCACAATGCTTCATTATATTTGTCATCACAATCCTACATTACATTTGGCATCACAATTCTCCCTGCCATTGTCATCGCAATGGACCATGACATATGTCATCACAATGCTCCCTGACACCTTTCTTCAAAATACTCCATGAACTTTTCATCACAGTGCTCCATGCCCTTGTCATCAAAATGCTCCATGACCCGTGTCATCACATTGCTCCATGACTCCAGTCATCCCAATGCTTCATAACATTTGTCATCACAATGGTCCATGCCCACATCATCACAAGGATCTGTGACCGTTGTAACCACAATTCTCCATGAACTTTTCATCACAATGCTCCGTGACACTTGTCATCACAATGCTCCATGCCTTTGTCAGAAAAATGCTCTATGACCCTTGTCATCACAATGTGCCACGCGCTTTTAATAACAACTTTGCACAAATTTGTCATCACAATGCTCCATAATCATTGAAATCACAATGCTCCTTTCCCTTCTCATCACAATGCTCCATTACACCATCATAACAATTATCCATGACTCCTGCCATCACAATGTTCCATGCCCTTGTCATCACAATGCTCCATGACACCTGTCATCCCAATTTTCCGTGACTCCAGGCATCACAAAGCGTCATAACATTTGTCATCACAGTGGTTGATGCCCGCGTCATCACAAGGCTCTATGACCTTTGTAACGACAATGCTCCATGATCTTCTCATCACAATGCTCCATGACCCTTGTCATCACAGTGCTACATGCCTTTGTAAGAAAAATGCTCCAAGACCCCTGTCATGACCCTTGTCATCATAATTCTTCATGCACTGTCAGCACCATGCTCCCTGACCCTTTTCATCACAGTGCTCCAAGCCATTGTCATCACAATGCTCCATTACCTTTGTCATCAGAATCCTCCATGACACCTGTCTTCAAAATACTGCATGACCTGGTCATCACAATGCTCCTTCCCCTGTCATCAAAATGCGCCATTCCAACTGTCATCTTAATAATCCATGAAACTTATTTGACCAATGTTCCATGACCTTGTCATCACAATGCTCCTTGCCCTTGTTATCACAATGATCCATGAGCACTGTCATCACAATGTTCCCTGACACCAGTCATCACAATGCTTCATGACCTTTCTCATCACAATGGTCCATGCCCTCATCATCAACAGTCTCTGTGACCATTTTAACCACAATGCTCCATGAACTTTTCATCACAATGCTCTTGCACACTTTTCATCACAATGCTCTATGCCTTTCTCAGCACAATGCTCCATGACACTAGTCATCACAATGCACCATTCGCTTGTCATCACTGTGCTCCACAAACTTTTTTTTTTTTTCATTTTTTTTAAGTTTATTTATTTATTTTTTTAATTAGTTTCTGCTTTATAACAAAGTGAATCAGTCATACATATACATCTGTTCCCACATCCCTTCCCTCATGCATCTCCCTCCCTCCCACCCTCCCCATCCCACCGCTCCAGGCGGTCACAAAGCACCGAGCTGATCTCCCTGTGCTCTGGGGCTGCTTCCCACTATCTATCTACCTTACGTTTGGTAGTGTATACACGTCCATGCCTCTCTTTCGCCTTGTCACAGCCCACCCTTCCCCCTCCCCATATCCTCAAGTCCATTCTCAAGTAGGTCTGCGTCTTCATTCCCGTTTTGCCCCTAGGTTCTTCATGACATTTTTTTTTTTTAAATTCCGTATATATGTGTTAGCATACGGTATTTGTCTTTCTCTTTCTGACTAACTTCACTCTGTATGACAGACTCTAGGTCTATCCACCTCATTACAAATAGCTCAGTTTCGTTTCTTTTTATGGCTGAGTAATATTCCATTGTATATATGTGCCACATCTTCTTTATCCATTCATCCGATGATGGACACTTAGGTTGTTTCCAGCTCCGGGCTATTGTGAATAGAGCTGCAATGAACATTTTGGTACATGTCTCTTTTTGAATTATGGTTTTCTCAGGGTATATGCCCAGTAGTGGGATTGCTGGGTCATATGGTAGTTCTATTTGTAGTTTTTTAAGGAACCTGCATACCGTTCTCCATAGTGGCTGTACCAATTCACATTCCCACCAGCAGTGCAAGAGTGTTCCCTTTTCTCCACACCCTCTCCAGCATTTATTGTTTCTAGATTTCTTGATGATGGCCATTCTGACTGGTGTGAGATGATATCTCATTGTAGTTTTGATTTGCATTTCTCCAATGATTAATGATGTTGAGCATTCTTTCATGTGTTTGTTGGCAGTCTGTATATCTTCTTTGGAGAAATGCTTATTTAAGTCTTCTGCACATTTTTGGATAGGGTTGTCTGTTTTTTTGCTATTGAGCTGCATGAGCTGTTTATAAATTTTGGAGATTAATCCTTTGTCAGTTGCTTCATTTGCAAATATTTTCTCCCATTCTGAGGGTTGTCTTTTGGTCTTCTTTATGGTTTCCTTTGCTGTGCAAAAGCTTTGAAGTTTCATTAGGTCCCATTTGTTTATCTTTGTTTTTATTTCCATTTCTCTAGGAGGTGGGTCCAAAAGGATCTTGCTGTGATTTATGTCATAGAGTGTTCTACCTATGTTTTCCTCTAAGAGTTTGATAGTTTCTGGCCTTACATTTAAGTCTTTAATCCATTTTGAGCTTATTTTTGTGTATGGTGCTAGGGAATGATCTAATCTCAAACTTTTACATGTCCCTGTCCAGTTTTCCCAGCACCACTTATTGAAGAGGCTGTCCTTTCTCCACTGTACATTCCTGCCTCCTTTATCAAAGATAAGTTGGCCATATGTGCGTGGGTTTATCTCTGGGCTTTCTATCCTGATCCACTGATCTATCTTTCTGTTTTTATGCCAGTACCAGACTGTCTTAATTACTGTAGTTTTGTAGTATAGTCTGAAGTCAGGGAGCCTGATTCCTCCAGCTCCGTATTTCGTTCTCAAGATTGCTTTAGCTATTCGGGGCCTTTTGTTTTTCCAAACAAATTTTGAAATTTTTTGTTCTAGTTCTGTGAAAAATGCCATTGGTAGTTTGATAGGGATTGCATTGAATCTGTAGATTGCTTTCGGTAGTAGAGTCATTTTCACAATATTGATTCTTCCAATCCAGGAGCATGGTATATCTCTCCATCTATTTGTATCATCTTTAATTTCTTTCATCAGTGTCTTATAGTTTTCTGCATACAGGTCTTTTGTCTCCTTAGGTAGGTTTATTACTAGATATTTTATTCTTTTTGTTGCGATGGTAAATGGGAGTGTTTTCCTGATTTCATTTTCAGATTTTTCATCATTAGTGTACAGGAATGCCAGAGATTTCTGTACATTAATTTTATATCCTGCTACTTTACCAAATTCATTGATTAGCTCTAGTAGTTTTTCGGTAGCATCTTTAGGATTCTCTATGTATAGTATCATGTCATCTGCAAACAGTGACAGCTTTACTTCTTCTTTTCCAATTTGGATTCCTTTTATTTCCTTTTCTTCTCTGATTGCTGTGGCTAAAACTTCCAAAACTATGTTGAATAAGAGTGGTGAGAGTGGGCAGCCTTGTCTTGTTCCTGATCTTAGTGGAAATGGTTTCAGTTTTTCACCATTGAGGACAATGTTGGCTGTGGGTTTGTCATATATGGCCTTTATTATGTTGAGGAAAGATCCCTCTATACCTACTTTCTGCAGGGTTTTTATCATAAATGGGTGTTGAATTTTGTCGAAAGCTTTCTCTGCATCTATTGAGATGATCATATGGTTTTTCTCCTTCAATTTGTTAATATGGTGTATCGCGTTGATTGATTTGCGTATATTGAAGAATCCTTGCATTCCTGGGATAAACCCCACTTGATCATGGTGTATGATCCTTTTAATGTGCTCTTGGATTCTGTTTGCTAGTATTTTGTTGAGGATTTTTGCATCTATGTTCATCAGTGATATTGGCCTGTAGTTTTCTTTCTTTGTGACATCCTTGCCTGGTTTTGGTATCAAGGTGATGTCGGCCTCGTAGAATGAGTTTGGGAGTGTTCCTCCCTCTGCTATATTTTGGAAGAGTTTGAGAAGGATAGGTGTTAGCTCTTCTCTAAATGTTTGATAGAATTCACCTGTGAAGCCATCTGGTCCTGGGCTTTTGTTTGATGGAAGATTTTTAATCACAGTTTCAATTTCAGTGCTTGTGATTGGTCTATTCATATTTTCTATTTCTTCCTGAGTCAGTCTTGGCAGGTTGTGCATTTCTAAGAATGTGTCCATTTCTTCCAGGTTGTCCATTTTATTGGAATAGAGTTGCTTATAGTAATCTCTCATAATCTTTTGTATTTCTGCAGTGTCCGTTGTTACTTCTCCTTTTTCATTTCTAATTCTATTGATTTGAGTCTTCTCCCTTTTTTTCTTGATGAGTCTGGCTAATGGTTTGTCAATTTTGTTTATCTTCTCAAAGAACCAGCTTTTAGTTTGGTTGATCTTTGCTATCGTTTCCTTCATTTCTTTTTCATTTATTTCTGATCTGATCTTTATGATTTATTTCCTTCTGCTAGCTTTGGGGTATTTTTGTTCTTCTTTCTCTAATTGCTTTAGGTGCAGGGTCAGGTTGTTTACTCGAAATGCTTCCTGTTTCTTAAGGTGGGATTGTATTGCTATAAACTTCCCCCTTAGAACTGCTTTTGCTGCGTCCCATAGGTTTTGGGTCGTCGTGTCTCCATTGTCATTTGTTTCTAGGTATTTTTTAATTTCCTCTTTGATTTCTTCAGTGATCACTTCGTTATTGAGTAGTGTATTGTTTAGCCTCCATGTGTTTGTATTTTTTACACATCTTTTCCTGTAATTGATGTCTAGTCTCATAGCATTGTGGTCGGAGAAGATACTTGATACAATTTCAATTTTCTTAAAATTACCGAGGCTTGATTTGTGACCCAAGATATGATCTATCCTGGAGAGTGTTCCATGAGCACTTGAGAAAAATCTGTATTCTGTTGTTTTTGGATGGAATGTCCTATAAATATCAACTAAGTCCATCTCGTTTAATGTATCATTTAAAGCTTGTGTTTCCTTATTTATTTTCATTTTGGATGATCTGTCCATTGGTGAAAGTGGGGTGTTAAAGTCCCCTACTATGATTGTGTTACTGTCGATTTCCCCTTTTATGGCTGTTAGTATTTGCCTTATGTATTGAGGTGCTCCTATGTTGGGTGCATAAATATTTACAATTGTTATATCTTCTTCTTGGATCGATCCCTTTATCGTTATGTAGTGTCCTTCCTTGTCTCTTCTAATAGTCTTTATTTTAAAGTCTATTTTGTCTGATATAAGAATTGCTACTCCAGCTTTCTTTTGATTTCCATTTGCATGGAATATCTTTTTCCATCCCTTTACTTTCAATCTGTATGTGTCTCTAGGTCTGAAGTGGGTCTCTTGTAGACAGCATATATATGGGTCTTGTTTTTGTATCCATTCAGCCACTCTGTGTCTTTTGGTGGGAGCATTTAGTCCATTTACATTTAAGGTAATTATTGATATGTATGTTCCTATTCCCATTTCCTTAATTGCTTTGGGTTCGTTATTGTAGGTATATTCCTTCTGTTGTGTTTCTTGCCTAGAGAAGTTCCTTTAGCATTTGTTGTAAAGCTGGTTTGGTGGTGCTGAACTCTCTCAGCTTTTGCTTGTCTGTAAAGGTTTTAATTTCTCCATCAAATCTGAATGAGATCCTTGCTGGGTAGAGTAATCTAGGTTGCAGGTTTCTCTCCTTCATCACTTTAATTATGTCCTGCCTCTCCCTTCTGGCTTGTAGGGTTTCTGCTGAGAGATCAGCTGTTAACCTTATGGGGATTCCCTTGTGTGTTATTTGTTGTTTTTGCCTTGCTGCTTTTAATATGATTTCTTTGTGTTTAATTTTTGACAGTTTGATTAATATGTGTCTTGGTGTATTTCTCCTTGGATTTATTCTGTATGGGACTCTCTGTGCCTCCTGGACTTGATTAACTATTTCCTTTCCCATATTGGGGAAATTTTCAACTATAATCTCTTCAAATATTTTCTCAGTCCCTTTCTTTTTCTCTTCTTCTTCTGGAACCCCTATAATTCGAATGTTGGTGCGTTTAATGTTGTCCCAGAGATCTCTGAGACTCTCCTCTGTTCTTTTCTTTCTTTTTTCTTTATTTTGCTCTGCATCAGTTATTTCCACTATTTTATCTTCCACCTCACTTATCCGTTCTTCTGCCTCAGTTATTCTGCTATTGATCCCATCTAGAGTATTTTTCATTTCATTTATTGTGTTTTTAATCGATGCTTGATTCATCTTTAGTTCTTCTATGTCCTTGTTAACTGTTTCTTGCATTTTGTCTATTCTATTTCCAAGATTTTGGATCTGGGAAATAGAATCTTGGATCATCTTTACCATCATTATTCTGAATTCTTTTTCAGGTAGACTGCCTATTACGTCTTCATTTGTTAGGTCTGGTAGGTGTTTATCTTGCTCCTTCACCTGCTGTGTGTTTTTCTGCCTTCTCATTTTGCTTATGTTACTGTGTTTGGGGTCTCCTTTTTGCCGGCTGCAGATTCGTAGTTCCCGTTGTTTTTGGTGTCTGACCCCAGTGGCTAAGGTTGTTTCAGTAGGTTGTGTAGGCTTCCTGGTGGGGGGGACTAATTCCTGTGCTCTGGTGGTTGAGGCTCGATCTTGTCTTTCTGGTGGACAGGTCCACGTCTGGTGGTGTGTTTTGGGGTGCCTATGGCCTTATTATGTTTTTAGGTAGCCTCTCTGCTAATGGGTGGGGTTGTTTTCCTGCCTTGCTAGTTGCTTGGCATAGGGTGACCTGCACTGTAGCTTGCTGGTCGTTGACTGAAGCTGGGTGCTGGTGTTGGGATGGAGATCTCTGGGAGATTTTCGCTGCTTGATATTATGTGGAGCTGGGAGGTCTCTTGTGGACCCGTGTCCTGAAGTTGGCTCTCCCACTTCAGAGGCACAGCACTGGCTCCTGGCTGCAGCACCAAGAGCCTTTCATCCACCCGGCTCAGAGTAACAGGGAGAAAAAGTAGAAAGAAAGAATTAGTAGAAGAAAGAAAGAGAGAGGGAAAGAAAGGAAGAAGGGAAGAAAAGAAGGAAGGAAGGAAGGAAGAAAGAAAGGAGGGAGGGAGGGAGGAAGGATGGAAAGAAAGAAGGAAAGAAAGGAGGGAGGGAGGGAGGAAGGAAAGGAAGAAAGACAGGAGGGAGGGAGGAAGGAAAGAAAAAGAAAGTGGAAAGAAGAAGGGTGGGAGGGAGGAAAGAAAAAGAAAGAAGGAAAGGAGGAGCGGAGGGAGGGAGGGAGGAAGGGAGAGTAGGAAAAAAAGAAAGAGCAGGCAAAGTAAAATAGAATAAAGTATGAAATATAGTAGCGTTATTAAAATTAGAAAGTAATTATTGAAAAAAAAAAAAAAAAACGGACCGATAGAACCCTGAGACATATGGTGGAAGCAAAGCTATACAGAGAGAATCTTACACAGAAGATTACACATACACATTCACAAAAAGAGAGCAGGGGGAAAAATCAAAAATCTTGCTCTCCAAGTCCACCTCCTCAATTTGGGATAATTCGTTGTAAAAAGAGGAAAAGGGCGAGAAGTCTGAAATCTTGCTCTCTAAGTCCACCTCCTTAATTTGGAATAATTCGTTGTAAAAAGAGGAAAAGGGGGGAAAGTCTTAAATCTTGTCCTCAAAGTCCACTTCCTCAATTTGGGATGATTCGCTGTCCATTCATGCACTCCACAGACGCAGGGCACATCAAATGGACCGTGGAGCTTTAATCCGCTGCCTCCGAGGCTGCACAGAGAGATTTCCCTGCCTCTGCTCTCACAGCTCCCGGGTCTCAGCCTTGGACCTGGCCCCGCCTCTGCACGTAGGTCGCCGGAGGGCGTCCGTTCTTCGCTCAGACAGGACGGGTTTAAAGGAGCCGCTGATTCGGGGGCTCTGGCTCACTCAGGCAGAGGGGAGGGAGGGGCGCGCAGTGTGGGGCGGGCCTGCGGCGGCAGAGGCCGGCGTGACGTTGCAGCAGCCCGTGGCGCTCCGTGCGCTTTCCCGGGAAAGCCGTCCCCGGGTCTCGGGGACCCCGGCAGTGGCGGGGTGCACAGGCCCCCCGGAAGGCGGGGCGGACAGTGACCCGCGCTCGCACACAGGCCCTGCGGCGGCGGCGGCAGCGGCGGCGGCGGGCCGCGGCGGCGGCGGCGTGCCGCGGCGGGCGGCAGTGGCGGCGGCGGCGGGCGGCGGCGGCGACGGCGGCGGCCCACGCCCGTGTCCGAGGTCCGTGCCTTACCTGCGGCTCGTGCCTGTCTCCGGCGCTTCCCCAAGCAGCCCTCTTAATGCCCTCTCCTCGCGCACCAGGAAACAAAAGGGAAAAAAGTCTCTTGCCTCTTCAGCAGCTCCAGACCCTTTCCCCGGACTCCCTCCGGGCTAGCCGTGGTGCACTAACCCCTTCAGGCTCTCTTCCTGCCGCCAGCCCCAGTCCTCTCCCTGTGCTCCGACTGAAAGCCGATACCCGAGCCTCAGCTCCCAGCCCCGCCCGCCACGGCGGCCGAGCAGACAAGCCTCTCGGGGTCACAAACTTTTAATCACAATGCTCCATCAACTTTGTCATCACAATGCTCCATGCACTTCTCATCAAAATACTCTCTCAATACTAATATCACAATGTCACATCACTATTCGTCACAATACTCCCTCACCCCTGGCATCACAATGTTCCATGACTCCTGTCATCACCATGCTACACGCATTCTCATCACAATGTTCGATGACCCCTGACATCACAATGTTCCATAACCCCTGTCATCAAAATGCTCCATGACCCTTTTCATCAAATTGCTCCATGACCCTGTCATCAAAATGCTACCAAACCTTCTCATCACAATGCTCTATGAAATTTCCATCACAATGCTCCATGACCCTTGTCATCAAAATGCTCCACGCCTTTGTCTGAAAAATCCTCCATGACCCTTGTCATCACAATGTGTCATGCACTTTTCATCACAACAGTCCACAAATTTGTCATGGCAATGCTCCATAAAAATTGTAATCACAATGCTCCATGCCCTTCTCATAACAATGCTCAATTACCCCTGTCATAAAAATGCTCCATGACCCCTGACATCACATTGTTCCATGGCCTTGTCATCACAAGGCTCCATGACACATGTCATCACAATGCTCCAAGGACCCTGTAATCACAATGCTCCATGCCCTTGTCATCACAAAGCTCCATGACACATGTCATCATAAAGTTCCTTGGACTTCTCATCAAAATGCTACATGCCCTTGTCATCACAATGCTCCCAGACCACTATAATCACAATGCTCCATGCCCCTTTCCATCTCAATGCTCCATAAACCCTGTCATCACAATGCATCATGTCCATCATCATAATGCTTCCGGCTACTGTCACCACAATGAAATCAAAATTCTCCATGACCTCTGTCACCACAATGCTCCATGACCCCTGTCATCACAATACTCCATGAACATTTTCAGCCCAATGCTCCATGACCCTTGTCATCACAATGATCCATGCCCTTGACATCCCAGAGCTCCATGACCCTTGTACTCACAATGCTCTGTGACGCTTTTCATCACAGTGCTCCATGACACCTGTCATCACAATGCTCCATTCCTTTGTCAGCAAAATGCTACATGACCTTGTCTTTACAATGCTCTATGCGCTTGTCATCACAATACTCCATTTCCATTGTCATCACAATCCTCCATGAACCTTGGGATCACATTGTTCCATGCCCTTGTCATCACAGTGCTCCATGCTCCTTGAAATCAAAATGATCCATGACCTCTGTCATCACAATGCTCCAAACCCTTGTAATCACAAAGTTACATAACACTTGTCATCACAGTGCTCCATGATGCCTGTCATCACAGTACTCCATGCCCTTTTCATCAAAATGCTCCATGACTTTGTCATCACAATTCTCAATACACTTGTCATCACAATGCTCCCTGACACTTGTCGTCAGAATGCTCCTTGAAACCTGTCACGAAAAGGCTCCATGCCTTTTTCATCACAATGCCCCATGCCGTTTGCATAACAATGCTCTATGCCATTGTCATCAACATACACCACAAGCTTGTCATCAGCATGCTCCATGAGCCTTATCATCACAATTCTCCATGCACTTGTCAGCACAATGCTCCCTGACCCTTGTCATCACATGGGTCCAAGCCATTGTCATCACAATGATCCATTACCTTTGTCATCAGAATCCTCCATGACACTTGGCATCACAATGCTCCATGCCCTTGTCATCAAAATGGGCCATTCCAACTTTCATCGCAATAATCCATGAAACTAATTAGACCAATGCTCCTTGCCCTTATCATCACAATGTGCCATTCCAACTGTCATCACAATAATCCATGAAACTTATTAGACCAATGCTGCATGCCCTTGTCTTAACAATACTCCATGCCCTTGTTATCACAATGCTCCATGAACCCTGTCATCACAATGCTCCGTGACTCCAGTCATCACAATGTTTCATGACCTTTGTCATCACAATGGTCCATATCCTCGTCATCAACATTCTATGTGACCTTTTTATCCACAGTGCTCCATGAACTTTTCATCACAATTCTCTTTGATCCTTTTCATCACAATGCTCTATGCCTTTCTCAGCACAATGCTCCATGACCATTGTCATCACAATGCTCCATGCGCTTCTCAGCACAATGCTCCATGACACATGTTATCACAATGCATCATGAGCTTGTCATCACACTGCTCCACAATCTTGTCATCACAATGCTCCATAAACCTTGTCATCACAATGCTCCATGCACTTCTCATCAAAATGCTTTCTCACCACTGATATCACAATGTTACATCACTGTTCGGCAAAATACTCCCTCTCCCCTCTCATCATAATATTCCATGACTCCTGTCATCACAGTGGTACATGCACTTATCATCACAATGTTTGATGACCCCTGACATCACAATGTTCCATAACCCCTGTTATCAAAATGCTCCATGACCCGTTTCATCAAAATGCTCCATGACCCCTGACATCACAATGTTGCATAATCCATGTCATCAAAATGTTCCATGACACTTTTCATCAAATTGCTCCATGACCCTGTCATCACAGTGCTCTCTGCCCTTCTCATCACAATGCACAACCCCCTTGTCATCAAAATGCTCCATGATCTTTGTCATCACAAAGATTCATTACACTTGGCATCACAATGCTCCATGTCATTGTCATCACAATGCTCCATGAACGCTCTAATCACCTTGCTCCATGCCCTTGTTATCACAAATCTCCATGACACATGTCATCAGAATACTCCATGGCCTTCTCATCACAATGCTCCATGCCCTTGCCATCACAATGCTCCATTACCCCTGTCATAACAATTCTCCATGACCCCTGCCATCAGGATGTTCCTTGACCTTGTCATCACAAGGCCCCATGACTCTTCTCATCACAATGCTCCAAAACCCCTGTAATCACTATGCTCCATGCCCTTTTTCATCTCAATGATCCATGAACACTGTCATCACAATGCACCATGCCCATCATCATAATGCTTCATGCTATTGTCATCACAAAGAAATCAAAATGCTACATGAATTCTGTCATAACACTGTTGCAAACCCTTGTTATCACAATATTCCATAACACTTGTCATCACAATGCCCCATGACATTCGTCATCACAATTATCCATGTTCTTCTCATCACAATGCTCCATGACCTTTGTCATCACAATGCTCAATACACTTGTCATCAAAATGCTCCCCGACACTTGTTATCTGTATGCTACTTGAACCCTGTCATGACAAGGCTCCATGCCTTTTTCATCAAAATGTTCCATGCCCTTTTCATCACAATGCTCCAAGACCCCTCTAATCCCAATGCTCCATGCCCTAGTCATCACAAAGCTCTGTGATGCATATCATTAGAGTGCTCCTTGGACTTCTCCTCACAATGCTCCATGCCCTTGTTATCACAATGTTCCAAGACCTGTGTAATCACAGTGGTCCATGCCCCTTTTCATCAGTATGGACCATAAGATTTTTCATCACAAGCCTCCATGGTTTTCTTATCACAATACTCCAGGACCTTGTCATCACAATGCTTCATGACCTTGTCATGAAATTTCTCAATGGCCATTCTCATCATAATGCTCCAAGCCCTAGTCATCACAATGCTCCATTATATTTGTCATCCCGATCTTCCATTACATTTGGCATCACAATGCTCCCTGCCATTGTCATCGCAATGGACCACGACATATGTCATCACAATGCGACATGACACCTTTCTTCAAAATACTCCATGAACTTCTCATCACAATGCTCCATGCCCCTGTCATCACAATGCTCCATGACCCCTGTCATCACAATGCTCCGTGACTCCAGTCATCACAATGCTTCATAACATTTGTCATCACAATTGTCCATGCTCACGTCATCACAAGGCTCTGTGACCTTTGTAACCACAATGCTCCATGAACATTTCATCACAATGCTCCGTGACCCTTGTCATCACAATGCTCCATGCCTTTGTCACAAATATGCTCCATGACCCTTTTCATCACAATGTGCCACGCGCTTTTCATCAAAACGGTCCTCAAATTTGTCATCGCAATGCTCCGTAAACCTTGTAATCACAATGCTCCTTGCCCTTCGCATCACAAAGCTCCATTACCCTTCTCATAACAATGCTCCATGAGCGCTGCCATCACAATATTCCACGGCCTTGTCATCACAGGACTCCATGACACTTGTCATCACAATGCTCCAAGACCCCTCTAATAACAATGCTCCATGCCGTTGTCATCACAAAGCTCCATGACACATGTCATCAGAATCTTCCATGGCCTTCTCATCAAAATGCCCCATGCCCATGTCATCACAGTGCTCCAAGACCCCTGTAATCACAATGCTCCATGCCCCTTTTCACCAGTATGCTCCATGAGATTTGTCATCACAATGCTCCATGGTTTTCTCATCAGAATTCTCCAGGACCTTGTCATCACAATGCATCACGACCTTGTCATGATATTTCTCAATGGCCCATGTCATCATAATGCTCCAAGCGCTAGTCATCACAATGCTGCATTATATTTGTCCTCACAATCCTCCATTTCATTTGTCATTACAATGCTCCCTGACATTGTCATCGCAATTCACCATGACATATGTCATCACAATGCTCCCTGACACCTGTCTTCACAATACTCCATGACCTTCTCATCACAATGATTCATGCGCTTGTCAGCACAATTCATCATGTCCACTGTCATCACAATAATATATGAAACTTCTCAGACCAATGCTCCATGCCCCTGACATCACAATGCTCCATGCACTTGTCATCAAAAGGTTCCATGACCCCTGTCATCACAATGCTCCGTGACTCCAGGCATCACAATGCTTCATAACATTTGTCATCACAATGGTCCATGCCCGTGTCATCAAAAGCCTCTGTGACCTTTGGAACCACAATTATCCATGAAATTTCCATCACAATGCACCGTGACCCTTGTCATCACAATGCTCCATGCCTTTGTCAGAAAAATGCTCCATGACCCTTGTCATCACAATATGCCACTCTCTTTTCATCACAACGGTCCACAATTTTTCATGGCAATGCTCCATAAATCTTGTAATGTAAATGCTCCATGCCCTTCTCATCACAATGTTCCATTACCGCTGTGATAACAATGCTCCATGATGCTTGCCATCACAATGTTCCACGGCCTTGTCATCACAATGTTCCAAAACCCCTGTAATCACAATGGTCAATGTCCCTTTTCATCAGTATGCTCCATGAGAATTTTTCATCACAAGGCTCCTTGGGTTTCTCATCACAATGCTCCAGGAACTTGTCATCACAATGCTTCATGACCTTGTCATGAAAATTCTCAATGGCCCTTCTCATCATAATGCTCCAAGCCCTAGTCATCACAATGCTCCATTATATTTGTCATCACAATCCTCCATTACATTTGGCATCACAATGCTCCCTGCCATTGTCATTGCAATGGACCATGACATATGTCATCACAATGCTCCCTGACACCATTCTTCAAAATACACCATGAACTTCTAATCACAATGCTACATGCCCCTGTCATCACAATGCTACATGACCCATGTCATCGCAATGCTCCGTGACTCCTGTCATCACAATGCTTCATAACATTTTCATCACAATGTTCCATGCCCGCGTCATCACAAGGCTCTGTGACATTTGTAACCACAATGCTCCATGAACTTTTCATCACAATGCTCCGTGACCCTTGTCATCACAATGCTCCATTCCTTTGTCAGAAAAATGCTCCATGACACTTGTCATCACAGTGTGCCATGCACATCTCATCACAACGGTCCACAAATTTGTCATCGCAATGTTCCATAAAATTTATAATCACAATGCTCCTTGCCCTTCTCATCACAATGCTTCATTACCCCTCTCATAACAATGATCCATGACACCTGCCATCAGAATGCTCCACGGCCTTATCATCACAAGGCTCCATGACACTTGTCATCAAAATGCTCCAAGACCCCTGTAATCAAAATGCTCCATGTCCTTGTCATCACAAACCTCCATGACACATGTCATCAGAATGTTCCATGGACTTCTCATCAAAATGCTCCATGCCCTTGTCATCACAGTGCTCCAAGACCCCTGTAATCACAATACTCCATGCCCCTTTTCATCAGTATGCTCCATGAGATTTGTCATCACAAGGCTCCATGGTTTTCTCATCACAATGCTCCAGGAATTTGTCATCACAATGCTTCACGACCTTGTCATGAAAATACTCAATGGCCATAGTCATCATAATGCTCCAAGCCCTAGTCATCACAATGCTCCATTATATTTGTCATCACAACCCTCCATTACGTTTAGCATCACAATGCTCCCTGCCATTGTCATCGCAATGGACCATGACATATGTCATCACAATGCTCCCTGACACCTGTCTTCACAATACTCCATGACCTTCTCATCACAATGATCCATGCCCTTGTCATCACAATGCACCATGTCCACGGTCATCACAATAATCTTTGAAACTTGTCAGACCAATGCTCGATGCCCCTGACATCACAATGTTCCATGCCCTTGTCATCACAATGCTCCATGACCCATTTCATCACAGTGCTCCGTGACTCCAGGCATCACAATGATTCATAACATTTGTCATCACAGTGGTCCATGCCCGCATCATCACAAGGCTCTGTTGACCTTTGTAACCACAATGCTCCATGAACTTTTCATCACAATGCTCCGTTAAACTTGTCATCACAATGCTCCATGCCTTTTTCGAAAAATGCTCCATGACCCTTGTCTTTAAAATGTGCCACGCGCTTTTCATCACAACGGTCCACAAATTTGTCATGGCAATGCTCCATAAATCTTGTAATCACAATGCTACTTGCCCTTCTCATCTCAGTGCTCCATTACACCTGTCATAAGAATGCTCCATGACCCTTGCCATCACAATGTTCCACGACCTTGTCATCACAAGGCTCCATGACACTTGACATCACAATGTTCCAAGAACCCTGTAATCACAATGCTCAATGCCCTTGTCATCACAAAGCTCCATGACACATGTCATCAGAATGTTCCATGGCCATCTCATCAAAATGCTCCATTCTCTTGTCATCAAAATGCTCCAAGACCCCTGTCATCAAATTGCTCCATGCCCCTGTTCATCTCAATGCACCATGAACCCTGTCATCACAATGTATCATGCACATCATCATAATGCTTCAGGCTATTGTCATCACAAAGAAATCAAAATGCTCCATGGCCTCTGTCATCACAATGCTCCATGACCCCTGTCATCACAATACTCCATGAATATTATCAGAACAATGCTCCATGACATTCTCTTCGCAATGCTCCATGACCACTATCATCACAATGCACCATGATAACTGGGATCACAACACTCCATGACACGTGACAACACAAAGATCCGGGACTCTAGTCATCACATTGATCCATTCCCTAGTCATTACAATGCTCCGTGACACCATTCATCACAATGCTTCATAACGTTAGTCATCACAGTGGTCCAAGCCCGCATCATCACAAGGCTCTGTGACATTTGTGACCACAATGCTCCATGAAATTTTCATCACAATGCACCATGACCCTTGTCATCACAATGCTCCATGCCTTTGTCAGAACAATGCTCCATTACCCATGTCATCACAATGTGCCATGCGCTTGTCATCATAATGCTCGTTGCCTTTGTCAGAAAAATGCTCCATTACCCATGTCATTACAATGTGCCATGCGCTTGTCATCACAGTGCTCCACAATCTTGTCATCACAATGCTCCATAAACTTTGTCTTCACAATGTTACATGTACTTCTCATCAAAATGCTCTCTCACCACTGATATCACAATGTTACATCACTATTCGTCACAATACTCCCTCACCCCAGTCATCACAATTTTCCATGACTCCTGTCTTCACAATTCTACATGCACTTTTCATCACAATGTTCGATTACCCCTGACATTGCAATGTTCCATAACCCCTGTCATCAAAATGTTCCATGACCCTTTTCATCAAATTGCTCCATGAACCTGTCATCACAATACTCCATGCCGTTTTCATCACAATGCTCCATGACCTTTGTCATCACAACTCACAATACACATGGCATCACAATGCTCCCTGACACTTGTCGTCAGAATGCTCCTTGAACCCTGTCATGACAAGGCTCCATGCCTTTCTCATCACAATGATCCATGCCGTTTTCATTACAATGCTCCAAGACCCCTGTAATCACAGTGCTCCATGCCCTTGTCATCACAAAGCTCAATGACGCAAGTCATTAGAATGCTCCTTGGCCTTCTCCTCACAATGCTCCATGCCCTTGTCATCACAATGATCCAAGACCCCTGTAATCACAGCGGCCGATGCCACTTTTCATCAGTATGCTCCATGAGGTTTGTCATCACAAGGCTCCATGGTTTTCTCATCACAATGCTACAGGGCCTTGTCATCACAATGCTTCACCACATTGTCATGAAAATTCTCAATGGCCCTTGTCATCATAATGCTCCAAGCCCTAGTCATCAAAATGCTGCATTATATTTGTCATTACAATCCTCCATTACATTTGGCATCACAGTGCTCCCTGCCATTGTCAGCACAATGGACCATGAGATATGACATCACAATGCTCCCTGACACCTGTCTTTACAATACTCCATGACCTTCATCACAATGCCCCATGCCCTTGCCATCACAATGCAGTATGTCCACTGTCATCAAAATAATCTATGAAAGTTCTCAGACCAATGCTCCATGCCCCTGTCATCGCAATGCTCCATGCCCTTGTCATCACAATGCTCCAGGACCCTTGTCATCACAATGCTCCGTGACTCCAGTCGTCACAATAATTCATAACGTTTGTCATCACAATGGTCCATGCCCGCATCATCACAAGGCTCTGTGACCATTGTAACCACAATGATCCATGAACTTTTCATCACAATGCTCCGTAACCCTTGTCATCACAATGCTCCATGCCTTTGTCAAAACAATGCTACATGACCCTTGTCATCACAATGTGCCACGCACTTTTCATCACAACGGTCCACAATATTGTCATCGCTAAGCTCCATAAACCTTGTAATCACAATGCTCCATGCACTTCTTATCCAAATGTTCTCTCACCTGAGATATCACAATGTTCCATCACTAGTAATCACATTACACCCTCACACCTCTAATCACAATGTTCCATGATCCCTGTCATCACAATGCTGCATGCCCTTATCATCACAATGTTCCATAACCCCTGTCATCCAAATGCTCCATGACCCTTTTCATCCCAAAGCTCCATGACCCCTGCCATCACAATGTTCTATAACCCCTGTAATCAAAATGTTCCATTACACTTTTCATCAAATTGTTGCATGACCCTGTCATCAAAATGCTCCCTGCCTTTCTCATCACAATGCACCACGTCCTTGTCATCAAAATGGTCCATGACCTTTGTCATCACAAAGCTCCATGACACTTGGCATCACAATGCTCCCTGCCATTGTCATCGCAAAGGACCATGACTTATGGCATCACAATGCTCCCTGACAACTGTCTTCTCAATATTCCATGACCTTCTCATCACAATCCTCCATGCCCTTGTCATCACAATGCAGCATGTCCACTGTCATCACAATAATCTATGAAACTTGTCAGAACAATGATCCGTGCCCCTGTCATCACAATGCTGCATGCACTTGTCATCACAATGCTCCATGACCCCTCTATTCACAATGCTCCCTGACGATTGTCCTCACAGTGCTCCATGACACCTGTCATCACAATGATCCATGCCTTTGTCAGCAAAATGCTACATGACCTTGTCATTACAATGCTCTATGCGCTTGTCATCACAATACTCCATTACCATTGTCATCACAATCCTCCATGAAAGTTGTGATCACATTGCTTCATCCTCTTGTCATCAAAATGCTCCATGCTCCTTGAAATCAAAATGATCCATGACCTCTGTCATCAAAATGCTCCAAACGCTTGTGATCACAAAGTTCCATAACACTTGTCATAACAACGTTCCATGATGCCTGTCATCCCAATACTCCATGCCCTTTTCATCACAATGCTCCATGATCTTTGTCATCACAATTCTCAATACACTTGTCATCACAATGCTCCCTGACACTTGTCGTCAGAATGCTCCTTGAACCTGTCACAAAAAGGCTCCATGCCTTTTTCATCACAATGCCCCATGCCATTTTCATCACAATGCTCCATGCCATTTTCATCAAAATACTCCACAAGCTTGTCATCAGAATGCTCCATGACCCTTGTCATCACAATTCTCCATGCACTGGTCAGCACAATGCTCCCTGACCCTTGTCATCACAATGTTCCAAGCCATTGCCATCACAATGCTCCATTACCTTTGTCATCAGAATCCTCCATGACACATGGCATCACAATGCTCAATGCCATTGTCATCAAAATGGGCCATTACATATGTCATCACAATGCTCCCTGACAGCTGTCTTCACAATACTGCATGACCTGGTCATCACCATGCTCTATGCACTTGTCGTCACAATGCTCCATGACCCCTGTCATCACAATGCTCCATGACTCCAGTCATCACAATGCTTCATAACCTTTGTCATTACAATGGTCCATGCCCTCGTCATCAACAGTCTCTGTGTCCTTTGTAACCACAATGCTCCATGAACTTTTCATCACAATGCTCCTTGATTCTTGTCATCACTATGCTCCATGCCTTTGTCAGAAAAATGCTCCATGACCCTTGTCATCACATTGTGCCACGCGCTTTTCATCACAATGGTCCACAAATTTGTCAGGGCAATGCTCCATAAACCTTTTAATCACAATGCCCCATGCCCGTCTCATCACATTGCTCCATTACACCTGTCATAACATTGCTCCATGACCCTTGCCATCACAATGTTCCACGGCCTTGTCATCACAAGGCTCCATGACGCTTGTCTTCACAATGTTCCAAGACCCCTGTAATCACAATGCTCCATACCCTTGTCATCACAAAGCTCCATGACACATGTCATCAGAATGTTCCATGGCCTTCTCATCAAAATGCTCCATGCCCTTGTCATCACAATGTTCCATTACCCCTGTCATAACAATGCTCCCTGACCCCTACCTTCACAATGGTCCCTGCCTTTCTCATCACAATGCACAATGCACTTGTCATCAAAATGCTCCTTGACATTTGTCAGCACAAAGATCCATGACCCTTGACATCACAATGCTCCATGTCATTGTCATCACAATGCTCCATGAACGATCTCATCACATTGCTCCAAGCCCTTGTCATCACAAAGCTCCATGACACATGTCATCAGAATGCTCCATGACCCCTGTAATCACAATGCTCCATGCCCCTTTTCATCTCACTGATCCATGAAGCCTGTCATCACAATGCACCATGCCCATCATCATAATGCTTCATGCTATTGTCATCACAATGAAATCAAAATGCTCCATGACCTCTGTCATCACAATTCTCCATGACCCCTGTTATCACAATAATCCATGAACATTTTCAGCCCAATGTTCCATGACACTTGTCATCACAATCATCCATGCCCTTGTCATACCAATGCTACATGACCCCTGTATTCACAATGCTCCGTGACGCTTGTACTCACAGTGCTCCTTGACACCTGTCATCACAATGCTCCATGCCTTTGTCAGCAAAATGCTACATGACCTTGTCATTACAATTCTCTATGTGCTTGTCATCACAGTACTCCATTACCATTGTCATCACAATCCTCCATGAACCTTGGGATCACATTGCTTCATGCCCTAGTCATCACAATGCTCCATGCTCCTTGAAATCAAAATGATCCATGACCTCTCTTATCACAATGCTCCAAACTCTTGTGATCACAGTGTTCAATAAAACTTGTCATCACAACGCTCCATGATGCCTGTTATCACAATACTCCAAGCCCTTTTCATCACAATGCTCCATGACTTTTGTCATCACAATTCTCAATACACTTGTCATCACAATGCTCCCTGACACTTGTCGTCAGAATGCTCCTTGAAACCTGTCAAGAAAAGGCTCCATGCCTTTTTCATCACAATGCCCCATGCCGTTTTCATCACAATGCTCTATGCCATTGTCATCAAAATACTCCACAAGCTTGTCGTCAGAATCCTCCATGACGTTTGTCATCACATTTCTCCATGCACTTCTCAGGAAAATGCTCCCTGACCCTTGTCATCACAATGCCCCAAGCCATTGTCATCACAATGCTCCATTACCTTTGTCATCAGAATCCTCCATGACACTTGGCATCACAATGCTCCATGCCATTGTCATCACAATGGGCCATTACATATGCCATCACAATGCTCCCTGACACCTGTCTTCACAATACTGCATAACCTGGACTTCACAGTGCTGTATGCACTTGTCATCACAATGATCCATGACCCCTGTCATCACAATGCTCCGTGACTCCAGTCATCACAATGCTTCATAACCTTTGTCATCACAATGGTCCATGCCCTCGTCATCAACAGTCTCTGTGACCTTTTTAACCACAATGCTCCATGAACTTTTCATCACAATGCTCTTTGACACTTGTCATCACAATACTCGATGCCCTTTTCACCACAATGCTCCATGACCTTTGTCATCACAATTCTCAATACACTTGTCATCACAATGCTCCCTGACACTTGTCACAATGCTCCTTGAACCCTTTCAGGAAAAGGCTCCATGCATTTTTCATCACAATGCCCCATGCCATTTTCTTCACAATGCTCCATGCCATTGTCATCAAAATACTCCACAAGCTTGTCATCAGAATGCTCCATAACCCTTGTCATCACAGTTCTCCATGCACTTGTCACCACAATGCTCCCTGACCCTTGTCATCCCAATGCTCCAAGCCATTGTCATCACAATGCTCCATTACATTTGTCATCAGAATCCTCCATGACACTTGTCATCACAATGCTCCATGCCATTGTCATCACAATGGGCCATTACATATGTCATTACAATACTCCCTGACACCTGACTTCACAGTACTGCATGACCTAGTCATCACAATGCTCTATGCCCTTGTCATCACAATGTGCCATTCCAACTGTCATCGCAATAATCCATGAAACTTATTAGACCAATGCTCCATGCCCTTGTCATCACAATGCTCCATGACCTTGTTATCACGATGCACCATGACCCGTGTTATCACAATGCTTCGTGACTCCAGTCATCACAATGGTTCAGGACCTTTGTCATCACAATGGTCCATGCACTCATCATCAACAGTCTCTGTGACCTTTGTAACCACAATGCTGCATGAACTTTTCATCACAATGCTCTTTGACCCTTGTCATCACAATGCTCTATGCCTTTCTCAGCACAATGCTCCATGACCGTTGTCATCACAATGCTCCATGCGCTTGTCATCACAAAGCTCCATGACACATGTCATCAGAATGTTCCATGGCCTTCTCATCAAAATGCTCCATGCCCTTGTCATCACAATGTTCCATTACCCCTGTCATAACAATGCTCCCTGACCCCTACCTTCACAATGGTCCCTGCCTTTCTCATCACAATGCACAATGCACTTGTCATCAAAATGCTCCTTGACATTTGTCAGCACAAAGATCCATGACCCTTGACATCACAATGCTCCATGTCATTGTCATCACAATGCTCCATGAACGATCTCATCACATTGCTCCAAGCCCTTGTCATCACAAAGCTCCATGACACATGTCATCAGAATGCTCCATGACCCCTGTAATCACAATGCTCCATGCCCCTTTTCATCTCACTGATCCATGAAGCCTGTCATCACAATGCACCATGCCCATCATCATAATGCTTCATGCTATTGTCATCACAATGAAATCAAAATGCTCCATGACCTCTGTCATCACAATTCTCCATGACCCCTGTTATCACAATAATCCATGAACATTTTCAGCCCAATGTTCCATGACACTTGTCATCACAATCATCCATGCCCTTGTCATACCAATGCTACATGACCCCTGTATTCACAATGCTCCGTGACGCTTGTACTCACAGTGCTCCTTGACACCTGTCATCACAATGCTCCATGCCTTTGTCAGCAAAATGCTACATGACCTTGTCATTACAATTCTCTATGTGCTTGTCATCACAGTACTCTATTACCATTGTCATCACAATCCTCCATGAACCTTGGGATCACATTGCTTCATGCCCTAGTCATCACAATGCTCCATGCTCCTTGAAATCAAAATGATCCATGACCTCTGTTATCACAATGCTCCAAACTCTTGTGATCACAATGTTCAATAAAACTTGTCATCACAACGTTCCATGATGCCTGTTATCACAATACTCCAAGCCCTTTTCATCACAATGCTCCATGACTTTTGTCATCACAATTCTCAATACACTTGTCATCACAATGCTCCCTGACACTTGTCGTCAGAATGCTCCTTGAAACCTGTCAAGAAAAGGCTCCATGCCTTTTTCATCACAATGCCCCATGCCGTTTTCATCACAATGCTCTATGCCATTGTCATCAAAATACTCCACAAGCTTGTCATCAGAATCCTCCATGACGTTTGTCATCACATTTCTCCATGCACTTCTCAGGAAAATGCTCCCTGACCCTTGTCATCACAATTCCCCAAGCCATTGTCATCACAATGCTCCATTACCTTTGTCATCAGAATCCTCCATGACACTTGGCATCACAATGCTCCATGCCACTGTCATCACAATGGGCCATTACATATGCCATCACAATGCTCCCTGACACCTGTCTTCACAATACTGCATGACCTGGACATCACATTGCTGTATGCACTTGTCATCACAATGATCTATGACCCCTGTCATCACAATGCTCCGTGACTCCAGTCATCACAATGCTTCATAACCTTTGTCATCACAATGGTCCATGCCCTCGTCATCAACAGTCTCTGTGACCTTTTTAACCACAATGCTCCATGAAATTTTCATCACAATGCTCTTTGACACTTGTCATCACAATACTCGATGCCCTTTTCATCACAATGCTCCATGACCTTTGTCATCACAATTCTCAATACACTTGTCATCACAATGCTCCCTGACACTTGTCACAATGCTCCTTGAACCCTTTCAGGAAATGGCTCCATGCATTTTTCATCACAATGCCCCATGCCATTTTCTTCACAATGCTCCATGCCATTGTCATCAAAATACTCCACAAGCTTGTCATCAGAATGCTCCATAACCCTTGTCATCACAGTTCTCCATGCACTTGTCACCACAATGCTCCCTGACCCTTGTCATCCCAATGCTCCAAGCCATTGTCATCACAATGCTCCATTACATTTGTCATCAGAATCCTCCATGACACTTGTCATCACAATGCTCCATGCCATTGTCATCACAATGGGCCATTACATATGTCATTACAATACTCCCTGACACCTGACTTCACAGTACTGCATGACCTAGTCATCACAATGCTCCATGCCCTTGTCATCACAATGTGCCATTCCAAATGTCATCGCAATAATCCATGAAATTTATTAGACCAATGCTCCATGCCCTTGTCATCACAATGCTCCATGACCTTGTTATCACAATGCACCGTGACCCGTGTTATCACAATGCTTCGTGACTCCAGTCATCACAATGGTTCAGGACCTTTGTCATCACAATGGTCCATGCACTCATCATCAACAGTCTCTGTGACCTTTGTAACCACAATGCTGCATTAACTTTTCATCACAATGCTCTTTAACCCTTGTCATCACAATGCTCTATGCCTTTCTAAGCACAATGCTTCATTACGCTTGTCATCACAAGGCTCCATGTGCTGGTCAAGGCAATGCTCCAAGACACATGTCATCACAATGCACCATGGGCTTGTCATCACAGTGCTCCACAATCTTGTCATCACATTGCTCCATAAAACTTGTCATCAAAATGCTCCATGCACTTCTCGACAAAATGCTGTCTCACCAATGATATACAATGTTCCATCACTATTCGTCACAATGCTCCCTCACCCGTCATCACAATGTTCCATGACTCCTGTCTTCACAATGCTACATGCACTTATCATCACAATGTTTGATGACCCCTTACATCACAATGTTCCATAACCCCTGTCATCAAAATACTTCATAACCCTTTTCATCAAATTGCTCCATGAACCTGTAATCACAATGCTCCCAGCCCTTCTCATCACAATGCACAACGCCCTTGTAATCAAAATGCTCCATGACCTTTGTCATCACAAAGATCCATGACCCTTGGCATCACAATGCTCCATGTCATAGTCATCACAATGTTCCATGAACGCTCTCATCACATTGCTCCATGCCCTTATCATCACCAAGCTCCATGACACATGTCATCAGAATGCTCCATGGACTTCTCATCACAATGCTCCATGCCCTTGCCTTCACAATGCTCCATTACCGCTGTCATAACAATGATCCATGACCCCTGCCATCACGATGTTCCACGGACTTTTCATAACAAGCCTCCATGACCCTTCTCATCACAATGCTCCAAGACCCCTGTAATCACAATGCTCCATGCCCAATTTCATCTCAATGATCCATGAACCCTGTCATCACAGTGCACCATGCCCATCATCATAATGCTTCATGCTATTGGCATCACAATGAAATGAAAATGCTCCATGACATCTGTCATAACAATGCTCCAAACCCTTGTGATCACAATATTCCATAACACTTTTCATCACAATGCCCCATAATGCTCGTCATCACAATTATCCATGGTCTTCTCATCACAATGCTCCATGACTTTTTTCATCACAATGCTCAATATCTTTGTCATCAAAATGCTCCCTGACACTTGTTGTCTGTATGCTTCTTGGACCCTGTCATGAGAAGGCTCCATGCCTTTTTCATCACAATGATCCATGCCCTTTTCATCAAAATGCTCCAAGACCCCTGTAATCACAATGCTCCATGCCCTTGTCATCACAAAGCTCAATGACGCATGTCACTAGAAGGCTCCTTGGCCTTCTCCTCACAATGCTCCATGCCCATGTCATCACAATGTTCTGAGACCCCTGTAATCACAATGGTCCATGTCTCTTTTCTTCAGTATGCTCCATGAGATTTGTCATCACAAGGCTCCATGGTTTTCTCATCACAATGCTCCAGGCCATTCTCCTCTCAATGCTTCATGACCTTGTCATGAAAATTCTCAATGGCCCTTGTCATCATAATGCTCCAAGCCCTAGTCATCATAATTCTCCATTAAATTTGTCATCACAATCCTCCATTACATTTGGCATCACAATGCTCCCTGCCATTGTCATCGCAATGGACCATGACATATGTCATCACAATGCTCCCTGACACCTTTCTTCAAAATACTCCTTGAACTTCTCATCACAATGCTCCATGCCCCTTTCATCACAATGCACCATGCCCTTGTCATCACAGTGCTCCATGATCCCTGTCATCACAATGCTCCGTGACTCCAGTCATCACAATGCTTCATAACATTTGTCATCACAATGGTCCATGCCCGCGTCATCACAAGGCTCTGGGACATTTGTAACCACAATGCTCCATGAACATTTCATCACAATGCTCCGTGACAGTTATCATCACAATGCTCCATGCCTTTGTCAAAAACATGCTCCATGACCCTTGTCATCACAATGTGCCACCCGCTATTCATCACAACGGTCCACAAATTTGTCATCGCAATGCTCCATAAACCTTGCAATCACAATGCTCCTTGCCCTTTTCATCACAAAGCTCCATTACCCCTCTCATAGCAATGCTCCATGAGCCCTGCCATCACAATATTCCACGGCCTTGTCATCACAAGACTCCATGACACATGTCATCACAATGCTCCAAGACCCCTGTAATCACAATGCTCCATGCCCTTGTCATCACAAAGCTCCAGGACACATGTCATCAGAATCTTCCATGGCCTTTTCATCAAAATGCCCCATGCCCTTGTCATCACAATGCTCCAAGACCACTGTAATCACAATGCTCCATACCCCTTTTCACCAGTATGTTCCATGAGATTTGTCATCACAATGCTCCATGGTTTTCTCATCAGAATGTTCCAGGACCTTGTCATCACAATGCTTCACGACCTTGTCATGAAATTCTCAATGGCCCGTGTCATCATAATGCTCCAAGCGCTAGTCATCACAATGCTCCATTATATTTGTCCTCACAATCCTCCATTTCATTTGGCATTACAATGTTCCCTACCATTGTCATTGCAATGCACCATGACATATGTCATCACAATGCTCCCTGACACCTGTCTTCACAATACTCCATGACCTTCTCATCACAATGATCCATGCGCTTGTCAGCACAATGCACCATGTCCACTGTCATCACAATAATCTATGAAACTTGTCAGACCAATGCTACATGCCCCTGACATCACAATACTCCATGCACTTGTCATCAAAATGTTCCATGAACCCTGTCATCACAATGCTCCGTGACTCCAGGCATCACAACACTTCATAACATTTGTCATCACAATGGTTCATGCCCGCGTCTTCAAAAGCCTCTGTGACCTTTGTAACCACAATGCTCCATGAATTTTCCATCACAATGCTCCGTGACCCTTGTCATCACAATGCTCCATGCATGTGTCAGAAAAATGCTCCATGACCCTTGTCATCACGATATGCCACGCTCTTTTCATCACAATGGTCCACAATTTTTCATGGCAATGCTCCATAAATCTTGTAATATAAATGCTCCATGCCCTTCTCATCACAGTGCTCCATTACCACTATCATAACAATGCTCCATGACCCTTGCCATCACAATGTTCCACGGCCTTGTCATCTCAATGCTCCATGACACTTGTCATCACAATGCTCCAAGACCCCTGTATTCACAATGCTCCATACCCTTGTCATCACAATGTCAATGACACATGTCATCAGAAAGTTCCATGGCCTTCTCATAAAAATGCTCCTTGCCATTGTCATCACAATGCTCCAAGACCCCTGTAATCACAATGTTCCATGCCCCTATTCATCTCAATGCTCTATGAACCCTGTCATCACAATACTCCATGAACATTTTCAGCCCAATGCTCCATGACCCTTGTCATCCCAATGATCCATGCCCTTGTCATCCCAATGCTCCATGACCCCTGTATTCACAATGCTCTGTGACGCTTGTCATCTCAGTGCTCCATGACACCTGTCATCACAATGCTCCATGCCTTTGTCAGCAAATTGCTACATGACCTTGTCATTACAATGCTCTATGCACTTGTCATCACAATACTCCATTACCATTGTCATCACAATCCTCCATGAACCTTGGGATCACATTGCTTCATGCCCTTGTCATCACAATGCTCCATGCTACTTGAAATCAAAATGATCCATGACCTCTGTCATCACAATGCTCCAAACACTTGTGATCACAAACTTCCATAACACTTGTGATCACATAGTTCCATAACACTTGTCATCACAATGCTCCGTGATGCCTGTCATCACAATACTCCATGCCCTTTTCATCACGATGTTCCATGACCTTTGTCATCACAATTCTCAATACACATGTCATCACAATGCTCCCTGACACTTGTCTTCAGAATGCTCCTTGAACCCTGTCACGAAAATGCTCCATGCCATTTTCATCACAATGCTCCATGCCATTGTCATCAGAATACTCCACAAGCTTGTCATCAGAATGCTCCATGACCCTTGTCATCACAATTCTCCATGCACTTGTCAGCACAATGCTCCCTGACCCTTGTCATCACAATGCACAAAGCCATTGTCATCACAGTGCTCCATTACATTTGTCATCAGAATCCTCCATGACAAATGGCATCACAATGCTCCAACCATTTCCATCACACAGGGCCATTATATATGTCATCACAATGCTCCCTGACACCTGTCTTCACAATAATGCATGACCTGGTCATCACAATGCTCCATGCCCTTGTCATCACAATGCGCCATTCCAACTATCATAACAATAATCCATGAAACTTATTAGGCCAATGCTTCATGCCCTTGTCATCACAATGCTCCATGCCCTTGTTATCACAATGCTCCATGAACCCTGTCATCACAATGCTCCGTGACTCCAGTAATCACAATGCTTCATGACTTTGGCATGACATTGGTCCATGCCCTCGTCATCAGCAGTCTCTGTGACATTTTTAACCACAGTGCTCCATGAAATTTTCATCAAAATGCTCTTTGATCATTGTCATCACAATGATCCATGACCCCTTTCATCACAGTGCTCCGTGACTCCAGGCATCAGAATACTTCATAACATTTGTCATCACAGTGGTCCATGCCCACGTCATCACAAGGCTCTGTGACCTTTGTAACCACCATGCTCCATGAACTTTTCATCACAATGCTCCGTGACACTTGTCATCACAATGCTCCATGCCTTTGTCAGAAATTGCTCCATGACCCTTGTCATTACAATGTGCCACGCGCTTTTCATCAAAACGGCCACAAATATGTCATGGAAATGGTCCATAAACATTGTAATCACTATTCTCCATGCCCTTCTCATCACAATGCTCCATTACACCTGTCATAACAATGCTCCATGACCTTTGTCATCACAATTTTCAATACAATTGTCATCAAAATGCTCCCTGATATTTGTTGTCTTTAGGCACCTTGAACCCTGTCATGATAATGTACCATGCCTTTTTCATCACAATAATTCATGCCCTTTTCATCACAATGTTGCAAGCCCACTGTTATCACAATGATCCATGCCCTTGTCATCACAAAACTCAATGTCGCATGTAATTAGAATGATCCTTATCCTTCTCCTCACAGTGCTCCTTGCCCTTGTCATCGCGATGCTCCATGACCCCTGTCATAGGAAGCTCGATGCGCTTGTCATCACAATGTTTCACAACCTGGACATTAAAATTATCAATGGCCCTTGATATCACAATGCACCATGCCCTTGTCATCACAATGCTCCTTTACTTTTTCACAACAATCCTCCAGGACACTTGGCATCATAATGCTCAATGATAATGTCATCAAACTGGAACATGACATATTTCATCACAATGCCCCATGAAAACTTTCTTCAAAATAATCCATGACCTTGACATCACAGTGCTCCATGCTCCTTGAAATCAAAATTCTCCATGACCTCTGTCATAAAAATGCTCCAAACCCTTGTGATCACAATATTCCTTAACACTTGTCATCACAATGCCCCATAACGCTCGTCATCACAATTATCCATGGTCTTCTCATCACAATGCTCCATGACTTTTGTGATCACAATGCACCGGGACTCCAGTAATCACAATGCTTCATGACCTTTGTCATCACAATGGTCCATGCCCTCGTCATAAACAGTCTCTGTGATATTTTTAACCACAATGCTCCATGAACTTTTCATCACAATTCTCTTTGACCCTTGTCATCACAATGCTCTATGCCTTTCTCAGCTCAATGCTCCATGACCCTTGTCATCACAATGCTCCATGCGCTTGTCAGCACAATGCTCCAAGACACATGTCATCACAATGCACCATGCGCTTTTCATCACAGTGCTCCAAAACCTTTTCATCACAATGCTCCATAAAACTTGTCATCACAATGCTCCCTGCACTTCTCATCAAAATGCTCTCTTACCACTGATATCACAATGTTACATCACTATTCGTCACAATACTCCCTCACCCCTGTCATCACAATGTTCCATGACTCCTGTCATCACAATGCTACATGCATTATCATCAAAATATTCGAAAACCACAGACATCACAATGTTCCCCAACCCCTGTCATCAAAATGTTCCATGACCGTTTTCATCAAATTGCTCCATGACACTGTCATCAAAATGCTTCCTTCCCTTCTCATCACAGTGCACAACGCCCTTGTCATCCAAACGCTCCATGACTTTGCCATCATAAAGATCAATGACGCTTGGCATCACAAAGCTCCATGCCGTTGTCATCACAAAGCTCCATGACACATGTCATCAGAATGCTCCATGGCCTTCTCATCACAATGCTCCATGCCACTGCCATCACAGTGCTCCATTACCGCTGTCATAACAATGCTCCAAGACCACAGCCACCACGATGTTCCATGGCCTTATCATCACCAGGCTCCATGACCCTTCTCATCACAATGCTCCAAGACCCCTGTACTCACAATGCTCCATGCCCCTTTTCATCTCAATGATCCATGAACCCTGTCATCACAATGCACCATGCCCATCATCATAATGCTTCATGCTATTGTCATCACACTGAATTCAAAATGCTCCATGACCTCTGTCATAACAATGCTCCAAACCCTTGAGATCACAATATTCCATAACACTTGTCATCACAATGCCCCGTGACACTCGTCATCACAATTATCCATGGCCTTCTCATCACAATGCTCCATGACCTTTGTCATCACAATGCTCAATACACTTGTCGTCAAAATGCTCCCTGACACTTGTTGTCTGTATGCTCCTTGAATCCTGTCATGACAAGGCTCCATGCCTTTTTCATCACAGTGATCCATGCCCTTTTCATCACAATGCTCCAAGACCTTTGTAATCACAATGCTCCATGCCCTTGTCATCACAAAGCTCAATGACACATGCCATTAGAAAGCTCCTTGGCCTTCTCCTCACAATGCTCAATCCCCTTGTCATCACAATGTTCCAAGAACCCTGTAATCACAAAGGTCCATGCCCCTTTTCATCAGTATGCTCCATGAGATTTGTCATCACAAGGCTCCATGGTTTTCTCATCACAGTGCTCCAGGACCATGTCAACACAAAGCTCCATGACCATGTCATGAAAATTCTCAATGGCACATATCATCATAATGCTCCAAGCCCTATTCATCACAATGCTCCATTACATTTGGCATCACAATGCTCCCTGCCATTGTCATCGCAATGGACCATGCCTAATGGCATCACAATGCTCCCTGACACCTGTCTTCCCAATACTTCATGACCTTCTCATCACAATGCTCCATGCCCTTGTCATCACAATGCAGCATGTCCACTGTCATCACAATAATCTATGAAACTTTTCAGTCCAATGCTCCGTGCCCCTGTCATCACAATGCTCCATGCACTTGTCATCACAATGCTCCATGTCCCCTCTATTCACAATGCTCGTGAAGCTTGTCATCACAGTGCTCCATGACACCTGTCATCACAATGCTCCATGCCTTTGTCAGCAAACTGCTACATGACCGTGTCATTACAATGCTCTATGCGCTTGTCATTACAATACTCCATTACCATTGTCATCACAATCCTCCATGAACCTTGGGATCACGTTGCTTCATGCCCTTGTCATCACAATGCTCCATGCTCCTTGAAATCAAAATGATCCATGACCTCTCTCATCACAATGCTCCAAACCCTTGTGATCACAAAGTTCCATAACACTTGTCATCACAACGTTCCATGATGCCTGTCATCACAATACTCCAGGCCCTTTTCATCACAATGCTCCATGATCTGTGTCATCACAATTCTCAATACACTTTTCATCACAATGCTCCCTGACACTTGTCGTAAGTATGCTCCTTGAGCCCTGTCATGTACAGGCTCCATGCATTTTTCATCACAATGCCCCATGCCATTTTCATCACAATGCTGCTCCATGATACTGTCATCAAAATACTCCATAAGCTTGTCATCAGAATGCTCCATGACTTGTCATCACAATTATCCATGCACTTGTTAGCACAATGTTCCCTGACCCTTGACATCACAATGCTCCAAGCCATTGTCATAACAATGCTCCTTTACCTTTGTCATCAGAATCCACCATGACACTTGGCATCACAATGCTCCATGCTATTATCATCACACTGGGCCATTACATATGTCATGGCAATGCTCCCTGACACCTGTCTTCACAATACTGCATGACCTGGTCATCACAATGCTCTATGCACTTGTCATCACAGTGCTCCATGACACCTGTCATCACAATGCTCCGTGACTCCAGTCATCACAATGCTTCATGATCTTTGTCATCACAATGGTCCATGCCCTCATCATCAACAGTCTCTGTGACATTTGTAACCACAATGCTCCATGAACATTTCATCACAATGCTGCTTGATTCTTGTCATCACAATGCTCCATACCTTTGTCAGAAAAATGCTTCATGACCCTTGTCATCACAATGTGCCATGCGCTTCTCATCACAACGGTCCACAAATTTGTCCTGCCAATGCTCCATAAACGTTGTAATCACAATGCTCCATGCCCTTGTCATCACAAAGCTCCATGACACATGTTATCAGTATGTTCCATGGCCTTCTCATCAAAGTGCTCCATGCCCTTGTCATCACAATGTTCCATTACCCTGTCATAACAATGCTCCGTGACCCCTGCCATCACAATGCTCCCTGCCCTTCTCATCACAATGCACAATGCCCTTGTCATCAAAATGCTCCTTGACCTTTGTCATCACAAAGATCCATGACCCTTGCCATCACAATGCTCCATTACCCCGTCATAACAGTGCTCCATGACCCCTGCCATAACGATGTTCCATGGCCTTGTCATCACAATGCTCCAAGACCCCTGTAATCACAATGCTCCATGCCCCTTTTCATCTCACTGAACCATGAACCCTGTCATCATAATGCACCATGCCCATCATCATAATGCTTCATGCTATTGTCATCACAATGAAATCAAAATGCTCTGTGACCTCTGTCATAACAATGCTCCAAACACCTGTGATCACAATATTCCATAACACTTTTCATCACAGTGCCCCATGACGCTCATCATCACAATAATCCTTATTCTTCTCATCACAATGCTCCATGACCTTTGTCATCACAATGCTCAATACACTTGTCATCAAAATGCTCCCTGATACTTGTTGTCTGTATGTTCCTTGTACCCTGTCATGAAAAGGGTCCATGCCATTTTCATCACAATGAACCATGCCCTTCTCCTCACAATGCTCCAAGACCACTGTTATCACAATGCTCCAAGCTCTTGTCATCACAAAGCTCCATGACACATGTCATCAGAATGTTCCATGGCCTTCTCATCAAAATGCTCCATGCCCTTGTCATCACAATGCCCCAAGACCCCTGTAATCACAATGCTGCATGCCCCTATTCATCCCAATGCTCCATGAACCCTGTCATCACAATGCATCATGCCCATCATCATAATGCTTCTGGCTATTGTCAGCACAATGAAATCAATATTCTCCATGACCTCTGTCATCACAATGCTCCATGCCCCCTGTTATCACAATACTCCATGAACTTTTTCAGCCCAATGCTCCATGTCCCTTGTCAACACAAACATCCATGCTCTTGTCATCCCAATGCTCCATGACCCCTGTACTCACAATGCTCCGGGACCCTTGTCAGCACAGTGCTCCATGACACCTATCATCACAATGCTCCATGCCTTTGTCAGCAAAATGCTACATGACCATTTCATTACAATGCTCTATGCGCTTATCATCACAATACTCCATTACCATTGTCATCACAATCCTCCATGAACCTTGGGATCACATTGCTTCATGTCCTTGTCATCACAATGCTCCATGCTCTTAGAAATAAAAATGATCCATGACCTCTGTCATCACAGTGCTCCAAACCCTTGAGATAACTATGTTCCATAAATCTTGTCATCACAACGCTCCATGATGCCTGTCATCACATTACTCCATGCCCTTTTCATCACAATGCTCCATGACCTTTGTCATCACAATTCTCAATACACTTGTCATCACAGTGCTCCCTGACACTTGTCGTCAGAATGCTCCTTGAAACCTGTCACGAAAAGGCTCCATGCCATTTTCATCACAATGCCCCATGCCGTTTGCATCACAATGCTCTATGCCATTGTCATTAAAATACTCCACAATCTTGTCATCAGAATCCTCCATGACCCTTGTCATCACAATTCCCCATGCACTTGTCAGCGCAATGCTCCCTGACCCTTGTCATCACAATGCTCCAAGCCATTGTCATCACAATGCTCCATTGCCTTTGTCATCAGAATCGTCCATGACCCTTGGCATCACATTTCTCCATGTGCTTGTCAGGACAATGCTCCATGACCTATGTCATCACAATGCACCATGAGCTTCCCATCACAGTTCTCCACAATCTTGTCATCACAATGCTCCATAAAATTTGTCATCACAATGCTCCATGCACTTCTCATCAAAATGCTCTCTCACCACTGATATCACAATGTTACATCACTATTCGTCACAATACTCCCTCACCCCTGTCATCATAATGTTCCATGACTCCTGTCATCACAATGCTACATTCACTTATCATCACAATGTTTGATGATCCCAGACATCAAAATGTTCCATAATCCCTGTCATCAAAATGCTCCATGACACTTTTCATCAATATGCTCCATGAGCCCTGACATCAAAATTTTCCATAACCCCTGTCATCAAAATGTTCCATGACCCTTTTCATCCAATTGCACCATGACCCTGTCATCACAATGCTCCCTGCCCTACTCATGACAATGCACAAGGCCTTTGTCATCAAATTGCTCCATGACCATTGTCATCACAATAATGCATGACACTTGGAATCACAGTGCTCCATGTCATTGTTATCACAGTGCTCCATGAATTCTCTCATCACATTGCTCCATGACGTTGTCATCACAAAGCTCCATGACACATGTCATCAGAATGTTACATGGCCTTCTCATCACAATACTCCATGACTTTGCCATCACAATGCTCCTTTACCCCTGTCATAACAATGCTCCATGACCACTGACATCACGATGTTCCACGACCTTGTCATCACAAGGCTCAATGACCCTTGTCAGCACAATGCTCCAAGACACCTGTCATCAAAATGCTCCATGCCCTTGTCATAACAGAGCTCCATGACGCATGTCATCAGAAGTTTCCATGGCCTTCTCATCACAATGCTCCATGCACTTGTCAGCACAATCTTCCCTGACCCTTGTCATCACAATGCTCCAAGCCATTGTCATCACAATGCTCTATTACATTTGTCATCAGAATCCTCCATGACACTTGGCATCACAATGCCCCATGCCATTGTCATCACAATGTGCCATTACATATGTCATCACAATGCTCCCTGACACATGTCTTCACATTACTGCATGACCTGGACATCAAAATGCTCCATGCCCTTGTCATTACAATGTGCCATTTCAACTGTCATTGCAATAATCCATTAAACTTATAAGAGCAATTCTCGATGCCCTTGTCATCACAATGCTCAATGCCCTTGTTATCACAGTGTTCCAAGACCCCTGTAATCAGAATGCTCCATGCCCCTTTTCATCAGTATGCTCCATGAGACTTGTCATCACAAGGCTCCATGGTTTCCTCATCACAATGATCCAGGACCTTGTCATCACAATGCTTCACGACCTTGTCATGAAAATTCTCAATTTCTCTTGTCATCATAATGCTCCAAGCCCTAGTCATCACAATCCTCCATTACATTTGGCATCACAATGCTCCCTCTCATTGTCATCGCAATGGACCATGACATATGTCATCACAATGCTCCCTGACACCTGTCTTCACAATACTCCGTGACCTTCTCATCACAATGCTCCTTGCCCTTGTCATCACAATGCACCATGTACACTGTCATCACAATAATCTATGAAAATTGTCAGACCAATGCTCCATGCCCCTGTCATCACAATGTTCCATGCCCTTGTCTTCACAATGCTCCATGACCCCTGTCATCACAATGCTCCGTGACTCCATTCATCACAATGCTTCATAACGTTTGTCATCACAACAGTCCGTGCCCTCGTCATCACAAGGCTCTGTGACCTTTGTAACCACAATGCTCCATGAACTTTTCATCACAGTGCTCCATGCCTTTGTCAGAACAATGCTCCATGACCCTTGTCATCACAGTGTGCCATGTGCTTTTCATCACAATGATCCACAACCTTGTCATCGCTATGCTCCATAAACATTTTAATCACAATGCTCCATGCACATCTCATCCAAATGTTCTCTCACCACTGATATCAACCTGTTCCCTCACTAGTCATCACAATACACCCACTCCCCTGTTCATCATAATGGTCCATAACCCCTGTCATGGCAATGTTCCATGACCCCTGACATCACAATATTCCATAACCACTGTCATCAAAATGTTCCATGACACTTTTCATCAAATTGCTCCATGACCCTGTCATCAAAATGCTCCCTGCACTTCTCATCACAATTCAAAATGCCCTTGTCCTAAAAATGCTCCATGACTTTGTCATTACAAAGATCCATGACCCTTGGCATCACAATGCTCCATGTCATTGTCATCACAATGCTCCCTGATCGGTCTCATCACATTGCTTCATGCTCTTGTCGTCACAAAGCTCCATGACGCATGTCATCAGAATGCTCCATGGCCTTCTCATCACACTGCTCCATGCCCTTGCCATCACAATGCTCCAAAACACCTGTCATCACAATGCTCCAAGACCCCTGTAATCACAATGTTCCATGCTCCTTTTCATCTCAATGCACCATGAGCCCTGTCATCAAAATGCACCATGCCCACCATCATAATGCTTCATACTATTGTCATCACAATGAAATCATAATGCTCCATGACCTCTCTCATCACAATGCTCCAAATCCTTGTGATCAAAATGTTCCATAACACTTATCATCACAACGCCCCATGACGCTCGTCATCACAATTATCCATGGTCTTCTCATCACAATGCTCCATGACATTTGTCACCAAAATGCTCAGTACCCTTGTCATCACAATGCTCCCTGACACTTGTCGTCAGTATGCTCCTTGAACCCTGTGATGACAAAGTTCCATGGCCTTCTCATCCCAATGCTCCATGCCCTTGTCATCACAGTGCTTCACGACTCCTGTAATCACAATGCTCCATGCCCCTTTTCATCAGAATGTTCCATGAGACATATCATCACAAGGATCCATGGTCTTCTCATCACAATGCTCCAGTACCTTGTCATCACAATGCTCCATGACAGCTGTCATCACAATATTCCATGAACATTTTCAGCCCAATGCTCCCTGACCTTCTCATCACAATGCTCCATGACGCCTGTCATTACAATGCTCCATGACCCCTGTCATCACAACGCTCCATGTCTCTGGTCATCACAATACTCCATGAACATTTTCATCCCAATGCTCCATGACACTTGTCATCACAATGATCCATGCCCTTGTCATCCCAATGCTCCATGAACCCTCTATTCACAATGCTCCGTGACGCTTGTCTTCACAGTGCTCCATGACACCTGTCATCACAATGCTCCATGCCTTTGTCAGCAAAATGCTACATGACATTGTCATTGCAATGCTCTATGCACTTGTCATCACAATACTCCATTACCATTGTCATCACAATCCTCCATGAACCTTGGAATCACATTGTTTCATGCCCTTGTCATCACAATGCTCCATGCTCCTTGAAATCAAAATGATCCATGACCTCTGTCATCACAATGCTCCATGCCCCTGTTTTCACAATGCTCCATGACCCATGTCATCACAAAGCTCCGTGAGTCCAGTCATCACAATGCATCATGACCTTCATCATCACAATGGTCCATGCCCTCATCATCAACATTCTCTGTGACCTTTTTAACCTCAGTGCTCCATGAAATTTTCATCACAATGCTCTTTAACCCTTGTCATCACAGTACTTTATGCCTTTATCAGCACAATGCTCCATGACCGTTGTCATCACAATGCTGCATGCGCTTGGCAGCACAATGCTCCATGACACTTCATCACAGCGCACCATGCGCTTGTCATCACAGTGTTCCACAATCTTGTCATCTCCATAGTCCATTAACCTTGTCATCACAATGCACCATGCACGTCTCATCAATATGCTCTCTCACCACTGATATCACAATGTTACAACACTATTCATCAAAATACTCCCCCACCACTGTCATCACAATATTCCATGACTCCTGTCTTCACAATGCAACATGCAATTATCATCACAATGTTCGATGACCTATGACATCACAATGTTCCATAAGCCCTGTCATCAAAATGCTCCATGACTCTTTTCATCAAAATGCTCCATGTCCCCTGACATCACAATGCTCCTTACCCCTTGTCATTACAGTGCTCCATGTAGCTCTTCATCACAAGTATCCATGGTCTTCTCATCACAATGCACCACGGTCTTGCCATCACAATGCTCCATGCCCTTGTCATCACAATTCTCCGAATTCTTGGCATCACTATGTTCCATGACACTTCTCATCACAGTTTTACATGCTTTGTCAGCATAATACTCAACAAACTTGTTATCAGAATGCTCCATGACCCTTGTCATCACAATTATCCATGCCCGTCATCTCAAAGCTCCATGCCTTTTTCATCACAATGCCCCATGCCGTTTTCATCACAATGTTCCATGCTGTTGTCATCAAAATACTCCACAACCTTGTCATCAGAATGCTCCATGACCTTTGTCATCACAATTCTCCATGCACTTTTCAGCACAATGATCGCTGACACTTGTCATCACAATGCTCTAAGCAATTTTCATCACAATGCTGCATTACCTTTGTCATCAGAATCCTCCATGACACTTGGCATCACAATGCTCCATGCCATTGTCATCACAATGGGCTATTACATAAGTCATCACAATGTTCCCTGACACCAGTCTTCACAATACTGCATGACCTGGTCTTCACAATGCTCCATGCCCTTGTCATCACAATGCGCCATTCCAACTGTCACTGCAATAATCCATGAAACTTATTAGACCAATGTTCCATGCCCTTTTCATCACAATGTTCCATGCCCTTGTTATCACAATGCTCCATAACCCATGTCATCACAATGCTCCGTGAGTCCAGTCATCACAATGCTCCATGACCTTTGTCATCACAGTGGTCCATGCCCTCATCATCAACAGTCTCTGTGACCTATTTAACCTCAAGGCTCCATGAAATTTTCATCATAATGCTCTTTGACCCTGGTCATCACAATACTCTCTGCCTTTCTCAGCACAATGCTCCATGAACGTTGTCATCACAATGCTCCATGTGCTTCTCAGCACAATGCTCCATGACACATGTCATCACAGTGCACCATGCGCTTGCCATCACAGTGCTCCACAATCTTGTCATCACAATGCTCCATTAACCTTTTCATCACAATGCTCCATGCTCCTTGAAATCAAAATGATCCATGACCTCTGTCAACGTAATGCTCCAAACCCTTGTGACCACAATGTTCCATAACACTTGTCATCACAATGCTCCATGATGCCTGTCATCACAATACTCCATGCCCCTTTCATCACAATGTTCCATGATCTTTGTCATCACAATTTTCAATACATTTGTCATCACAATGCTCCCTGACTCTTGTCGTCAGAATGCTCCTTAAACCCTGTCAACAAAAGCCTCCATTCTGTTTTCATCACTATGCCTAATGCCATTTTCATCACAATAATCCATGCCATTATCATCAAAATACTCCACAAGCTTGTCATGCAAAAGCTCCATGACCCATGTCATCACAATTCTCCATGCAATTGTGAGCACAATGCTCCCTGTCCCTTGTCATCACAATGCTCCAAGCCATTGTCATCACAATGCTCCATTACCTTTGTCATCAGAATCCTCCATGACACTTGGCATCAAAATGCTCCATGCCATTTTCATCACAATGGGCCATTACATATGTCATCAGAATCCTCCATGACCCTTTTCATCAAAATGCTCCATGTCCCCTGACATCACAATGCTCCTTACCCCTTGTCATTACAGTGCTCCATGGTGCTCTTCATCACAATTATCCATGGTATTCTCATCACAATGCTCCACGGTCTTGCCATCACAATGCTCCATGCCCTGGTCATCACAATGCTCCATGTCCCTTGTTATCACGATTCTCCACGTCCTTCTCATCACAGTGCTCCATGACAGTCCTCATCACAATGTTACATGCTTTTGTCATCACAATTCTCCATGCACAATTCATCGCAGTGCCACATGACCCCTGTCATAGCAAGCTCCATGCCTGTGTCATCACAGTGCTTCACGACCTTTTCATCAAAATTCTCAATGGCCGTTGTCATCACAATGCTCCATGACCCTTGTCATCACAATGCTCCAAGCCCTTGTCATCACAATGCTCCATTACCTTTGTCATCACAATCCTCCAAAACACTTGGCATCACAATGCTCCATGCCATTGTCATCACAATGAAACATGAAATATGTCATCACAATGCTCCCTGACACCTGTCTTCAAAATACTACATGCACCTGTCATTACAATGCTCCATGCCCTTGTCAACACAATGCTCCATGACACCAGTTCTCACCATGCTCCGTGACTCCAGTCATCACAAGGCTTCAAGACCTGTGTCATCACAATGATCCATGCCCTCAACATCACAAAGCTCTGTGAACTTTGTCACCACCATGCTCCATGGCCTTCTCATCACCATGCTCCATGCCCTTGTCATCACAATGCTCCACGACCCCTGTAATCACAAGGCTCCATGCCACTTTTCATCAGAATGTTCCATGAGACATATCATCACAAGGCTCCATGGTCTTCTCATCACAATGCTCCAGTACCTTGTCATCACAATGCTCCATGAACCCTGTCATTCCAGCACTCCATTTCCATTGTCATCACAATATTCCATGAACATTTTCTTTCCAATGCTCCATGACACTTGTCATCAAAATCATCCATGCACTTGTCATCCCAATGCTCCATGACTCCTGTATTCACAATGCTCCGTGACGATTGTCATCACAGTGCTCCATGACACCTGTCATCACAATGCTCCATGCCTTTGTCAGCAAAATGCTACATGACATTTTCATTACAATGTTCTATACGCTTGTCATCACAATACTCCATTACCATTGTCATCACAATCCTCCATGAAACTTGGGATCACATTGTTTCATGCCCTTGTCATCACAGTGCTCCATGCTCCTTGAAATCAAAATGATCCATGACCTCTGTCATCACAGTGCTCCAAACACTTGTGATCAGAATATTCCAAAACACTTGTCATCACAACACTCCATGATGCCTGTCATCACAATACCCCATGCCCTTTTCATCACAAGGCTCCATGACCTTTGTCATCTCAATTCTCAATACACTTCTCATCACAATGCTCCGTGACACTTGTCGTCAGAATGCTCCTTGAAACCTGTCACGAAAAGGCTCCATGCCTTTTTCATCACAATGCCCCATGCCGTTTTCATCACAATGTTCCATGCTGTTGTCATCAAAATACTCCACAACCTTGTCATCAGAATGCTCCATGACCTTTGTCATCACAATTCTCCATGCACTTTTCAGCACAATGATCGCTGACACTTGTCATCACAATGCTCTAAGCAATTTTCATCACAATGCTGCATTACCTTTGTCATCAGAATCCTCCATGACACTTGGCATCACAATGCTCCATGCCATTGTCATCACAATGGGCTATTACATAAGTCATCACAATGTTCCCTGACACCAGTCTTCACAATACTGCATGACCTGGTCTTCACAATGCTCCATGCCCTTGTCATCACAATGCGCCATTCCAACTGTCACTGCAATAATCCATGAAACTTATTAGACCAATGTTCCATGCCCTTTTCATCACAATGTTCCATGCACTTGTTATCACAATGCTCCATAACCCATGTCATCACAATGCTCCGTGAGTCCAGTCATCACAATGCTCCATGACCTTTGTCATCACAGTGGTCCATGCCCTCATCATCAACAGTCTCTGTGACCTATTTAACCTCAAGGCTCCATGAAATTTTCATCATAATGCTCTTTGACCCTGGTCATCACAATACTCTCTGCCTTTCTCAGCACAATGCTCCATGAACGTTGTCATCACAATGCTCCATGTGCTTCTCAGCACAATGCTCCATGACACATGTCATCACAGTGCACCATGCGCTTGCCATCACAGTGCTCCACAATCTTGTCATCACAATGCTCCATTAACCTTTTCATCACAATGCTCCATGCTCCTTGAAATCAAAATGATCCATGACCTCTGTCAACGTAATGCTCCAAACCCTTGTGACCACAATGTTCCATAACACTTGTCATCACAATGCTCCATGATGCCTGTCATCACAATACTCCATGCCCCTTTCATCACAATGTTCCATGATCTTTGTCATCACAATTTTCAATACATTTGTCATCACAATGCTCCCTGACTCTTGTCGTCAGAATGCTCCTTAAACCCTGTCAACAAAAGCCTCCATTCTGTTTTCATCACTATGCCTAATGCCATTTTCATCACAATAATCCATGCCATTATCATCAAAATACTCCACAAGCTTGTCATGCAAAAGCTCCATGACCCATGTCATCACAATTCTCCACGCAATTGTGAGCACAATGCTCCCTGTCCCTTGTCATCACAATGCTCCAAGCCATTGTCATCACAATGCTCCATTACCTTTGTCATCAGAATCCTCCATGACACTTGGCATCAAAATGCTCCATGCCATTTTCATCACAATGGGCCATTACATATGTCATCAGAATCCTCCATGACCCTTTTCATCAAAATGCTCCATGTCCCCTGACATCACAATGCTCCTTACCCCTTGTCATTACAGTGCTCCATGGTGCTCTTCATCACAATTATCCATGGTATTCTCATCACAATGCTCCACGGTCTTGCCATCACAATGCTCCATGCCCTGGTCATCACAATGCTCCATGTCCCTTGTTATCACGATTCTCCACGTCCTTCTCATCACAGTGCTCCATGACAGTCCTCATCACAATGTTACATGCTTTTGTCATCACAATTCTCCATGCACAATTCATCGCAGTGCCACATGACCCCTGTCATAGCAAGCTCCATGCCTGTGTCATCACAGTGCTTCACGACCTTTTCATCAAAATTCTCAATGGCCGTTGTCATCACAATGCTCCATGACCCTTGTCATCACAATGCTCCAAGCCCTTGTCATCACAATGCTCCATTACCTTTGTCATCACAATCCTCCAAAACACTTGGCATCACAATGCTCCATGCCATTGTCATCACAATGAAACATGAAATATGTCATCACAATGCTCCCTGACACCTGTCTTCAAAATACTACATGCACCTGTCATTACAATGCTCCATGCCCTTGTCAACACAATGCTCCATGACACCAGTTCTCACCATGCTCCGTGACTCCAGTCATCACAAGGCTTCAAGACCTGTGTCATCACAATGATCCATGCCCTCAACATCACAAAGCTCTGTGAACTTTGTCACCACCATGCTCCATGGCCTTCTCATCACCATGCTCCATGCCCTTGTCATCACAATGCTCCACGACCCCTGTAATCACAAGGCTCCATGCCACTTTTCATCAGAATGTTCCATGAGACATATCATCACAAGGCTCCATGGTCTTCTCATCACAATGCTCCAGTACCTTGTCATCACAATGCTCCATGAACCCTGTCATTCCAGCACTCCATTTCCCTTGTCATCACAATATTCCATGAACATTTTCTTTCCAATGCTCCATGACACTTGTCATCAAAATCATCCATGCACTTGTCATCCCAATGCTCCATGACTCCTGTATTCACAATGCTCCGTGACGATTGTCATCACAGTGCTCCATGACACCTGTCATCACAATGCTCCATGCCTTTGTCAGCAAAATGCTACATGACATTTTCATTACAATGTTCTATACGCTTGTCATCACAATACTCCATTACCATTGTCATCACAATCCTCCATGAAACTTGGGATCACATTGTTTCATGCCCTTGTCATCACAGTGCTCCATGCTCCTTGAAATCAAAATGATCCATGACCTCTGTCATCACAGTGCTCCAAACACTTGTGATCAGAATATTCCAAAACACTTGTCATCACAACACTCCATGATGCCTGTCATCACAATACCCCATGCCCTTTTCATCACAAGGCTCCATGACCTTTGTCATCTCAATTCTCAATACACTTCTCATCACAATGCTCCGTGACACTTGTCGTAAGAATGCTCCTTGAAACCTGTCACGAAAAGGCTCCATGCTTTTTTCATCACAATGCCCCATGCCGTTTTCATCACAATGTTCCATGCTGTTGTCATCAAAATACTCCACAACCTTGTCATCAGAATGCTCCATGACCTTTGTCATCACAATTCTCCATGCACTTTTCAGCACAATGATCGCTGACACTTGTCATCACAATGCTCTAAGCAATTTTCATCACAATGCTGCATTACCTTTGTCATCAGAATCCTCCATGACACTTGGCATCACAATGCTCCATGCCATTGTCATCACAATGGGCTATTACATAAGTCATCACAATGTTCCCTGACACCAGTCTTCACAATACTGCATGACCTGGTCTTCACAATGCTCCATGCCCTTGTCATCACAATGCGCCATTCCAACTGTCACTGCAATAATCCATGAAACTTATTAGACCAATGTTCCATGCCCTTTTCATCACAATGTTCCATGCCCTTGTTATCACAATGCTCCATAACCCATGTCATCACAATGCTCCGTGAGTCCAGTCATCACAATGCTCCATGACCTTTGTCATCACAGTGGTCCATGCCCTCATCATCAACAGTCTCTGTGACCTATTTAACCTCAAGGCTCCATGAAATTTTCATCATAATGCTCTTTGACCCTGGTCATCACAATACTCTCTGCCTTTCTCAGCACAATGCTCCATGAACGTTGTCATCACAATGCTCCATGTGCTTCTCAGCACAATGCTCCATGACACATGTCATCACAGTGCACCATGCGCTTGCCATCACAGTGCTCCACAATCTTGTCATCACAATGCTCCATTAACCTTTTCATCACAATGCTCCATGCTCCTTGAAATCAAAATGATCCATGACCTCTGTCAACGTAATGCTCCAAACCCTTGTGACCACAATGTTCCATAACACTTGTCATCACAATGCTCCATGATGCCTGTCATCACAATACTCCATGCCCCTTTCATCACAATGTTCCATGATCTTTGTCATCACAATTTTCAATACATTTGTCATCACAATGCTCCCTGACTCTTGTCGTCAGAATGCTCCTTAAACCCTGTCAACAAAAGCCTCCATTCTGTTTTCATCACTATGCCTAATGCCATTTTCATCACAATAATCCATGCCATTATCATCAAAATACTCCACAAGCTTGTCATGCAAAAGCTCCATGACCCATGTCATCACAATTCTCCATGCAATTGTGAGCACAATGCTCCCTGTCCCTTGTCATCACAATGCTCCAAGCCATTGTCATCACAATGCTCCATTACCTTTGTCATCAGAATCCTCCATGACACTTGGCATCAAAATGCTCCATGCCATTTTCATCACAATGGGCCATTACATATGTCATCAGAATCCTCCATGACCCTTTTCATCAAAATGCTCCATGTCCCCTGACATCACAATGCTCCTTACCCCTTGTCATTACAGTGCTCCATGGTGCTCTTCATCACAATTATCCATGGTATTCTCATCACAATGCTCCACGGTCTTGCCATCACAATGCTCCATGCCCTGGTCATCACAATGCTCCATGTCCCTTGTTATCACGATTCTCCACGTCCTTCTCATCACAGTGCTCCATGACAGTCCTCATCACAATGTTACATGCTTTTGTCATCACAATTCTCCATGCACAATTCATCGCAGTGCCACATGACCCCTGTCATAGCAAGCTCCATGCCTGTGTCATCACAGTGCTTCACGACCTTTTCATCAAAATTCTCAATGGCCGTTGTCATCACAATGCTCCATGACCCTTGTCATCACAATGCTCCAAGCCCTTGTCATCACAATGCTCCATTACCTTTGTCATCACAATCCTCCAAAACACTTGGCATCACAATGCTCCATGCCATTGTCATCACAATGAAACATGAAATATGTCATCACAATGCTCCCTGACACCTGTCTTCAAAATACTACATGCACCTGTCATTACAATGCTCCATGCCCTTGTCAACACAATGCTCCATGACACCAGTTCTCACCATGCTCCGTGACTCCAGTCATCACAAGGCTTCAAGACCTGTGTCATCACAATGATCCATGCCCTCAACATCACAAAGCTCTGTGAACTTTGTCACCACCATGCTCCATGGCCTTCTCATCACCATGCTCCATGCCCTTGTCATCACAATGCTCCACGACCCCTGTAATCACAAGGCTCCATGCCACTTTTCATCAGAATGTTCCATGAGACATATCATCACAAGGCTCCATGGTCTTCTCATCACAATGCTCCAGTACCTTGTCATCACAATGCTCCATGAACCCTGTCATTCCAGCACTCCATTTCCCTTGTCATCACAATATTCCATGAACATTTTCTTTCCAATGCTCCATGACACTTGTCATCAAAATCATCCATGCACTTGTCATCCCAATGCTCCATGACTCCTGTATTCACAATGCTCCGTGACGATTGTCATCACAGTGCTCCATGACACCTGTCATCACAATGCTCCATGCCTTTGTCAGCAAAATGCTACATGACATTTTCATTACAATGTTCTATACGCTTGTCATCACAATACTCCATTACCATTGTCATCACAATCCTCCATGAAACTTGGGATCACATTGTTTCATGCCCTTGTCATCACAGTGCTCCATGCTCCTTGAAATCAAAATGATCCATGACCTCTGTCATCACAGTGCTCCAAACACTTGTGATCAGAATATTCCAAAACACTTGTCATCACAACACTCCATGATGCCTGTCATCACAATACCCCATGCCCTTTTCATCACAAGGCTCCATGACCTTTGTCATCTCAATTCTCAATACACTTCTCATCACAATGCTCCGTGACACTTGTCGTCAGAATGCTCCTTGAAACCTGTCACGAAAAGGCTCCATGCCTTTTTCATCACAATGCCCCATGCCGTTTTCATCACAATGTTCCATGCTGTTGTCATCAAAATACTCCACAACCTTGTCATCAGAATGCTCCATGACCTTTGTCATCACAATTCTCCATGCACTTTTCAGCACAATGATCGCTGACACTTGTCATCACAATGGTCTAAGCAATTTTCATCACAATGCTGCATTACCTTTGTCATCAGAATCCTCCATGACACTTGGCATCACAATGCTCCATGCCATTGTCATCACAATGGGCTATTACATAAGTCATCACAATGTTCCCTGACACCAGTCTTCACAATACTGCATGACCTGGTCTTCACAATGCTCCATGCCCTTGTCATCACAATGCGCCATTCCAACTGTCACTGCAATAATCCATGAAACTTATTAGACCAATGTTCCATGCCCTTTTCATCACAATGTTCCATGCCCTTGTTATCACAATGCTCCATAACCCATGTCATCACAATGCTCCGTGAGTCCAGTCATCACAATGCTCCATGACCTTTGTCATCACAGTGGTCCATGCCCTCATCATCAACAGTCTCTGTGACCTATTTAACCTCAAGGCTCCATGAAATTTTCATCATAATGCTCTTTGACCCTGGTCATCACAATACTCTCTGCCTTTCTCAGCACAATGCTCCATGAACGTTGTCATCACAATGCTCCATGTGCTTCTCAGCACAATGCTCCATGACACATGTCATCACAGTGCACCATGCGCTTGCCATCACAGTGCTCCACAATCTTGTCATCACAATGCTCCATTAACCTTTTCATCACAATGCTCCATGCTCCTTGAAATCAAAATGATCCATGACCTCTGTCAACGTAATGCTCCAAACCCTTGTGACCACAATGTTCCATAACACTTGTCATCACAATGCTCCATGATGCCTGTCATCACAATACTCCATGCCCCTTTCATCACAATGTTCCATGATCTTTGTCATCACAATTTTCAATACATTTGTCATCACAATGCTCCCTGACTCTTGTCGTCAGAATGCTCCTTAAACCCTGTCAACAAAAGCCTCCATTCTGTTTTCATCACTATGCCTAATGCCATTTTCATCACAATAATCCATGCCATTATCATCAAAATACTCCACAAGCTTGTCATGCAAAAGCTCCATGACCCATGTCATCACAATTCTCCATGCAATTGTGAGCACAATGCTCCCTGTCCCTTGTCATCACAATGCTCCAAGCCATTGTCATCACAATGCTCCATTACCTTTGTCATCAGAATCCTCCATGACACTTGGCATCAAAATGCTCCATGCCATTTTCATCACAATGGGCCATTACATATGTCATCAGAATCCTCCATGACCCTTTTCATCAAAATGCTCCATGTCCCCTGACATCACAATGCTCCTTACCCCTTGTCATTACAGTGCTCCATGGTGCTCTTCATCACAATTATCCATGGTATTCTCATCACAATGCTCCACGGTCTTGCCATCACAATGCTCCATGCCCTGGTCATCACAATGTTCCATGTCCCTTGTTATCACGATTCTCCACGTCCTTCTCATCACAGTGCTCCATGACAGTCCTCATCACAATGTTACATGCTTTTGTCATCACAATTCTCCATGCACAATTCATCGCAGTGCCACATGACCCCTGTCATAGCAAGCTCCATGCCTGTGTCATCACAGTGCTTCACGAACTTTTCATCAAAATTCTCAATGGCCGTTGTCATCACAATGCTCCATGACCCTTGTCATCACAATGCTCCATTACCTTTGTCATCACAATCCTCCAAAACACTTGGCATCACAATGCTCCATGCCATTGTCATCACAATGAAACATGAAATATGTCATCACAATGCTCCCTGACACCTGTCTTCAAAATACTACATGCACCTGTCATTACAATGCTCCATGCCCTTGTCAACACAATGCTCCATGACACCAGTTCTCACCATGCTCCGTGACTCCAGTCATCACAAGGCTTCAAGACCTGTGTCATCACAATGATCCATGCCCTCAACATCACAAAGCTCTGTGAACTTTGTCACCACCATGCTCCATGGCCTTCTCATCACCATGCTCCATGCCCTTGTCATCACAATGCTCCACGACCCCTGTAATCACAAGGCTCCATGCCACTTTTCATCAGAATGTTCCATGAGACATATCATCACAAGGCTCCATGGTCTTCTCATCACAATGCTCCAGTACCTTGTCATCACAATGCTCCATGAACCCTGTCATTCCAGCACTCCATTTCCCTTGTCATCACAATATTCCATGAACATTTTCTTTCCAATGCTCCATGACACTTGTCATCAAAATCATCCATGCACTTGTCATCCCAATGCTCCATGACTCCTGTATTCACAATGCTCCGTGACGATTGTCATCACAGTGCTCCATGACACCTGTCATCACAATGCTCCATGCCTTTGTCAGCAAAATGCTACATGACATTTTCATTACAATGTTCTATACGCTTGTCATCACAATACTCCATTACCATTGTCATCACAATCCTCCATGAAACTTGGGATCACATTGTTTCATGCCCTTGTCATCACAGTGCTCCATGCTCCTTGAAATCAAAATGATCCATGACCTCTGTCATCACAGTGCTCCAAACACTTGTGATCAGAATATTCCAAAACACTTGTCATCACAACACTCCATGATGCCTGTCATCACAATACCCCATGCCCTTTTCATCACAAGGCTCCATGACCTTTGTCATCTCAATTCTCAATACACTTCTCATCACAATGCTCCGTGACACTTGTCGTCAGAATGCTCCTTGAAACCTGTCACGAAAAGGCTCCATGCCTTTTTCATCACAATGCCCCATGCCGTTTTCATCACAATGTTCCATGCTGTTGTCATCAAAATACTCCACAACCTTGTCATCAGAATGCTCCATGACCTTTGTCATCACAATTCTCCATGCACTTTTCAGCACAATGATCGCTGACACTTGTCATCACAATGCTCTAAGCAATTTTCATCACAATGCTGCATTACCTTTGTCATCAGAATCCTCCATGACACTTGGCATCACAATGCTCCATGCCATTGTCATCACAATGGGCTATTACATAAGTCATCACAATGTTCCCTGACACCAGTCTTCACAATACTGCATGACCTGGTCTTCACAATGCTCCATGCCCTTGTCATCACAATGCGCCATTCCAACTGTCACTGCAATAATCCATGAAACTTATTAGACCAATGTTCCATGCCCTTTTCATCACAATGTTCCATGCCCTTGTTATCACAATGCTCCATAACCCATGTCATCACAATGCTCCGTGAGTCCAGTCATCACAATGCTCCATGACCTTTGTCATCACAGTGGTCCATGCCCTCATCATCAACAGTCTCTGTGACCTATTTAACCTCAAGGCTCCATGAAATTTTCATCATAATGCTCTTTGACCCTGGTCATCACAATACTCTCTGCCTTTCTCAGCACAACGCTCCATGAACGTTGTCATCACAATGCTCCATGTGCTTCTCAGCACAATGCTCCATGACACATGTCATCACAGTGCACCATGCGCTTGCCATCACAGTGCTCCACAATCTTGTCATCACAATGCTCCATTAACCTTTTCATCACAATGCTCCATGCACTTCTCATCAAAATGCTCCCTCACCACTGATATCACAATGTTACATCTCTATTCATCGCAATACTCCCCCACCCCTGTCATCACAATGTTCCATGACTCCTGTCATCACAATCCTACATGCACTTATCATCACAATGTTCGATGACCTATGACATCACAATGTTCCATAGGCCCTGTCATCCAAATGCTCCATGCCACTTTTCATGAAAATGCTCCATGTTCCCTGACATCACAATGCTCCTTACCCCTTGTCATTACAGTGCTCCATGATGCTCGTCATCACAATTATCCATGGTCTTCTCATCACAATGCTTCACGGTCTTGCCATCACAATGCTCCATGCTTTGGTCATCACAGTGCTCCATGTCCGTTGTCATCACAATTCTCCACGTTCTTGTCATCACAATGCTCCATGACAGTTCTCATCACAGTGCTCCATGTCCCTTATCATCAAAATTCACCATGCACATGTCATCGCAATGCCCCATGACCCCTGTCATAGCAAGCTCCATTCCTGTGTCACCACATTGCTTCACGACCATTTCATCAAAATTCTCAATGGCCGTTGTCATCACAATGCTCCTTGACCCATGTCATCACAATGCTCCAAGCCCTTGTCATCACAATGCTCCATTACATTTGTCCTCACAATCCTCCAAATCACTTGATATCACAATGCTCCATACCATTTTCATCACAATGGAACATGAAATATGTCATCACAATGCTCCCTGACACCTGTCTTCACAATACTCCATGCCCTTCTCATCACAATGTGCCATGCCCACAATCAACACAATTATCCATGAAACTTGTCAGACCAATGCTCCATGCCCCTGTCATCACAATGCTGCATGCCCTTGTCATCACAATGCTCCATGACACCAGTTCTCACAATGCTCCGTGACTCCAGTCATCACAAGGCTTCATGACCTGTGTCATCACAATGATCCAAACCCTCATCATCACAAGGCTCTGTGAACTTTGTCACCACAATGCACCATGAACTTTTCATCACAATGCTCCGTGACACTTGTTATCACAATGCTCCGTCCCTTTGACAACTCAATGCTCCATAACCCTTGTCATCACAATGTTCCATGCGCTTGTCAGCGCAGTGCTCCATGACCCATGTCATCACAATGCTCCATAAAACTTGTCATCACAATGCTCCTTGCACGTCTTATCAAAATGCTCTCTCACCACTGATATCAAAATGTTCCCTAACTAGTCATCACAATACACCCACTCCCCTGTCATCACAATGGTCCATAACCCCTGTCATGAAAATGTTCCATGACCCCTGACATCAAAATGTTCCATAACACCTGTCATCGAAATGTTCCTTGACCATTTTCATCAAATTGCTCCATGACACTGTCATAACAATGCTCCCTGCCCTTCTCATCACAATGCACAATGACCTTGTCAACAAAATTCTCCATGACTTTGTCATCACAAAGAACCATGACCCTTGGCATCACAGTGCTCCATGTCATTGTCATCACAATGCTCCATGATCGCTCTCATCACATTGCTCCATGCCCTTTTCATCACAAAGCTCCATGATGCATGTCATCAGAATGCTCCATGGCCTTCTCATCACAGTGCTCCATGCCCTTGTCATCACAATGCTCCATGACCCTTGTCATCACAATGCTCCAAGCCCTTGTCATCAGAATGCTCCATTACTTTTGTCATCAAAATCCTCAATAACACTAGGCATCACAATGTTCCATACCATTGTCATCACAATGGAACATGAAATATGTCATCACAATGCTCCGTGACACCTGTATTCACAATACTCCATGACCTTGTCATCACAATGTGTCATGCCCACTGTCAACACAATTATCCATGAAACTTGTCAGACCAATGCTCCATGCCCCTGTCATCACAATGCTCCATGCCATTGTCATCACAATGCTCCATGACCCCAGTTCTCACAATGCTCCGTGACTCAAGTCATCACAAGGATTCATGACCTGTGTCATCACAATGACCCATGCCCTCATCATCACAAGGCTCTGTGAACATTTTCACCACAATGTTCCATGAATTTTTCATCACAATGCTCCGTGACACTTGTTATCACAATGCTCTGTCCCTTTGTCAACTCAATGCTCCATGACCCTTGACATCACAATGTTCCATGCGCTTGACAACACAGTGCTCCATGACACATGTTATCACAATGCTCCTTGCACGTCTTATCAAAATGCTCTTTCACCACTGATATCAAAATATTCCCTCACTAGTCATCACAATACACCCACTCCCCTGTCATCACAATGGTCCATAACCACTGTCATGAAAATGTTCCATAACCCCTGACATCACAGTGTTCCATAAGCCTGTCATCAAAATGTTCCATAACACTTTTCATCAAATTGCTCCATGAACCTGTCATCACAATGCTCCCTGCCCTTCTCATCACAAAGCACAACGCCCTTGTCATCAAAATGTGCCATGATTTGTCATCACAAAGATCCATGATCCTTCGCATCACAATGCTCCATGTCATTGTCATCACAACGCTCCATGATCGCTCTCATCACATTGCTTCATGCCCTTGTCATCACAAAGCTCCATGACCCATGTCATCAGAATGCTCCATGTCCTTCTCATCACAGTTCTCCATGCCCTTGCCATCACAATGCTCCATTACACCTGTCATCACAATGCTCCAAGATCCCTGTAATCACAATGCTCCATGTCCCTTTTCATCTCAATGCTCCATGAAACCTGTCATCACAATGAACCATGCCCACCATCATATTGCTTCATGCTATTTTCATCACAGTGAAATCATAATGCTCCATGACCTCTCTCATCACAATGCTCCAAATCCTTGTGATCAAAATGTTCCATAACACCTATCATCACAACACCCAATGACGCTCGTCATCACAATTATCCATGGTCTTCTCATCACAATGCTCCATGACTTTTGTCACCACAATGCTCAATACCGTTGTCATCACAATGCTCCCTGACACTTGTCGTCAGTATGCTCCTTGAATCCTGAGATGACAAGGCTCCATGGCCTTCTCATCCCAATGCTCCATGCCCTTGTCATCACAGTGCTCCACGACCCCTGTAATCACAAGGCTCCATGCCCCTTTTCATCAGAATGTTCCATGAGACATATCATCACAAGGCTCCATGGTCTTCTCATCACAATGCTCTATGCCTCTGTCAGCAAAATCCTACAGGACCTTGTCATTACAATGCTCTATGCACTTGTCATCACAATACTCCATTACCATTGTCATCACAATCCTCCATGAACCTTGGGATCACATTGTTTCATGCCCTTGTCATCACAATGCTCCATGCACCTTGAAATCAAAATGATCCATGACCTCTGTCATCATAATGCTTCAAACGCTTGTGATCACAATGTTCCATAACACTTGTCATCACAACGCTCCATGATGCCTGTCATCACAATACTCCATACCCTTTTCATCAGAATGCTCCATGACATTTGTCATCCCAATTCTCAATACACTTATCATCACAATGATTCCTGACACTTGTCGTCAGAATGCTCCTTGAACCCTGTCAAGAAATGGCTCCATGCCTATTTCATCACAATGCCCCATGCCATTTTGTTCAGAATGCTCCATGCCATTATCATCAAAATACTCCACAAGCTTGTCTTCAGAATGCTCCATGACCATTGTCATCACAATTCTCTATGCACTAGTCAGCACAATGCTCCATGCGTAGTCAGCACAATGCTCCATGACACATGTCATCACAATGCAGCATGTGCTTGTCATCACAGTGCTCCACAATGTTGTCATCACAATGCTCCATTTACCTTGTCATCACAATGCTCCATGCACTTCTCATCAATATGCTATCTCACAACTGATATCACAATGTTACATCACTATTCATTACAATAGTCCATCAACCCTGTCATCACAATGTTCAATGACTCCTTTCATTACAATGCTACATGCACTTATCATCACAATGTTCGATGACGTATGACATCACAATGTTCCATAAGCCATGTCATCAAAATGCTCCATTACACTTTTCATCAAAATGCTCCATGTCCGCTGACATCACAATGCTCCAGAGCCCATGTCATTACAGTGCTCCATGACGCTCGTCATCACAATTATCCATGGTCTTCTCATCACAATTCTCCATGGTCTTGCCATCAAAATGCTCCATGCTTTGGTCATCACAGTGCTCCATGTCCGTTGTCATCACAATTCTCCACGTCCTTGTCATCATAATGCTCCATGACAGTTCTCATCACAGTGCTCCATGTCCCTTTTCATCACAATTATCCATGCACATGTCATCGCAATGCCCCATGACCCCTGTCATAGCAAGCTCCATTCCTGTGTCACCACAATGCTTCACGAAATTTTCATCAAAATTCTCAATGGTCGTTGTCATCACAATGCTCCATGACCCTTGTCATCACAATGCTCCAAGACCTTGTCAACACAATGCTCCATTACCTTTGCCATCACAATCCTCCAAATCACTTGACATCACAATGCTCCATACCATTGTCATCACAATGGAACATGAAATATGTCATCACAATGCTCCCTGACACCTGTCTTCACAATATTCCATGCCCTTGTCATCACAATGTGCCATGCCCACTGTCAACACAATTATCCATGAAACATGTCAGACCAATGCTCCATGCCCCTGTCATCACAATGCTGCATGACCTTGTCATCACAAGGCTCTGTGAACTTTGTCACCACAATGCACCATGAACTTTTCAACACAATGCTCCGTGACACTTGTTATCACAATGCTCCGTCCCTTTGTCAACTCAATGCTCCATGAACCTTGTCATCACAAAGTTCCATGCGCTTGTCAGCACAGTGCTCCATGACCCATGTCATCACAATGATCCATAAAACTTGTCATCACAATGCTCCTTGCACGTCTTATCAAAATGCTCTCTCAGCAGTGATATCAAAATGTTCCCTCACTAGTCATCACAATACACCCACTCCCCTGTCATCACAATGTTCCATAACCCCTGTGATGAAAATGTTCCATGACCCCTGACATCAAAATGTTCCATAACCCCTGTCATCAAAATGTTCCTTGACCATTTTCATCAAATTGCTCCATGACCCTGTCATCACAATGCTCAATGTCCATCTCATCACAATGCACAACGCACTTGTCATCAAAATGCTCCATGACTTTGTCATCACAAAGAACCATGACCCTTGGCATCACAATGCTCCATGTCATTGTCATCACAATGCTCCATGATCGCTCTCATCACATTGCTCCATGCCCTTTTCATCACAAAGCTCCATGACCCATGTCATCAGAATGCTCCATGGCCTTCTCATCACAGTGCTCCATGCCCTTGCCATCACAATGCTCCATTACACCTGTCATCACAAAGCTCCATGGCCCCTGTAATCACAATGCTCCATGCCCCTTTTCATCTCAATGCTCCATGAGCCCGGTCATCAAAATGCACCATGCCCACCCTCATAATGCTTCATGCTATTGTCATCACAATGAAATCATAATGCTCCATGACCTCTCTCATCACAATGCTCCAAATCCTTGTGATCAAAATGTTCCATAACACTTATCATCACAACGCCCCATGACGCTCGTCATCACAATTATCCATGGTCTTCTCATCACAATGCTCCATGACTTTTGTCACCACAATGCTCAATACCCTTGTCATCACAATGCTCCCTGACACTTGTCGTCAGTATGCTCCTTGAACCCTCTGATGACAAGGCTCCATGGCCTTCTCATCGCAATGCTCCATGCCCTTGTCATCACAGTGCTCCACAACCCCTGTAATCACGATGCTCCATGCCCCTTTTCATTAGAATGTTCCATGAGACATATCATCACATGGCTCCATGGTCTTCTCATCACAATGCTCTAGAACCTTGTCATCTCAATACTCCATGACACCTGTGATCACAATACTCCATGAACATTTTCAGCCCAATGCTGCATGACCTCCTCATCACAATGCTCCATGACCCCTGTCATCACAACGCTCCATATCCCTTGTCATCACAATACTCCATGAATATTTCATCCCAATGCTCCATGACCCTTGTCATCGCAATTATCCATGCCCTTGTCAGCCCAATGCTCCATGACCCATGGATTCACAATGCTCCGTGACACTTGTCATCACAGCGTTCCATGACACCTGTCATCACAATGCTCCATGCCTTTGTCAGCAAAATGATACATGACCTTGTAATTACAATGTTCTATGCACTTGTCATCACAATACTCCATTACCATTGTCATCACAATCCTCCATGAAAACTGGTATCACATTGTTTCATGATCTTGTCATCACAGTGCTCCATGCTCCTTGAAATAAAAATGATCCATGACCTCTGTCATCACAAAGCTCCATGCCCTTGTCATCAAAATGCTCCATGACCCATGTCATCACAATATTCCATGAACATTTTCAGACCAATGCTCCATGACTTTCTCATCGCAATGCTCCATGACCAATATCATCACAATGCTCCATGAACACAGTCATCACAACATTCCATGACACCTGACAACACAATGATCCGGGACTATTGTCATCACAATGCCCCATTACCTAGTCATCAAAATGCTCCATGAAACCTGTCATCACAATACTCCATGAATATATTCAGCCCTAACTCCATGACCCTTGTCATCAAAATGATCCGTGCCCTAGTCATCCCAATGCTCCTTGACCTCTGTATTCACAATGCTCTGTGACACTTGTCATCACAGTGCGCCATGACACCTGTCACCACAATGCTCCATGCCTTTGTCAGCAAAATGCTACATGACCTTGTCATTACAAGGCTCAATGCGTTTGTCATCACAATACACCATTACCTATGTCATCACAATCCTCCATGAACCGTGGGATCACATTGCTTCATGCCCTTGTCACCACAATGCTCCATGCTCCTTGAAATCAAAATGATCCATGACCTCTGTCATCGCAATGCTCCAAACCCTTGTGATTACAATGTTCCATAACACTTGTCATAACAACGCTCCATGATGCCTGTCATCACAATACTCCATGCCCTTTTCATCACAATGCTCCATGACCATTGTCATCACAATTCTCAATACACTTGTCATCACAATGCTCCCTAACTCTTGTCGTCAGAATGATCCTTGAACCCTGTCAAGAAATGGCTCCATGCTGTATTCATCCCAGTGCCCCATGCCATTATCATCACAATAATCCATGCCATTGTCATCAAAATACTCCACAAGCTTGTCATCCAAATGCTCCATGACCCTTGTCATCACAATTCTCCATTCACTTGCCAGCACAATACTCCCAGACCCTTGCCATCACAATGCTCCAAGCCATTGTCATCACAATGCTACATTACCTTTGTCATCAGAATCCTCCATGACAATTGGCATGACAATGCTCCACGGCATTGTCATCGCAATGGGCCATTACATATGTCATTACAATGCTCCCTGACACCTGTCTTCACAGTACTGCATGACCTGGTCTTCTCAATGCTCCATGCCCTTGTCATCACAATGCGGCATTCCAACTGTCATTGCAATAATCCATGAAACTTATTAGACCAATGTTCCATGCCCCTGTCATCACAATGCTCCATGCCATTGTTATCACAATGCTCCGTGACTCCAGTCATCACAATGCTTCATGACCTTTGTCATCACAATGGTCCATGCCCTCATCATCAACAGTCTCTGTGAATTTTTAACCTCAATGCTCCATGAAATATTTATCACAATGCTCTTTCACTCTTGTCATCACAATATTCTATGCCTTTCTCAGCACAATGCTCCATGACCGTTGTCATCACAATGCTCCAGGCGCTTGTCAGCACAATGCTCCATGACACGTCATCACAGTGCACCATGCGCTTGTCATGACAGTGCTCCACAATCTTGTCATCACAATGCTCCATTAACATTGTCATCACAATGATCCATGCACATCTCAACAATATGCTCTCTCACCAATCATATCACAATGTTACATCACTATTCATTACAATACTCCCTCACCCCTGTCATCACAATGTTCCATGACTCCTGTCATCACCATGCTACATGCACTTATCATCAAAATGTTCGATGACCTATGACATCACAATGTTCCATAACCCCTGTCATCAAAATGCTCCGTGACTCTTTTCATCAAAATGCTCCATGTCCCCTGACATCACAATGCCCCAAAGCCCTTATCATTACAGTGCTACATGACGCTCGTCATCACAATGATCCATGGTTTTCTCATCACAATTCTCCACGTCCTTGTCATCACAATCCTCTATGACAGTTCTCATCAAAATGTTACATGCTTTTGTCATCACAATTCTACATGCACATGTCATCGCAATGCGCTATGACCCCTGTCATAGCAAGCTCCATGCCTTTGTCATCACAATGCTTCACGAAATTTTCATCAAAATTCTCAATGGCCGTTGTCATCAAAATGCTCCATGACCCTTGTCATCACAATGCTCCAAGCCCTTGTCATCAGAATGCTCCATTACCTTTGTCATCACAATCCTCCAAAACACTTGACATCACAATGCTCCATGCCATTGTCATCAAAATGGGCCATTACATATGTCATCACAATGCTCCCTGACACCTGTCTTCACAATTCTGCATGACCTTGTCATCTCAATGTTCCAAGCCCACTGTCAACACAATTATCCATGAAACTTGTCAGACCAATGCTCCATGCCCCTGTCATCACAATGCTCCATGCCCTTGTCATCACAATGCTCCATGACCACATTTCTCACAATGCACCGTGACTCCAGTCATCACAAGGCTTCATGACCAGTGTCATCACAATGATCCATGCCCTCATCATCACAAGGATCTGTGAAATTTGTCACCACAATGCTCCATGAACTTTTCATCACAATGCTCCGTGAAACTTGTTACCACAATTCTCCATCCCTTTATAAACTCAATGCTCCATGAACCTTGTCATCACAATGTTCCATGTGCTTGTCAGTGCAGTGCTCCATGACCCATGTCTTCACAATGCTCCATAAACCTTGTCATCACAATGCTCCTTGCACGTCTTATCAAAATGCTCTCTCACCACTGATATCAAAATGTTGCCTCAGTAGTCATCAAAATACACCCACTCCCCTGTCATCACAATGCTCCATAACCCCTGTCATGAAAATGTACCATGACCCCTGATATCACAATGTTCCATAACCTCTGTCATCAAAATGTTCCATCACAATTTTCATCAAATTGCTCCATGACCCTGTCATCACAATGCTCCCTGCCCTTCTCATCACAATGCACAACGCCCTTGTCATCAAAATGCTCCATGACTTTGTCATCACAAAGAAACATGACACTTGGCATCACAATGCTCCAGTACCTTGTCATCACAATGCTCCATGACACCGGTCATCACAATACTCCATGAATATTTTCAGCCCAGTGCTCCATGATCTTCTCATCACCATGCTCCATGACCCCTGTCATTACAATGCTCCATGACCCCTGTCATCACAACGCTCCATGTCCCTTGTCATCACAATACTCCATGAACATTTCCATCCCAATGCTAGATGACACTTGTCATCACAATGATCCATGCCCTACTCCTCCCAATGCTCCATGACCCCTTTATTCAAAATGCTCCGTGACACTTGTCATCACAGTGCTCCATGACACTTGTCATCACAATGCTCCATGCCTTTGTCTGCAAAATGCTACATGACGTTATCATTACAATGCTCTGTGCACTTGTCATCACAGTACTCCATTACCATTGTCATCACAATCCTCCATGAACCTTGGGATCACATTGATTCATGCCCTTGTCATCACAATGCTCCATGCTCCTTGTAATCAAAATGATCCATGTCCTCTGTCATTTCAATGCTCCAAACCCTTGTGATCACAATGTTCCATAACACTTGTCATCACAGCGCTCCATGATGCCTGTCATCACAATACTCCATGTCCTTTTCATCACAATGCTCCATGACCTTTGTCATCACAATTCTCAATACACTTGTCATCGCAATGCTCCCTGACACTTGTCGTCAGAATGCTACTTGAACCCTGTCATGAAAAGGCTCCATGCCTTTTTCATCACAATGTCCCATGCCGTTTAAATCACAATGCTCCATGCCATTGTCATCAAAATACTCCACAAGCTTGTCATCAGAATGCTCCATGACCTTTGTCATCACAATTCTCCATGCACTTGTCAGCACAATGCTCCCTGACCATTGTCATCACAATGCTCCAAGCCATTGTCATCACAATGCTCCATTACCTTTGTCATCAGAAACCTCCATGACACTTGGCATCACAATACTGAATGCCATTGTCATCACAATGGGCCATTACATATGTCATCACATTGCTCCCTCACACCTGTCTTCACAGTACTGCATGACCTGGTCTTGACAATGCTCCATGCCCTTGTCATCACAATGCACCATTCCAAGTGTCATTGCAATAATACATGAAACTTATTAGACCAATGCTCCATGACCCATGTCATCACAATGCTCCGTGATTACTGTCATCTCACTGATTCATGAGCTTTGTCATCACAGTGGTCCATGCCCTCGTCATCAACAGTCTCTGTGAAATTTTTAACCTCAATGCTCAATGAAATTTTCATCACAATGCTCTGTGACCCTTCTCATCACAATACTGTATGCCTTTCTGCGCACAGTGCTCCAAGACCGTTGTCATCAGAATGTTCCATGCGATTGTCAGCACAATGCTCCATGACACATGTCATCACAATGCACCATGCGCTTTTCATCACAGTGCTCCACAATCTTGTCATCACAATGCTCCATTAACCTTGTTATCACAATGCTCCACGCACTTCTCATCAATATGCTCTCTCACTAATGATATCACAATGTTACATCACTACTCATCACAATACTCCCTCACCCCTGTCATCACAATGTTCCATGACTCCTGTCATCATAATGCTACATGCACCTATCATCACAATGTTCGATGACCTATGACATCACAATATTCCATAAGCCCTGTCATCAAAATGCTCCATGATCCTTGTCATCACAATGCTCCATGACCCCTGTCATCACAATACTCCATGAACATTTTCAGCCTAATGCTCCCTGACTTTCTCATCGCAGTGCTACATGACCAATATCATCACAATGCTCCATGACCACTGTCATCTCAACACTCCATGACACCTGACAACACAATTATCCGGGACTCTTGTCATCACAGTGCCCCATTACCTTGTCATCACAATGCTCCATGAAACCTATCATCACAATACTCCATGAATATATTCAGCCCAACCTCCATGACCCTTGTCATCAAAATGATCCATGCCCTGGTCATCCCAATGCTCCATGACCACTGTATTCACAATACTCTGTGACGCTTTTCATCACTGTGCTCCATGACACCTGTCGTCACAATGCTCCATGCCTTTGTCAGCAAAATGCTACATGACCTTGTCATTACAATGCTCTATGCACTTGTCAACAGAATACTCCATTACCATTGTCATTACAGTCCTCCATGAACCTTGGGATCACATTGCTTCATGCACTTGTCATCACAATGCTCCATGCTCCTTGAAATCAGAATGATCCATGACCTCTGTCATCACAATGCTCCAAACCCTTGTGATCACCATGTTCCATAACACTTGTCATCACAACGCACCATGACGCTCATCATCACAATTATCCATGGTCTTCTCATCACAATGCTCCATGTACTTTGTCATTACAATGCTCAATACCCCTGTCATCACAATGCTCCCTGACACTTGTCATCAGTATCATCCATGAACCCTGTCATGACAAGGCTCCATGACATTTTCATCACAATGTTCCATGCCCTTTTCCTCACAGTGCTCCAAGCCCCCTGTAATCACTATGCTCCATGCACTTGTCATCACAGAACTCCGTGATGCATGTCATCAGAACTCTCCCTGGACTTCTCATCCCATGCTCCATGCCCTTGTAATCACAAAGCTCCACAACCCCTGTAATCACAATGCTCCTTGCCCCTTTTCATCAGAATGCTCCATGAGACTTGTCATCACAAGGCTCCATGGTCTTCTCATCACAATGCTCCAGTACCTTTTCATCACAATTGTAAATGACACCTTTCATCACAATACTCCATGAAAATTTTCAGCCCAATGCTCCATGACCTTCTCATCACAATGCTCCATGACCACTGTCATCACAACGCTCCATGAACCCTGACAACACAATGATCCGGGACTCTTGTCATCAAAATGCTCCATGCGCTTGTCATCCCACTGCTTCATGACAGCTTTAATCACAATGCTCCGTGACGCTTGTCATCACAGTGTTCCATGAGCATTGTCATCACGATGCTCCATGGCTTTGTCAGCAAAATGCTACATAATCTTGTCATCACAATGCTCCATGAGCTGGTCATCACAATCCTCCATGACCCTTGGGATCACATTGCTTCATGTCCTTGTCATATCTCTCTTGCCTTTCTGGTTTTTACAGATTTTCGGATGTCCCATTTGACCGCTGGGTAGTGTCAATACTTTATAGTGTGGATTTGCATTGCACGCTTGCTTGATTGGCCAAAAAGCGTGTATGCGTTTTCTCCTGAATATATTCTGGAAAAAAGCCATACGCCGTTTTTGGCCAAGTGCATCACTGTCGAAGTTGTGATGCTTTTCCTGTGCTTTAAAAGTGATTCCAATTTACCTCAAGAAATATGTTTTGTGCAATTCTGCCTCATTTTAAAGTCCGCTTCGTTCCCTTCTCCCAACAGATTTTTGGAAGAGAGTAGTCCTTTATAACTCTGCAGGTTTGTGAATTGCTGTGCCCCTGAGCTCCAATTTTCAAATCCCATTTTTGGGAGCTGACCGCAAATCCACAATTTTGCTTCAGGAACTATACTGGTTCCAGGTTTGGCCATACTGTTCCCTATGGGTGGCTGAGGCTTTGGTTAATTCTTCTTCCTGACTGGAATTTAGAGTGACATGTGCCCGTCCAAATGCCTACATCTACTCTCTGATTGGTTCTCCCTCTTCCCTTTCATCCTCTGCACAATTAGCAAACTGTGCGAACCAGGATGTTATAGGGGTTAACTCTCCTAAGTTGGGAGTTTGATAGTAAGGCAGTTGGAATGCCAACCTGGAGCACAAGGAGAGGAAAAATTAGGAGACTTATAGAAACCTTTCGCCATCACAGTGTGTCCATTCTCTAGGTTTCCCATACGTGTTATAACTGTATTGATATTCCCTTCTACCTGGAGATTTGGGACTCATGGAATGGTGTCATGCATTACTACTTTAAAGGATCTGCATTTTCTCTCCCAATCTCAACAGTCCTCTCAGTTCCAAGTTTCCAGCCTTATGTCTCATCCAGTTGTCTTTGCAGATAGGGTCATTCCAGGTTTCATCAGAACCCCTGAAGGAATTGTGTAAGAATTTCGCTGTTTTTTTGTTTGGTATTTGAAATTTATTTTTATAATGGGGTTGAGCTGATTTTCACTGACGTGTTTATGCCGGTCTAGACACACTTGATTCCCTTACAGAGACATATCAATACATAGGTTTTAAGATTCTTAATAGTCAGATATATTCCTCTGCGGGGAATAGGGGTTTTGAGTCCTGTTCACTGAGGAAGGTGTAGGTTTTGTCTCTTCTGTATTTGTTTTATATAATGGTACCTGTGCTAATATCAAACTCTGGGTTTATGCATCACCCCACATCTCCTTTCTCCTTAAGGAGGCATAAGAGTGTTTTCTAAATGTGAGACTCTGTTCTCTTTCTTAATTCAGTTCATGTGTTGTGATGTTGACATTCCCTCTCTAAGTGATATCTTATGATTAGATTCTTTTTTCTGTGTGACTAATTTCATTTAGAATCATCATACCCAAATCCACTCATTATGCTGCTCTTGGCCTTATGACATTGATTTCACGTTTGAGTGATATTCCGTTGTACAGAATTACCACAAGTTCTTTATGATTTTTCTCTTTTTATTGGGATAATTTAGGTGTACCGAAGTTGAGGTTCTTGTATGCAGAGCAGCCCTAAGCTTTGGGGTGCCTGTGCCTTGTCGATATTTAGTCTTCCCAAGTTATATGCCCATGAGTTGAAGTCCCCTTTGCTCGGGGGCTTTGTATTTTAGATGTTTTAGGAAACAGCATGCACTTCTTCAGAGTGGCTCTTGGATATTTATACCCCACCCATCCGCGTGACTAGGCTCCCTGTTCTCCATGGCCTCTCCTGCATTTCTGGTTTGTACACATTTTTTGGATGGCCTTTCTAAGCAGTGTATATTGAGACTTCTTTGTTGTGGGGATTTGCATTTCCCGCTTGCTTGGTTGGCCGAAAACTCTGTATGTGTTTTATTTTCCTGAAGATTTCACGAAAAAACCACACACACCCTTTTGCCCAACTGCATCATTTTAGAAATTCTGCTGCTTTTCATATGCTTTAAATGTGAGTACAATCTACCTTTTGAAATCTGTTTCCTGCAATTCTGCCTCTCATTCAGATCCTCTTCGTTGCCTTATCTGAATATATTTTTGGACGTTGGTTATCATTTATATCTTTGCAGGTCTTTGAATTGTCTTCTCCTGAGCTCCATTTTGCAACTCACTTTTTTTGTGAGCTGGCCGCCAAACCATTGGATTGCTTCAGGCCCTATTCTGGTTCTGAGGAGGCAGGCTGAGCCTTTGGTTAATTCTTGTTCCTAACGGGAAATTAGAGTGGCATGTTCCTGTCCGAACACCTAAGACTTGTCTCTAAATTTTTCTCATCCTTCCGCTTCTTCCTCTGGACAAATTCCAAACTGTGTGCAAGAGGATGTTGACGGTGCTGATATCCCCAATTGAGGAGATTGTTAGGAAAGATGCTGGAGGGTTGAACCCGAGCACCAGGCGATGAGGAAATGAGGTGCCTTTTCCAAACTCTTTCCGATCAAACGGTGTAATATCCTCTAGGTGTGGCAGGCATGTTTTAGATGTAGGAATGGTCCCGTGCATGTAAGGAGAACACCAGGGATTTTTCAAAATCAGTGCCTTCCTGAACCCCAAACTGGGGAATTTTTAAGCTACGGCTACACGTATGTCCATTAAGGGCCTTGGGAAATAGGCAGAGCCCAACTTTAGATGATTGAAATCTTCAGGGTCAGAAGCGCTCACCATCAGCCTTGCTTAGGTTGCATTTTATCTGTCATTGTTAGATGATGTCAATAAAAATATCGATTCTTTTCCAGATTATTTCCCCTTTTAGGTTATTGCAAAATATTCAGTGTAGTTCCCTGTGCTATACAGTAGTTCCTTGTTGATGATCTATTTTATACATAGCAGTGTGTAAGTGTTAATCCCAAACTGTTAATTTATCCCTTCTCCTACCTTTCCCCTTTGGTAATAATAAATTATAAGATTTATACTTCTCAGAAATGAGGGAACTGAAAGAGAGGTATCATTTTCAATGGAAAAGCATTCAAAACAAGATTGAAGCTTCAGCCAAGAGTATTCAATGTACATACATGGAAATAAATCACTTCATTTCTCTAATGTTGACCTGAAATATAAGACAGGCATCTTCACTGAACTTGCTTATAGTAAAGTGATGGAAATATCAAATGTAAGTCTTAGAAACATCTTATTTTACCCGAGCATTATACACTGCTCTATGTTAACTACAGTTTGGCTCACATCTGTTCATTGAAGTTACAATGTTCTTAATTTCTGTTACTGATCCTCCAGAGTGGCCCCCAACAGGAGTCCCCGTGCCCAGTGTCATTGGAGCCAACAGATCAAGACTGAGTTTGGTTCAGAAGCAAAGGAACATTATTCTGAAAACAGAATGGAGAGGTGAGAGCGTGCACTCCCCCATGGGCTGTGGGCTAGGCTGCTGTGTAGGGATCCCAGCAGCGTCAGTGGGAGGCAGGGGATGGAGCTCTCGAGGGCTGGGTTGGCTGCAGCTCAGGCTCTATGCCACGGAGTCTGCATGGGACCCCGCTAGCTCAGGTGTCAACCCAGCCATTCTGTTCTAGGAAATCGGGTCTGAAATGCCAGGTGTGGGACCTCTGCATGTGGAACCCTAGGAGCACGTGAAATTAGACAAAGCACAAAGGAAAAACAGGTTAGACTTTATTTTATTGCCCAGATTCTCTTTTTATCTCCCATGAATTTTTAATGAACATTGCCGGAGACAAACACCTCCTCTGCTTTTTGTTCTGTTCCACATTCTTGGGGTGTTGAGGGTGCAGACCCCTCTTTTGTAACTGCTTCATGCTATGGTGGGAGCCCTGATACCTAGGCGGAGGGGCAAAACGTCTCCCCACCAGCCTCCAGGTGAGGTTGATTGTCCCAAGGCCTCCTGCCTCACTTCTCGTCCGCCTGAGCGCCAGCATTGGAAGTGTTATAGATTCTAATGACCTTTAATGGTCCAGGAAAGGGATGTGCAGAGATGCTGAGGTGGCAGGTTTCACCCCACGCCACATTTGTTCGGCGACCGTAGGAAGATGGTTTTTGTCAGCCTAGATGCTCTGACCAGTAGTCTGTGCTTTCTTTAATTAGGTACCTGAATTAATGTACAAACAGCACCATGTGTCAGAGCCTTGCCCGCACAACTCCCAGACAGTCCAGAGTCAGTGGTGATCCAGGACCATGACGTCCACTGAGTCAACGGCCTTTAGAAGTAGCCAGCAGTCCAGCCGGTCATATTGGCCACCATCACCGTGTTGTCTGTAGGGTTTTCTATGGTGAAAGCGTGATATATATTTCCCCCTCCAAGCTTATTAGCTCCCCTGTGGGTGCAGTAAGTCCTGCAAGCAGTAGTCTGCTCTTTCGGGGCACAGTCTTGTTGTTTTCTGAGCGAAACTCCAGGTCAAGTGATGGTCACACAAGTCATCTTGGGGGCCCGTTGCCCCCATTTTTCTCTCTGGAGGTTGGAGTTGGAGCACCTCCTCACTCGAGTTGAGTGTGTCCACAGAGCGACCCCAGCAACTTCAGGGCATGATGGGTGGTTAGGATCACCACATGGGGTCCTTTTCCCTTAGGAGGGAGCTGGCCTTGTGGGCTGCTGATTTCCAGCTTTTTAGATACCCCAGTATCCTGGCCTGATGAGTCGGTGGCAAAGCCCTTGGTGACTATAGTTTATCATACCTGAAGGGCATTCTTGTGTTGCTCCATTTCAAGTGGTCCCAGTTTTTGCACTAAGGCTCCAAGGGCTATTAACCTTTGACCGGGTATGTAAAGGTCAAAGGTTTAGCTAAATTAGGGAGTTCCTGGGCAAGGGTCTGAATTGACTGCTCTTTCCATTCTTGAGAGGCTGCTTCTGGATTCTATTCAAAAGGATCATCATCTTTTCGTGTCACTCTTTCATATAGAGGCCCAGGTATTAGACTGTAGTTAGGGATCCAGATGCAGAAAACCTTGGCCTCCCCAGGAACCCCTAAGCTGTCTTCCAGTTTTAGAAGAGGTAAGGCTGCAAATGGCTTCTTCCCTATCCTGGGATGCGTTTCTCCGAATATCTGTGAGAATGAAGCCCAGGCATGTCACCTTAGCCTGGGATATTTGAGCCTTTTTCTTGGACACCTTCTATCCTTTATTGGCTAGGTAGTTCAGAGGCGTCTTTAGTAGGCCTGGCGATCAGAATGTCATCTTCATATTGAAGGAGGGTTCCCTTTTACAGAGGTAGAACTTTTAGGTCTTTAGAGGACATTTCCCCAATGATGGTGTGGGGATTTTTGAACCATTGGGGCAGGACGGCCCAGCATTATTGCTTTTGTTTCATGTTGTGTCCTGCCACTCACAAGCCAAAAATTCTTGTGACTCTGAGATGAATGGAATACAGAAGAAGGCATCATTGAAGTCTAATACAGAATGTCATGGCCTGGTGGATGGTAGAATGACCAGCAGGGTGTAGGAAATAGGAGCTACTGGATATATAACCTCGGTGGCTTCACTGAATGACCTGATATGCTTTACCAGGTCTCCAGCAACCCATGGGGCTCTCGTGGTCAGGCCAATCCCAGGATATAGAGCTCACCTGGGCTGCACCCTCCACCCCACAGCCCACGGGGCTCTTGTGGTTAAGTCCCTCCAAGGGTATGGATCTCACCTGTGCAGCTACCCAGCAGCCCATGGGGCTCTCATAGTCAGGCCCTTCCCAGGATACGGAACTCCCCTGGGCAGGTACCCCAGCAGGGCTGGACACACAGGAACTGTGCACATAGCGCACCTTGCAGAGAACCCCCAGCTCACCTGTCACTCACAGCTGACACAGAACACCTCAGAGCAGGACTTGAACTAACAAACAGCAGCTCTGACAGGTCTGTGACCCTGGCTATCACTCTGTGCAGCCTCTCTCTGCCTGGTCTTCCAGACATTTCCACTGCAGCCAGGGCACCAGGCCTCTGTCTCCACCCACCATCACTCCTCTGCCTGACTCCTGGGTTCTTCTCATTAGGATAGAATCTTCTTGAAGTTGTTTTCCACTCATGGAACAGATAAAATTGTAAGAAAACAAGCCGCAGCTGCAGCCCCTTGTCTATCTTAACTCTCAAGAGCCCACACCTGATCCTTAGGCATGGCCCGTTTAGCAAGGTTCATTTTCTGCAACTGTGAGGGCCTGAGGGATGAGGATTGGCTGATTTTGGCAGCCTGACACTGCCTGCCAGCCCTCCCCAGGTGTGCCTGTGTTGAGGTCATATAAACACCTCTCCAGTCTGCAAGAGGCCCTGTAGCTGTGTCTGACGCCATATTCTCTGCCCCGTCAGCAGTGTCGGGGCTGCGGTGGTGGGAGGGAGTGAGGGGCCGTGGCTTTCTGGGTGGCCCAGTGTGAGTGGGGATCTGCTGGACTTTCTGCAGGAGTTGCCAGGCTGCCACCTGCTAAAGAAGAGAATGGGTCACCCATACCTGCCGCTGGAATTTCTCCCCTGGCAGAGGTGAGGAATTAAAATTCAGTGGGGGCCGTGGCAGGAAGGGTATCTCAGGCAGGTAAATGGAAAGCTTCCAGAAGAGCATCTGGGGCCAGGACCATCCTGGCTGGCCTGCAGGCACCAAGTCAGCCGGCGTGCTGTCGCTGGTGTGGCTCCACAGCCCTTCTTCTAGGCTTGCAATTGCTTGTACATATTCAGGTGTTTTACCTGGAAAGGGTGGGAAGAGTTCAGCTGCAGCAGGACTGGGGCTCAGCTCACATTTACTCACAGACGCCTCGACACAGTCCCCCAGCTTTGCAATGAGGATGCTCCTTGTTGGGGGGAGTGCTGCTGACTGCATGGGAGACGATTTCCCACCTCTGACCAACTTAAGAATTTTTTACCACTGGATCAAGTGCCCTTATACGATTTTCCTCTGTATAAATGGTGGTTTCTGTTTTTTTTTTTTTTTTTCTTTTTGGTTCAAGGTAGATTTTATTTATTCCTATTTTGTTTTAATTTGGTGATATAAACATGGAAATAATGCATTAATATAAAGACGTCTATGTGAAGGGAAAAACTTTTTTTCTGTTTTATTTTATTAAATGTTATTTATTTATTTTTAATTTTTTCAAATTTATGTATTTCTTTTGTACAGCAGGTTCTTATTGGATATCTATTTTATACATATAAGTGTGCACATGTGAATCCCAGTCTCCCAATTCATCCCACCACCCCCCTCACATGGCGTTCCCCCCTTGGTGTCCATATGTTTGTTCTCTACATCTGTGTCTCTATCTCTGCCCTGCAAACTGGTTCATCTGTACCATTTTTCTAGGTTCCACATATATGCATTAATATACGATATTGGTTTTTCTCTTTCTGACTTACTTCACTCTGTATGACAGTCTCTCGATCTTTCAAGGTCTCTACAAATGACCCAATTTCATTCCTTTGTATGGCTGAGTAATATTCCATTGTATATATGTACCACATCTTTATCCATTCGTCTGTCTGTGGGCACTTAGGTTGCTTTCATTACCTGGCTATTGTAAATAGTGCTGCAATGAACATTGTGGTGAATGTGTCTTTTTGATTTATGGTTTTCTCTGGGTATATGCCCAGTATTGGGATTGCTGGATTATATGGTAATTCTCTTTTTAGTTTTTTAAGGAACCTCCATACTGTTCCCCATAGAGACTGTATCAATTTACATTCCCAACAATAGTGGAAGAATGTTCCTTTCCTGCACACCTGCTCCAGCATTTGTTGTTTGTAGATTTTCTGATGATGCCCATTCTAACAGGTGTGACGTGATACCTCATTGTAGTTTCCATTTCCATTTCTCTAATAATTAGAGATGTTGAGCAGATTTTCATGTGCATACTGGCCATCTCTATGTCTTCTTGGAAGAAATGTCTATTTAGATCTTCTTCCATTTTTGTATTGGGTTGTTTGTTTTATTAATATTGAGCTGCATGAGCTGTTTATATATATTGGAGATTAATCATTTGTCCATTGATTCATTTGCAAATATTTTCTGCCATTCTGAGGGTTGTCTTTTTATCTTGTTTGTAGTTTCCTTTGCTTTGCAAAAGCTTTTACGTTTCATTAGGTCCCATCTGTTTAGTTTTCTTTTTTATTTCATTACTATAGGAGGTGGATCAAAAAATATCTTGCTGTGATTTACGTCGGAGTATCCTTCGTAAGTTTTCCTCTCAGAATTTTATACTATCCGGTCTTACATTAAGGTCTCTAATCCATTTTGAATATATTTTTATGTATGGTGTTGGGGAGTGTTCTAATTTCATTCTTTTACATGTAGCCGTCCATATTTCCCAGCACCAATGATTGAAGAGACTGTCTTATCTCCATTGTATAGTCTTGCCTCCTTTGTCATAGATTAGTTGACCATAGGTGTGTAGGTTTATCCATGTGCTTTCTTTTTTTTCCTTTTACACGTTTATTGGAGTATAAATGCTTTACAATGGAGTGTTCGTTTCTGCTGTATAAAAAAGTGAATCAGCTATACATATACAAATATCACCAGATCCCCTCCCTCTTGCATCTCCCTCCCACACCCCATATCCCACCCCTTTATGTGGACACAAAGCACCGGGCTGATCTCCCTGTTCTATGTGGCTGCTTCCCAGTCGCTATTGGTGTTACATTTGGTAATGTATTTATGTCCATGCCACTCTCTCACTTCGTCCCAGCTTACCCATCCCCCTTCCGGTGTCCTCAAGTCCTTTCTCTATGTTTGTGTCCTTAATCTGGTCCTGCCACTAGGTTCTTCAAAATCTTTTTTCTTTCTGTATTAGGTTCCGTATATCTCTGTTAACATACAGTATTTGTTTTTTCCCTTTCTGACTTACTTCACTGTGTAGGACAGATTCTAAGTCCATCCACCTCAGTACAAATAACTCAGTTTTGCTTCTTTTTATGGCTGAGTAATATCCCATTGTATATATGTGCCAGATCTTCTTTATCCATTCATCTGTCGATGGACACTTAGGTTGCTTCCATATCCTGGCTATTGTAAATAGAGGTGCAATGAACATTTTTGTACATAACTCTTTTAGAATTATGGTTTTTGCAAGGCAATAGCCCAGTAGTTGGATTGTTGTGTCGTATGGTACTTCTATTGTTAGTTATTTAAAAGAACCTCTGTACTGTTCTCCCTAGTGCCCATATCAATTTACATTCCCACCCACTGTGCAAGTGTGTTCCCTTTTCTCCAATAAAGGCCTCTCAGCATTTATTGTTTTGTAGATTTTTTTGATGTTTGCCACTCTGCTGTGTGGTGATACCTCACGGTAGTTTTGATTTGCATTTCTCTAACGATTAGTGATGTTCAGCATCCTTTCATGTGTTTCTTGGTAATCTGTATATCTTCCTTGGAGAAATGTCTATATAGGTCTTCTGCCCGTTTTTGGATTGGGTTGTTTGTTTTTGTGATATTGAGCTACATGAGGTGCTTGTAAAGTTTGGAGATTAATCCTTTGTCAATTGCTTCATTTGAAAATATTTTCTCCCATTCTGAGGGTTGTTTTTGCATCTTGTTTATGTTTTCCTGTACTGTGTAAAAGCTTTTAAGTTTCATTAGGTCCCATTTGTTGATTTCTGTTTTTATTTCCATTTCTCTAGGAGGTGAGTCAAAAAGGATCTTGCTGTGATTTATGTCATAGAGTGTTCTGCCTATGGTTTCCTCTAAGTGTTTTATAGTGTCTGGTCTTATATTTAGATCTCTAATCCATTTAGAGTTTATTTTTGTGTATGGTGTATGGAGTGTTCTAATTTCATTCTTTTATGTGTATGGGTCCAGTTTTCCCAGCACCAATTACTGAAGAGACTGTCTTTTCTTCATTGTATATCCTTAGCTCCTTTGTCATAGATGAGATAGCCATAGGTATGTAGGTTTATCTCTGGGCTTTCTGTCCTGTTCCATTGATCTGTGTTTATGCCAATCTACATACACTTGATTCCATTATGGAGACATATAAATACATAGGTTTCAAGATTATTACCAGTCAGATATATTCCTCTTCAGCGAATAGGGTGTTTTGTGTCCAGTTCATTGAGAAAGGAGTAGGTCTTGTCTATTACATATTTTGTATATGGAATGGTATCTGTGCTAATTTCAAACTCTGCTTTTACACATCACCCCACGTCACCTTTCCCCTTAAGGAGGCATAAGTGTGTTTTCTGAACGTGTAACTCTGTTCTCTTTTGAAATTCAGTTCATGTGTAGCCATGTTTACATTCCCTCTATAAGTGATATATTACAATAAGTTTCTTTTTTCTTTGTGGCTCATTTCACTTAGCATCATCGTACCTAAAGCCACTCATTATGCTGCTATTGGCCTTATGACATTGATTTTATGTCTGAGTGACATTCCATTGTATATAAGTACCACAACATCTATATCCATTTTTTTGCTTTCCTGGGATATTTAAAGTCTACTGAAGTCGAGGTTGTTGTAAACAGAGCAGTCCTAAACTTTGGGCTGGCTGTGTGTTGTGGATTTTTAGTTTTCCCAAAATACACGCCCATGAGTGAAGTGTGCTATGCTCTGTAGCTGTTTTAGAAAACAGCATACAGTTCTCCAGAGAGGCTGTTTGCAATTTACATCCTGTCCATTGGTGTAACCAGGCTCCCTTTTCTCCATGGCCTGTCCTGCTTTTGTGGTTTTTACACTATTTGTGGATGGCCCTTTTGACTGGATGTAAGGGACACTTCTATTTAGTGTGGATTTTCAATGCCTGATGGCTTGCTTGGCCAAAAAGGGCGTATGCATTTTTTCCCGAATATAATCAAGAAAATACACATAGTCCCTTTTTAGCCAAGGGCAACATTGTTGAAGTTCTGTTTCTTTTCATGTGCTTTAAAGATGACTCCAATGTACCTCTTGAAATCTGTTTCCTTCAATTCTGCCTTGCATTCAAATCCTCTTCACTGCCTTACCTCAATATATTTCTGGATGATAGTTGTCCTTTATAACTCTGCAAGTTTGTGAATTGCGGTTCCCCTGATTTCCATTTTTCAAATCGCCTATTTGTGAGCTGGCTGCAACACCACAGGATGGCTTTAGGACTTAGTCTGGTTCCGGGGCTTCAGGCTGAGCCTTTGGCTAATTATTCTTCCTGATGGGAAACTAGAGTGATATGTGCCCATCCAAACACCTACAGCTAATCTCTCATTTGTTTCCCCTCTTCCTGTTCATCCTCTGCACAATTTGCAAACTGTGCATAACAGGAGGGTAAAGGCGCTGACACTCCAAGTGGGGAGATTTTTAGTAATGCTGATGGAATGGTGAAGCTGAGCACGATGAAAGGAAAAATGAGGTACCTTTTAGAAAACTTTCCCAATTACACAGTGTACCATCCACTGGGTTTTCCATGCATGTTTTAACTGTAGGAAGATTCCCTTAAACCTGGAGAGTTGGGACCACTAGAATGGGTAGCACACAGTATTGCTCTACGTGGTGTTCTTTTGCTCACAGTACCTCAGCAAACTTGTCAGCCCCAAGTGTCCAGTCTTATGTCTCATCCATCTGTGGGTGTAAAGGTGGTCAATCTAGGTTGCATCACAGGCCCTGAACGTAATTTTTAAGATTTCTCTCTGTTTCGCTGTTTTTGCATTTTGCTTTTGAAACTTATTTTTATAAGGTGGTTTAGCTGAATTTCAGTGCTGTGTTCATGCCATTATACACACATATGATTCCTTTATGGAGACATGAGAATACATATGATTTAAAATGATTAGAGTCAGATATATTCCTCTGCAATGAATAGGGGGTGTTGAGTCCAGTTGATTGTGCCGGGAGTACGTGTTGTCTATTACATACTTAGTTTATGTAACGGTATCTGTGCTAATTTATAACTGTGGTTTTATGCATCACCCCACCTCTCCTTTCCCTTTAAGCAGGCAGAAGATTTTTTTCTAAATGTGTGACTCTGTTGTGTTTGTAATTCAGTTCACGTTTTGCCATGTGTACATTCACCCTATAAGTGATATCTTATGATAAGATTCGTTACTCTGTTATCTTTCCTAACACAGTTCATGTGTAGCCATGGTTACAGGAACTTCAAAACTGATATCTTATGATAAATTTCTTTTTCTGTGTGACTTATTTCACTTAGAATCATCGTACCTGAATCCACTCATTTTGCTGCTACTGGCCTTATGACATTGATTTCATGGCTAAGGGATATTCCATCGTATGTAAGTACCACAATTTCTTGAACCATTTTTTTCTTGCCTGGGATATTTAAGGTGTACCCAAGTTGACGTTCTTGTAAGCAGTTCAGCCCTAAATATTGGTGTGGCTCTGTCTTACTGATTTTCAGTTTTCCCAATGTATATTCCATAGACTGGAAGTGCCCTTGGCTCTGTAGCTCAGTTGTTTACTTGTTTTAGGGAACACAAGGCACTCCTCCAGAGAGGCAGTTGGCAATTTACATCCTGCCCATCAGCATAACAAGGCTCCCTGTTCTCTAAGGCCTGTCGTGCCTTTCTGGTTTTTACACATTTTTCGGATGTCCCTTTTAACCAGTGGGAAGTGATCGTCCTTGTAGTGCAGATTTGCATTGCCTGCTTGCTTGCTTGGCCAAAAAGGGTGTATGAATTTTTTCTTGAATATATTCAGGAGAAAATGCATACGCCCTTTTGGCCAACTGCATCAATGTTGAAGTAGTGCCCCTCTTCCTGTGCTTTAAAGGCATATCCAATGTACCACTTGAAATCTGTTTCCTGCTATTCTGCCTGGCTTTCAAGTCCACTTCGTTGCCTTCCCTAAAAAGATTTTTGGACAATAGTAGTCCTTTATTACTCTGGCAATTTGGGAATTGCTGTGCCCCTGAACTCCATGTTTCAACTCGTTTTTTGTGAGCTGAACGAAGTCCAAAATTTTGGTTCAGGACCAATACTGGTTCCCTGTGGGTGCCTGAGACTTTGGTTAATTATTCTTCCTGCTCGGAAATTAGAGTGGCACTTGCCCATCCAGAAGCCTAACAACTACTCTCTCATTGGTTCTCCCTCTTCCCTACCATGCTCTGCCAAATTGGCAACCTGTGGGATTCAGAAGGTTAAAGGGGCTGTCTCTCCAAGTTGGGAGATTGATAGTAAAGCAGTTGGAAAGGCAAACTCGACCACCAGGAGAGGGACAACTCGTTGAGTTTTACAAACCTTTCATATTCACAGTGTGTCCATTCTCTACGTTTCCCGTACATGTTATAGCTGCAGTAATATTCTCTTCAACCTGGAGAGTTGGGACCGATGGAATGCGTGCCATGCATTATTCCTTTAAAGGGTCTGCATTTGCTCACCCAATGTCACCAATCCTCTCAGACCCAAGTTTCCAGCGTTATGCCACATCCAGCTGTCATTGTAGATAGGGTCATTCCAGGATACGTCAGAGACCCTCAAGTTATTGAAAAGGATTTCCCTGTTTTTTTGTTTTGTTTTTGTAATTCCTCTTTATAGTGAGTTTGAGCTGATTCTCGCTGCCATGTTTATGCCAGTCTAGACACACTTAATTCCCTTACCCAGACATATCAGTACATAGGTTTAAGACCCTTACTACTCACATATATTCCTCTGCGGGAAATATGGGGTATTGAGTCCCTTTCACTGAAAAAGGTGTAGGTCTTTTCTATTCCATAGCTGGTTGTTGGAACGGTACCTGTGCTTATATCAAAGTCTGTTTTTATGCATCCCCACACATCTACTTCCCCCTTAAGCAGGCATAAGGGTGTTTTCTAAATGTGAGTCTCTGTATTCCTTCCTAACACAGTTCATGTGAAGCTATGTTTACCGGATCTTCATAAGTGATACCCTATGATAAGTTTCTTTTTCTGTGTGACTTATTTCACTTAGAATCTTCGTACCTTAATCCACTCATTTTGCTGCTACATGTCTTATGACATTGATTTCATGGCTGAGGGATATTCCATCGTACTTAACTACCATATTTTTTGAACCATTTTTATATTTCCTGGGATATTTCAGGGGTACCCAGGTTGAGGTTATTTTAAGCAGTGCAGCCCTAAATTACGTGGTAGCTCTGTCTTATTGATTTTCAGTTTTCCCAAGATGTATTGCCTAGACTAGAAGTGCCCTTGCCTCTGTAGCTCTGTTGTTTATTGTTTTAGGGAATGCAATGCACTCCTCCAGTGAGGCAGGTGGCAACATACGTCCCGCCCATCAGCAAAACAAGGCTCCCTGTTCTGCAGGGCCTGTCTTGCCTTTCTGGTTTTTACACATTTTGCGGATGTCCCTTTTGAACAGTGGGAAGAGATACGTCTTTGTAGTGCAGATTTGAATTGCCCGCTTGCTTGCTTTGCCAAAAAGGGTGTATGCGTCTTCTCCTGAATACATTCAGGAGAAAATGCATACGCCCTTTATGGCCAAGTGCATCATTGTCGAAGTTGTACCCTCTTCCTGTGCTTTACAGGCGATTCCTACGTACCTCCTGAAATGTGTTTCCTGCTATTCTGCCTCGCTTTCAATTCCACCTCGATGCATTACCTGAACAGATTTTTGGACGATAGTTGTCCTTTATTACTCTGCCAGTTTCTTAATTGCTGTGCCCCTGAGCTCGATGTTTCAACTCTTTTTTTGTGAGCTGAACGCATGTCCAAAATTTTGGTTCAGGACCTATACTGGTTCCCGATTGGTGGCTGAGACTTTGGTTAATTCTTCTTCCTGCCGGGAAATTAGAGTGACATGTGCCCTTCCACATGCCTAACAGCTACTGTCTAATTGGTTCTCCCTCTTCCCTTCCATCCTCTGCCAAATTGGCAACCTGTGCGAACCAGGAGGATAAAGGGGCTGTCTCTCCAAGTTGGGAGATTGATAGGAAAGCTGTTGGGAAGTCAAACCGGAGCACCAGGAGAGGGAATATTCGTTGAGTTTTAGAAACCTTTCGTATTCACAGTGTGTCCATTCTCTAGGTTTCCCATACATGTTATAGCTGTAGTAATATTCCCTTCAACCTGGAGAGTTGGGACCCATGGAATGGGTGCCATGCATTATTGCTTTAAAGGGTCTGCATTTGCTCACCCAATCTCAGCAATCCTCTCAGTCCCAAGTGTCCAGCCTTATGCCACATCCAGCTGTCATTGTAGATAGGGTCATTCCAGGTTTAGTGAGAGACCCTGAACGAATTTTAAAGAATTTGCCTGTTTTTATGTTTTGTTTTTGAAATTCCTTTTTATAGGGTATTTGAGCTGATTCTTGCTGCCATATTTATGCCAGTCTAGACACACTTGATTCCCTTACGGAGACATATCAATACATATCTTTTAAGATTCTTACTAGTCAGATATATTCCTGTGCGGGAAATATCGGGTTTTGAGTCCCTTTCATTGAGGAAGGTTTAGGTCTTGTCTATTCCATAGTTGGTTTTTGGAACGGTACCTGTGCTTATATCAAACTCTGGTTTTATGCATCACTCCACCTCTCCTTCTGCTTTAAGCAGGCATAAGAGTGTTTTCTACATTTGAGACTCTGTTCTCTTTCCTAACTCAGTTCATGTGTTGCCATGTTTACAGGATCTTCATAAGTCATATCTTATGATAAGTTTCTTTTTCTGTGTGACTTATTTCACTTAGAATCATCGTACGTGAATCCACTCATTTTGCTGCTACTGGTCTTATGACATTGGTTTCATGGCTGAGGCATATTCCATCGTACGTAACTACCACAATTTTTTGAACCGTTTTTATATTTCCTGGGATATTTAAGCTGTACCCAAGTTGAGGTTCTTGTAAGCAGTGCAGCCCTAAATTTGGGGGTCACTCTGTGTTATTGATTTTCAGTTTTCCCAAGGTATATTCCCTAGACTAGTAGTGCCCTTGGCTCTGTAGCTCTGTTGTTTACGTGTTTTAGGGCACACAGTGCACTCCTCCATAGCGGCAGTTGGCAAATAACATCCCGACCATCAGCAAAACAAGGCTCGCTGTTCTCCAGGGCCTGTCTTGCCTTTCTGGTTTTTACACATTTTGTGGATGTCCCTTTGGACAGGTGGTAAGATATACTTCTTTGTAGTGCAGATTTGCATGGCCCGCTTGCTTGCTTGGCCAAAAAGGGCGTATGCGTGTTTTCCTGAATATATTCAGGAGAAAACACATACGCCCTTTTTGGCCAAGTGCTTCTTTGTGGAAGTTGTGCCCCTCTTCCTGTTATTTACAGGCGAATCCAACGCACCTCTTGAAATGTGTTTCCTGCTATTCTGCCTCTCTTTCAAGTCGGCCTCGTTGACTTCCCTCAACAGATTTTTGGATGATAGTTGTCCTTTATTACTCTGGCAGTTTGTGAATTGCTGTGCCCCTGAGCTCCATGTTTCAACTCGTTTTTTTGTGAGCTGAACGGAAGTCCAAAAATTTGGTTCAGGACCTATATTGTTTCCCGGTGGCTGGCTGAGACTTTGGTTAATTCTTCTTCCTGCCGGGAAATTAGAGAGACATGTGCCCGCCCAAATGCCTAACAGCTACTCTCTCATTGGTTCTCCCTCTTCCCTTCCATCCTCTGCCAAATTGGCAACCTGTGCGAACGAGGAGGTTAAAGTGGCTGTCTCTCCAAGTTGGGAGATTGATAGTAAAGAAGTTGGAATGTCAAACTGGAGCACCACAAGAGGGACTATTCGTTGAGTATTAGAAACCTTTCGTATGCACATTGTGTCCATTCTCTTGGTTTCCCATACATGTTATAGCTGTAGTAATATTCCCCTCAACGTGGAAAGTTGGGACTCATGGAATGGGGGCCATGCATTATTGCTTTAAAGCGACTGCATTTGCTCACCCAATCTCACCAATCCTCTCAGTCCCAAGTGTCCAGCCTTATGCCACAGCCAGCTGTCATTGTAGATAGGGTCATTCCAGGTTCCATCAGAGACCCTTAAGGAATTGTAAAGAATTTCCATGTTTTTTTGTTTTGTTTTTGAAATTCCTGTTTATAGTTGGTTTGAGCTGTTTCTCCCTGCCATGTTTATGCCAGTCTAGACACACTTGATTCCCTTATGGAAATATATCAATACATAGTTTTTAAGATTCTTACTTGTCAGATATATTCCTCTGTGGGAAATATGGGGTTTGAGTCCCTTTCACTGAGGAAGGTGTAGGTCTTGTCTATTCCATAGTTGGTTTTTAGAACGGTACCTGTGCTTATATCAAACTCTGGTTTTATTCATCACCCCACCTCTCCTTCCCCCTTAAGCAGGCATAAGAGTGTTTTCTAAATGTGCGACTCTGTTCTATTTCCTAACTCAGTTCATCTGTAGCCATGTTTACAGGATCTTCATAAGTGATATCTTATGATAAGTTTCTTTTTCTGTGTGATTTATTTCGCTTAGAATCATCAAACCTGAATCCACTCACTTTGCTGCTACTGGTCTTATGACATTGATTTCATGGCTGAGGGATAATCCATCATACGTAAGTACCACAATTTTTGAACCATTTTCATCATTCCTTGGATATTTAAGGTGTACCCAAGTTGAGGTTCTGGTAAGCAGTGCAGCCCTAAATTTGGGGGTGTCTCTGTCTTATTGATTTTCAGTTTTCCCAAGGTATATTCCCTAGACTGGAAGTGCCCTTGGCTCTGTAGCTCTGTTGTTTACCTTTTTTTAGGGAACGCAATGCACTCCTCTAGTGAGGCAGTTAGCAATTTACATCCCGCCCCTCAACATAACAAGGCTCCCTGTTCTCCAGGGCCTGTCTTGCCTTTCTGGTTTTTACACATTTTGTGGATGTCCCTTTGGACAGGTGGTAAGAGATACTTCTTTGTAGTGCAGATTTGCATTGCCCGCTTGCTTGCTTGGCCAAAAAGGGCGTATGCGTTTTTTCCTGAATATATTCAGGAGAAAACACATACGCCCTTTTTGGCCAAGTGCTTCTTTGTGGAAGTTGTGCCCCTCTTCCTGTGATTTACAGGCGAATCCAACGCACCTCTTGAAATGTGTTTCCTGCTATTCTGCCTCTCTTTCAAGTCGGCCTCGTTCCCTTCCCTCAACAGATTTTTGGACTATAGTTGTCCTGTATTACTTTGCCAGTTTGTGAATTGCTCTGCCCCTGAGCTCCATGTTTCAACTCGTTTTTTCTGAGCTGAACGCAAGTCCAAAAATTTGGTTCAGGACCTATACTGGTTCCCGGTGGGTGGCTGGGACTTTGTTTAATTCTTCTTCCTGCCAGGAAATTAGAGAGACACGTGCCCGTCCAAATGCCTAACAGCTACTCTCTCACTGGTTCTCCCTCTTCCCTTCCATCCTCTGCCAAGTTGGCAACCTGTGAGAACCAGGAGGTTAAAGAGGCTGTCTCTCCAAGTTGGGAGATTGATTGTAAAGCAGTTGGAATGTCTAAACTGGAGCACCACGAGAGGGACTATTCGTTGAGTTTTAGAAACCTTTCGTATTCACCATGTTTCCATTCTCTAGGTTTCCCGTACATGTTATAGGTGTAGTAATATTCCCTTCAACCTGGAGACTTGGGACCCATGGAATTGGGGTCAGGCATTATTGCTTTACAGCGACTGTATTTGCTCACCCTATCTCACCAATCCTCTAAGTCCCAAGTGTCCAGCCTTATGCCACATCCAGCTGTCATTGTAGATAGGGTCATTCCAGGTTCCATCAGAGACCCAGAAGGAATTGTAAAGAATTTCCCTGTTTTTTTGTTTTGTTTTTTAAATTCCTCTTTATAGTGGGTTTGAGCTGATTCTCGCTGCCATATTTATGCCAGTCTACACACACTTGATTCCCTTACGGAGATATATCATTACATAGGTTTTAAGATTCTTCCTAGTCAGATATATTCCTCTGCGGGAAATATGGGTTTTTGAGTCCCTTTCAGTGAGGAAGGTGAAGGTCTTGTCTATTCCATAGTTGGTTTTTGGAACGGTACCTGTGCTTATATCAAACTCTGGTTTTATGCATCACCCCACCTCTCCTTCCCCCTTAAGCAGTCATAAGAGTGTTTTCTAAATGTGAGACTCTGTTGTCTTTCCTAACTCAGTTCATGTGTAGCCATGTTTACAGGATCTTCTTAAGTGATATCTTATGATATGTTTCTTTTTCTGTGTGACTTATTTCACTTAGAATCATCGTACCTGAATGCACTCACTTTGCTTCTACTGGTCTTATGACATTGATTTCATGGCTGAGGGATATTCCATCGTACGTAAGTACCACATTTTTAACCATATTTATATTTCCTGGTATATTTAAGGTGTACCCAAGTTGAGGTTCTTTTAAGCAGTGCAGCCCTAAATTTGGGTGTGGCTCTGTCTTATTGATTTTCAGGTTCCCCAAGGTATATTCCCTAGACTGGAAGTTCCCTTGGCTCTGTAGTTCTCATGTTTACTTGTATTAGGGTACACAATGCACACCTCCAGTGAGGCAGTTGGCAATTTACATCCCACCCATCAGCATAACAAGGCTCCCTGTTCTCCAGGGCCTGTCTTGCCTTTCTGGTTTTTACACATTTTGTGGATGTCCCTTTTGACCGGTGGTAAGTGATACTTCTTTATAGTGCAGATTTGCATTGCCCGCTTGCTTGCTTGGATAAAAAGGGCGTATGCGTTTTTTCCTGAATATATTCAGGAGAAAAGGCATACGCCCTTTTTGGCCAAGTGCATCATTGTCGAAGTTGTGCCCCTCTTCCTGTGCTTTACAGGCGAATCCAACACACCTCTTGAAATGTGTTTCCTGCTATTCTGACTCTCTTTCATGTCGGCCTCACTGCCTTCCCTCAACAGATTTTTGGACGATAGTTGTCCTTTATTACTGTGCCAGTTTGTGAATTGCTGTGCCCCTGAGCTCCATTTTTCAACTCGTTCCTGTGAGCTGAACGCAAGTCTAAAAATTTGGTTCAGGATCTATACTGGTTCCCGGTGTGTGGCTGAGACTTTGGTTAATTCTTCTTCCTGCCGGGAAATTACAGAGACATGTGCCCGTCCAAATGCCTAACAGTGGCTGAGACTTTGGTTAATTCTTCTTCCTGCCGGGAAATTACAGAGACATGTGCCCGTCCAAATGCCTAAAAACTAATCTCTCACTGGTTCTCCTTCTTCATTTCAATCCTCTGCCAAATTGGCAACCTGTGCGAACCAGGAGGTTAAAGATACTGTCTCGCCAAGTTGGGAGATTGCTAGTAAAGCAGTTGGAATGTCAAACTGGAGCACCACGAGAGGGACTATTCGTTGAGTTTTAGAAATCTTTCGTATGCACAGTGTGTCCATTCTCTAGGTTTTCCATACATGTTATAGCTGTAGTAATATTCCCCTCAACCTGGAAAGTTGGGACCCATGGAATGGGGTCCATGCATTATTGCTTTAAAGCGACTGCATTTGCTGACCCAATCTCACCATTCCTCTCAGTCCCAAGTGTCCAGCCTTATGCCACATCCAGCTGTCATTGTAGATAGGGTCATTCCAGGTTCCATCAGAGAACCTGAAGGAATTATAAAGAATTTCAATGTTTTTTTGTTTTGTTTGTGAAATTCCTGTTTATAGTGGGTTTGAGCTGATTCTCGCTGCCATGTTTATGCCAGTCTAGACACACTTGATTCCCTTACGGAGATATATCAATACATAGGTTTCAAGATTCTTACTAGTCAGATACATTCCTCTGCGGTAAATATGGGGTTTTGAGTCCCTTTCAGTGAGAAAGGTGTAGGTCTTGTCTATTGCAAAGTTGGTTTTTGGAATGGTACCTGTTCTTATATCAAACTCTGGTTTTACGCATCACCCCACCTCTCCTTCCGCGTTAAGCAGGCATAAGAGAGTTTTGTAAATGTGAGACTCTTTTCTCTTTCCTAACTCAGTTCAGGTGTAGCCATGTTTACAGGATCTTCATAAGTGATATCTTATGATAAGTTTCTTTTTCTGTGTGACTTATTTCCCTTAGAATCATTGTACTTGAATCCACTCACTTTGCTGCTACTGGTCTTATGACATTGATTTCATGGCTGAGGGATATTCCATCGTACGTAAGTACCACAATATTTGAACCATTTTTATATTTCCTGGGATATTTAAGGTGTACACAAGTTGAGGTTCTGGTAAGCAGTGCAGCCCTAAATTTGGGGGTGGCTCTGTCTTATTGATTTTCAGTTTTCCCAAGGTATATTCCCTAAACTGGAATTGCCCTTGGCTCTGTAGCTCTGTTGTTTACTTGTTTTAGGGAACGCAATGCACTCCTCCAGTGAGGCAGTTGGCAATTTTCCTCCTGCCCCTCAGCATAACAAGGCTCCCTGTTCTCCAGGGCCTGTTTTGCCTTTCAGTTTTTTTCACATTTTGTGGATGTCCCTTTTGACCAGTGGGAAGTGATACTACTTTGTAGTGCAGATTTGCATTGCCCGCCTGCTTGCTGGGCCAAAAAGGGCGTATGCGTTTTCTCCTGAATATATTCAGGAGAAAACGCATACGCCCTTTTTAGCCACGTGCGTCATTGTCGAAGTTGAGCCCCTCTTCCTGTGCTTTAAAGGCGATTCCAACGTACCTCTTGAAATCTGTTTCCTGCTATTCTGCCTCACTTTCAAGTCCGCCTCGTTTCCTTCCCTCAGCAGATTTTTGGACGATAGTTGTCCTTTATTACTCTGCCAGTTGTGAATTGCTGTGCCCCTGAGCTCCATGATTCAACTCGTTTTTTGTGAGCTGAACGTAAGTCCAAAAATTTCGTTCAGGACGTATACTGGTTCCCGGTGGGTGGCTGAGACTTTGGTTAATTCTTCTTCCTCCCTGGAAATTAGAGAGACATGTGCCCTTCCAAATGCCTAACAGCTACTCTCTCACTGGTTCTCCCTCTTCCCTTCCATCCTCTGCCAAGTTGGCAACCTGTTCGAACCAGGAGGTTAAATGGGCTGTCTCTCCAAGTTGGGAGATTGATATTAAAGCAGTTGGAATGTCAAACTGGAGCCCCTCGAGAGGGACTATTCGTTGAGTTTTAGAAACCTTTCGTATTCACAGTGTGTCCATTCTCTAGGTTTCCCGTACATGTTATAGCTGTAGTACATTTCCCTTCAACCTGGAGACTTGGGACCCATGGAATGGCAGCCATGCATTATTGCTGTAAAGCGACTGTATTTGCTCCCCCTATCTCACCAATCCTCTGAGTCCCAAGTGTCCAGCCTTATGCCACATCCAGCTGTCATTGTAGATAGGGTCATTCCAGGTTCCATCAGAGACCCTGAAGGAATTGTAAAGAATTTCCCTGTTTTTTTGTTTTGTTTTTTTAAATTCCTGTTTATATTGGGTTTGAGCTGATTCTCGCTGCCATGTTTTTGCCAGTCTAGACACACTTGATTCCCTTACGGAGATATATCATTACATAGGTTTTAGATTGTTACTAGTCAGATATATTCCTCTGCGGGAAATATTGTGTTTTGAGTCCCTTTCACTGCGGAAGATGTTGGTCTTGTCTATCCCATAGTTGGTTTTTGGAACGGTACCTGTGCTTATATCAAACTCTGGTTTTATGCATCACCCCACCTCTCCTTCCCCCTTAAGCAGGCATAAGAGTGTTTTCTAAATGTGAGACTGTTCTCTTTCCTAACTCAGTTCATGTGTAGCCATGTTTACAGGATCTTCATAAGTGATATCTTATGATAAGTTTCTTTTTCTGTGTGACTTATTTCACTTAGAATCATCGTACTTGAATCCACTCACATTGCTGCTACTGGTCTTATGACATTGATTTCATGGCTGAGGGATATTCCATCATACGTAAGAGCCACAATTTTTTGAACCATTTTTATATTTCCTTGGATATTTAAGGTGTACCCAAGTTCAGGTTCTTGTAAGCAGTTCAACCGTAAATTTGGTGGTGGCTCTGTCTTACTGATTTTCAGTTTTCCCAAGGTATATTTTCTAGACTGGAAGTGCCCTTGGCTCTGTAGCTCTGTTGTTTACTTGTTTTAGGGAACGCAATGCACTACTCCAGTGAGGCAGTTGGCAATTTACATCCTGCCCATCAGCATAACAAGGCTCCCTGTTCTCCAGGGCCTATCTTGCCTTTCTGGTTTTTACACATTTTGTGGATGTCCCACTTGACCTGTGGAAAGAGATACTTCTTTGTAGTAGAGATTTACATTGCCCGCTTTCTTGCTTGGCCAAAAAGGGCGTATGCGTTTGCTCCTGAATATATTCAGGAGAAAATGCATACGCCCTTTTTGGCCAAGTGCATTGTTGTCGAAGTTGTGCCCCTCTTCCTGTGCTTTACAGGCAACTCCTGTGTACCTCCTGAAATCTGTTTCCTGCTATTCTGCCTCACTTTCAAATCTGCCTCGAAGCATTCCCTCAACAGATTTTGGGACAATAGTTGTCTTTATTACTCTGCCAGATTGTGAATTGCTGTGCCCCTGAGCTCCATTTTTCAACTCGTTTTTGTGAGCGGAACGCAAGTCCAAAATGTTGGTTCAGGACCTATACTGGTTCCCGGTGGGTGGCTGAGACTTTGGTTAATTCTTCTTCCTGCCGGTAAAATAGAGTCAGATGTGCCCGTCCAAATGCCTAACAACTACTCTCTCATTGGTTCTCCCTCTTCCCTTCCATCCTCTGCCAAATTGACAACCTGTGCGAACCAGGAGGTTAAAGGGGCTGTCTCTCCAAGTTGGGATATTGATAACAAAGCAGTTGGAAAGTCAAACCAGAGCACCAGGAGAGGGACTACTCGTTGAGATTTAGAAACCTTTCGTACTCACAGTGTGTCCATTCTCTAGGTTTCCCGTACATGATATAGCTCTAGTAATATTCCCTTCAACCTGAAGAGTTGGGACCCATGTAATGCGTGCCATGCATTATTGCTTTAAAGGGTCTGCATTTGCTCACCCAATCTCACCAATCCTCTCAGTCCCAGTTGTCCAGCCTTATGCCACATCCAGCTGTCATTGTAGTTAGGGTCATTCCAGGTTTCATCAGGGACCCTGAAGGAATTGTAAACAATTTCCATGTTTTTTTGGTTTGTTTTTGAAATTCCTTTTTATAGTGAGTTTAGGCTGATTCTCGCTGCCATGTTTATGCCAGTCTAGACACACTTGATTCCCTTATGGAGACATATCAATACATAGGTTTTAAGATTCTTACTTGTCGGATATATTCCTCTGCGGAATTATGGGGTTTTGCGTCCCTTTCACTGAGGAAGGTGTTGGTCTTGTCTATCCCATAGTTGGTTTTTGGAACAGTACCTGTGCTTATATCAAACTCTGGTTTTATGCATCACCCCACCTCTCCTTCCCCCATAAGCAGGCATAAGAGTGTTTTCTAAATGTGAGACTCTGTTGTCTTTCTAACTAAGTTCATATGTAGCCATGTTTACAGGATCTTCACAAGTGATATATTATGATAAGTTTCGTTTTCTGTGTGACTTATTTCACTTAGAATCATCGTACCTGAATCCACTCATTTTTCTGCTACTGGTCTTATGACATTGATTTCATGGCTGAGGGATATTCCATCGTACGTAAGTACCACAATTTTTTGAACCATTTTTATATTTCCAGGGATATTTAACGTGTACCCAAGTTGAGGTTCTTGTAAGCAGTGCAGCCCTGACTTTGGGGGTGTCTCTGTCTTATTGATTTTCAGTTTTCCCAAGATATATTCCCTAGACTGGAAATGCCTTTGACGCTGTAGCTCTGTTGTTTACTTGTTTTAGGGAACACAATGCAATCCTCCAGTGAGGCAGTTGGCTATTTACATCCCGCCCATCTGCATAAGAAGGCTCCCGGTTCTTCAGGGCCTTTCTTACCTTTCTCGATTTTACACATTTTGTGGATGTCCCTTTTGACCGGTGAGAAGTGATACTTCTTTGTAGTGAAGATTTCGTTGCGTGCTTGCTTGCTTGGCCAAAAAGGCGTATTCGTTTTCTCCTGAATATTTTAAGGAGAAAACACATACGTCCTTTCTGGCCAAGTGAATCATTGTCGTAATTCTGCCCTTCTTCCTGTGCTTTAAAGGCGATTCCAAAGTACCTCTTGAAATCTGTTTCCTGGTATTCAGCCTCGCTTTCAAATCTGCCTCGTTGCCTTCCCTCAACAGATTTTTGGACGATTGTTGTCCTTTTTTTACTCTGACAGTTTGTGAATTGCTGTGCCCCTGAGCTCCATTTTTCAACTCGTTATTTGTGAGCTGAAAGCAGGTCCAGAATTTTGTTTCAGGACCTATACTGGTTCCCTGTGGGTGCCTGAGACTTTGGTTAATTCTTCTTCTGGCTAGGAAAGTAGAGTGACATGTGCCCATCCAGAAGCCTAACAACTACTCTCTCATTGGTTCTCCCTCTTCCCTACCATCCTCTGCCAAACTGGCAAACTGTGCGAACCAGGAGATTAAAGGGGCTGTCTCTCCAAGTTGGGAGATTGATAGGAAAGCATTTGGAAAGTCAAACCGGAGCACAGGAGAGGGACTATTCGTTGAGTTTTAGAAACCTTTCGTATTCACAGTGTGCCATTCTCTAGATTTCCCGTACATGTTATAGCTGTAGTAATATTCCCTTCAACCTGGAGAGTTGGGACCCATGGAATGGGTGCCATGCGTTATTGCTTTAAAGGGTCTGCATTTGCTCACCCAATCTCAACAATCCTCTCAGTCCCAAGTGTCCAGCCTTATGCCACATCCAGCTGTCATTGTAGATAGGGTCATTCCTGGTTGCATCAGAGACCCTGAAGGAATTGTAAAGAATTTCCCTGTTTTTTTATTTTTTATTTTGTTTTTGAAATTCCTTTTTATAGTGGGTTTGATCTGATTCTCACTGCCGTGTTTATGTCAGTCTAGACACACTTGATTCCCTTATGGAGACCTATCAATACATAGGTTTTAAGATTCTTACTCTTCAGATATATTCCTCTGCGGGAAATATGGGGTTTTGAGTCCCTTTCACTGAGGAAGGTGTAGGTCTTGTCTATTCCATAGTTGGTTTTTGGAACGGTAGCTGTGCTTATATCAAACTCTGGTTTTATGCATCACCCCACCTCTCCTTCCCCCTTAAGCAGGCATAAGAGTTTTTTTCTAAATGTGCGACTCTGTTCTATTTCCTAACTCAGTTCATGTGTAGCCATGTTTACAGGATCTTCATATGTGACATCTTATGTTAAGTTTCTTTTTCTGTGTGACTTATTTCACTTATAATCATCATACCAGAATCTACTCATTTTGCTGCTACTGGTCTTATGACATTGATTTTATGGCTGAGGGATATTCCATCGTACGTTAGTACCACAATTTTTGAACCAGTTTTATATTTCCTGGGATATTTAAGGAGTACCCAAGTTGAGGTTCTTGTAAGCAGTGCAGCTCTGATTTTGGGGTTGGCTATGTCTTATTGATTATCAGTATTCCCAAGGTATATTCCCTAGACTGGAAGTGCCTTTGGCTCTGTAGCTGTTATTTAGTTGTTTTAGGGAACACAATGCACTCCTCCAGAGAGGCAGTTGGCAATTTACATCCCGCCCATCAGCATAACAAGGCTCCCTGTTCTCCAGGGCCTGTCTTGCCTTTCTGGTTTTTACACATTTTGTGGATGTCCGTTTTGAATGGTGGGAAGTGATACTTCTTTGTAGTGCAGTTTTGCATTACCCACTTGCTTGCTTGGCCAAAAAGGGCATATGCATCTTCTCCTGAATATATTCACGTGAAAACCCATACGCTCTTTATGTCCATTTCCATAATTCTCAAAGTTGCTGTGCTTTTCCTGTGTTTAAAGGTGATTCCAATGTACCTCTTGAAATCTGTTTCATGCCATTCTGCCTCATTTTCAATTCCTCCTCGTGGGTTTCCCTCAACAGATTTTTGGAAGAGAGTAGTCCTTTTTAACTCTGCAGGTTCGTGAATTGCTGTGGTCCTGAGCTCCATTTTTCAACTCGCGTTTTTGTGAGCTGACCGCAAGTCCACAATTTTGGTTCAGGACCTATACTTGTTCTGGGGGGGCAGGATGAGACTTTGGTTAATTCCTCTTCGTGACGGGAAATTAGAGTGGCATGTGGCTGTCCAAATGCCTACAGCTACTCTCTCATTGGTTCTCTCTCTTCCCTTATATCCTTTGCACAATTTGCCCACTGTGAGAATCAGGAGGTTATAGCGGCTGTCTCTCCAAGTTGGGAGATTGATAGTAAAGCAGTTGGAATGTCAAACTGGAGCACAAGGAGAGAAAAAAGTAGTAGAGTTTTAGAAACCTTTCACCATCAGAGTGTTTCCATTATCTAAGTTCCCATACATGTTATAACTGTAGTGATATTCCTTTGTATCTGGAGAGTTGGGAACCATGGAATGGGTGAGAGGCATTATTTCCTTAAAGGGTCTGCATTTTTTCACCCAATCTCACCAGTCCTCTCAGTCCCAAGTGACCAGCCTTATGCCACTTCCAGATGTCATTGTAGATAGGGTCATTCCAGGTTTCATCATTACCCCTAAAGGAATTGTGTAATAATTTTACTGTTTTTATGTTTTGTTTTGAAATTCATTTTTATAGTGGGTTTGAGCTGATTCTCACTGCCATGTTTATGTCGTTCTAGACACACTTGTTTCCCTTAAGGAGACATATCAAAACATAGGTTTTAAAATTCTTACTAGTCAGATATATTTCTCTCCGGGCAATAGGGATGTTGAGTTCCGTTCACTGAGGAAGGAGTAGGGCTTCTTTCTTCTGTTTTTGGATTATTGAACGGTACCTGGGCTAATATCAAGCTTTTGTTTTATGCATCTCCCCACCTCTCTTTCCCCTTAAGCAAGCATAAGTGTGTTTTCTAAATCTGAGAATCTGTTCTCTTCCCTAATTCAGTTCATATGTAGCCATGTTTACATTCCTTTCATAAGTGATATCTTTTGTCAGAATGCACCATGGCCCTTGTCATAATAATGCTCCATGACCCCTGTCATCACAATGCTCCATGCCCTGGTTATCACAATGCTCCATGTCCCTTGTCATCACAATTCTCCACATCCTTGTCATCCCAATGCTACATGACACTTCTCATCACAATGTTACATGTTCTTGTCATCACAGTTCTCCATGCACTTGTCATTGCAATGCTCCATGCATTTGTCATCACAATGCTCCATGCACTTGTCATCACAATGCTTCATGCTGTTGTCATCACAATGCTCTATGACCCCTCTCATCACAATGCTCCCTGACACCTGTCATCACAATGCTTCATGCAACTTGTCCTTACAATGCTCCATGATGCTCAACATCACAATTACCCAAGGTCTTCTCATCACAATGCTCCACGATATTGCCATCACCATGCTCCATGCCTTGTCATCTCAAAGCTCAATGTCCATTGTCCGCACAATTCTCCACGTCCTTGTCATTACAATGCTCCATGGCACTTCACATAACAATGTTATATGCTCTGCTCATCACAATACTCCTTGCACTTGTCATCGCGATGCTCCATTGCCCCTGTCATAGGAAGCTCCATGCGCTTGTCATCACAATGTTTCACGACATGGACATTAAAATTATCAATGGCCCTTGATATCACAATGCCCCGTGCCCTTGTCATCACAATGCTCTTTTCTTTGTCACAACAATCCTCCAGGACACTTTGCATCACAATGCTCAATGATATTGTCATCAAACTGGAACATGACATATTTCATCACAATGCTGCCTGACAACTTTCTTCACAATAATCCATGACCTTGTCATCACAGTGCTCCATACCCTTGTCGTCACAATGTGCCATGCCCACTCTTATCACAATAATCCATGAAACTTTTCAGAACAATGCTACATGCCACTTTTCATCACAATGCTCAATGAACGCTGTCATCACATTGCACCATGCCCAACATCATAATGCTTCATGCTATTGTCATCACAATGAAATCAAAATGCTCCATGACCTCTGTCATCACAATGCTCCAAACCCTTGTGATCACAATGTTCCATAACACTTATCATCACAATGCCCCATGACGCTGGTCATCACAATTATCCAGGGTCTTCTCATCACAATGCACCATGATTTTTGTCGTCACAATGCTCAATACACTTGTCGTCAAAATGCTCCCTGACTATTGCCATCAGTATGCACCTTCAACTCTTTCAAGACAAGGCTCTATGCCTTTTTCATCACAATGCTCCAAGACCCCTGTGATCACAATGCTCCTTGCACTTGTCATCAAAAAGCTCCATGACGCATGTCAACAGAATGCTACATGGCCTTCTCAAAATAATGTTCCATGCCCTTGACATCACAATGCTCCAAGAAACCTGTAATCACAATATTCCCTGCGCCTTTTCATCAGAATGTTCCATGAGTCTAGTCATTAAAAGGTTCCATGGACTTCACATCACAGTGCTCCAGGACGTTGTCATCACAGTGCTCCATTCCCTTGTCATCACAATGCTCTATGACCCCTGTCATCAAAATACTCCATGAACATTTTCAGCCAAATGCTCCATGACCCTTCTCATCACAATGATGCCTGCCCATGTCATCCCAATGCTACATGACACGTGTATTCACAATGCTCCGTGACACTTGTCAACACATTGCTCCAAGATACCTGTCATCAAAATACTCCATGCCTTTGTCAACAAAATGCTATATGACCTTATCATTACAATGCTCTTTGTGCTTGTCTTCACCATACTACATTACCATTGTCATCACAATCCTCCATGAAACTTGGGATCACATTGCTTCATGCCCCTGTCATCAAAATTCTCCATGCTCCTTGAAATCAAAATGAGCCAAGACCTCTGTCATCACAATGCTCCAATCACTTGTGATCACAATGTTCCATAACACTTGTCAACACCACGCTCCATGATGTGTGTCATCACAATACTCCATGCCCTTTTCATCACAGTGCTCCATGATCTTTGTCATCTCAAATCTCAATACACTTGTCATCACAATGCTCCCTGACACTTGTCGTCAGAATGCTCCTTGAACCCTGTAACGAAAAGGCTCCATGCCTATTTCATCACAATTCCCCATGACGTTTTCATCACAATGTTCCATGCCGTTGTCATCAACATACTCAATAAGCTTGTCATGAGAATTCTCCATGACCCTTGTCATCACCAGTCCCCATGCAATTGTCAGCACAATGCTCCTTGACCTTGTCATCACAATGCTTCAAGCCATTGTCATCACAATGCTCCATTCCCTTTGCCATCAGAATCATCCATGACACTTGGCATCACAATGCTCCATGCCATTGTCATCACAATGGGCCATTATATATGTCATCACAATGCTCCCTGACACCTGTGTTCACAATACTGCATGAACTGGTCATCACAATGTTCCATGCCCTAGTCATCACAATGTGCCATTCTAACTGTCATCGCAATAATCCATGAAACTTATTAGACTAATGTTCCATGCCCTTGTCATCACAATGCTCCATGCCCATGTTATCAAAATGCTCCATGACCCCTGCCATCACAATGATCCATGACTCCACTCATCACAGTGCTTCATGAACTTTGCCATCAAAATTGTCCAGGCCCTCATCATCAACAGTCTCTCTGACCTTTTTAACCACAATGCTCCATGAACTATTCATCACAATGCTCTTTGACCCTTGTCATCACAATGCTCTATGCCTTTCTCAGCACAATGCTCCATGACCCTTGTCATCACAATGCTCCATGCGCTTGTCAGCACAATGCTCCACGACCCATGTCATCACAGTGCTCTATGTGCTTGTCAGCACAGTGCTCCATGACACATGCCATTACAATGTGCCATGCACTTGTCATAACAGTGCTCCACAATCTTGTCATCACAATGCTCCATAAACATTGTCATCACAATGCTCCATGAACTTCTCATTAAAATGCTCTCTCGCCACTGATATCCCAATGTTACATCACTATTCGTAACAATACTCCCTCACCTCTGTCATCACAATGTTCTATGACACCTGTCATCACTGTGCTACATGCACTTATCATCACAATGTTCGATGACCCCAGACATCACAGTGTTCGATAACACCTGTCATCAAAATGCTCCATAACACTTTTCATCAAAATGCTCCATGACCCATGACATTACAATTTTCCATAACCACTGTAATCAAGATGTTCCATGACCCTTTTCATCCAATTGCTCCATGACCCTGTCATCACAATGCTCCCTGCCCTTCTCATCCCAGTGCACAATGCCCTTGCCATCAAAATGCTCCATGACCTTTGTCATCAAAAAGATCCATGACCCTTGGCATCACAGTGCTCCATGTCTTTGTCATCACAAGGCTCCATGAACGCTCTCATCACATTGCTCCATTATCTTGTCATCACAAAGCTCCATGACACATGTCATCAGAATGTTCCATGGCCTTCTCATCACAATGCTCCATGCCCTTGCCATCACAATGCTCCATTACTCCTGTCATAACAATGCTCCATGACCCCTGCCATCACGATGTTCCATGGACTTGTCAACACATGGCTCCATGACCCTTCTTATCACAATGCTCCAAGACCCCTGTAATCACAGTGTTCAATACACTTGTCATCAAAATGTTCCCTGACACTTGTTGTCTGTATGCTCCTTGAACCCTGTCATGACAAGGCTCCATGCCATTTTCATCACAATGATCCATGCTCATTTCATCACAATGCTCCAAGACCCCTGTACTCACAATGCTCCATGCCCTTGTCATCACAGAGCTCAATAACACATGTCATCAGAATGCTCCTTGGTCTTCTCCTCACAATGTTCCATGCCCTTGTCATCACAATGTTCCAAGACCCCTGTAATCACAATGATCCGTGCCCCTTTTCATCAGTATGCTCCATGAGACTTGTCATCACAAGGCTCCATGGTTTTCTCATCACAATGCTCCAGGAACTTGTAATCACAATGCTTCACGAACTTGTCATGAAAATTCTCAATGGCCCTTGTCATCATAAGGCTCCAAGCCCTAATCATCACAATGCTCCATTATATTTGTCATCACAATCCTCCATTATATTTGGCATCAAAATACTCCCTGCCATTGCCATCGCAATGGACCATGACATATGTCATCACAATGCTCCCTGACAACTGTCTTCACAATAGTCTATGACCTTCTCTTCACAATAATCCATGCCCTTGTCATCACAATGCACCATGTCCACTGTCATCACAATAATCTCTGAAACTTGTCAAACCAATGCTCCATGCCCCTGTTATCACAATGCTCCATGCCCTTGTCATCACAATGCTCCATGATTTGTCATCGCAAAGCTCCATGACCCATGACCCATGTATCACAGTGTGCCGTGCCCTTGTCATCACACTGCTCCATGCCCACTCTCATCACAATAATCCATGGAATATTTCAGACCAATGCTCCATGCCCTTCTGTTCAAAATGTTCCATTACCCCTTTCATAACAATGCTCCATGACCCCTGCCATCAAAATGTTCCACGGCCTTGTCATCACAAGGCTCCATGACACTTGTCATCACAGTGCTCAAGACTCCTGTAATCACAATGTTCCATGCCCTTGTCATCATAAAGCTCCATGACACATGTCATCAGAAAGTTCCATGGCCTTCACATTACAGTGCTCCATGCCCTTGTCATCACAATGCTCCAAGACCCCTGTAATCACAATACTCCATGCCCCATTTCATCTCAATGATCCATTAACCCTGTCATCACAATGCACCATGCCCATCAACATAATGCATCAGGCTATTGTCATCACAATGAAATCAAAATGTTCCATGACCTCTGTCATCATAATGCTCCGAACCCTTGTGATCTCAATGTTCCATAACACTTATCATCACAACACCACATGACGCTCATCATCACAATTATCCATGGTCTTCTCATCACAATGCTCCATGAACTTTGTCATCACAATGCTCAATACACTTGTCATCACAATGCTCCCTGACACTTGTCGTCAGTATGCTCCTTGAAGCCTGTCATGACAAGGCTCCATGCCTTTTTCATCACAATGATCCATGCCGTTTTCATCACAGTGATTCAAGACCGCTGTAATCACAATGCTCCATGCCCTTGTCATCACAAAGATCTATGACACATGTCATCAGAATGCTCCATGGCCTTCTCATCACCATAATCCATATCCTTGTCATCACAATGCTCCAAGAACCCTGTAATCACAATGCTCCATGCCCCTTTTCAACAGAATGCTCCATGAGACTTCTCATCAAAAGTCTCCATGGTCTTCTCATTACCATGCTCCATTCCCTGGTCATCACAATGCTTCATGACCACTGTCATCAAAATATTCCAGGAACATTTTCAGCCAAATGCTCCATGACCTTATCATCACAATGCTCCATGAACAATATCATCCCTATTCTCCATGACCACTGTCATCACAACACTCCATGACACCTGACAGCACAATGATCCGGGACTCTTGTCATCACAATGCTGCATTCCCTAGTCATCACAATGCTCCATGACCCCTGTCATCACAATACTCCATGAAAATTTTCAGCCCAATGCTCCATGACCCCTGTATTCACAATGCTCCTTGACGCTTGTCATCACAGTTCTCCATGACACCTGTCAACTCAATGCTCCATGCCTTTTCAACAAAATGCTACATGACCTTGTCATTAAAATGCTCTATGTGCTTGTCATCACAATACTCCATTACTATTTTCATCACAATCCTCCATGAACCTTGGGATCACATTGCTCCATGCCCTTGTCAACACAATGCTCCATGCTCCTTGAAATCAAAATGATCCATGACCTCTGTCATAACAATGCTCCAAACCCTTGTGATCACAATATTCCATAACACTTGTCATAACCGTGCCCCATGACGCTCGTCATCACAATTATCCATGGTCTTCTCATCACAATGCTCCATGACCTTTGTCATCACAATGCTCAATACACTTGTCATCAAAATGCTCCCTGACACTTGTTGTCTGTATGCTCCTTGAACCCTGTCATGACAAGGCTCCATGCCTTTTTCATCACAATGAAGCATGCCCTTTTCATCACAATGTTCCAAGACCCCTGTAATCACAATGCTCCTTGCCCCTTTTCATCAGTATGCTCCATGAGACTTGTCATCACAAGGCTCCATGGTTTCCTCATCACAATGCTCCAGGACCTTGCCATCACAATGTTTCACGACCATGTCATGAAAATTTTCAATGGCCCTTGTCATCATAATGCTCCAAGCCCCAGTCATCACAATGCTCCATTATATTTGTCATCACAATCCTCCATTACATTTGGCATCACAATTCTCCATGACATTGTTATCGCAATGGACCATGACATATGTCATCACAATGCTCCCTGACACCTGTCTTCACAATACTCCATGACCTTCTCATCACAATGCTCCATGCCCTTGTCATCACAATTCACCATGCCCACTGTCATCACAATAATCTATGAAACTTGTCAGAACAATGCTCCATTCGCCTGTCATCACAATGCTCCATGCCCCTGTCATCACAATGCTCCATGAACCCTGTCATCACAATGCTCCGTGACTCCAATCATCACAATGCTTCATAACGTTTATCATCACAATGGTCCATGCCCGCATCATCAAAAGGCTCTGTGACCTTTGTAACCACAATGCTCCTTGAACATTTCATCACAATTCTCTGTGATCCTTGTAATCAAAATGCTCCATGTCTTTGTCAGAACAATGCTCCATGACCATTGTCATCACAAAGTGCCACACGCATTTCATCACAACGGCCCACAAACTTGTCATTGCAATGCTCCATAAATCTTGTAATCACAATGCTCCATGCACTTCTCATCAAAATGTTCTCTCACCAGAGATATCACAGTGTTCCATCACTAGTCATCACAATACCCCATCACGCCTCTAATCACAATATTCCATGACACTTGTCATCACAATGCTCCATCCCCTTATCATCACAATGTTCCGTGACCCCTGACATCACAATGTTCCATAAACCCTGTCATCAAAAAGCTCCATGACCTTTTCATCCGAAAGCTCCATGACCCCTGACATCACAATGTTCTATAACCCCTGCCATCAAAATGTTCCATTACACTTTTTATCAAATTGCTGCATTACCCGGTCATCAAAATGTTCCCTGCCCTTCTCATCACAATGCAACATGCCCTTGTCAGCAAAATGCTCCAAGACTTGTCATCACAACCCTCCATGACCCTTGGCATCACAATGTTCCATGTCATTGTCATCAAAAAGCTCCATGAACCTTTTCATAACATTGCTCAATGCCATTATCTTCACAAAGCACCATGACACTTGTCATCACAAAGTTCGATGCCCTTCTCATCACAATAATCCATGAAACATTTCAGACCAATGTTCCATGCCCTTCTCATCACAATGCTCCTTTACCTCTGTCATAACAATGCACCATGACCCCTGCCATCACAATGCTCCATGGCCTAGTCATCACAAGGTTCCATGACACTAGTCATCACAGTGCTGAAGTCACCTGTAATCACAATGATCCATGCCCTTATCATCACAAAGCTCCATGACGCATGTCAACAGAATGTTCCATGGCTTTCTCATCACAATGCTCCATGTCATTGTCATCACAATGCTCCATGAACGCTCTCATCACAATGGTCCATGCCCTTGACATGACAATGCTCCATTACACCTGTCATAACAATGCTCCATGACCACTGCCATCACGATGGTCCTTGGACTTTTCATCACAAGGCTCCATGACCCTTCTCATCACATGCTCCAAGACCCCTGTAATCACAATGCTCCATGCCCCTTTTCATCTAAATGATCCATGAACCCTGTCATCACAATGCAACATGCCCATCCTCATAATGCTTCATGCTATTGTCATCACAAAGAAATCAAAATGTTCCATGAACTCTGTCATAACAATGCTCCAAACCCTTGTGATCACAATATTACATAACACTTGTCATCACAATGCCCCATGACACTCGTCATCACAATTATCCATGGTCTGCTCATCACAATATTACATGACCTTTGTCATCGCAATGCTCCATAAACCTTGTAATCACAATGCTCCTTTCCCTTCTGATCACAATGCTCCACTACTCCTCTCATAACAATGCTCGATGACCCATGCAATCACAATTTTCCACGGCCTTTTCATTACAAGTCTCCCTGACGCTTGTCATCACAGTGCTCCATGCGCTTGTCAGCACAGTACTCCATGGCACATGTCATCACAATGCACTATGCGCTTGTCATCAGAGTGCTACAATATTAGTCTTCACAATGCTCCATGACATTTGTCATCACAATACTCAATACACTTGTCATCACAATGCTCCCTGACACTTGTCATCAAAATGCTTCTAGAACCCTGTCAGAAAATGGCTCCATGCCTTTTTCATCACAATGCCCCATGCCATTTCCATCACAATGCGCCATGCCATTCTCATGAAAATACACCACAAGCTTGTCATCAGAAGGCTCCATGACCCTTGTCATCACAATTCTCCATGCATTTTCAGCACAATTCTCCCTGACCCTTGTCATCACAATGCACAAAGCCATTGTCATCAAAATGCTCCATTACCTTTGTCATCAGAATCCTCCATGACACTTGGCATCACAATGCTCCATTCCATTCTTATCACAATGGGCCATTACATATGTCAACACAATGCTCCCTGACACCTGTCTTCACAACACTGCATGACCTGGTCATCACAATGCTCCATGACCCCGGGCATCACAATGTCCACGGTGTTGTCATCACAAGTCTCCTTGACAACTGTCATCACAATGCTCCAAGAACCCTGTTATCACAAAGCTCCATGCTCTTGTCATCACGGAGCTCCATGACACATGTCATCAGAATGTTCCATGGACTTCTCATCAAAATGCTCCATGCCCTTGTCATCACCGTGCTCCAACACCCCTGTAATGACAATGCTCCATGCCCCTTTTCATCAGTATGCTCCATGAGATTTGTCATCACAAGGCTCCATGGTTTTCTCATCACAGTGCAACAGGATATCGTCAACACAATGCTTCATGAACTTGTCATGAAAATTCTCAATGGCCCTTGTCATCATAATGCTCCAAGCCCCTGTCACCACAATGCTCTATTATATTTGTCATCACAATCCTCCATTACATTTGGCATTACCCTGCTCCCTGCCATTGTCATCGCAATGGACCATGACATATGTCATGACAGTGCTCACTGACACCTGTCTTCACAATACTCCATGACCTTCTCATCACAATGATCCATGCCCTTGTCATCACAATGCACCATGTCCAGTGTCATCACAATAATCTATGAAAATTGTCAAACCAATGATCCATGCCCCTGACATCACAATGCTCCATACCCTTGTCATCACAATGCTCCATGACCGCTGTCATCACAATGCTCCGTGACTCCAGGCATCACAGTGCTTCATAACTTTTGTCATCACAATGGTGCATGCCCGCGTCATCACAAGGCTCTGTGACTTTTGTAACCACAATGCTCCATGAAATTCCCATCACAATGATCCGTGACCATTGTCATCACAATGCTCCATGCCTTTGTCAGAAGAATGCTCCATGACTTTTGTCATCACTATGTGCCACGCGTTTTCATCAAAACGGTCCACAAATTTGTCATGGCAATGCTCCATAAACCTTGTAATCACAATGCTCCATGCCCTTTTCATCACAAGGCTCCATTACATCTGTCATAACAATGCTCCGTGAACCCTGCCATCCCAATGTTACACTGTCTTGTCATCACAAGGCTCCATGACACTTGTCATCACTATGCTCCAAGACCACTATAATCACATTGCTCGCTGCCCTTGGCATCACATAGCTCCATGTCACATGTCATCAGAATGTTCCATGGCTTTCTCATGAAAATGTTCCATACAATTGTCCTCATAGTGCTCCAAGAACCCTGTATTCACAATGCTCCATGCCCCTTTTCATCTCAAGGATCCATGAACCCTGTCATCACAATGCATCATGCCCATCATCATAATGCTTCAGGCTATTGTGAGCAAAATGAAATCAAAATTCCCCATGACCTCTCTCATCACAATGCTCCATGACCCCTATCATCACAATATTCCATGAACAAGTTCAGCCTAATGCTCCATAACCCTTGTCATCACAATGATCCACGACCTTGTCATCCCAGTGCTCCATGACCCCTGTATTCACAATGCTCCGTGACGATTGTCATTACAGAGCTCCATGACACCTGTCATCACAATGCTCCATGGCTTTGTCAGCAAAATGCAACATGACCTTGTCATTACAATGCTCTATGCACTTGTCATCACAATACTCCATTACCATTGTCATCACAATATTCCATGAACCGTGGGATCACATTGCTTCATTGCCTTGTCATCACAATGCTCCATGCTCCTTGAAATCAAAATGATCCATGACCTCTGTCATCACAATGCTCCAAACCCTTGTGATCACAATGTTCCATAACACACGTCATCACAAAGCTCCATGCCCTTTACATCACAATTCTCCATGACCATTGTCATCACAATTCTCAATACACTTGTCATCACAATGTTCACTGACACTTGTTGTCAGAAGGCTCCTTGAACACTGTCACGAAAAGGCTCCATGCCTTTTTCATCACAATGCCCCATGCCGCTTTCATCAAAATGCTCCATGCCATTGTCATCAAAATACTCCACAAGCTTGTCATCAGAATGCTCCATGACCCTTGCCATCACAATTCTCCATGCACTTGTCAGCACAATGCTCCCTGACCCTTGTCATCACAATGCCCCAAGCCATAGTCATAACTATGCTCCATTACATTTGTCATCAGAATCCTCCATGAAACTTGGCATCACAATGCTCCATGCCATTGTCATCACAATGGGCCATTACATATGTCATCAGAGTGCTCCAGGACAGCTGTCTTCTCAATACTGCATGACTTGGTCATCACAATGCTCCATGCCCTTGTCATCACAATGCGCCATTCCAACTGTCATCACAATAATCCATGAAACTTATTAGACCAATGCTCCATGTCCTTGTCATCACAATGCTCCATGCCCTTGTTATCACAATGCTCCATGACCCCTGTCATCACAATGCTCCGTGACTCCAGTCATCACAATGCTTCATGAACTTTGTCATCACTGTGGTCCATGCCCTCTTCATCAACAGTATCTGTGAACTTTTTAACCACAATGATACATGAACTTTTCATCACAATGCTCTTTTACCCTTGTCATCACAATGCTCTATGCCTTACTCAGCACAATGCTCCATAACCCTTGTCATCACAATGCTCCATGTGCTTGTGAAAACAGTGCTCCATGACACATGTCATCAAAATGCATCATGCGCTTGTCATCACAGTGCTCCTCAATATTGTCAACACAATGCTCCATAAACGTTGTCATCACAATGCTCCATGCACTTCTCATCAAAATGCTCTCTCACCACTGATATCACAATGTTACATCTTTATTCATCACAATACGCCCTCACCCCTCTCATTGTAATGTTCCATGACTCCTCTCATCACAATGGTACATGCACATATCATCACAATGTTCGATGACCTCTGATATCACAATGTTCCATAACCCTTGGCATCAAAATGCTCCATGACCCTTTTCATCAAAATGATCCATGACGCCTGCCATCACAATGTTCCATGACATTATCATCACAAGACTCCATGACACATGTCATCACAATTCTCCAAGACCCCTGTAATCACAATGCTCCATGCCCTTGTCTTTACAAAGCTGCATGACACATGACATCAGAATGTTCCATGGCCTTCTCATCAAAATGCTCCATTCCCTTGTCATCACAATGCTCTCAGACGCCTGTAATCACAATGCTCCATGCCCGGTTTAATCTTAATGTTCCATGAACCCTGTCATCACAATGCATCATGCCCATCATCATAATGCTTCCGGCTATTGTCACCACAATGAAATCAAAATTCTCCATGACCTCTGTCATCACAATGCTCCATGACCCCTGTCATCAAAATACTCCATGAACATTTTCAGCCCAATGGTCCATGACCTTTGTCATCACAATGATCCATGCCCTTGTCATCCCAATGCTCCATGAGCCCTGTATTCACAATGCTCCGTGACGCTTGTCACCACAGTGCTCCATGACACCTGTCATCACAATTATCCATGCCCTTGTCATCCCAATGCTCCATGAGCCCTGTATTCACAATGCTCCGTGACGCTTGTCACCACAGTTCTCCATGACACCTGTCATCACAGTGCTCCATGCCTTTGTCAGCAAATTGCTACAGGACCCTGTCATTACAATGCTCTATGCGCTTGTCATCACAATACTCAATTACCATTGCATCACAATCCTCCATGAACCTTGGGATCACATTGCTTCATGCCCTTGTCATCACAATGCTCCATGCTCCTTGAAATCAAAATGATCCATGACCTCTCTCATCACAATGCTCCAAACACTTGTGATCACAAAGTTCCATAACACTTGTCATCACAACGCTCCATGATGCCTGTCATCACAATACTCCATGCGCTTTTCATCACAATGCTCCATGACCTTTGTCATCACAATTCTCAATACACTTGTCATCACAATGCTCCCTGACACTTGTCGTCAGAATGCTCCTTGAACCCTGTCACGAAAAGACTCCATGCCTTTTTCATCACAATGCCCCATGCCGTTTTCAACACAATGCTCCATGCCACTGTTATCAAAATACTCCACACGCTTGTCAACAGAATTCTCCATGACCCTTGTCATCACAATTCTCCATGCACTTGTCAGCACAATGCTCCCTGACCCTTGTCATCACAGTGCCCCAGGCCATTGTCATCACTATGCTCCATTACCTTTGTCATCAGAATCCTCCATGACACTTGGCATCACAATGCTCCATGCCATTGTCATCACAATGGGCCATTACATATGTCAACACAATGCTCCCTGACACCTGTCTTCACAATAGTGAATGACCTGGTTATCACAATGCTCCATGCCCATGTCATCACAATGTGACATTCCAACTGTCATCGCAATAATCCATGAAACTAATTAAACCAATGCTCCATGCCCTTGTCAACACAATGCTCCATGCCCTTGTTATCACAATGCTCCATGACCCCTGTCATCACAATGCTCTGTTACTCCAGTCATCAAAATGCTTCATGAACCTTGTCATCACAGTTGTCATGGCCATCGTCATCAACCGTCTCTGTAACATTTTGACCACAATGCTCCATGAACTTTTCATCACAATGCTCTTTTACCCTTGTCATCACAATGCTCTATGCCTTTCTCAGCACAGTGCTCCATGACGCTTGTCATCACAGTGCTCCATGCGCTTGTCAGCACAGTGCTCCATGGCACATGTCATCACAATGCACTATGCGCTTGTCATCAGAGTGCTCCACAATTTGTCTTCACAATGCTCCATCAACTTTATCATCACAATGCTCCATGCACTTCTCATCAAAATGCTCTCTCACTACTGATATCACAATGTTACATCACTATTCGTCACAATACTCCCTCACCACTGTCATCATGATTTTCCATGACTCCTATTATCACAATGGTCCATGAACTTATCATCAGAATGTTCGATGACCCCTGACATCACAATGTTCCATAACCGCGTCATCAAAATATTCCATGACCCTTTTTTTCAAATTGCTCCATGACTCTGTCATCACAATGCTCCCTGCCCTTCTCATCACAATGCACAACGCCCTTGTCATCAAAATTCTCCATGACATTTGTTATCCCAAAGACCCATGAACCTTGGCATCACAATGCTCCGTGTCATTGTCATCACAATGCTCCATGAATTCTCTGATCACATTGCTCCATGTCCTTGTCATCACAAAGCTCCATGACACATGTCATCAGAATGCTCCATGGCTTTCTCATCAAAATGCTCCATGCCCTTGCCATCACAAAGCTCCATTACACCTGTCATAACAATGCTCAATGACACCTGCCATCACGATGTCCCTTGGCCTTGTCATCACAAGGCTCCATGACACTTCCCATCACAATGTTCCAATACCCCTGTAATCACAATGCTCCATGCCCCCTTTCATCTCAATGATCCATGAACCCTGTCATCACAATGCACCATGCCCATCATCATAATACTTCATGCTATTGTCATCACAATGAAATCAAAATGCTCCATGAACTCTGTCATAAAAATGCTGAAAATCCTTGTGATCACAATATTCCATAACACTTGTCATCAAGATGCCCCTTGACACTCGTCATCACAATTATTCATGGTCTTCTCATCACAATGCTCCATGACCTTTGTCATCACTATCCTAAATACACTTGACATGAAAATGCTCCATCACAGTTGTTGGCTGTATGCTCCTTTAACCCTGTCATGACAAGGCTCTATGACTTTCTCATCACAATGATCCATGTCCTTTTCATCACAATGATCCAAGACCACTGTAATCACAATGCTCCATGCCCTTGTTATCACAAAGCTCAATGACGCATGTCATTAGAATGTTCCTTGGCCTTCTCCTCACATTGCTCCATACCCTTGTGGTCACAATGTTCCAAGAGCCCGGTAATCACAGTGGTCCATGCCCCTTTTCATCAGTATGCTCCATGAGATGTGCCATCACAAGGCTTCATGGTTTTCTTATCACAATGCTCCAGGAACTTGTCATCACAATGCTTCACGACATTGTCATGAAAATTCTCAATGGCCCTCGTCATTATAATGCTCCAAGTCCTAGTCATCACAATGCTCCATTATATTTGTCATCACAATCCTCCATTACATTTGACATCAAAATACTCCCTGCCATTGTCATTGCAATAGACCATGACATAAGCCATCACAATGCTCCTTGACACCTTTCTTGAAAACACTCCATGAATTTCTCATCACAATGTTCCATGCCCTTGTCATCCCAATGCTCCAGGCCCTTGTCATCACAATGCTCCATGACCCCTGTCATCACAATGCTCCGTGACTCCAGGCATCACAGTGATTCATAACATTTGTCATCACATTGAGCCATGCCCGCGTCATCACAATGCTCTGTGACCTTTTTAAACAGAATGCTCCATGAAATTTCCTTCACAATGCTCCGTGTCCCTTGTCATCACAATGCTCCATGACTTTGTCAGAAAAATGCTCCATGACCCTTGTTATCACAATGTGCCAAGCGCTTTTCATCACAGCATTCCACAAATTTGTCATGGCAATGCTCCATAAACTTGTCATCACAATTCTCCAAGACCCCTGTAATCACACTGCTCCGGGCCCATGTCATCACAAAGCTCCATGACACATGTCATCAGAATGTTCCATGTCCATCTCATCAAAATGCTCCATGCCCTTTTCATCACAATGCTCCAAGACCCCTGTAATCACAATGCTCCATGCCCCTTTTCTTCTCAATGTTCCATGAACCATGATATCACAGTGCATCATGCCCATTATCATAATGCTTCCGGCTCTTGTCAGCCCAATGAAATCAAAATTCTCCATGACCTCTCTCATCACAATGCTCCATGACCCCTGTCATCACAATACTCCATGAACATTTTCAGCCCAATGCTCCATGAACCTTGTCATCACAATGATCCATGCCCTTGTCATCCCAATGCTCCATGAACGCTGTAATCACAATGCTCTGTGACCATTGTCATCACAGTGCTCCATGACACCTGTCATCACAATACTCCATTACCAATGTCATCACAATCCTCCATGAACCTTGGGATCACATTGCTTCATGCCCTTGTCATCACAATGCTCCATGCTCATTGAAATAAAAATGATCAATGACCTCTGTCATCACAATGCTCCAAACACTTGTGATCACAAAGTTCCATAATCCTTGTCATCACAACGCTCAATGATGCCTGTCATCACAATACTCCATGCCCTTTTCATCACAATGCTCCATGACCTTTGTCATCACAATTCTCAATACACTTGTCATCTCAATGCTCCCTGACACTTGTCGTCAGAATGCTCCTTGAACCCTGTCACAAAAAGGCTCCATGCCTTTTTCATCACAATGTCCCATGCCGTTTTCATCACAATGTTCCATGCCATTGTCATCAAAATACTCCACAATCTTGTCATCAGAATGTTCCATGACTCTTGTCATCACAATTATCCATGCACATGTCAGCAAAATGCTCCCTGACCCTTGTAATCAGAGTGCCCCAAGCCACTGTCATCACTATGCTCCATTACCTTTGTCATCAGAATACTCCATGACACTTGGCATCACAATGCTCCATGCCATTGTCATCACAATGGGACATTACATATGTCAACACAATGCTCCCTGACACCTGTCTTCACAATACTGCATGACCTGGTCATCACAATGTTCCATGCCCTTGTCATCACAATGCGCCATTGCAACTGTCATCGCAATAATCCATGAAACTAATTAAACCAATGCTCCATGCCCTTGTCAACACAATGCTCCATGCCCTTGTTTTCACAATGCTCCATGACCCCTGTCATCACAATGTTCCGTGACTGCAGTCATCACAATGCTTCATGAACTTTGTCATCACAGTGGTCCATGCCCTCATCATCAACAGTCTCTGTGACCATTTTGACAACAATGCTCCATGAACTTTTCATCACAATGCTCTTTTACCCTTGTCATCACAATGCTCTATGCCTTTCTCAGCACAGTGCTCCATGACGCTTGTCATCACAGTGCTCCATGCGCTTGTCAGCACAGTGCTCCATGGCACATTACATCACAATGGGCTATGCGCTTGTCATCAGAGTGCTCCACAATTTGTCTTCACAATGCTCCATAAACTTTGTCATCACAATGCTCCATGCACTTCTCATCAAAATGCTCTCTCACTACTGATATCACAATGTTACATCACTATTCGTCACAATACACCCTCACCCCTGTCATCATAATGTTTCATGACTCCTATCATCACAATGGTCCATGAACTTATCATCACAATGTTCGATGACCCCTGACATCACAATGTTCCATAACCCCGTCATCAAAATATTCCATGACCCTGTTTTTCAAATTGCTCCATGACCCTGTCATCACAATGCTCCCTGCCCTTCTCATCACAATGCACAACGCCCTTGTCATCAAAATTCTCCATGACCTTTGTCATCACAAAGACCCATGAACCTTGGCATGACAATGCTCCGTGTCATTGTCAACACAATGCTCCATGAATTCTCTGATCACATTGCTCCATGTCCTTGTCAGCACAAAGCTCCATGACACATGTCATCAGAATGCTCCATGGCTTTGTCATCAAAATGCTCCATGCCCTTGCCATCACAAAGCTCCATTACACCTGTCATAACAATACTCCATGACTACTGCCATCACGATGGTCCTTGGACTTTTCATCACAAGGCTCCATGACCCTTCCCATCACATGCTCCAAGACCCCTGTAATCAAAATGCTCTATTCCCCTTTTCATCTCAATGATCCATGAACCCTGTCATCACAATGCAACATGCCCATCCTCATAATGCTTCATGCTATTGTCATCACAAAGAAATCAAAATGTTCCATGAACTCTGTCATAACAATGCTCCAAACCCTTGTGATCACAATATTACATAACACTTGTCATCACAATGCCCCATGACACTCGTCATCACAATTATCCATTGTCTGCTCATCACAATGTTCCATGACCTTTGTCATCGCAATGCTCCATAAACCTTGTAATCACAATGCTCCTTTCCCTACTCATCACAATGCTCCATTACCCCTCTCATAACAATGCTCGATTACCCATGCAATCACAATGTTCCACGGCCTTTTCATTACAAGTCTCCCTGAGCTTGTCATCACAGTGCTCCATGCGCTTGTCAGCACAGTGCTCCATGGCACATGTCATCACAATGCACTATGCGCTTGTCATCAGAGTGCTCCAAAATTTGTCTTCACAATGCTCCATGACATTTGTCATCACAATACTCAATACACTTGTCATCACAATGCTCCCTGACACTTGTCATCAAAATGCTTCTAGAACCCTGTCACGAAAAGGCTCCATGCCTTTTTCATCACAATGCCCCATGCCATTTCCATCACAAAGCGCCATGCCATTGTCATGAAAATACAACACAAGCTTGTCATCAGAATGCTCCATGACAATTGTCATCACAATTCTCCATGCATTTTCAGCACAATACTCCCTGACCCTTGTCATCACAATGCCCAAAGCCATTGTCATCAAAATGCTCCATTACCTTTGTCATCAGAATCCTCCATGACACTTGGCATTACAATGCTCCATGCCATTCTTATCACAATGGGCCACTACATATGTCATCACAATGCTCCCTGACACCTGTCTTCACAATACTACATGACCTGATCATCACAATGCTCCATGCCCTTGTCATCACAATGCACCGTTCCAACTGTCATCGCAATAATCCATGAAACTAATTAAACCAATGCTCCATGCCCTTGTCAACACAATGCTCCATGCCCTTGTTATCACAATGCTCCATGACCCCTGTCATCACAATGTTCCGTGACTGCAGTCATCACAATGCTTCATGAACTTTTTCATCACAGTGGTCCATGCCCTCGTCAGCAACAGTCTCTGTGACCATTTTGACAACAATGATCCATGAACTTTTCATCACAATGCTCTTTTACCCTTGTCATCACAATGCTCTATGCCTTTCTCAGCGCAGTGCTCCATGACGCTTGTCAGCACAGTGCTCCATGGCACATGTCATCACAATGCACTATGCGCTTGTCATCAGAGTGCTCCACAATTTGTCTTCACAATGCTCCATAAACATTGTCATCACAATGCTCCATGCACTTCTCATCAAAATGCTCTCTCACCACTGACATCACAATGTTACATCACTATTCGTCACAATACTCCCTCACCCCTGTCATCATAATATTCCATGACTCCTATCATCACAATGGTCCATGAACTTATCATCACAATGTTCGATGACCCCTGACATCACAATGTTCCATAACCCCGTCATCAAAATATTCCATGACCCTTTTTTTCAAATTGCTCCATGACCCTCTCATCACAATGCTCCCTGCCCTTCTCATCACAATGCACAACGCCCTTGTCATCAAAATTCTCCTTGACCTTTGTCATCACAAAGACCCATGAACCTTGGCATCACAATGCTCCGTGTCATTGTCATCACAATGCTCCATGAATTCTCTGATCACATTGCTCCATGTCCTTGTCAGCACAAAGCTCCATGACACATGTCATCAGAATGCTCCATGGCTTTGTCATCAAAATGCTCCATGCCCTTGCCATCACAAAGCTCCATTACACCTGTCATAACAATTCTCCATGACTACTGCCATCACAATGGTCCTTGGACTTTTCATCACAAGGCTCCATGACCCTTCTCATCACATGCTCCAAGACCCCTGTAATCACAATGCTCCATGCACCTTTTCATCTCAATGATCCATGAACACTGTCATTACAATGCAACATGCCCATCCTCATAATGCTTCATGCTATTGTCATCACAAAGAAATCAAAATGTTCCATGAACTCTGTCATAACAATGCTCCAAACCCTTGTGATCACAATATTACATAACACTTGTCATCACAATGCCCCATGACACTCGTCATCACAATTATCCATGGTCTGCTCATCACAATGCTCCATGACCTTTGTCATCGCAATGCTCCATAAACCTTGTAATCACAATGCTCCTTTCCCTTCTCAACACAATGCTCCTTTGCCCCTCTCATAACAATGTTCGATGACACATGCAATCACAATGTTCCACGGCCTTTTCATTACAAGTCTCCCTGACGCTTGTCATCACAGTGCTCCATGCGCTTGTCAGCACAGTGCTCCATGGCACATGTCATCACAATGCACGATGCGCTTCTCATCAGAGTGCTCCACAATTTGTCTTCACAATGCTCCATGACCTTGGCCATCACAATACTCAATACACTTGTCATCACAATGCTCCCTGACACTTGTCATCAAAATGCTTATAGAACCCTGTCACAAAAAGGCTACATGCCTTTTTCAGCAAATTGCTACATGACCTTGTCATTACAATGCTCTATGCGCTTGTCATCACAATACTCCATTACAAATGTCATCACAATCCTCCATGAACCTTGGGATCACATTGCTTCATGCCCTTGTCATCACAATGCTCCATGCTGTTTGAAATAAAAATGATCAATGACCTCTGTCATCACAATGCTCCAAACACTTGTGATCACAAAGTTCCATAACACATCTCATCACAACGCTCAATGATGCCTGTCATCACAATACTCCATGCCCTTTTCATTACAATGCTCCATGACCTTTGTCATCACAATTCTCAGTACACTTGTCATCACCATGCTCCCTGACACTTTTCGTCAGAATGCTCCTTGAACCCTGTCACAAAAAGGCCCCATGCCTTTTTCATCACAATGTCCCATGCCGTTTTCAACACAATGCTCCATAACATTGTCATCAAAATACTCCACAAACTTGTCATCAGAATGTTCCATGACCCTTGTCATCACAATTCTCCATGCACATGTCAGCACAATGCTCCCTGACCCTTGTTATCAGAGTGCCCCAAGCCAATGTCATCACTATGCTCCATTACCTTTGTCATCAGAACCCTCCATGACACTTGGCATCACAATGCTCCATGCCATTGTCATCACAATGGGCCATTACATATGTCATCACAATGCTCCCTGACACCTGTCTTCACAATACTGCATGACCTGGTCATCACAATGCTCCATGCCCTTGTCATCACAATGTGCCATTCCAACTGTCATCACAATAATCCATGAAACTAATTAAACCAATGGTCCATGCGCTTGTCAACACAATGCTCCATGCCCTTGTTATCACAATGCTCCATGACCCCTGTCATCACAATGTTAAGTGACTGCAGTCATCACAATGCCTCATGAACTTTGTCATCACAGTGGTCCATGCCCTCGTCATCAACAGTCTCTGTGACCATTTTGACAAGAATGCTCCATGAACTTTTCATCACAATGCTCTTTTACCCTTGACATCACAATGCTCTATTGCTTTCTCAGCACAGTGCTCCATGACGCTTGTCATCACAGTGCTCCATGCGCTTGTCAGCACAGTGTTCCATGGCACATGTCATCACAATGCACTATGCGCTTGTCATCAGAGTGCTCCACAAGTTGTCTTCACAATGCTTCATAAACTTTGTCATCACAATGCTCCATGCACTTCTCATCAAAATGCTCTCTCACCACTGATATCACAATGTTACATCACTATTCGTCACAATACTCCCTCAACCCTGTCATCATAATGTTACATGACTCCTGTCATCACAATGGTCCATGAACTTATCATCACAATGTTCGATGTCCCCTGACATCACAATGTTCCATAACCCAGTCATCAATATATTCCATGACCCTTTTTTTCAAATTGCTCCATGACCCTGTCATCACAATGCTCCCTGCCCTTCTCATCACAATGCACAACGCCCTTGTCATCAAAATTCTCCATGACCTTTGTCATCACAAAGACCCATGAACCTTGGCATCACAATGCTCCGTGTCATTGTCATCACAATGCTCCATGAATTGTCTGATCACATTGCTCCATGTCCTTGTCAGCACAAAGCTCCATGACACATGTCATCAAAATGCTCCATGGCTTGTCATCAAAATGCTCCATGCCCTTGCCATCACAAAGCTCCATTACACCTGTCATAACAATGCTCCATGACTACTGCCATCAGAATGGTCCTTGGACTTTTCATCACAAGGCTCCATGACCCTTCTCATCACATGGTCCAAGACCCCTGTAATCACAATGCTCCATGCCCCTTTTCATCTCAATGATCCATGAACCCTGTCATCACAATGCAACATGCCCATCCTCATAATGCTTCATGCTATTGTCATCACAAAGAAATCAAAATGTTCCATGAACTCTGTCATAACAATGCTCCAAACCCTTGTGATCACAATATTACATAACACTTGTCATCACAATGCCCCATGACACTCGTCATCACAATTATCCATGGTCTGCTCATCACAATGCTCCATGACTTTGGCATTGCAATGCTCCATAAACCTTGTAATCACAATGCTCCTTTCCCTTCTCATCACAATGCTCCATTACCCCTGTCATAACAATGCTCGATGACCCATGCAATCACAATGTTCCACGGCCTTTTCATTACAAGTCTCCCTGATGCTTGTCATCACAGTGCTCCATGCGCTTGTCAGCACAGTGCTCCATAGCACATGTCATCACAATGCACTATGCGCTTCTCATCAGAGTGCTCCAAAATTTGTCTTCACAATGCTCCATGACCTTTGTCATCACAATACTCAATACACTTGTCATCACAATGCTCCCTGACACTTGTCATCAAAATGCTTCTAGAACCCTGTCACAAAAAGGCTCCATGCCTTTTTCCTCACAATGCCCCATGCCATTTCCATCACAAAGCGCCATGCCATTGTCATGAAAATACACCACAAGCTTGTCATCAGAATGCTCCATGACAATTGTCATCACAATTCTCCATGCATTTTCAGCACAATACTCCCTGACCCTTGTCATCACAATGCCCAAAGACATTGTCATCAAAATGCTCCATTACCTTTGTCATCAGATTCCTCCATGACACTTGGCATCACAATGCTCCATGCCATTCTTATCACAATGGGCCACTACATATGCCATCACAATGCTCCCTGACACCTGTCTTCACAATACTGCATGACCTGGTCATCACAATGCTCCATGACCCCGGGCATCACAATGTCCACGGTGTTGTCATCACAACTCTCCTTGACAACTGTCATCACAATGCTCCAAGAACCCTGTTATCACAAAGCTCCATGCTCTTGTCATCACAGAGCTCCATGACACATGTCATCAGAATGTTCCATGGACTTCTCATCAAAATGCACCATGCCCTTGTCATCACCGTGCTCCAACACCCCTGTAATGACAATGCTCCATGCCCCTATTCATCAGTATGCTCCATGAGATTTGTCATCACAAGGCTCCATGGTTTTCTCATCACAGTGCTCCAGGATATTGTCATCACAGTGCTTCATAACCTTGTCATGAAAATTCTCAATGGCCCTTGTCATCATAATGCTCCAAGCCCTAGTCATCACAATGCTCCATTATATTTGTCATCACAATCCTCCATTACATTTGGCATTACCCTGCTCCCTGCCATTGTCATCGCAATGGAACATGACATATGTCATGACAATGCTCACTGACACCTGTCTTCACAATACTCCATGACCTTCTCATCACAATGATCCATGCCCTTGTCATCACAATGCACCACGTCCAATGTCATCACAATAATCTTTGAAAATTGTCAAACCAATGATCCATGCCCCTGACATCACAATGCTCCAAGCCATTGTCATCACAATGCTCCATGACCCCTGTCAGCACAATGCTCTGTGACTCCAGGCATCACAGTGCTTCATAACTTTTGTCATCACAATGGTCCATGCCCGCGTCATCACAAGGCTCTGTGACCTTTGTAACCACAATGCTCCATGAGATTTCCATCACAATGCTCCATGACCCTTGTCATCACAATGCTCCATGCCTTTGTCAGAAGAATGCTCCATGAGTCTTGTCTTCACTATGTGCCACGCATTTTCATCACAACGGCCCACATTTTTGTCATGGCAATACTCCATAAACCTTGTAATCACAATGCTCCATGCCCTTCTCATCACAAGGCTCCATTACATCTGTCATAACAATGCTCCGTGAACCCTGCCATCCCAATATTACACTGTCTTGTCATCACAAGGCTCCATGACACTTGTCATCACTATGCTCCAAGACCACTGTAATCACATTGCTCGCTGCCCTTGTCATCACAAGGCTCCATGACACATGTCATCAGAATGTTCCATGGCTTTCTCATGAAAATGTTCCATACCCTTGTCCTCATAGTGCTCCAAGACCCCTGTAATCACAATGCTCCATGCCCCTTTTCATTTTAATGTTCCATGAACCCTGTCATCACAATGCATCATGCCCATCATCATAATGCTTCCGGCTATTGTCACCACAATGAAATCAAAATTCTCCATGACCTCTGTCATCACAATGCTCCATGACCCCTGTCATCACAATACTCCATGAACCTTTTCAGCCCAATGCTCCATGACACTTGTCATCACAATGATCCATGCCCTTGTCATCCCAATGCTCCATGACCCCTGTATTCAAAATGCTCCGTGACACATGTCACCACAGTGCTCCATGACAACTGTCATCACAATGTTCCATGCCTTTGTCAGCAAATTGCTACATGACCTTGTCATTACAATGTTCTATGCGCTTGTCATCACAATACTCAATTACCATTGCCATCACAATCCTCCATGAACATTGGGATCACATTACTTCATGCCCTTGTCATCACAATGCTCCATGCTCCTTGAAATCAAAATGATCCATGACCTCTCTCATCACAATGCTCCAAACACTTGTGATCACAAAGTTCCATAACACTTGTCATCACAACGCTCCATGATGCCTGTCATCACAATACTCCATGCCCTTTTCATCACAATGCTCCATGACCATTGTCATCACAATTCTCAATACACTTGTCATCACAATGCTCCCTGACACATGTCGTCAGAATGCTCCCTGAACACTGTCACGAAAAGACTCCATGCCTTTTTCATCACAGTGCCCCATGCCGTTTTCAACACAATTCTCCATGCCACTGTCATCAAAATACTCCACACGCTTGTCAACAGAATTCTCCATGACCCTTGCCATCACAATTCTCCATGCACTTGTCAGCACAATGCTCCCTGACCCTTGTCATCACAGTGCCCCAAGCCATTGTCATCACTAAGCTCCATTACCTTTGTCATCAGAATCCTCCATGACACTTGGCATCACAATGCTCCATGCCATTGTCATCACAATGGGCCATTACATATGTCAACACAATGCTCCCTGACACCTGTCTTCACAATACTGAATGACCTGGTTAACACAATGCTCCATGCCCATGTCATCACAATGTGCCATTCCAACTGTCATCACAATAATCCATGAAACTTATTAGTCCAATGCTCCATGCCGTTGTCATCACAATGCTCCATGCCCTTGTTATCACAATGCTCCATGACCCCTGTCATCACAATGCTCCGTTACTCCAGTCATCAAAATGCTTCATGAACTTTGTCATCACAATTGTACATGCCCTCGTCATCAACAGTCTCTGTGACATTTTGACCACAACGCTCCATGCACTTCTCATCAAAATGCTCTCTCACCACTGACATCACAATGTTACATCACTATTCGTCACAATACTCCCTCACCCCTGTCATCATAATTTTCCATGACTCCTATCATCACAATGGTCCATGAATTTATCATCACAATGTTCGATGACCCCTGACATCACAATGTTCCTTAACCCCGTCATCAAAATATTCCATGACACTTTTTTTCAAATTGCTCCATGACCCTGTCATCACAATGCTCCCTGCCCTTCTCATCACAATGCACAACGCCCTTGTCATCAAAATTCTCCATTACCTTTGTTATCCCAAAGACCCATGAACCTTGGCATCACAATGCTCCGTGTCATTGTCATCACAATGCTCCATGAATTCTCTGATCACATTGCTCCATGTCCTTGTTATCACAAAGCTTCATGACACATGTCATCAGAATGCTCCATGGTTTTCTCATCAAAATGCTCCATGCCCTTGCCATCACAAAGCTCCATTACACCTGTCATAACAATGCTCCATAACAGCTGCGATCACGATGTCCCTTGGCCTTGTCATCACAAGGCTCCATGACACTTCCCATCACAATGATCCAAGACCCCTGTAATCACAATGCTACATGCCCCTTTTCATCTCAATGATCCATGAACCCTGTCATCACAATGCACCATGCCCATCATCATAATGCTTCATGCTATTGTCATCACAATGAAATCAAAATGTTCCATGAACTCTGTCATAAAAATGCTGAAACCCTTGTGATCACAATATTCCATAACACTTGTCATCACAATGCCCCTTGACACTCGTCATCACAACTATCCATGGTCTTCTCATCACAATGCTCCATGACCTTTGTCATCACAATGCTCAATACACTTGACATCAAAATGCTCCCTCACACTTGTTGGCTGTATGCTCCTTTAACCCTGTCATGACAAGGCTCTATGACTTTCTCATCACAATGATCCATGCCTTTTTCATCACAATGATCCAAGACCACTGTAATCACAATGCTCCATGCCCTTGTCATCACAAAGCTCAATGACGCATGTCATTAGAATGTTCCTTGGCCTTCTCCTCACATTGCTCCATGCCCTAGTCATCACAATGTTCCAAGAGCCCCGTAATCACAGTGGTTCATGCCCCTTTTCATCAGTATGCTCCATGAGATGTGTCATCACAAGGCTCCATGGTTTTCTTATCACAATGATCAAGGAACTTGTCATCACAATGCTTCACGACATTGTCATGAAAATTCTCAATGGCCCTTGTCATCATAATGCCCCAAACCCTAGTCATCACAATGCTCCATTATAATTGTCATCATAATCCTCCATTACATTTGGCATCACAACACTCCCTGCCATTGTCATCGCAATGGAACATGACATATGTCATTACAATGCTCCCTGACAACTTTCTTCAAAATACTCCCTGAACTTCTCATCACAATGTTCCATGCCCTTGTCATCACAATGCTCCATGACCCAAGTCATCACAATGCTCCGTGACTCCAGTCATCACAATGCTTCATAACATTTGTCATCACAATGGTCCATGCCCGCGTCATCACAAGGCTCTGTGACCATTGTAACCACAATAATCCATGAACTTTTCATCACAATGCTCCGTGACACTTGTCATCACAATGCTCCATGCCTTTGTCAGAAAAATGCTCCATGACCCTTTTCATCACAATGTGCCACGAGCTTTTCATCAAAACAGTCCACAAATTTGTCATGGCAATACTCCATAAACCTTGTAATCACAATGCTCCATGCCCTTCTCATCACAATGCTCCATTAACACTGTCATAAAAATGCTCCATGACACTTGCCATCACAATGTTCCACGGCCTTGTCATCACAAGGCTCCATGACACTTGTCATCACAATGCTCCAAGACCCCTGTAATCACACTGCTCCGTGCCCTTGCCATCACAAAGCTCCATGACACATGTCATCATAATGTTCCATGGCCTTCTCCTCAAAATGCTCCATGACCTTGTCATCACAATGCTCCAAGACCCCTGTTATCACAATACTCCATGCCCCTTTTCATCTCAATGCTCCATGAACCCTGTCATCACAATGCATCATGCACATCATCATAATGCTTCCGGCTATTGTCAGCGCAATGAAATCAAAATTCTCCATGACCTCTCTCATCACAATGTTCCATGACCCCAGTCATCAAAATACTCCATGAACATTTTCAGCCCAATGCTCCATGACACTTGTCATCACAATGATTCTTGCCCTTGTCATCCCAATGCTCCATGACCCATGTATTCACAATGATCCGTGACGCTTGGCATCACAGTGCCCCATGACACCTGTCATCACAACGCTCCATGCCTTTGTCAGCAAATTGCTACATGACCTTGTCATTACAATGCTCTATGCGCTTGTCTTCACAATACTCCATTACCATTGTCATCACAATCCTCCATGAACCTTGGGATCACATTGCTTCATGCCCTTGTCATCACAATGCTCCATGCTCCTTGAAATCAAAAGGATCCATGACCTCTGTCATCACAATGATCCAAAGCCTTGTGATCACAAAGTTCCATAACACTTGTCATCACAACGCTCCATGATGCCTGTCATCACAATACTCCATGCCTTTTCATCACAATGCTCCATGACCTTTGTCATCACAATTCTCAATACACTTGTCATCACAATGCTCCCTGACACTTGTCGTCAGAATGTTCCTTGAACCCTGTCACGAAAAGGCTCCATGCCTTTTTCTTCACAATGTCCCATGCCGTTTTCATCACAATGCTCCATGCTTTTGTCATCAAAATATTCCACAAGCTTGTCATCAGAGTGCTCCATGACCTTTGTCATCACAATTATCCATGCACTTGTCAGAACAATGCTCCCTGACCCTTGTCATCACAGTGTCCAAAGTCATTGTCATCACTATGCTCCATTACCTTTGTCATCAAAATCCTCCATGACACTTGGCATCACAATGCTCCATGCCATTGTCATCACAGTGGGCCATTACATATGTCATGACAATGCTCCCTGACACCTGTCTTCACAATACTGGATGACCTGGTTATCACAGTGCTCCATGTCCTTGTCATCACAATGCGCCATTCCAACTGTCATCGCAATAATCCATGAAACTTATTAGACCAGTGCTCCATGCCCTTTTCATCACAATGTGCCATTCCAACTGTCATCGCAATAATCCATGAAACTAATTAAAGCAATGCTCCATGCCCTTGTCAACACAATGCTCCATGACCTTGTTATCACAATGCTCCATGACCCCTGTCATCACAATGCTCCATGACTCCAATCATCACAATGCTTCATGAAATTTGTCATCACAATGGTCCATGACCTCGTCATCAACAGTCTCTGTGACCATTTTGACAACAATATTCCATGAACTTTTCATCACAATGCTCTTGACCATTGTCATCACAATGCTCTATGCCTTTCTCAGCAAAATGCTCCATTACCCTTGTCATCACAATGCTCCATGCGCTTGTCAACACAGTGCTCCATGACACATATCATCACAATGCACCATGTGCTTGTCATCACAGTGCTCCACAATCTTGTCTTCACAATGCTCCATAAATCTTGTTATCACAATGCTCCATGCAGTTCTCCTCAAAATGCTCTCTCACTACTGATATCACAAGGTTACATCACTATTCGTCACAATACTCCCTCACCCCTGTCATCAAAATGTTCCATGACTCCTGTCATCACAGTGGTACATGCACTTATCATCACAATGTTCGATGACCCCTGACATCAAAATGTTCCATAATCCCGTCATCAAAATGCTCCATGACCCTTTTCATCAAAATGCTCCATGACCCCTGACATCACAATGTTCCATAACCACTGTCATCAAAATATTCCATGACCCTTTTCTTCAAATTGCTCCATGACCCTCTCATCACAATGCTCCCTGCCCTTCTCATCACAATGCACAACGTCCTTGTCTTCAAAATGCTCCATGACCTTTTTCATCACAAAGATCCATGACACTTGTCATCACAAAGCTCCGTGTCCTTGTCATCACAGTGCTCAATGAACGCTCTCATCACATTGCTCCATGCCCTTGTCATCACAAAGCTCCATAACACATGTCATCAGAATGCTCAATGGGTTTCTCATCAAAATGATCCATGCCTTTGCCATCACAATGCTCCATTACACCTGTTATAACAATGCTCCATGACCCCTGCCATCAAGATGTTCCTTGGCGTTGTCATCACAAGGATCCATGACCCTTCTCATCACAATGCTCCAAGACCCCTGTAATCACAATGCTCCATGCCCATTTTCATCTCAATGATCCATGAACCCTGTCATCAAAATGCACCATGCCCATCATCATAAAGCTTCATGCTATTGTCATCACAATGATATCAAAATGCTCCATGAGCTCTGCCATAAAAATGCTGCATACCCTTGTGATCACAATATTCCATAACACTTGTCATCACAATGCCCCTTGAAACTCGTCATCACAATTATCCATTGTCTTCTCATCACAATGCTCCATGACATTTGTCATCACAATGCTCAATACCCTTGTCATCAAAATGCTCCCTCACACTTGTTGTCTGTATGCTCCTTGAACCCTGTCATGAGAAGGATCCATGCCTTTCTCATCACAGTGATCCATGCCCTTTTCATCACAATGCTCCAAGACCACTCTAATCACAATGCTCCATGCCCTTGTTATCACACAGCTCAATGATGCATGTCATTAGAATGTTCCTAGGATTTCTCCTCACATTGCTCCATGCCCTAGTCATCACAATGTTCCAAGACCCCGGTAATCACAGTGCTCCATGCCCCTTTTCATCAGTATGCTCCATGAGATGTGTCATCACAAGGCTCCATGGTTTTCTTATCACAATGATCCAGGAACTTGTCATCACAATGCTTCAAGACATTGTCATGAAAATTCTCAATGGCACTTGTCATCATAATGCCCCAAACCCTAGTCATCACAATGCTCCATTATAATTGTCATCACAATCCTCCATTACATTTGGCATCACAACACTCCCTGCCATTGTCATCGCAATGGAACATGACATATGTTATCAAAATGCTCCCTGACAACTTTCTTAAAAAGACTCCCTGAACTTCTCATCACAATGTTCCATGCCCTTGTCATCCCAATGCTCCATGCCCTTGTCATCACAATGCTCCAGGACCCAAGTCATCACAATGCTCTGTGACTCCATTCATCACAATGCTTCATAACATTTGTCATCACAATGGTCCATGCCCGCGTCATCACAAGGCTCTGTGACCATTGTAACCACAATAATCCATGAACTTTTCATCACAAGGCTCCGTGACACTTGTCATCACAATGCTCCATGCCTTTGTCAGAAAAATGCTCCATGACCCTTGTCATCACAATGTGCCACGCGCTTTTCATCAAAACAGTCCACAAATTTGTCATGGCAATACTCCATAAACCTTGTAATCACAATGCTCCATGCCCTTCTCATCACAATGCTCCATTAAACCTGTCATAACAATGCTCCATGACCCTTGCCATCACAATGTTCCACGGCCTTGTCATCACAAGGCTCCATGACACTTGTCATCACAATGCTCCAAGACCCCTGTAATCACACTGCTCCGTGCCCTTGCCATCACAAAGCTCCATGACACATGTCATCATAATGTTCCATGGCCTTCTCCTAAAAATGCTCCATGCCCTTGTCATCACAATGTTCCAAGACCCCTGTTATCACAATACTCCATGCCCCTTTTCATCTCAAGGCTCCATGAACCCTGTCATCACAATGCATCATGCACATCATCATAATGCTTCCGGCTATTGTCAGCGCAATGAAATCAAAATTCTCCATGACCTCTCTCATCACAATGCTCCATGACCCCTGTCATCAAAATACTCCATGAACATTTTCAGCCCAATGCTCCATGACACTTGTCATCACAATGATTCTTGCCCTTGTCATCCCAATGCTCCATGACACATATATTCACAATGATCTGTGACGCTTGTCATCACAGTGCCCCATGACACCTGTCATCACAACGCTCCATGCCTTTGTCTGCAAATTGCTACATGACCTTGTCATTACAATGCTCTATGCGCTTGTCTTCACAATACTCCATTACCATTGTCATCACAATCCTCCATGAACCTTGGGATCACACTGCTTCATGCCCTTGTCATCACAATGCTCCAAGCCATTGTCATCACAATGCTCCATTACATTTGTCATCAGAATCCTCCATGACACTTGGCATCACAATGCTCCATGCCATTGTCATCACATTGGGCCATTACATATGTCATCACAATGCTCCCTGACACCTGTCTTCACAATACTGCATGACCTGGTTATCACAATGCTCCATGTCCTTGTCATCACAATGCACCTTTCCAACTGTCATCGCAATAATCCATGAAACTTATTAGACCAATGCTCCATGCCCTTGTCAACACAATGCTCCATGACCTTGTTATCACAATGCTCCATGACCCCTGTCATCACAATGCTCCGTGACTCCAGTCATCACAATGCTTCAGGAACTTTATCATCACAATGGTCCATGCCCTCATCATCAACAGTCTCTGTGACCATTTTGACAACAATTCTCCATGAACTTTTCATCACAATGCTCTTGACCCTTGTCATCACAAAGTTCTATGCCTTTCTCAGCAAAATGCTCCATTACCCTTGTCATCACAATGCCCCATGCGCTAGTCAACACAGTGCTCCATGACACATGTCATCACAATGCACCATGCGCTTGTCGTCACAGTGCTCCACAATCTTGTCTTCACAATGCTCCATAAATCTTGTTATCACAATGCTCCATGCACTTCTCATCAAAATGCTCTCTCACTACTGATATCACAGTGTTACATCACTATTCGTCACAATACTCCCTCACCCCTGTCATCAAAATGTTCGATGACTCCTGTCATCACAGTGGTACATGCACTTATCATCACAATGTTCGATGACCCCTGACATCAAAATGTTCCATAATCCCGTCATCAAAATGCTCCATGACCCTTTTCATCAAAATGCTCCATGACCCCTGACATCACAGTGTTCCATAACCGCTGTCATCAAAATATTCCATGACCCTTTTCTTCAAATTGCTCCATGAACCTGTCATCACAATGCTCCCTGCCCTTCACATCACAATGCACAACGCCCTTGTCTTCAAAATGCTCCATGACCTTTTTCATCACAAAGATCCATGACACTTGTCTTCACAATGCTCCGTGTCCTTGTCATCACAGTGCTCAATGAACGCTCTCATCACATTGTTCCATGCCCTTGTCATCACAAAGCTCCATAACACATGTCATCAGAATGTTCCATGGGTTTCTCATCAAAATGATCCATGCCCTTGCCATCACAATGCTCCATTACACCTGTCATAACAATGCTCCATGACCCCTGCCATCAAGATGTTCCTTGGCCTTGTCATCACTAGGATCCATGACCCTTCTCATCACAATGCTCCAAGACCCCTGTAATCAAAATGCTCCATGCCCATTTTCATCTCAATGATCCATGAACCCTGTCATCACAATGCACCATGCCCATCATCATAAAGCTTCATGCTATTGTCATCATAATGATATCAAAATGCTCCATGAGCTCTGCCATAAAAATGCTGCATACCCTTGTGATCACAATATTCCATAACACTTGTCATCACAATGCCCCTTGAAACTCGTCATCTCAATTATCCATGGTCTTCTCATCACAATGCTCCATGACCTTTGTCATCACAATGCTCAATACCCTTGTCATCAAAATGCTCCCTCACACTTGTTGTCTGTATGCTCCTTGAACCCTGTCATGAGAAGGCGCCATGCCTTTCTCATCACAATGATCCATGCCCTTTTCATCACAATGCTCCAAGACCACTGTAATCAGAATGCTCCATGCCCTTGTTATCACACAGCTCAATGATGCATGTCATTAGAATGTTCCTTGGCCTTCTCCTCACATTGCTCCATGCCCTAGTCATCACAATGTTCCAAGACCCCGGTAATCACAGTGCTCCATGCCCCTTTTCATCAGTATGCTCCATGAGATGTGTCATCACAAGGCTCCATGGTTTTCTTATCACAATGATCCAGGAACTTGTCATCACAATGCTTCAAGACATTGTCATGAAAATTCTCAATGGCTCTTGTCATCATAATGCCCCAAACCCTAGTCATCTCAATGCTCCATTATAATTGTCATCACAATCCTCCATTACATTTGGCATCACAACACTCCCTGCCATTTTCATCGCAATGGAACATGACGTATGTCATCACAATGCTCGCTGACAACTTTCTTCAAAATACTCCCTGAACTTCTCATCACAATGTCCCATGCCCTTGTCATCCCAATGCTCCATGCCCTTGTCATCACAATGCTCCATGACCCAAGTCATCACAATGCTCCGTGACTCCAGTCATCACAATGCTTCATAACATTTGTCATCACAATGGTCCATGCCCGCTTCATCACAAGGCTCTGTGACCATTGTAACCACAATAATCCATGAACTTTTCATCACAATGCTCCGTGACACTTGTCATCACAATGCTCCATGCCTTTGTCAGAAAAATGCTTCATGACCCTTGTCATCACAATGTGCCACGCGCTTTTCATCAAAACAGTCCACAAATTAGTCATGGCAATACTCCATAAACCTTGTAATCACAATGCTCCATGCCCTTCTCATCACAATGCTCCATTAACCCTGTCATAAAAATGCTCCATGACCCTTGCCATCACAATGTTCCACGGCCTTGTCATCACAAGGCTCCATGACACTTGTCATCTCAATGCTCCAAGACCCCTGTAATCACACTGCTCCGTGCCCTTGCCATCACAAAGCTCCATGACACATGTCATCATAATGTTCCATGGCCTTCTCCTCAAAATGCTCCATGCCCTTGTCATCACAATGCTCCAAGACCCCTGTTATCACAATACTCCATGCCCCTTGTCATCTCAATGCTCCATGAACCCTGTCATCACAATGCATCATGCACATCATCATAATGCTTCCGGCTATTGTCAGCGCAATGAAATCAAAATTCTCCATGACATCTCTCATCACAATGCTCCATGACCCCAGTCATCAAAATACTCCATGAACATTTTCAGCCCAATGCTCCATGACACTTGTCATCACAATGATTCTTGCCCTTGTCATCCCAATGCTCCTTGACCCATGTATTCACAAAGATCCGTGACGCTTGTCATCACAGTGCCCCATGACACCTGTCATCACAACGCTCCATGCCTTTGTCAGCAAATTGCTACATGACCTTGTCATTACAATGCTCTATGCGCTTGTCTTCACAATACTCCATTACCATTGTTATCACAATCCTCCATGAACCTTGGGATCACATTGCTTCATGCCCTTGTCATCACAATGCTCCATGCTCCTTTAAATCAAAATGATCCATGACCTCTGTCATCACAATGCTCCAACGCCTTGTGATCACAAAGTTCCATAACACTTGTCATCACAACGCTCCATGATGCCTGTCATCACAATACTCCATGCCTTTTCATCACAATGCTCCATGACCTTTGTCATCACAATTCTCAATACACTTGTCATCACAATGCTCCCTGACACTTGTCGTCAGAATGTTCCTTGAACCCTGTCACGAAAAGGCTCCATGCCTTTTTCTTCACAATGTCCCATGCCGTTTTCATCACAATGCTCCATGCTTTTGTCATCAAAATATTCCACCAGCTTGTCATCAGAGTGCTCCATGACCCTTTTCATCACAATTCTCCATGCACTTGTCAGCACAATGCTCCCTGACCCTTGTCATCACAGTGTCCAAAGCCATTGTCATCACTATGCTCCATTACCTTTGTCATCAAAATCCTCCATGACACTTGGCATCACAGTGCTCCATGCCATTGTCATCACAGTGGGCCATTACATATGTCATGACAATGCTCCCTGACACCTGTCTTCACAATACTGCATGACCTGGTTATCACAGTGCTCCATGTCCTTGTCATCACAATGCTCCATTCCAACTGTCATCACAATAATCCATGAAACTTATTAGACCAGTGCTCCATGCCCTTTTCATCACAATGTGCCATTCAAACTGTCATCGCAATAATCCATGAAACTAATTAAACCAATGCTCCATGCCCTTGTCAACACAATGCTCCATGACCTTGTTATCACAATGCTCCATGACGCGTGTCATCACAATGCTCCATGACTCCAATCATCACAATGCTTCATGAAATTTGTCATCACAATGGTCCATGACCTCGTCATCAACAGTCTCTGTGACCATTTTGACAACAATGCTCCATGAACTTTTCATCACAATGCTCTTGACCATTGTCATCACAATGCTCTATGCCTTTCTCAGCAAAATGCTCCATTACCCTTGTCATCACAATGCTCCATGCGCTTGTCAACACAGTGCTCCATGACACATATCATCACAATGCACCATGTGCTTGTCATCACAGTGCTCCACAATCTTGTCTTCACAATGCTCCATAAATCTTGTTATCACAATGCTCCATGCACTTCTCATCAAAATGCTCTCTCACTACTGATATCACAATGTTACATCACTATTCGTCACAATACTCCCTCACCCCTGTCATCAAAATGTTCCATGACTCCTGTCATCACAGTGGTACATGCACTTATCATCACAATGTTCGATGACCCCTGACATCAAAATGTTCCATAATCCCGTCATCAAAATGCCCCATGACCCTTTTCATCAAAATGCTCCATGACCCCTGACATCACAATTTTCCATAACCACTGTCATCAAAATATTCCATGACCCTTTTCTTCAAATTGCTCCATGACCCTGTCATCACAATGCTCCCTGCCCTTCTCATCACAATGCACAACGCCCTTGTCTTCAAAATGCTCCATGACATTTTTCATCACAAAGATCCATGACCCTTGTCATCACAATGCTCCGTGTCCTTGTCATCACAGTGCTCAATGAACGCTCTCATCACATTGCTCCATGCCCTTGTCATCACAAAGCTCCATAACACATGTCATCAGAATGCTCAATGGGTTTCTCATCAAAATGATCCATGCCTTTGCCATCACAATGCTCCATTACAACTGTCATAACAATGCTCCATGACCCCTGCCATCAAGATGTTCCTTGGCCTTGTCATCACAAGGATCCATGACCCTTCTCATCACAATGCTCCAAGACCCCTGTAATCACAATGCTCCATGCCCATTTTCATCTCAATGATCCATGAACCCTGTCATCACAATGCACCATGCCCATCATCATAAAGCTTCATGCTATTGTCATCACAATGATATCAAAATGCTCCATGAGCTCTGCCATAAAAATGCTGCATACCCTTGTGATCACAATATTCCATAACACTTGTCATCACAATGCCCCTTGAAACTCGTCATCACAATTATCCATTGTCTTCTCATCACAATGCTCCATGACATTTGTCATCACAATGCTCAATACCCTTGTCATCAAAATGCTCCCTCACACTTGTTGTCTGTATGCTCCTTGAACCCTGTCATGAGAAGGCTCCATGCCTTTCTCATCGCAATGATCCATGCCCTTTTCATCACAATGCTCCAAGACCACTGTAATCACAATGCTCCATGCCCTTGTTATCACACAGCTCAATGACGCATGTCATTAGAATGTTCCTAGGATTTCTCCTCACATTGCTCCATGCCCTAGTCATCACAATGTTCCAAGACCCCGGTAATCACAGTGCTCCATGCCCCTTTCATCAGTATGCTCCATGAGATGTGTCATCACAAGGCTCCATGGTTTTCTTATCACAATGATCCAGGAACTTGTCATCACAATGCTTCAAGACATTGTCATGAAAATTCTCAATGGCACTTGTCATCATAATGCCCCAAACCCTAGTCATCACAATGCTCCATTATAATTGTCATCACAATCCTCCATTACATTTGGCATCACAACACTCCCTGCCATTGTCATCGCAATGGAACATGACATATGTTATCAAAATGCTCCCTGACAACTTTCTTCAAAAGACTCCCTGAACTTCTCATCACAATGTTCCATGCCCTTGTCATCCCAATGCTCCATGCCCTTGTCATCACAATGCTCCAGGACCCAAGTCATCACAATGCTCTGTGACTCCATTCATCACAATGCTTCATAACATTTGTCATCACAATGGTCCATGCCCGCGTCATCACAAGGCTCTGTGACCATTGTAACCACAATAATCCATGAACTTTTCATCACAAGGCTCCGTGACACTTGTCATCACAATGCTCCATGCCTTTGTCAGAAAAATGCTCCATGACCCTTGTCATCACAATGTGCCACGCGCTTTTCATCAAAACAGTCCACAAATTTGTCATGGCAATACTCCATAAACCTTGTAATCACAATGCTCCATGCCCTTCTCATCACAATGCTCCATTAAACCTGTCATAACAATGCTCCATGACCCTTGCCATCACAATGTTCCACGGCCTTGTCATCACAATGTTCCACGGCCTTGTCATCACAATGCTCCAAGACCCCTGTAATCACACTGCTCCGTTCCCTTGCCATCACCAAGCTCCATGACACATGTCATCATAATGTTCCATGGCCTTCTCCTCAAAATGCTCCATGCCCTTGTCATCACAATGTTCCAAGACCCCTGTTATCACAATACTCCATGCCCCTTTTCATCTCAAGGCTCCATGAACCCTGTCATCACAATGCATCATGCACATCATCATAATGCTTCCGGCTATTGTCAGCGCAATGAAATCAAAATTCTCCATGACCTCTCTCATCACAATGCTCCATGACCCCTGTCATCAAAATACTCCATGAACATTTTCAGCCCAATGCTCCATGACACTTGTCATCACAATGATTCTTGCCCTTGTCATCCCAATGCTCCATGACACATATATTCACAATGATCCGTGACGCTTGTCATCACAGAGCCCCATGACACCTGTCATCACAACGCTCCATGCCTTTGTCAGCAAATTGCTACATGACCTTGTCATTACAATGCTCTATGCGCTTGTCTTCACAATACTCCATTACCATTGTCATCACAATCCTCCATGAACCTTGGGATCACATTGCTTCATGCCCTTGTCATCACAATGCTCCAAGCCATTGTCATCACAATGCTCCATTACATTTGTCATCAGAATCCTCCATGACACTTGGCATCACAATGCTCCATGCCATTGTCATCACAGTGGGCCATTACATATGTCATCACAATGCTCCCTGACACCTGTCTTCACAATACTGCATGACCTGGTTATCACAATGCTCCATGTCCTTGTCATCACAATGCGCCATTCCAACTGTCATCGCAATAATCCATGAAACTTATTAGACCAATGCTCCATGCCCTTGTCAACACAATGCTCCATGACCTTGTTATCACAATGCTCCATGACCCCTGTCATCACAATGCTCTGTGACTCCAGTCATCACAATGCTTCATGAACTTTATCATCACAATGGTCCATGCCCTCATCATCAACAGTCTCTGTGACCATTTTGACAACAATGCTCCATGAACTTTTCATCACAATGCTCTTGACCCTTGTCATCACAAAGTTCTATGCCTTTCTCAGCAAAATGCTCCATTACCCTTGTCATCACAATGCCCCATGCGCTTGTCAATACAGTGCTCCATGACACATGTCATCATAATGCACCATGCGCTTGTCATCACAGTGCTCCACAATCTTGTCTTCACAATGCTCCATAAATCTTGTTATCACAATGCTCCATGCACTTCTCATCAAAATGCTCTCTCACTACTGATATCACAGTGTTACATCACTATTCGTCACAATACTCCCTCACCCCTGTCATCAAAATGTTCCATGACTCCTGTCATCACAGTGGTACATGCACTTATCATCACAATGTTCGATGACCCCTGACATCAAAATGTTCCATAATCCCGTCATCAAAATGCTCCATGACCCTTTTCATCAAAATGCTCCATGACCCCTGACATCACAGTGTTCCATAACCGCTGTCATCAAAATATTCCATGACCCTTTTCTTCAAATTGCTCCATGAACCTGTCATCACAATGCTCCCTGCCCTTCTCATCACAATGCACAACGCCCTTGTCTTCAAAATGCTCCATGACCTTTTTCATCACAAAGATCCATGACACTTGTCATCACAATGCTCCGTGTCCTTGTCATCACAGTGCTCAATGAACGCTCTCATCACATTGTTCCATGCCCTTGTCATCACAAAGCTCCATAACACATGTCATCAGAATGTTCCATGGGTTTCTCATCAAAATGATCCATGCCCTTGCCATCACAATGCTCCATTACACCTGTCATAACAATGCTCCATGACCCCTGCCATCAAGATGTTCCTTGGCCTTGTCATCACAAGGATCCATGACCCTTCTCATCACAATGCTCCAAGACCCCTGTAATCACAATGCTCCATGCCCATTTTCATCTCAATGATCCATGAACCCTGTCATCACAATGCACCATGCCCATCATCATAAAGCTTCATGCTATTGTCATCACAATGATATCAAAACGCTCCATGAGCTCTGCCATAAAAATGCTGCATACCCTTCTGATCACAATATTCCATAACACTTGTCATCACAATGCCCCTTGAAACTCGTCATCACAATTATCCATGGTCTTCTCATCACAATGCTCCATGACCTTTGTCATCACAATGCTCAATACCCTTGTCATCAAAATGTTCCCTCACACTTGTTGTCTGTATGCTCCTTGAACCCTGTCATGAGAAGGCTCCATGCCTTTCTCATCACAATGATCCATGCCCTTTTCATCACAATGCTCCAAGACCACTGTAATCAGAATGCTCCATGCCCTTGTTATCACACAGCTCAATGACGCATGTCATTAGAATGTTCCTTGGCCTTCTCCTCACATTGCTCCATGCCCTAGTCATCACAATGTTCCAAGACCCCGGTAATCACAGTGCTCCATGCCCCTTTTCATCAGTATGCTCCATGAGATGTGTCATCACAAGGCTCCATGGTTTTCTTATCACAATGATCCAGGAACTTGTCATCACAATGCTTCAAGACATTGTCATGAAAATTCTCAATGGCTCTTGTCATCATAATGCCCCAAACCCTAGTCATCTCAATGCTCCATTATAATTGTCATCACAATCCTCCATTACATTTGGCATCACAACACTCCCTGCCATTGTCATCGCAATGGAACATGACGTATGTCATCACAATGCTCGCTGACAACTTTCTTCAAAATACTCCCTGAACTTCTCATCACAATGTCCCATGCCCTTGTCATCCCAATGCTCCATGCCCTTGTCATCACAATGCTCCATGACCCAAGTCATCACAATGCTCCGTGACTCCAGTCATCACAATGCTTCATAACATTTGTCATCACAATGGTCCCTGCCCGCGTCATCACAAGGCTCTGTGACCATTGTAACCACAATAATCCATGAACTTTTCATCACAATGCTCCGTGACACTTGTCATCACAATGCTCCATGCCTTTGTCAGAAAAATGCTTCATGACCCTTGTCATCACAATGTGCCACGCGCTTTTCATCAAAACAGTCCACAAATTAGTCATGGCAAAACTCCATAAACCTTGTAATCACAATGCTCCATGCCCTTCTCATCACAATGCTCCATTAACCCTGTCATAACAATGCTCCATGACCCTTGCCATCACAATGTTCCACGGCCTTGTCATCACAAGGCTCCATGACCCTTGTCATCACAATGCTCCAAGACCCCTGTAATCACACTGCTCCGTGCCCTTGCCATCACAAAGCTCCATGACACATGTCATCATAATGTTCCATGGCCTTCTCCTCAAAATGCTCCATGCCCTTGTCATCACAATGCTCCAAGACCCCTGTTATCACAATACTCCATGCCCCTTGTCATCTCAATGCTCCATGAACCCTGTCATCACAATGCATCATGCACATCATCATAATGCTTCCGGCTATTGTCAGCGCAATGAAATCAAAATTCTCCATGACCTCTCTCATCACAATGCTCCATGACCCCTGTCATCAATATACTCCATGAACATTTTCAGCCCAATGCTCCATGACACTTGTCATCACAATGATTCTTGCCCTTGTCATCCCAATGCTCCATGACCCATGTATTCACAATGATCCGTGACGCTTGTCATCACAGTGCCCCATGACACCTGTCATCACAACGCTCCATGCCTTTGTCAGCAAATTGCTACATGACCTTGTCATTACAATGCTCTATGCGCTTGTCTTCACAATACTCCATTACCATTGTCATCACAATCCTCCATGAACCTTGGGATCACATTGCTTCATGCCCTTGTCATCACAATGCTCCATGCTCCTTGAAATCAAAATGATCCATGACCTCTGTCATCACAATGCTCCAAAGCCTTGTGATAACAAAGTTCCATAACCCTTGTCATCACAACGCTCCATGATGCCTCTCATCACAATACTCCATGCCCTTTTCATCACAATGCTCCATGACCTTTGTCATCACAATTCTCAATACACTTGTCATCACAATGCTCCCTGACACTTGTCATCAGAATGTTCCTTGAACCCTGTCACGAAAAGGCTCCATGCCGTTTTCTTCACCATGTCCCATGCCGTTTTCATCACAATGTTCCATGCTTTTGTCATCAAAATACTCCACAAGCTTGTCATCAGAGTGCTCCATGACCCTTCTCATCACATTTCTCCATGCACTTGTCAGCACAATGCTCCCTGACCCATGTCATCACAGTGTCCAAAGCCATTGTCATCACTATGCTCCATTACCTTTGTCATCAGAATCCTCCATGACACTTGGCATCACAATGCTCCATGCCATTGTCATCACAGTGGGCCATTACATATGTCATCACAATGCTCCCTGACACCTGTCTTCACAATACTGCATGACCTGGTTATCACAATGCTCCATGTCCTTGTCATCACAATGCGCCATTCCAACTGTCATCGCAATAATCCATGAAACTTATTAGACCAATGCTCCATGCCCTTTTCATCACAATGTGCCATTCCAACTGTCATCGCAATAATCCATGAAACTAATTAAACCAATGCTCCATGCCCTTGTCAACACAATGCTCCATGACCTTGTTATCACAATGCTCCATGACCCCTGTCATCACAATGCTCCGTGACTCCAATCATCACAATGCTTCATGAACTTTGTCATCTCAATGGTCCATGCCCTCGTCATCAACAGTCTCTGTGACCATTTTGACAACAATGCTCCATGAACTTTTCATCACAATGCCCTTGACCCTTGTCATCACAATGCTCTATGCCTTTCTCAGCAAAATGCTCCATTACCCTTGTCATCACAATGCTCCATGCGCTTGTCAATACAGTGCTCCATGACACATGTCATCACCATGCACCATGCGCTTGTCATCACAGTGCTCCACAATCTTGTCTTCACAATGCTCCATAAATCTTGTTATCACAACGCTCCATGCACTTCTCATCAAAATGCTCTTTCACTACTGATATCAGAATGTTACATCACTATTCGTCACAATACTCCCTCACCCCTGTTATCAAAATGTTCCATGACTCCTGTCATCACAATGGTACATGTACTTATCATCACAATGTTCGATGACCCCTGACATCAAAATGTTCCATAATCCCGTCATCAAAATGCTCCATGACCCTTTTCATCAAAATGCTCCATGACCCCTGACATCACAATGTTCCATAACCACTGTCATCAAAATATTCCATGACCCTTTTCTTCAAATTGCTCCATGACCCTGTCATCACAATGCTCCCTGCCCTTCTCATCACAATGCACAACGCCCTTGTCTTCAAAATGCTCCATGACCTTTTTCATCACAAAGATCCATGACACTTGTCATCACAAAGCTCCGTGTCCTTGTCATCACAGTGCTCAATGAACGCTCTCATCACATTGCTCCATGCCCTTGTCATCACAAAGCTCCATAACACATGTCATCAGAATGCTCCATGGGTTTCTCATCAAAATGATCCATGCCCTTGCCATCACAGTGCTCCATTACAACTCTCATAACAATGCTCCATGACCCCTGCCATCAAGATGTTCCTTGGCCTTGTCATCACAAGGATCCATGACCCTTCTCATCACAATGCTCCAAGACCCCTGTAATCACAATGCTCCATGCCCATTTTCATCTCAATGATCCATGAACCCTGTCATCACAATGCACCATGCCCATCATCATAAAGCTTCATGCTATTGTCATCACAATGATATCAAAATGCTCCATGAACTCTGCCATAAAAATGCTGCATACCCTTGTGATCACAATATTCCATAACACTTGTCATCACAATGCCCCTTGAAACTCGTCATCACAATTATCCATGGTCTTCTCATCACTATGCTCCATGACCTTTGTCATCACAATGCTCAATACCGTTGTCATCAAAATGCTCCCTCACACTTGTTGTCTGTATGCTCCTTGAACCCTGTCATGAGAAGGCTCCATGCCTTTCTCATCACAGTGATCCATGCCCTTTTCATCACAATGATCCAAGACCACTGTAATCACAGTGCTCCATGCCCTTGTTATCACACAGCTCAATGACGCATGTCATTAGAATGTTCCTTGGCCTTCTCCTCACATTGCTCCATGCCCTAGTCATCACAATGTTCCAAGACCCCGGTAATCACAGTGGTCCATGCCCCTTTTCATCAGTATGCTCCATGAGATGTGTCATCACAAGGCTCCATGGTTTTCTTATCACAATGATCCAGGAACTTGTCATCACAATGCTTCACGACATTGTCATGAAAATTCTCAATGGCCCTTGTCATCATAATGCCCCAAACCCTAGTCATCACAATGCTCCATTATAATTGTCATCACAATCCTCCATTACATTTTGCATCACAACACTCCCTGCCATTGTCATCGCAATGGAACATGACATATGTCATCACAATGCTCCCTGACAACTTTCTTCAAAATACTCCCTGAACTTCTCATACCAATGCTCCATGCCCTTGTCATCCCAATGCTCCATGCCCTTGTCATCACAATGCTCCATGACCCAAGTCATCACAATGCTCCGTGACTCCAGTCATCACAATGCTTCATAACATTTGTCATCACAATGGTCCATGCCCGCGTCATCACAAGGCTCTGTGACCATTGTAACCACAATAATCCATGAACTTTTCATCACAATGCTCCGTGACACTTGTCATCACAATGCTCCATGCCTTTGTCAGAAAAATGCTCCATGACTCTTCTTATCACAATGTGCCACGCGATTTTCATCAAAACAGTCCACAAATTTGTCATGGCAATACTCCATAAACTTTGTAATCACAATGCTCCATGCCCTTCTCATCACAATGCTCCATTAACCCTGTCATAACAATGCTCCATGACCCTTGCCATCACAATGTTCCACGGCCTTGTCATCACAAGGCTCCATGACACTTGTCATCACAATGCTCCAAGACCCCTGTAATCACACTGCTCCGTGCCCTTGCCATCACAAAGCTCCATGACACATGTCATCATAATGTTCCATGGCCTTCTCCTCAAAATGCTCCATGCCCTTGTCATCACAATGCTCCAAGACCCCTGTTATCACAATACTCCATGCCCCTTGTCATCTCAATGCTCCATGAACCCTGTCATCACAATGCATCATGCACATCATCATAATGCTTCCGGCTATTGTCAGCGCAATGAAATCAAAATTCTCCATGACCTCTCTCATCACAATGCTCCATGACCCCTGTCATCAAAATACTCCATGAACATTTTCAGCCCAATGCTCCATGACACTTGTCACCACAATGATTCTTGCCCTTGTCATCCCAATGCTCCATGACCCATGTATTCACAATGATCCGTGACGCTTGTCATCACAGTGCCCCATGACACCTGTCATCACAATGCTCCATGCCTTTGTCAGCAAATTGCTACATGACCTTGTCATTACAATGCTCTATGCGCTTGTCTTCACAATACTCCATTACCATTGTCATCACAATCCTCCATGAAACTTGGGATCACATTGCTTCATGCCCTTGTCATCACAATGCTCCATGCTCCTTGAAATCAAAATGATCCATGACCTCTGTCATCACAATGCTCCAAAGCCTTGTGATCACAAAGTTCCATAACACTTGTCATCACAACGCTCCATGATGCCTGTCATCACAATACTCCATGCCCTTTTCATCACAATGCTCCATGACCTTTGTCATCACAATTCTCAATACACTTGTCATCACAATGCTCCCTGACACTTGTAGTCAGAATGTTCCTTGAAACCTGTCACGAAAAGGCTCCATGCCTTTTTCTTCACAATGTCCCATGCCGTTTTCATCACAATGCTCCATGCTTTTGTCATCAAAATACTCCACAAGCTTGTCATCAGAGTGCTCCATGACCCTTGTCATCACAATGCTCCATGCACTTGTCAGCACAATGCTCCCTGACCCTTGTCATCACAATGCTCCAAGCCATTGTCATCACAATGCTCCATTACATTTGTCATCAGAATCCTCCATGACACTTGGCATCACAATGCTCCATGCCATTGTCATCACAGTGGGCCATTACATATGTCATCACAATGCTCCCTGACACCTGTCTTCACAATACTGCATGACCTGGTTATCACAATGCTCCATGTCCTTGTCATCACAATGCGCCATTCCAACTGTCATCGCAATAATCCATGAAACTTATTAGACCAATGCTCCATGCCCTTGTCAACACAATGCTCCATGACCTTGTTATCACAATGCTCCATGACCCCTGTCATCACAATGCTCTGTGACTCCAGTCATCACAATGCTTCATGAACTTTATCATCACAATGGTCCATGCCCTCATCATCAACAGTCTCTGTGACCATTTTGACAACAATGCTCCATGAACTTTTCATCACAATGCTCTTGACCCTTGTCATCACAAAGTTCTATGCCTTTCTCAGCAAAATGCTCCATTACCCTTGTCATCACAATGCCCCATGCGCTTGTCAATACAGTGCTCCATGACACATGTCATCATAATGCACCATGCGCTTGTCATCACAGTGCTCCACAATCTTGTCTTCACAATGCTCCATAAATCTTGTTATCACAATGCTCCATGCACTTCTCATCAAAATGCTCTCTCACTACTGATATCACAGTGTTACATCACTATTCGTCACAATACTCCCTCACCCCTGTCATCAAAATGTTCCATGACTCCTGTCATCACAGTGGTACATGCACTTATCATCACAATGTTCGATGACCCCTGACATCAAAATGTTCCATAATCCCGTCATCAAAATGCTCCATGACCCTTTTCATCAAAATGCTCCATGACCCCTGACATCACAGTGTTCCATAACCGCTGTCATCAAAATATTCCATGACCCTTTTCTTCAAATTGCTCCATGAACCTGTCATCACAATGCTCCCTGCCCTTCTCATCACAATGCACAACGCCCTTGTCTTCAAAATGCTCCATGACCTTTTTCATCACAAAGATCCATGACACTTGTCATCACAATGCTCCGTGTCCTTGTCATCACAGTGCTCAATGAACGCTCTCATCACATTGTTCCATGCCCTTGTCATCACAAAGCTCCATAACACATGTCATCAGAATGTTCCATGGGTTTCTCATCAAAATGATCCATGCCCTTGCCATCACAATGCTCCATTACACCTGTCATAACAATGCTCCATGACCCCTGCCATCAAGATGTTCCTTGGCCTTGTCATCACAAGGATCCATGACCCTTCTCATCACAATGCTCCAAGACCCCTGTAATCACAATGCTCCATGCCCATTTTCATCTCAATGATCCATGAACCCTGTCATCACAATGCACCATGCCCATCATCATAAAGCTTCATGCTATTGTCATCACAATGATATCAAAACGCTCCATGAGCTCTGCCATAAAAATGCTGCATACCCTTCTGATCACAATATTCCATAACACTTGTCATCACAATGCCCCTTGAAACTCGTCATCACAATTATCCATGGTCTTCTCATCACAATGCTCCATGACCTTTGTCATCACAATGCTCAATACCCTTGTCATCAAAATGTTCCCTCACACTTGTTGTCTGTATGCTCCTTGAACCCTGTCATGAGAAGGCTCCATGCCTTTCTCATCACAATGATCCATGCCCTTTTCATCACAATGCTCCAAGACCACTGTAATCAGAATGCTCCATGCCCTTGTTTTCACAAAGCTCAATGACGCATGTCATTAGAATGTTCCTTGGCCTTCTCCTCACATTGCTCCATGCCCTAGTCATCACAATGTTCCAAGACCCCGGTAATCACAGTGCTCCATGCCCCTTTTCATCAGTATGCTCCATGAGATGTGTCATCACAAGGCTCCATGGTTTTCTTATCACAATGATCCAGGAACTTGTCATCACAATGCTTCAAGACATTGTCATGAAAATTCTCAATGGCTCTTGTCATCATAATGCCCCAAACCCTAGTCATCTCAATGCTCCATTATAATTGTCATCACAATCCTCCATTACATTTGGCATCACAACACTCCCTGCCATTGTCATCGCAATGGAACATGACGTATGTCATCACAATGCTCGCTGACAACTTTCTTCAAAATACTCCCTGAACTTCTCATCACAATGTCCCATGCCCTTGTCATCCCAATGCTCCATGCCCTTGTCATCACAATGCTCCATGACCCAAGTCATCACAATGCTCCGTGACTCCAGTCATCACAATGCTTCATAACATTTGTCATCACAATGGTCCCTGCCCGCGTCATCACAAGGCTCTGTGACCATTGTAACCACAATAATCCATGAACTTTTCATCACAATGCTCCGTGACACTTGTCATCACAATGCTCCATGCCTTTGTCAGAAAAATGCTCCATGACCCTTGTCATCACAATGTGCCACGCGCTTTTCATCAAAACAGTCCACAAATTAGTCATGGCAAAACTCCATAAACCTTGTAATCACAATGCTCCATGCCCTTCTCATCACAATGCTCCATTAACCCTGTCATAACAATGCTCCATGACCCTTGCCATCACAATGTTCCACGGCCTTGTCATCACAAGGCTCCATGACCCTTGTCATCACAATGCTCCAAGACCCCTGTAATCACACTGCTCCGTGCCCTTGCCATCACAAAGCTCCATGACACATGTCATCATAATGTTCCATGGCCTTCTCCTCAAAATGCTCCATGCCCTTGTCATCACAATGCTCCAAGACCCCTGTTATCACAATACTCCATGCCCCTTGTCATCTCAATGCTCCATGAACCCTGTCATCACAATGCATCATGCACATCATCATAATGCTTCCGGCTATTGTCAGCGCAATGAAATCAAAATTCTCCATGACCTCTCTCATCACAATGCTCCATGACCCCTGTCATCAATATACTCCATGAACATTTTCAGCCCAATGCTCCATGACACTTGTCATCACAATGATTCTTGCCCTTGTCATCCCAATGCTCCATGACCCATGTATTCACAATGATCCGTGACGCTTGTCATCACAGTGCCCCATGACACCTGTCATCACAACGCTCCATGCCTTTGTCAGCAAATTGCTACATGACCTTGTCATTACAATGCTCTATGCGCTTGTCTTCACAATACTCCATTACCATTGTCATCACAATCCTCCATGAACCTTGGGATCACATTGCTTCATGCCCTTGTCATCACAATGCTCCATGCTCCTTGAAATCAAAATGATCCATGACCTCTGTCATCACAATGCTCCAAAGCCTTGTGATCACAAAGTTCCATAACCCTTGTCATCACAACGCTCCATGATGCCTCTCATCACAATACTCCATGCCCTTTTCATCACAATGCTCCATGACCTTTGTCATCACAATTCTCAATACACTTGTCATCACAATGCTCCCTGACACTTGTCATCAGAATGTTCCTTGAACCCTGTCACGAAAAGGCTCCATGCCGTTTTCTTCACCATGTCCCATGCCGTTTTCATCACAATGTTCCATGCTTTTGTCATCAAAATACTCCACAAGCTTGTCATCAGAGTGCTCCATGACCCTTCTCATCACATTTCTCCATGCACTTGTCAGCACAATGCTCCCTGACCCATGTCATCACAGTGTCCAAAGCCATTGTCATCACTATGCTCCATTACCTTTGTCATCAGAATCCTCCATGACACTTGGCATCACAATGCTCCATGCCATTGTCATCACAGTGGGCCATTACATATGTCATCACAATGCTCCCTGACACCTGTCTTCACAATACTGCATGACCTGGTTATCACAATGCTCCATGTCCTTGTCATCACAATGCGCCATTCCAACTGTCATCGCAATAATCCATGAAACTTATTAGACCAATGCTCCATGCCCTTTTCATCACAATGTGCCATTCCAACTGTCATCGCAATAATCCATGAAACTAATTAAACCAATGCTCCATGCCCTTGTCAACACAATGCTCCATGACCTTGTTATCACAATGCTCCATGACCCCTGTCATCACAATGCTCCGTGACTCCAATCATCACAATGCTTCATGAACTTTGTCATCTCAATGGTCCATGCCCTCGTCATCAACAGTCTCTGTGACCATTTTGACAACAATGCTCCATGAACTTTTCATCACAATGCCCTTGACCCTTGTCATCACAATGCTCTATGCCTTTCTCAGCAAAATGCTCCATTACCCTTGTCATCACAATGCTCCATGCGCTTGTCAATACAGTGCTCCATGACACATGTCATCACCATGCACCATGCGCTTGTCATCACAGTGCTCCACAATCTTGTCTTCACAATGCTCCATAAATCTTGTTATCACAACGCTCCATGCACTTCTCATCAAAATGCTCTTTCACTACTGATATCAGAATGTTACATCACTATTCGTCACAATACTCCCTCACCCCTGTTATCAAAATGTTCCATGACTCCTGTCATCACAATGGTACATGTACTTATCATCACAATGTTCGATGACCCCTGACATCAAAATGTTCCATAATCCCGTCATCAAAATGCTCCATGACCCTTTTCATCAAAATGCTCCATGACCCCTGACATCACAATGTTCCATAACCACTGTCATCAAAATATTCCATGACCCTTTTCTTCAAATTGCTCCATGACCCTGTCATCACAATGCTCCCTGCCCTTCTCATCACAATGCACAACGCCCTTGTCTTCAAAATGCTCCATGACCTTTTTCATCACAAAGATCCATGACACTTGTCATCACAAAGCTCCGTGTCCTTGTCATCACAGTGCTCAATGAACGCTCTCATCACATTGCTCCATGCCCTTGTCATCACAAAGCTCCATAACACATGTCATCAGAATGCTCCATGGGTTTCTCATCAAAATGATCCATGCCCTTGCCATCACAGTGCTCCATTACAACTCTCATAACAATGCTCCATGACCCCTGCCATCAAGATGTTCCTTGGCCTTGTCATCACAAGGATCCATGACCCTTCTCATCACAATGCTCCAAGACCCCTGTAATCACAATGCTCCATGCCCATTTTCATCTCAATGATCCATGAACCCTGTCATCACAATGCACCATGCCCATCATCATAAAGCTTCATGCTATTGTCATCACAATGATATCAAAATGCTCCATGAACTCTGCCATAAAAATGCTGCATACCCTTGTGATCACAATATTCCATAACACTTGTCATCACAATGCCCCTTGAAACTCGTCATCACAATTATCCATGGTCTTCTCATCACTATGCTCCATGACCTTTGTCATCACAATGCTCAATACCGTTGTCATCAAAATGCTCCCTCACACTTGTTGTCTGTATGCTCCTTGAACCCTGTCATGAGAAGGCTCCATGCCTTTCTCATCACAGTGATCCATGCCCTTTTCATCACAATGATCCAAGACCACTGTAATCACAGTGCTCCATGCCCTTGTTATCACACAGCTCAATGACGCATGTCATTAGAATGTTCCTTGGCCTTCTCCTCACATTGCTCCATGCCCTAGTCATCACAATGTTCCAAGACCCCGGTAATCACAGTGGTCCATGCCCCTTTTCATCAGTATGCTCCATGAGATGTGTCATCACAAGGCTCCATGGTTTTCTTATCACAATGATCCAGGAACTTGTCATCACAATGCTTCACGACATTGTCATGAAAATTCTCAATGGCCCTTGTCATCATAATGCCCCAAACCCTAGTCATCACAATGCTCCATTATAATTGTCATCACAATCCTCCATTACATTTTGCATCACAACACTCCCTGCCATTGTCATCGCAATGGAACATGACATATGTCATCACAATGCTCCCTGACAACTTTCTTCAAAATACTCCCTGAACTTCTCATACCAATGCTCCATGCCCTTGTCATCCCAATGCTCCATGCCCTTGTCATCACAATGCTCCATGACCCAAGTCATCACAATGCTCCGTGACTCCAGTCATCACAATGCTTCATAACATTTGTCATCACAATGGTCCATGCCCGCGTCATCACAAGGCTCTGTGACCATTGTAACCACAATAATCCATGAACTTTTCATCACAATGCTCCGTGACACTTGTCATCACAATGCTCCATGCCTTTGTCAGAAAAATGCTCCATGACTCTTCTTATCACAATGTGCCACGCGATTTTCATCAAAACAGTCCACAAATTTGTCATGGCAATACTCCATAAACTTTGTAATCACAATGCTCCATGCCCTTCTCATCACAATGCTCCATTAACCCTGTCATAACAATGCTCCATGACCCTTGCCATCACAATGTTCCACGGCCTTGTCATCACAAGGCTCCATGACACTTGTCATCACAATGCTCCAAGACCCCTGTAATCACACTGCTCCGTGCCCTTGCCATCACAAAGCTCCATGACACATGTCATCATAATGTTCCATGGCCTTCTCCTCAAAATGCTCCATGCCCTTGTCATCACAATGCTCCAAGACCCCTGTTATCACAATACTCCATGCCCCTTGTCATCTCAATGCTCCATGAACCCTGTCATCACAATGCATCATGCACATCATCATAATGCTTCCGGCTATTGTCAGCGCAATGAAATCAAAATTCTCCATGACCTCTCTCATCACAATGCTCCATGACCCCTGTCATCAAAATACTCCATGAACATTTTCAGCCCAATGCTCCATGACACTTGTCACCACAATGATTCTTGCCCTTGTCATCCCAATGCTCCATGACCCATGTATTCACAATGATCCGTGACGCTTGTCATCACAGTGCCCCATGACACCTGTCATCACAATGCTCCATGCCTTTGTCAGCAAATTGCTACATGACCTTGTCATTACAATGCTCTATGCGCTTGTCTTCACAATACTCCATTACCATTGTCATCACAATCCTCCATGAAACTTGGGATCACATTGCTTCATGCCCTTGTCATCACAATGCTCCATGCTCCTTGAAATCAAAATGATCCATGACCTCTGTCATCACAATGCTCCAAAGCCTTGTGATCACAAAGTTCCATAACACTTGTCATCACAACGCTCCATGATGCCTGTCATCACAATACTCCATGCCCTTTTCATCACAATGCTCCATGACCTTTGTCATCACAATTCTCAATACACTTGTCATCACAATGCTCCCTGACACTTGTAGTCAGAATGTTCCTTGAAACCTGTCACGAAAAGGCTCCATGCCTTTTTCTTCACAATGTCCCATGCCGTTTTCATCACAATGCTCCATGCTTTTGTCATCAAAATACTCCACAAGCTTGTCATCAGAGTGCTCCATGACCCTTGTCATCACAATGCTCCATGCACTTGTCAGCACAATGCTCCCTGACCCTTGTCATCACAGTGTCCAAAGCCATTGTCATCACTATGCTCCATTATCTTTGTCATCAGAATCCTCCATGACACTTGGCATCACAATGCTCCATGCCATTGTCATCACAGTAGGCCATTACATATGTCATCACAATGCTCCCTGACCCCTGTCTTCACAATACTGCATGACCTGGTTATCACAATGCTCCATGTCCTTGTCATCACAATGCGCCATTCCAACTGTCATCACAATAATCCATGAAACTTATTAGACCAATGCTCCATGCCCTTGTCATCACAATGCTCCATGACCTTGTTATCACAATGCTCAATGACTCCTGTCATCACAATGCTCCGTGACTCCAGTCATCACAATGCTTCATGAACTTTGTCATCACAATGGTCCATGCCCTCGTCATCAACAGTCTCTGTGACCATTTTGACAACAATGCTCCATGAACTTTTCATCACAATGCTCTTGACACTTGTCATCACAATGCTCTATGCCTTTCTCAGCAAAATGCTCCATGACCCTTGTCATCACAATGCTCCATGCGCTTGTCAACACAGTGCTCCATGACAGATGTCATCACAATGCACCATGCGCTTGTCATCACAGTGCTCCACAATCTTGTCTTCACAATGCTCCATAAATCTTGTTATCACAACGCTCCATGCACTTCTCATCAAAATGCTCTCTCACTACTGATATCACAATGTTACATCACTATTCGCCACAATACTCCCTCACCCCTGTCATCAAAATGTTCCATGACTCATGTCATCACAATGGTACATGCACTTATCATCACAATGTTCGATGGCCCCTGATATCAAAATGTTCCATAATCCCGTCATCAAAATGCTCCATGACCCTTTTAATCAAAATGCTCCATGACCCCTGACATCACAATGTTCCATAACCGCTGTCATCAAAATATTCCATGACCCTTTTCTTCAAATTGCTCCATGACCCTCTCATCACAATGCTCCCTGCCCTTCTCATCACAATGCACAACGCCCTTGTCTTCAAAATGCTCAATGACCTTTTTCATCACAAAGATCCATGACCCTTGTCATCACAATGCTCCGTGTCCTTGTCATCACAGTGCTCAATGAACGCTCTCATCACATTGCTCCATGCCCTTGTCATCACAAAGCTCCATAACACATGTCATCAGAATGCTCCATGGGTGTCTCATCAAAATGATCCAGGCCCTTGCCATCACAATGCTCCATTACACCTGTCATAACAATGCTCCATGACCACTGCCATAAACATGTTCCTTGTCCTTGTCATCACAAGGATCCATGACCCTTCTCATCACAATGCTCCAAGACCCCTGTAATCACAATGCTCCATGCCCATTTTCATCTCAATGATCCATGAACCCTGTCATCACAATGCACCATGCCCATCATAAAGCTTCATGCTATTGTCATCACAATGATATCAAAATGCTCCAGGAACTCTGCCATAAAAATGCTGCATACCCTTGTGATCACAATATTCCATAACACTTGTCATCACAATGCCCCTTGAAACTCGTCATCACAATTATCCATGGTCTTCTCATCACAAGTCTCCATGACCTTTGTCATCACAATGCTCAATACCCTTGTCATCAAAATGCTCCCTCACACTTGTTGTCTGTATGCTCCTTGAACCCTGTCATGAGAAGGCTCCATGCCTTTCTCATCACAGTGATCCATGCCCTTTTCATCACAGTGCCCCAAGACCACTGTATCACAATGCTCCATGCCCTTGTTTTCACAAAGCTCAATGACGCATGTCATTAGAATGTTCCTTGGCCTTCTCCTCACATTGCTCCATGCCCTAGTCATCACAATGTTCCAAGACCCCGGTAATCACAGTGGTCCATGCCCCTTTTCATCAGTATGCTCCATGAGATTTGTCATCACAAGGCTCCATGGTTTTCTTATCACAATGGTCCAGGAACTGTTCATCACAATGCTTCACGACATTGTCATGAAAATTCTCAATGGCCCTTGTCATGATAATGCCCCAAACCCTAGTCATCACAATGCTCCATTATAATTGTCATCACAATCCTCAATTACATTTGGCATCACAACACTCCCTGCCATTGTCATCGCAATGGAACATGACATATGTCATCACAATGCTCCCTGACAACTTTCTTCAAAATACTCCCTGAACTTCTCATCACAATGTTCCATGCCCTTGTCATCCCAATGCTCCATGCCCTTGTCATCACAATGCTCCATGACCCAAGTCATCACAATGCTCCGTGACTCCAGTCATCACAATGCTTCATAACATTTGTCATCACAATGGTCCATGCCCGCGTCATCACAAGGCTCTGTGACCATTGTAACCACAATAATCCATGAACTTTTCATCACAATGCTCCGTGACACTTGTCATCACAATGCTCCATGCCTTTGTCAGAAAAATGCTCCATGACCCTTGTCATCACAATGTGCCACGCGCTTTTCATCAAAACAGTCCACAAATTTGTCATGGCAATACTCCATAAACTTTGTAATCACAATGCTCCATGCCCTTCTCATCACAATGCTCCATTAACCCTGTCATAACAATGCTCCATGACCCTTGCCATCACAATGTTCCACGGCCTTGTCATCACAAGGCTCCATGACACTTGTCATCACAATGCTCCAAGACCCCTGTAATCACACTGCTCCGTGCCCTTGCCATCACAAAGCTCCATGACACATGTCATCATAATGTTCCATGGCCTTCTCCTCAAAATGCTCCATGCCCTTGTCATCACAATGCTCCAAGACCCCTGTTATCACAATACTCCATGCCCCTTGTCATCTCAATGCTCCATGAACCCTGTCATCACAATGCATCATGCACATCATCATAATGCTTCCGGCTATTGTCAGCGCAATGAAATCAAAATTCTCCATGACCTCTCTCATCACAATGCTCCATGACCCCTGTCATCAATATACTCCATGAACATTTTCAGCCCAATGCTCCATGACACTTGTCATCACAATGATTCTTGCCCTTGTCATCCCAATGCTCCATGACCCATGTATTCACAATGATCCGTGACGCTTGTCATCACAGTGCCCCATGACACCTGTCATCACAACGCTCCATGCCTTTGTCAGCAAATTGCTACATGACCTTGTCATTACAATGCTCTATGCGCTTGTCTTCACAATACTCCATTACCATTGTCATCACAATCCTCCATGAACCTTGGGATCACATTGCTTCATGCCCTTGTCATCACAATGCTCCATGCTCCTTGAAATCAAAATGATCCATGACCTCTGTCATCACAATGCTCCAAAGCCTTGTGATCACAAAGTTCCATAACCCTTGTCATCACAACGCTCCATGATGCCTCTCATCACAATACTCCATGCCCTTTTCATCACAATGCTCCATGACCTTTGTCATCACAATTCTCAATACACTTGTCATCACAATGCTCCCTGACACTTGTCATCAGAATGTTCCTTGAACCCTGTCACGAAAAGGCTCCATGCCGTTTTCTTCACCATGTCCCATGCCGTTTTCATCACAATGTTCCATGCTTTTGTCATCAAAATACTCCACAAGCTTGTCATCAGAGTGCTCCATGACCCTTCTCATCACATTTCTCCATGCACTTGTCAGCACAATGCTCCCTGACCCATGTCATCACAGTGTCCAAAGCCATTGTCATCACTATGCTCCATTACCTTTGTCATCAGAATCCTCCATGACACTTGGCATCACAATGCTCCATGCCATTGTCATCACAGTGGGCCATTACATATGTCATCACAATGCTCCCTGACACCTGTCTTCACAATACTGCATGACCTGGTTATCACAATGCTCCATGTCCTTGTCATCACAATGCGCCATTCCAACTGTCATCGCAATAATCCATGAAACTTATTAGACCAATGCTCCATGCCCTTTTCATCACAATGTGCCATTCCAACTGTCATCGCAATAATCCATGAAACTAATTAAACCAATGCTCCATGCCCTTGTCAACACAATGCTCCATGACCTTGTTATCACAATGCTCCATGACCCCTGTCATCACAATGCTCCGTGACTCCAATCATCACAATGCTTCATGAACTTTGTCATCTCAATGGTCCATGCCCTCGTCATCAACAGTCTCTGTGACCATTTTGACAACAATGCTCCATGAACTTTTCATCACAATGCCCTTGACCCTTGTCATCACAATGCTCTATGCCTTTCTCAGCAAAATGCTCCATTACCCTTGTCATCACAATGCTCCATGCGCTTGTCAATACAGTGCTCCATGACACATGTCATCACCATGCACCATGCGCTTGTCATCACAGTGCTCCACAATCTTGTCTTCACAATGCTCCATAAATCTTGTTATCACAACGCTCCATGCACTTCTCATCAAAATGCTCTTTCACTACTGATATCAGAATGTTACATCACTATTCGTCACAATACTCCCTCACCCCTGTTATCAAAATGTTCCATGACTCCTGTCATCACAATGGTACATGTACTTATCATCACAATGTTCGATGACCCCTGACATCAAAATGTTCCATAATCCCGTCATCAAAATGCTCCATGACCCTTTTCATCAAAATGCTCCATGACCCCTGACATCACAATGTTCCATAACCACTGTCATCAAAATATTCCATGACCCTTTTCTTCAAATTGCTCCATGACCCTGTCATCACAATGCTCCCTGCCCTTCTCATCACAATGCACAACGCCCTTGTCTTCAAAATGCTCCATGACCTTTTTCATCACAAAGATCCATGACACTTGTCATCACAAAGCTCCGTGTCCTTGTCATCACAGTGCTCAATGAACGCTCTCATCACATTGCTCCATGCCCTTGTCATCACAAAGCTCCATAACACATGTCATCAGAATGCTCCATGGGTTTCTCATCAAAATGATCCATGCCCTTGCCATCACAGTGCTCCATTACAACTCTCATAACAATGCTCCATGACCCCTGCCATCAAGATGTTCCTTGGCCTTGTCATCACAAGGATCCATGACCCTTCTCATCACAATGCTCCAAGACCCCTGTAATCACAATGCTCCATGCCCATTTTCATCTCAATGATCCATGAACCCTGTCATCACAATGCACCATGCCCATCATCATAAAGCTTCATGCTATTGTCATCACAATGATATCAAAATGCTCCATGAACTCTGCCATAAAAATGCTGCATACCCTTGTGATCACAATATTCCATAACACTTGTCATCACAATGCCCCTTGAAACTCGTCATCACAATTATCCATGGTCTTCTCATCACTATGCTCCATGACCTTTGTCATCACAATGCTCAATACCGTTGTCATCAAAATGCTCCCTCACACTTGTTGTCTGTATGCTCCTTGAACCCTGTCATGAGAAGGCTCCATGCCTTTCTCATCACAGTGATCCATGCCCTTTTCATCACAATGATCCAAGACCACTGTAATCACAGTGCTCCATGCCCTTGTTATCACACAGCTCAATGACGCATGTCATTAGAATGTTCCTTGGCCTTCTCCTCACATTGCTCCATGCCCTAGTCATCACAATGTTCCAAGACCCCGGTAATCACAGTGGTCCATGCCCCTTTTCATCAGTATGCTCCATGAGATGTGTCATCACAAGGCTCCATGGTTTTCTTATCACAATGATCCAGGAACTTGTCATCACAATGCTTCACGACATTGTCATGAAAATTCTCAATGGCCCTTGTCATCATAATGCCCCAAACCCTAGTCATCACAATGCTCCATTATAATTGTCATCACAATCCTCCATTACATTTTGCATCACAACACTCCCTGCCATTGTCATCGCAATGGAACATGACATATGTCATCACAATGCTCCCTGACAACTTTCTTCAAAATACTCCCTGAACTTCTCATACCAATGCTCCATGCCCTTGTCATCCCAATGCTCCATGCCCTTGTCATCACAATGCTCCATGACCCAAGTCATCACAATGCTCCGTGACTCCAGTCATCACAATGCTTCATAACATTTGTCATCACAATGGTCCATGCCCGCGTCATCACAAGGCTCTGTGACCATTGTAACCACAATAATCCATGAACTTTTCATCACAATGCTCCGTGACACTTGTCATCACAATGCTCCATGCCTTTGTCAGAAAAATGCTCCATGACTCTTCTTATCACAATGTGCCACGCGATTTTCATCAAAACAGTCCACAAATTTGTCATGGCAATACTCCATAAACTTTGTAATCACAATGCTCCATGCCCTTCTCATCACAATGCTCCATTAACCCTGTCATAACAATGCTCCATGACCCTTGCCATCACAATGTTCCACGGCCTTGTCATCACAAGGCTCCATGACACTTGTCATCACAATGCTCCAAGACCCCTGTAATCACACTGCTCCGTGCCCTTGCCATCACAAAGCTCCATGACACATGTCATCATAATGTTCCATGGCCTTCTCCTCAAAATGCTCCATGCCCTTGTCATCACAATGCTCCAAGACCCCTGTTATCACAATACTCCATGCCCCTTGTCATCTCAATGCTCCATGAACCCTGTCATCACAATGCATCATGCACATCATCATAATGCTTCCGGCTATTGTCAGCGCAATGAAATCAAAATTCTCCATGACCTCTCTCATCACAATGCTCCATGACCCCTGTCATCAAAATACTCCATGAACATTTTCAGCCCAATGCTCCATGACACTTGTCACCACAATGATTCTTGCCCTTGTCATCCCAATGCTCCATGACCCATGTATTCACAATGATCCGTGACGCTTGTCATCACAGTGCCCCATGACACCTGTCATCACAATGCTCCATGCCTTTGTCAGCAAATTGCTACATGACCTTGTCATTACAATGCTCTATGCGCTTGTCTTCACAATACTCCATTACCATTGTCATCACAATCCTCCATGAAACTTGGGATCACATTGCTTCATGCCCTTGTCATCACAATGCTCCATGCTCCTTGAAATCAAAATGATCCATGACCTCTGTCATCACAATGCTCCAAAGCCTTGTGATCACAAAGTTCCATAACACTTGTCATCACAACGCTCCATGATGCCTGTCATCACAATACTCCATGCCCTTTTCATCACAATGCTCCATGACCTTTGTCATCACAATTCTCAATACACTTGTCATCACAATGCTCCCTGACACTTGTAGTCAGAATGTTCCTTGAAACCTGTCACGAAAAGGCTCCATGCCTTTTTCTTCACAATGTCCCATGCCGTTTTCATCACAATGCTCCATGCTTTTGTCATCAAAATACTCCACAAGCTTGTCATCAGAGTGCTCCATGACCCTTGTCATCACAATGCTCCATGCACTTGTCAGCACAATGCTCCCTGACCCTTGTCATCACAGTGTCCAAAGCCATTGTCATCACTATGCTCCATTATCTTTGTCATCAGAATCCTCCATGACACTTGGCATCACAATGCTCCATGCCATTGTCATCACAGTAGGCCATTACATATGTCATCACAATGCTCCCTGACCCCTGTCTTCACAATACTGCATGACCTGGTTATCACAATGCTCCATGTCCTTGTCATCACAATGCGCCATTCCAACTGTCATCACAATAATCCATGAAACTTATTAGACCAATGCTCCATGCCCTTGTCATCACAATGCTCCATGACCTTGTTATCACAATGCTCAATGACTCCTGTCATCACAATGCTCCGTGACTCCAGTCATCACAATGCTTCATGAACTTTGTCATCACAATGGTCCATGCCCTCGTCATCAACAGTCTCTGTGACCATTTTGACAACAATGCTCCATGAACTTTTCATCACAATGCTCTTGACACTTGTCATCACAATGCTCTATGCCTTTCTCAGCAAAATGCTCCATGACCCTTGTCATCACAATGCTCCATGCGCTTGTCAACACAGTGCTCCATGACAGATGTCATCACAATGCACCATGCGCTTGTCATCACAGTGCTCCACAATCTTGTCTTCACAATGCTCCATAAATCTTGTTATCACAACGCTCCATGCACTTCTCATCAAAATGCTCTCTCACTACTGATATCACAATGTTACATCACTATTCGCCACAATACTCCCTCACCCCTGTCATCAAAATGTTCCATGACTCATGTCATCACAATGGTACATGCACTTATCATCACAATGTTCGATGGCCCCTGATATCAAAATGTTCCATAATCCCGTCATCAAAATGCTCCATGACCCTTTTAATCAAAATGCTCCATGACCCCTGACATCACAATGTTCCATAACCGCTGTCATCAAAATATTCCATGACCCTTTTCTTCAAATTGCTCCATGACCCTCTCATCACAATGCTCCCTGCCCTTCTCATCACAATGCACAACGCCCTTGTCTTCAAAATGCTCAATGACCTTTTTCATCACAAAGATCCATGACCCTTGTCATCACAATGCTCCGTGTCCTTGTCATCACAGTGCTCAATGAACGCTCTCATCACATTGCTCCATGCCCTTGTCATCACAAAGCTCCATAACACATGTCATCAGAATGCTCCATGGGTGTCTCATCAAAATGATCCAGGCCCTTGCCATCACAATGCTCCATTACACCTGTCATAACAATGCTCCATGACCACTGCCATAAACATGTTCCTTGTCCTTGTCATCACAAGGATCCATGACCCTTCTCATCACAATGCTCCAAGACCCCTGTAATCACAATGCTCCATGCCCATTTTCATCTCAATGATCCATGAACCCTGTCATCACAATGCACCATGCCCATCATAAAGCTTCATGCTATTGTCATCACAATGATATCAAAATGCTCCAGGAACTCTGCCATAAAAATGCTGCATACCCTTGTGATCACAATATTCCATAACACTTGTCATCACAATGCCCCTTGAAACTCGTCATCACAATTATCCATGGTCTTCTCATCACAAGTCTCCATGACCTTTGTCATCACAATGCTCAATACCCTTGTCATCAAAATGCTCCCTCACACTTGTTGTCTGTATGCTCCTTGAACCCTGTCATGAGAAGGCTCCATGCCTTTCTCATCACAGTGATCCATGCCCTTTTCATCACAGTGCCCCAAGACCACTGTATCACAATGCTCCATGCCCTTGTTTTCACAAAGCTCAATGACGCATGTCATTAGAATGTTCCTTGGCCTTCTCCTCACATTGCTCCATGCCCTAGTCATCACAATGTTCCAAGACCCCGGTAATCACAGTGGTCCATGCCCCTTTTCATCAGTATGCTCCATGAGATTTGTCATCACAAGGCTCCATGGTTTTCTTATCACAATGGTCCAGGAACTGTTCATCACAATGCTTCACGACATTGTCATGAAAATTCTCAATGGCCCTTGTCATGATAATGCCCCAAACCCTAGTCATCACAATGCTCCATTATAATTGTCATCACAATCCTCAATTACATTTGGCATCACAACACTCCCTGCCATTGTCATCGCAATGGAACATGACATATGTCATCACAATGCTCCCTGACAACTTTCTTCAAAATACTCCCTGAACTTCTCATCACAATGTTCCATGCCCTTGTCATCCCAATGCTCCATGCCCTTGTCATCACAATGCTCCATGACCCAAGTCATCACAATGCTCCGTGACTCCAGTCATCACAATGCTTCATAACATTTGTCATCACAATGGTCCATGCCCGCGTCATCACAAGGCTCTGTGACCATTGTAACCACAATAATCCATGAACTTTTCATCACAATGCTCCGTGACACTTGTCATCACAATGCTCCATGCCTTTGTCAGAAAAATGCTCCATGACCCTTGTCATCACAATGTGCCACGCGCTTTTCATCAAAACAGTCCACAAATTTGTCATGGCAATACTCCATAAACTTTGTAATCACAATGCTCCATGCCCTTCTCATCACAATGCTCCATTAACCCTGTCATAACAATGCTCCATGACCCTTGCCATCACAATGTTCCACGGCCTTGTCATCACAAGGCTCCATGACACTTGTCATCACAATGCTCCAAGACCCCTGTAATCACACTGCTCCGTGCCCTTGCCATCACAAAGCTCCATGACACATGTCATCATAATGTTCCATGGTCTTCTCCTCAAAATGCTCCATGCCCTTGTCATCACAATGCTCCAAGACCCCTGTTATCACAATACTCCATGCCCCTTGTCATCTCAATGCTCCATGAACCCTGTCATCACAATGCATCATGCACATCATCATAATGCTTCCGGCTATTGTCAGCGCAATGAAATCAAAATTCTCCATGACCTCTCTCATCACAATGCTCCATGACCCCTGTCATCAATATACTCCATGAACATTTTCAGCCCAATGCTCCATGACACTTGTCATCACAATGATTCTTGCCCTTGTCATCCCAATGCTCCATGACCCATGTATTCACAATGATCCGTGACGCTTGTCATCACAGTGCCCCATGACACGTGTCATCACAACGCTCCATGCCTTTGTCAGCAAATTGCTACATGACCTTGTCATTACAATGCTCTATGCGCTTGTCTTCACAATACTCCATTACCATTGTCATCACAATCCTCCATGAACCTTGGGATCACATTGCTTCATGCCCTTGTCATCACAATGCTCCAGGCTCCTTGAAATCAAAATGATCCATGACCTCTGTCATCACAATGCTCCAAAGCCTTGTGATCACAAAGTTCCATAACACTTGTCATCACAACGCTCCATGATGCCTGTCATCACAATACTCCATGCCCTTTTCATCACAATGCTCCATGACCTTTGTCATCACAATTCTCAATACACTTGTCATCACAATGCTCCCTGACACTTGTCGTCAGAATGTTCCTTGAACCCTGTCACAAAATGGCTCCATGCCTTTTTCTTCACAATGTCCCATGCCGTTTTCATCACAAGGCTCCATGCTTTTGTCATCAAAATACTCCACAAGCTTGTCATCAGAGTGCTCCATGACCCTTGTCATCACAATTCTCCATGCACTTGTCAGCACAATGCTCCCTGACCCTTGTCATCACAGTGTCCAAAGCCATTGTCATCACTATGCTCCATTACCTTTGTCATCAGAATCCTCCATGACACTTGGCATCACAATGCTCCATGCCATTGTCATCACAGTGGGCCATTACATATGTCATCACAATGCTCCTTGACCTCTGTCTTCACAATACTGCATGACCTAGTTATCACAATGCTCCATGTCCTTGTCATCACAATGCGCCATTCCAAATGTCATCGCAATAATCCATGAAACTAATTAAACCAATGCTCCATGCCCTTGTCAACACAATGCTCCATGACCTTGTTATCACAATGCTCCTTGACCCCTGTCATCACAATGCTCCGTGACTCCAGTCATCACAATGCTTCATGAACTTTGTCATCACAATGGTCCTTGCCCTCGTCATCAACAGTCTCTGTGACCATTTTGACAACAATGCTCCATGAACTTTTCATCACAGTGCTCTTGACCCTTGTCATCACAATGCTCTATGCCTTTCTCAGCAAAATGCTCCATTACCCTTGTCATCACAATGCTCCATGCGCTTGTCAACACAGTGCTCCATGACACATGTCATCACAATGCACCATGCGCTTGTCATCACAGTGCTCCACAATCTTGTCTTCACAATGCTCCATAAATCTTGTTATCACAACGCTCCATGCACTTCTCATCAAAATGCTCTCTCACTACTGATATCACAATGTTACATCACTATTCGCCACAATACTCCCTCACCCCTGTCATCAAAATGTTCCATGACTCCTCTCATCACAATGGTACATGCGATAATAATCACAATGTTCGATGACCCCTGACATCAAAATGTTCCATAATCCCGTCATCAAAATGCTCCATGACCCTTTTCATCAAAATGCTCCATGACCCCTGACATCACAATGTTCCATAACCGCTGTCATCAAAATATTCCATGACCCTTTTCTTCAAATTGCTCCATGACCCTGTCATCACAATGCTCCCTGCCCTTCTCATCACAATGCACAACGCCCTTGTCTTCAAAATGCTCCATGACCTTTTTCATCACAAAGATCCATGACACTTGTCATCACAATGCTCCGTGTCCTTGTCATCACAGTGCTCAATGAACGCTCTCATCACATTGCTCCATGCCCTTGTCATCACAAAGCTCCATAACACATGTCATCAGAATGCTCCATGGGTGTCTCATCAAAATGATCCATGCCCTTGCCATCACAATGCTCCATTACACCTGTCATAACAATGCTCCATGACCACTGCCATCAAGATGTTCCTTGGCCTTGTCATCACAAGGATCCATGACCCTTCTCATCACAATGCTCCAAGACCCCTGTAATCACAATGCTCCATGCCCATTTTCATCTCATTGATCCATGAACCCTGTCATCACAATGCACCATGCCCATCATCATAAAGCTTCATGCTATTGTCATCACAATGATATCAAAATGCTCCATGAACTCTGCCATAAAAATGCTGCATACCCTTGTGATCACAATATTCCATAACACTTGTCATCACAATGCCCCTTGAAACTCGTCATCACAATTATCCATGGTCTTCTCATCACAATGCTCCATGACCTTTGTCATCACAATGCTCAATACCCTTGTCATCAAAATGCTCCCTCACACTTGTTGTCTGTATGCTCCTTGAACCCTGTCATGAGAAGGCTCCATGCCGTTCTCATCACAGTGATCCATGCACTTTTCATCACAATGCTCCAAGACCACTGTAATCACAATGCTCCATGCCCTTGTTTTCACAAACCTCAATGACACATGTCCTTAGAATGTTCCTTGGCCTTCTCCTCACATTGCTCCATGCCCTAGTCATCACAATGTTCCAAGACCCTGTAATCACAGTGGTCCATGCCCCTTTTCATCAGTATGCTCCATGAGATGTGTCATCACAAGGCTCCATGGTTTTCTTATCACAATGATCCAGGAACTTGTCATCACAATGCTTCACGACATTGTCATGAAAATTCTCAATGGCCTTTGTCATCATAATGCCCCAAACCCTAGTCATCACAATGCTCCATTATAATTGTCATCACAGTCCTCCATTACATTTGGCATCACAACACTCCCTGCCATTGTCATCGCAATGGACATGACATATGTCATCACAATGCTCCTTGACAACTTTCTTCAAAATACTCCTGAACTTCTCATCACAATGTTCCACGCCCTTGTCATCCCAATGCTCCATGCCCTTGTCATCACAATGCTCCATGACCCATGTCATCACAATGCTCCGTGACTCCAGTCATCACAATGCTTCATAACATTTGTCATCACAATGGTCCATGCCCGCGTCATCACAAGGCTCTGTGACCATTGAAACCACAATAATCCATGAACTATTCATCACAATGCTCCGTGACACTTGTCATCACAATGCTCCATGCCTTTGTCAGAAAAATGCTCCATGACCCTTGTCATCACAATGTGCCACGCGCTTTTCATCAAAACAGTCCACAAATTTGTCATGGCAATACTCCATAAACCTTGTAATCACAATGCTCCATGCCCTTCTCATCACAATGCTCCATTAACCCTGTCATAACAATGCTCCATGACCCTTGCCATCACAATGTTCCACGGCCTTTTCATCACAAGGCTCCATGACACTTGTCATCACAATGCACCAAGACCCATGTAATCACACTGCTCCGTGCCCTTGCCATCACAAAGCTCCATGACACATGTCATCATAATGTTCCATGGCCTTCTCCTCAAAATGTTCCATGCCCTTGTCATCACAATGCTCCAAGACCCCTGATATCACAATACTCCATGCCCCTTGTCATCTCAATGCTCCATGAACCCTGTCATCACAATGCATCATGCCCATCATCATAATGCTTCCGGCTATTGTCAGCGCAATGAAATCAAAATTCTCCATGACCTCTCTCATCACAATGCTCCATGACCCCAGTCATCAAAATACTCTATGAAAATTTTCAGACCAATGCTCCATGACACTTGTCATCACAATGATTCTTGCCCTTGTCATCCCAATGCTCCATGACCCATGCATTCACAATGATCCGTGACGCTTGTCATCACAGTGCCCCATGACACCTGTCATCACAACGCTCCATGCCTTTGTCAGCAAATTGCTACATGACCTTGGCATTACAATGCTCTATGCGCTTGTCTTCACAATACTCCATTACCATTGTCATCACAATCCTCCATGAACCTTGGGATCACATTGCTTCATGCCCTTGTCATCACAATGTTCCATGCTCCTTGAAATCAAAATGATCCATGACCTCTGTCATCACAATGCTCCAAAGCGTTGTGATCACAAAGTTCCATAACACTTGTCATCACAACGCTCCATGATGCCTGTCATCACAATACTCCATGCCCTTTTCATCACAATGCTCCATGACCTTTGTCATCACAATTCTCATTACACTTGTCATCACAATGCTCCCTGACACTTGTCGTCAGAATGTTCCTTGAAACCTGTCACGAAAAGGCTCCATGCTTTTTCCTTCACAATGTCCCATGCCGTTTTCATCACAATGCTCCATGCTTTTGTCATCAAAATACTCCACAAGCTTGTCATCAGAGTGCTCCATGACCCTTGTCATCACAATTCTCCATGCACTTGTCAGCACAATGCTCCCTGACCCTTGTCATCATAGTGTCCAAAGCCATTGTCATCACTATGCTCCATTACCTTTGTCATCAGAATCCTCTATGACACTTGGCATCACAATGCTCCATGCCATTGTCATCACAGTGGGCCATTACATATGTCATCACAATGCTCCCTGACACCTGTCTTCACAATACTGCATGACCTGGTTATCACAATGCTCCATGTCCTTGTCATCACAATGCGCCATTCCAACTGTCATCGCAATAATCCATGAAACTTATTAGACCAATGCTCCATGCCCTTTTCATCACAATGTGCCATTCCAACTGTCATCACAATAATCCATGAAACTAATTAAACCAATGCTCCATGCCCTTGTCAACACAATGCTCCATGACCTTGTTATCACAATGCTCCATGACCCCTGTCATCACAATGCTCCGTGACTCCAGTCATCACAATGCTTCATGAACTTTGTCATCACAATGTTCCATGCCCTCGTCATCAACAGTCTCTGTGACCATTTTGACAACAATGCTCCATGAACTTTTCATCACAATGCTCTTGACCCTTGTCATCACAATGCTCTATGCCTTTCTCAGCAAAATGCTCCATTACCCTTGTCATCACAATGCTCCATGCGCTTGTCAACACAGTGCTCCATGACACATGTCATCACAATGCACCATGCGCTTGTCATCACAGTGTTCCACAATCTTGTCTTCACAATGCTCCATAAATCTTGTTATCAGAACGCTCCATGCACTTCTCATCAAAATGTTCTCTCACTACTGATATCACAATGTTACATCACTATTCGTCACAATACTCCCTCAACCCTGTCATCAAAATGTTCCATGACTCCTGTCATCACAATGGTACATGCACTTATCATCACAATGTTCGATGACCCCTGACATCAAAATGTTCCATAATCCCGTCATCAAAATGCTCCATGACCATTTTCATCAAAATGCTCCATGACCCCTGACATCACAGTGTTCCATAACCACTGTCAACAAAATATTCCATGACACTTTTCTTCAAATTGCTCCATGACCCTGTCATCACAATGCTCCCTGCCCTTCTCATCACAATGCACAACGCCCTTGTCTTCAAAATGCTCCATGACCTTTTTCATCACAAAGATCCATGACACTTGTCATCACAATGTTCCGTGTCCTTGTCATCACAGTGCTCAATGAACGCTCTCATCACATTGCTCCATGCCCTTGTCATCACAAAGCTCCATAACACATGTCATCAGAATGCTCCATGGGTTTCTCATCAAAATGATCCATGCCCTTGCCATCACAATGCTCCATTACACCTGTCATAACAATGCTCCATGACCCCTGCCATGAAGATGATCCTTGGCCTTGTCATCACAAGGATCCATGACCCTTCTCATCACAATGCTCCAAGACCCCTGTAATCACAATGCTCCATGCCCATTTTCATCTCAATGATCCATGAACCCTGTCATCACAATGCACCATGCCCATCATCATAAAGCTTCATGCTATTGTCATCACAATGATATCACAATGCTCCATGAACTTTGCCATAAAAATGCTGCATACACTTGTGATATCAATATTGCATAACACTTGTCATCACAATGCCCCTTGAAACTCGTCATCACAATTATCCATGGTCTTCTCATCACAGTGCTCCATGACCTTTGTCATCACAATGCTCAATACCCTCGTCCTCAAAATGCTCCCTCATACTTGTTGTCTGTATGCTCCTTGAACCCTGTCATGAGAAGGCTCCATGCCTTTCTCATCACAATGATCCTTGCCCTTTTCATCACAATGCTCCAAGACAACTGTAATCACAATGCTCCATGCCCTTGTTATCACAAAGCTCAATGACGCATGTCATTAGAATGTTCCTTGGCCTTCTCCTCACATTGCTCCATGCCCTAGTCATCACAATGTTCTAAGACCCCGGTAATCACAGTGGTCCATGCCCCTTTTCATCAGTATGCTCCATGAGATGTGTCATCACAAGGCTCCATGGTTTTCTTATCACAGTAATCCAGGAACATGTCATCACAATGCTTCACGACATTGTCATAAAAATTCTCAATGGCCCTTGTCATCATAATGCCCCAAACCCTAGTCATCACAATGCTCCATTATAATTGTCATCACAATCCTCCATTACATTTGGCATCACAACACTCCCTGCCATTGTCATCGCAATGGAACATGACATATGTCATCACAATGCTCCCTGACAACTTTCTTCAAAATACTCCCTGAACTTCTCATCACAATGTTCCATGCCCTTGTCATCCCAATGCTCCATGCCCTTGTCATCACAATGCTCCATGACCCAAGTCATCACAATGCTCCGTGACTCCAGTCATCACAATGCTTCATATCATTTGTCATCACAATGGTCCATGCCTGTGTCATCACAAGGCTCTGTGACCATTGTAACCACAATAATCCATGAACTTTTCATCACAATGCTCCGTGACACTTGTCATCACAATGTTCCACGCCTTTGTCAGAAAAATGCTCCATGACCCTTGCCATCACAATGTGCCACGCACTTTTCTTCACAACAGTCCACAAATTTGTCATGGCAATACTCCATAAACCTGGCAATCACAATGCTCCATGCCCTTTTCATCACAATGCTCCAGTAACCCTGTCATAACAATGCTCCATGACCCTTGCCATCACAATGTTCCACGGCCTTGTCATCACAAGGCTCCATGACACTTGTCATCACAATGCTCCAAGACCCCTGTAATCACACTGCTCCGTGCCCTTGCCATCACAAAGCTCCATGACACATGTCATCATAATGTTCCATGGCCTTCTCCTCAAAATGCTCCATGCCCTTGTCATCACAATGCTCCAAGACCCCTGTTATCACAATACTCCATGCCCCTTGTCATCTCAATGCTCCATGAACCCTGTCATCACAATGCATCATGCACATCATCATAATGCTTCCGGCTATTGTCAGCGCAATGAAATCAAAATTCTCCATGACCTCTCTCATCACAATGCTCCATGACCCCTGTCATCAAAATACTCCATGAACATTTTCAGCCCAATGCTCCATGACACTTGTCATCACAATGATTCTTGCCCTTGTCATCCCAATGCTCCATGACCCATGTATTCACAATGATCCGTGACGCTTGTCATCACAGTGCCCCATGACACCTGTCATCACAACGCTCCATGCCTTTGTCAGCAAATTGCTACATGACCTTGTCATTACAATGCTCTATGCGCTTGTCTTCACAATACTCCATTACCATTGTCATCACAATCCTCCATGAACCTTGGGATCACATTGCTTCATGCCCTTGTCATCACAATGCTCCATGCTCCTTGAAATCAAAATGATCCATGACCTCTGTCATCACAATGCTCCAAAGCCTTGTGATCACAAAGTTCCATAACCCTTGTCATCACAACGCTCCATGATGCCTGTCATCACAATACTCCATGCCCTTTTCATCACAATGCTCCATGACCTTTGTCATCACAATTCTCAATACACTTGTCATCACAATGCTCCCTGACACTTGTCGTCAGAATGTTCCTTGAACCCTGTCACGAAAAGGCTCCATGCCTTTTTCTTCACAATGTCCCATGCCGTTTTCATCACAATGTTCCATGCTTTTGTCATCAAAATACTCCACAAGCTTGTCATCAGTGTGCTCCATGACCCTTGTCATCACAATTCTCCATGCACTTGTCAGCACAATGCTCCCTGACCCTTGTCATCACAGTGTCCAAAGCCATTGTCATCACTATGCTCCATTACCTTTGTCATCAGAATCCTCCATGACACTTGGCATCACAATGCTCCATGCCATTGTCATCACAGTGGGCCATTACATATGTCATCACAATGCTCCATGACACCTGTCTTCACAATACTGCATGACCTGGTTATCACAATGCTCCATGTCCTTGTCATCACAATGCGCCATTCCAACTGTCATCGCAATAATCTATGAAACTTATTAGACCAATGCTCCATGCCCTTTTCATCACAATGTGCCATTCCAACTGTCATCGCAATAATCCATGAAACTAATTAAACCAATGCTCCATGCCCTTGTCAACACAATGCTCCATGACCTTGTTATCACAATGCTCCATGACCCCTGTCATCACAATGCTCCGTGACTCCAGTCATCACAATCCTTCATGAACATTGTCATCACAATGGTCCATGCCCTCGTCATCAACAGTCTCTGTGACCATTTTGACAACAATGCTCCATGAACTTTTCATCACAATGCTCTTGACCCTTTTCATCACAATGCTCTATGCCTTTCTCAGCAAAATGCTCCATTACCCTTGTCATCACAATGCTCCATGCGCTTGTCAACACAGTGCTCCATGACACTTGTCATCACAATGCACCATGCGCTTGTCATCACAGTGCTCCACAATCTTGTCTTCACAATGCTCCATAAATCTTGTTATCACAACGCTCCATGCACTTCTCATCAAAATGCTCTCTCACTACTGATATCAGAATGTTACATCACTATTAGTCACAATACTCCCTCACCCCTGTTATCAAAATGTTCCATGACTCCTGTCATCACAATGGTACATGTACTTATCATCACAATGTTCGATGACACCTGACATCAAAATGTTCCATAATCCCGTCATCAAAATGCTCCATGACCCTTTTCATCAAAATGCTCCATGACCCCTGACATCACAATGTTCCAAAACCACTGTCATCAAAATATTCCATGACCCTTTTCTTCAAATTGCTCCATGACCCTGTCATCACAATGCTCCCTGCCCTTCTCATCACAATGCACAACGACCTTGTCTTCAAAATGTTCCATGACCTTTTTCATCACAAAGATCCATGACACTTGTCATCACAATGCTCCGTGTCCTTGTCATCACAGTGCTCAATGAACGCTCTCATCACATTGTTCCATGCCCTTGTCATCACAAAGCTCCATAACACATGTCATCAGAATGCTCCATGGGTTTCTCATCAAAATGATCCATGCCCTTGCCATCACAATGCTCCATTACACCTGTCATAACAATGCTCCATGACCCCTGCAATCAAGATGTTCCTTGGCCTTGTCATCACAAGGATCCATGACCCTTCTCATCACAATGCTCCAAGACCCCTGTAATCACAATGCTCCATGCCCATTTTCATCTCAATGATCCATGAACCCTGTCTTCACAATGCACCATGCCCATCATCATAAAGCTTCATGCTATTGTCATCACAATGATATCAAAATGCTCCATGAACTCTGCCATAAAAATGCTGCATACCCTTGTGATCACAATATTCCATAACACTTGTCATCACAATGCCCCTTGAAACTCGTCATCACAATTATCCATGGTCTTCTCATCACTATGCTCCATGACCTTTGTCATCACAATGCTCAATACCCTTGTCATCAAAATGCTCCCTCACACTTGTTGTCTGTATGCTCCTTGAACCCTGTCATGAGAAGGCTCCATGCCTTTCTCATCACAGTGATCCATGCCCTTTTCATCACAATGATCCAAGACCACTGTAATCACAGTGCTCCATGCCCTTGTTATCACACAGCTCAATGACGCATGTCATTAGAATGTTCCTTGGCCTTCTCCTCACATTGCTCCATGCCCTAGTCATCACAATGTTCCAAGACCCCGGTAATCACAGTGGTCCATGCCCCTTTTCATCAGTATGCTCCATGAGATGTGTCATCACAAGGCTCCATGGTTTTCTTATCACAATGATCCAGGAACTTGTCATCACAATGCTTCACGACATTGTCATGAAAATTCTCAATGGCCCTTGTCATCATAATGCCCCAAACCCTAGTCATCACAATGCTCCATTATAATTGTCATCACAATCCTCCATTACATTTGGCATCACAACACTCCCTGCCATTGTCATCGCAATGGAACATGACATATGTCATCACAATGCTCCCTGACAACTTTCTTCAAAATACTCCCTGAACTTCTCATCCCAATGCTCCATGCCCTTGTCATCCCAATGCTCCATGCCCTTGTCATCACAATGCTCCATGACCCAAGTCATCACAATGCTCCGTGACTCCAGTCATCACAATGCTTCATAACATTTGTCATCACAATGGTCCATGCCCGCCTCATCACAAGGCTCTGTGACCATTGTAACCACAATAATCCATGAACTTTTCATCACAATGCTCCGTGACACTTGTCATGACAATGCTCCATGCCTTTGTCAGAAAAATGCTCCATGACTCTTCTCATCACAATGTGCCATGCGCTTTTCATCAAAACAGTCCACAAATTAGTCATGGCAACACTCCATAAACCTTGTAATCACAATGCTCCATGCCCTTCTCATCACAATGCTCCATTAACCCTGTCATAACAATGCTCCATGACCCTTGCCATCACAATGTTCCACGGCCTTGTCATCACAAGGCTCCATGACACTTGTCATCACAATGCTCCAAGACCCCTGTAATCACACTGCTCCATGCCCTTGCCAAAACAAAGCTCCATGACACATGTCATCATAATGTTCCATGGCCTTCTCCTCTAAATGCTCCATGCCCTTGTCATCACAATGCTCTAAGACCCCTGTTATCACAATACTCCATGCCCCTTTTCATCTCAATGCTCCATGAACCCTGTCATCACAATGCATCATGCACATCATCATAATGCTTCCGGCTATTGTCAGCGCAATGAAATCAAAATTCTCCATGACCTCTCTCATCACAATGCTCCATGACCCCTGTCATCAAAATACTCCATGAACATTTTCAGCCCAATGCTCCATGACACTTGTCATCACAATGATTCTTGCCCTTGTCATCCCAATGCTCCATGACCAATGTATTCACAATGATCCGTGACGCTTGTCATCACAGTGCCTCATGACATCTGTCATCACAACGCTCCATGCCTTTGTCAGCAAATTGCTACATGACCTTGTCATTACAATGATCTATGCGCTTGTCTTCACAATACTCCATTACCATTGTCATCACAATCCTCCATGAACCTTGGGATCACATTGCTTCATGCCCTTGTCATCACAATGCTCCAGGCTCCTTGAAATCAAAATGATCCATGACCTCTGTCATCACAATGCTCCAAAGCCTTGTGATCACAAAGTTCCATAACACTTGTCATCACAACGCTCCATGATGCCTGTCGTCACAATACTCCATGCCCTTTTCATCACAATGCTCCATGACCTTTGTCATCACAATGCTCAATACCCTTGTCATCAAAATGCTCCCTCACACTTGTTGTCTGTATGCTCCTTGAACCCTGTCATGAGAAGGCTCCATGCCTTTCTCATCACAGTGACCCATGCCCTTTTCATCACAATGCTCCAAGACCACTGTAATCACAATGCTCCATGCCCTTGTTATCACAAAGCTCAATGACGCATGTCATTAGAATGTTCCTTGGCCTTCTCCTCACATTGCTCCATGCCCTAGTCATCACAATGTTCCAAGACCCCGGTAATCATAGTGGTCCATGCCCCTTTTCATCAGTATGCTCCATGAGATGTGTCATCACAAGGCTCCATGGTTTTCTTATCACAGTGATCCAGGAACTTGTCATCACAATGCTTCACGACATTGTCATGAAAATTCTCAATGGCCCTTGTCATCATAATGCCCCAAACCCTAGTCATCACAATGCTCCATTATAATTGTCATCACAATCCTCCATTACATTTGGCATCAAAACACTCCCTGCCATTGTCATCGCAATGGAACATGACATATGTCATCACAATGCTCCCTGACAACTTTCTTCAAAATACTCCCTGAACTTCTCATCCCAATGCTCCATGCCCTTGTCATCCCAATGCTCCATGCCCTTGTCATCACAATGCTCCATGACCCAAGTCATCACAATTCTCCGTGACTCCAGTCATCACAATGCTTCATAACATTTGTCATCACAATGGTCCATGCCCGCGTCATCACAAGGCTCTGTGACCATTGTAACCACAGTAATCCATGAACTTTTCATCACAATGCTCCGTGACACTTGTCATCACAATGCTCCATGCCTTTGTCAGAAAAATGCTCCATGACCCTTGTCATCACAATGTGCCACGCACTTTTCATCAAATCAGTCCACAAATTTGTCATGGCAATACTCCATAAACCTTGTAATCACAATGCTCCATGCCCTTCTCATCACAATGCTCCATTAACCCTGTCATAACAATGCTCCATGACCCTTGCCATCGCAATGTTCCACGGCCTTGTCATCATAAGGCTCCATGACACTTGTCATCACAATGCTCCAAGACCCCTGTAATCACACTGCTCCGTGCCCTTGCCATCACAAAGCTCCATGACATATGTCATCATAATGTTCCATGGCCTTCTCCTCAAAATGCTCCATGCCCTTGTCATCACAATGCTCCAAGACCCCTGTTATCACAATACTCCATGTCCCTTTTCATCTCAATGCTCCATGAACCCTGTCATCACAATGCATCATGCACATCATCATAATGCTTCCGGCTATTGTCAGCGCAATGAAATCAAAATTCTCCATGACCTCTCTCATCACAATTCTCCATGACCCCTGTCATCAAAATACTCCATGAACATTTTCAGCCCAATGCTCCATGACACTTGTCATCACAATGATTCTTGCCCTTGTCATCCCAATGCTCCATGACCCATGTATTCACAATGATTTGTGACGCTTGTCATCACAGTGCCCCAAGACACCTGTCATCACAATGCTCCATGCCTTTGTCAGCAAATTGCTACATGACCTTGTCATTACAATGCTCTATGCGCTTGTCTTCACAATACTCCATTACCATTGTCATCACGATCCTCCATGAACCTTGGGATCACATTGCTTCATGCCCTTGTCATCACAATGCTCCATGCTCCTTGAAATCAAAATGATCCATGACCTCTGTCATCACAATGCTCCAAAGCCTTGTGATCACAAAGTTCCATAACACTTGTCATCACAACGCTCCATGATGCCTGTCATCACAATACTCCATGCCCTTTTCATCACAATGCTCCATGACCTTTGTCATCACAATTCTCAATACACTTGTCATCACAATGCTCCTTGATACTTGTCCTAAGAATGTTCCTTGAACCCTGTCACGAAAAGGCTCCATGCCTTTTTCTTCACAATGTCCCATGCCGTTTTCATCACAATGCTCCATGCTTTTGTCATCAAAATACTCCACAAGCTTGTCATCAGAGTGCTCCATGACCCTGTCATCACAATTCTCCATGCACTTGTCAGCACAATGCTCCCTGACCCTTGTCATCACAGTGTCCAAAGCCATTGTCATCACTATGCTCCATTATCTTTGTCATCAGAATCCTCCATGACACTTGGCATCACAATGCTCCATGCCATTGTCACCACAGTAGGCCATTACATATGTCATCACAATGCTCCCTGACCCCTGTCTTCACAATACTGCATGACCTGGTTATCACAATGCTCCATGTCCTTGTCATCACAATGCGCCATTCCAACTGTCATCGCAATAATCCATGAAACTTATTAGACCAATGCTCCATGCCCTTGTCATCACAATGCTCCATGACCTTGTTATCACAATGCTCAATGACTCCTGTCATCACAATGCTCCGTGACTCCAGTCATCACAATGCTTCATGAACTTTGTCATCACAATGGTCCATGCCCTCGTCATCAACAGTCTCTGTGACCATTTTGACAACAATGCTCCATGAACTTTTCATCACAATGCTCTTGACACTTGTCATCACAATGCTCTATGCCTTTCTCAGCAAAATGCTCCATGACCCTTGTCATCACAATGCTCCATGCGCTTGTCAACAGAGTGCTCCATGACACATGTCATCACAATGCACCATGCGCTTGTCATCACAGTGCTCCACAATCTTGTCTTCACAATGCTCCATAAATCTTGTTATCACAACGCTCCATGCACTTCTCATCAAAATGCTCTCTCACTACTGATATCACAATGTTACATCACTATTCGCCACAATACTCCCTCACCCCTGTCATCAAAATGTTCCATGACTCCTGTCATCACAATGGTACATGCAATTATAATCACAATGTTCGATGACCCCTGACATCAAAATGTTCCATAATCCCGTCATCAAAATGCTCCATGACCCTTTTCATCAAAATGCTCCATGACCCCTGACATCACAATGTTCCATAACCGCTGTCATCAAAATATTCCATGACCCTTTTCTTCAAATTGCTCCATGACCCTCTCATCACAATGCTCCCTGCACTTCTCATCACAATGCACAACGCCCTTGTCTTCAAAATGCTCAATGACCTTTTTCATCACAAAGATCCATGACACTTGTCATCACAATGCTCCGTGTCCTTGTCATCACAGTGCTCAATGAACGCTCTCATCACATTGCTCCATGCCCTTGTCATCACAATGCTCCATAACACATGTCATCAGAATGCTCCATGGGTGTCTCATCAAAATGATCCATGCCCTTGCCATCACAATGCTCCATTACACCTGTCATAACAATGCTCCATGACCACTGCCATCAATATGTTCCATGGCCTTGTCATCACAAGGATCCATGACCCTTCTCATCACAATGCTCCAAGACCCCTGTAATCACAATGCTCCATGCCCATTTTCATCTCAATGATCCATGAACCCTGTCATCACAATGCACCATGCCCATCATCATAAAGCTTCATGCTATTGTCATCACAATGATATCAAAATGCTCCAGGAACTCTGCCATAAAAATGCTGCATACCCTTGTGATCACAATATTCCATAACACTTGTCATCACAATGCCCCTTGAAACTCGTCATCACAATTATCCATGGTCTTGTCATCACAATGCTCCATGACCTTTGTCATCACAATGCTCAATACCCTTGTCATCAAAATGCTCCCTCACACTTGTTGTCTGTATGCTCCTTGAACCCTGTCATGAGAAGGCTCCATGCCGTTCTCATCACAGTGATCCATGCACTTTTCATCACAATGCTCCAAGACCACTGTAATCACAATGCTCCATGCCCTTGTTTTCACAAAGCTCAATGACACATGTCCTTAGAATGTTCCTTGGCCTTCTCCTCACATTGCTCCATGCCCTAGTCATCACAATGTTCCAAGACCCTGTAATCACAGTGGTCCATGCCCCTTTTCATAAGTATGCTCCATGAGATGTGTCATCACAAGGCTCCATGGTTTTCTTATCACAATGATCCAGGAACTTGTCATCACAATTCTTCACGACATTGTCATGAAAATTCTCAATGGCCTTTGTCATCATAATGCCCCAAACCCTAGTCATCACAATGCTCCATTATAATTGTCATCACAGTCCTCCATTACATTTGGCATCACAACACTCCCTGCCATTGTCATCGCAATGGACATGACATATGTCATCACAATGCTCCTTGACAACTTTCTTCAAAATACTCCTGAACTTCTCATCACAATGTTCCATGCCCTTGTCATCCCAATGCTCCATGCCCTTGTCATCACAATGCTCCATGACCCAAGTCATCACAATGCTCCGTGACTCCAGTCATCACAATGCTTCATAACATTTGTCATCACAATGGTCCATGCCCGCGTCATCACAAGGCTCTGTGACCATTGAAACCACAATAATCCATGAACTATTCATCACAATGCTCCGTGACACTTGTCATCACAATGCTCCATGCCTTTGTCAGAAAAATGCTCCATGACCCTTGTCATCACAATGTGCCACGCGCTTTTCATCAAAACAGTCCACAAATTTGTCATGGCAATACTCCATAAACCTTGTAATCACAATGCTCCATGCCCTTCTCATCACAATGCTCCATTAACCCTGTCATAACAATGCTCCATGACCCTTGCCATCACAATGTTCCACGGCCTTTTCATCACAAGGCTCCATGACACTTGTCATCACAATGCTCCAAGACCCCTGTAATCACACTGCTCCGTGCCCTTGCCATCACAAAGCTCCATGACACATGTCATCATAATGTTCCATGGCCTTCTCCTCAAAATGTTCCATGCCCTTGTCATCACAATGCTCCAAGACCCCTGATATCACAATACTCCATGCCCCTTGTCATCTCAATGCTCCATGAACCCTGTCATCACAATGCATCATGCCCATCATCATAATGCTTCCGGCTATTGTCAGCGCAATGAAATCAAAATTCTCCATGACCTCTCTCATCACAATGCTCCATGACCCCAGTCATCAAAATACTCTATGAAAATTTTCAGCCCAATGCTCCATGACACTTGTCATCACAATGATTCTTGCCCTTGTCATCCCAATGCTCCATGACCCATGCATTCACAATGATCCGTGACGCTTGTCATCACAGTGCCCCATGACACCTGTCATCACAACGCTCCATGCCTTTGTCAGCAAATTGCTACATGACCTTGTCATTACAATGCTCTATGCACTTGTCTTCACAATACTCCATTACCATTGTCATCACAATCTTCCATGAACCTTGGGATCACATTGCTTCATGCCCTTGTCATCACAATGCTCCATGCTCCTTGAAATCAAAATGATCCATGACCTCTGTCATCACAATGCTCCAAAGCCTTGTGATCACAAAGTTCCATAACACTTGTCATCACAACGCTCCATGATGCCTGTCATCACAGTACTCCATGCCCTTTTCATCACAATGCTCCATGACCTTTGTCATCACAATTCTCAATACACTTGTCATCACAATGCTCCCTGACACTTGTCGTCAGAATGTTCCTTGAACCCTGTCACAAAAAGGCTCCATGCCTTTTTCTTCACAATGTCCCATGCCGTTTTCATCACAATGCTCCATGCTTTTGTCGTCAAAATACTCCACAAGCTTGTCATCAGAGTGCTCCATGACCCTTGTCATCACAATTCTCCATGCACTTGTCAGCACAATGCTCCCTGACCCTTGTCATCACAGTGTCCAAAGCCATTGTCATCACTATGCTCCATTACTTTTGTCATTAGAATCCTCCATGACACTTGGCATCACAATGCTCCATGCCATTGTCATCACAGTGGGCCATTACATATGTCATCACAATGCTCCCTGACCCCTGTCTTCACAATACTGCATGACCTGGTTATCACAATGCTCCATGTCCTTGTCATCACAATGCGCCATTCCAACTGTCATCACAATAATCCATGAAACTTATTAGACCAATGATCCATGCCCTTTTCATCACAATGTGCCATTCCAACTGTCATCGCAATAATCCATGAAACTAATTAAACCAATGCTCCATGCCCTTGTCAACACAATGCTCCATGACCTTGTTATCACAATGCTCCATGACCCCTGTCATCACAATGCTCCGTGACTCCAGTCATCACAATGCTTCATGAAATTTGTCATAACAATGGTCCATGCCCTCGTCATCAACAGTCTCTGTGACCATTTTGACAACAATGCTCCATGAACTTTTCATCACAATGCTCTTGACCCTTGTCATCACAATGCTCTATGCCTTTCTCAGCAAAATGCTCCATTACCCTTGTCTTCACAATGCTCCATGCGCTTGTCAACACAGTGCTCCATGACACATGTCATCACAATGCACCATGCGCTTGTCATCACAGTGCTCCACAATCTTGTCTTCACAATGCTCCATAAATCTTGTTATCACAACGCTCCATGCACTTCTCATCAAAATTCTCTCTCACTACTGATATCACAATGTTACATCACTATTCGCCACAATACTCCCTCACCCCTGTCATCAAAATGTTCCATGACTCCTGTCATCACAATGGTACATGCACTTATCATCACAATGTTCGATGACCCCTGACATCAAAATGTTCCATAATCCCGTCATCAAAATGCTCCATGACCCTTTTCATCAAAATGCTCCATGACCCCTGACATCACAATGTTCCATAACCGCTGTCATCAAAATATTCCATGACCCTTTTCTTCAAATTGCTCCATGACCCTGTCATCACAATGCTCCCTGCCCTTCTCATCACAATGCACAACGCCCTTGTCTTCAAAATGCTCCATGACCTTTTTCATCACAAAGATCCATGACACTTGTCATCACAATTCTCCGTGTCCTTGTCATCACAGTGCTCAATGAACGCTCTCATCACATTGCTCCATGCTCTTGTCATCACAAAGCTCCATAACACATGTCATCAGAATGCTCCATGGGTGTCTCATCAAAATGATCCATGCCCTTGCCATCACAATGCTCCATTACACCTGTCATAACAATGCTACATGACCCCTGCCATCAAGATGTTCCTTGGACTTGTCATCACAAGGATCCATGACCCTTCACATCACAGTGCTCCAAGACCCCTGTAATCACAATGCTCCATGCCCATTTTCATCTCAATGATCCATGAACCCTGTCATCACAATGCACCATGCCCATCATCATAAAGCTTCATGCTATTGTCATCACAATGATATCAAAATGCTCCATGAACTCTGCCATAAAAATGCTGCATACCCTTGTGATCACAATATTCCATAACACTTGTCATCACAATGCCCCTTGAAACTCGTCATCACAATTATCCATGGTCTTCTCATCACAATGCTCCATGACCTTTGTCATCACAATGCTCAATGCCCTTGTCATCAAAATGCTCCCTCACACTTGTTGTCTGTATGCTCCTTGAACCCTGTCATGAGAAGGCTCCATGCCGTTCTCATCACAGTGATCCATGCCCTTTTCATCACAATGCTACAAGACCACTGTAATCACAATGCTCCATGCCCTTGTTTTCACAAAGCTCAATGACACATGTCCTTAGAATGTTCCTTGGCCTTCTCCTCACATTGCTCCATGCCCTAGTCATCACAATGTTCCAAGACCCCGGTAATCACAGTGGTCCATGCCCCTTTTCATCAGTATGCTCCATGAGATGTGTCATCACAAGGCTCCATGGTTTTCTTATCACAATGATCCAGGAACTTGTCATCACAATGCTTCACGACATTGTCATGAAAATTCTCAATGGCCCTTGTCATCATAATGCCCCAAACCCTAGTCATCACAATGCTCCATTATAATTGTCATCACAGTCCTCCATTACATTTGGCATCACAACACTCCCTGCCATTGTCATCGCAATGGAACATGACATATGTCATCACAATGCTCCTTGACCACTTTCTTCAAAATACTCCTGAACTTCTCATCACAATGTTCCATGCCCTTGTCATCCCAATGCTCCATGCCCTTGTCATCACAATGCTCCATGACCCAAGTCATCACAATGTTCCGTGACTCCAGTCATCACAATGCTTCATAACATTTGTCATCACAATGGTCCATGCCCGCGTCATCACAAGGCTCTGTGAACATTGTAACCACAATAATCCATGAACTTTTCTTCACAATCCTCCGTGACACTTGTCATCACAATGCTCCATGCCTTTGTCAGAAAAATGCTCCATGACCCTTGTCATCACAATGTGCCACGCGCTTTTCATCAAAACAGTCCACAAATTTGTCATGGCAATACTCCATAAACCTGGTAATCACAATGCTCCATGCCCTTCTCATCACAATGCTCCATTAACCCTGTCATAAAAATGCTCCATGACCCTTGCCATCACAATGTTCCACGGCCTTGTCATCACAAGGCTCCATGACACTTGTCATCACAATGCTCAATACCCTTGTCATCAAAATGCTCCCTCACACTTCTTGTTGTATGCTCCTTGAACCCTGTCATGAGAAGGCTCCATGCCGTTCTCATCACAGTGATCCATGCCCTTTTCATCACAATGCTACAAGACCACTGTAATCACAATGCTCCATGCCCTTGTTTTCACAAAGCTCCATGACACATGTCATCAGAATGTTCCATGGCCTTCTCATCAAAATGCTCCATGCCCTTGTCATCACCGTGCTCCAACACCCCTGTAATGAAAATGCTCCATGCACCTTTTCATCAGTATGCTCCATGAGATTGTTCATCACAAGGCTACATGGGTTTCTCATCACAATGCTCCAGGATTTTGTCATCACAATGCTTCACGACCTTGTCATGAAAATTCTCAATGGCCCTTGTCATCATAATGCTCCAAGCCCTAGTCATCACAATGCTCCATTATATTTATCATCACAATCCTCCATTACATTTGGCATCACAATGCTCCCTGCCATTGTCATCACAATGGACCATGACATATGTCATCACAATGCTCCCTGACACCTGTCTTTACAATAATCCATGACCTTCTCATCACAATGTTCCATGCCCTTGTCATCACAATGCTGCAGGACCAGTGTCATCACAATAATCTATGAAACTTGTCAGAGCAATGCTCCATGTCCTTGTCATCACAATGCTCCAGGAACCCTGTCATCACAATGCTCCGTGACTCCAGTCGTCACAATACTTCATAACTTTTGTCATCACAATGGTCCATGCCCGCGTCATCACAATGCTCTGTGACATTTGTAACCACAATGATCCATGAACTTTTCATCAAAATGCTCCGTGACCATTGTCATCACAATGCCCCATGCCGTTTTCATCACAGTGCTCCATGCCCCTTTTCATCAGTATGCTCTATGAGACTTGTCATCACAAGGCTCCATGGTTTTCTCATCACAGTGCTCCAGACCATTTTCATCACAATGCTTCACGACCTTGTCATGAAAATTCTCAATGGCCCTTGTCATCATAATGCTCCAAGCCCTAGTCATCACAATGCTCCATTATATTTGTCATCACAATCCTCCATTACATTTGGCATCACAATGCTCCCTGCCATTGTCATCGCAATGGTCCATGACATATATCATCACAATGCTCAGTGACACCTGTCTTCACAATACTCCATTACCTTCTCATCACAATGCTCCATGTGCTTGTCACCAAAATGCACCATGTCCACTCTCATCACAATAATCTATGAAACTTGTCAAACCAATGTTCCAAGCTCCTCTCTTCACAGTGATCCATGTCCTTGTCATCACAATGCTCCATGACCCCTGTCATCACAATGCTCCGTGACTCCAGTCATCACAATGATTCATAATGTTTGTCATCAAAATGGTCCATACCCGCATCATCGCAAGGCTCTGTGACCTTTGTAACCACAATGCTCCATGAACTTTTCATCACAATGCTCCGTGACCCTTGTCATCACAATGTGCCAAACGATTTTCATCACAACGTTCCACAACCTTGTCATTGCAATGCTCCATAAACCCTGTAATCACACTGCTCCATGCCCTTGTCATCACAAAGCTCCATGACGCATGTCATCAGAATGCTCCATGGCCTTCTCATCACAATGATCCGTTACCCATGTCATTACAATGCTACTTGAATCCTGCCATCACGATGTTCCATGGACTTGTCATAACAAGGCTCCATGACCCTTCTCATCACAGTGCTCCAAGACCCCTGTAATCAAAATGCTCCATGCCCCTTTTCTTCAGTATGCTCCATGAGACTTGTCATCACAAGGCTCCATTAATTTCTCATCACAATGCTCCAGGACATTGTCATCACAATGTTTCATGCCCTTGTCATGAAAATTCTCATTGGCCATTCGCATCATAATGCTGCAAGCCGTAGTCATCACAGTGCTCCATTATATTTGTAATCACAATCCTCTATTACATTTGGCATCACAATGCTCCCTGCCATTGTCATCGCAATAGACCATGACATATGTCATCACAGTGCTCCCTGACAGCTGTCTTCTCAATAATCCATGACCTTCTCATCACAATGCTCCATGCCCTTGTCATTACAATGCACCATGCCCACTGTCATCACAATAATCTATGAAACTTGTCAGACCAATGTTTCATGCCCCTGTCATCACAATGCTCCATGCCCTAGTCATCACAATGCTCCATGACTCCTGTCATCACAATGCTCCGTGACTCCAGTCATCATGATGCTACATAACGTTTGCCATCACAGTGGGCCATGCCCGCATCATCACAAGGCTCTGTGACATTTGTAAACACAATGCTCCATGAACTTCTCTTCACAATGCTCCATAACCACTGTTATCACTGTGCTCCATGCCTTTGGCAGAAAATTATTCCATGTCCGTTGTCATCACAATGTGCCACACGCTTTTCCTCACAACGGTCCACAAATTTTCATTGCAATGCTCCATAAACCTTGTAATCACAATGCTCCATGCATTTCTCATCAAAATGCTCTCTCACAAGAGATATCACAGTGTTACATCACTAGTCGTCACAATACTCCCTCACACCCGTAAGCAAAATATTCCATGACCCCTGTCATCAGAATGCTACATCCCCTTATAATCACAATGTTCCATGACCCCTGACATCACAATGTTCCATAACCCCTGTCATCAAAATGCTCCATGATCCTTTTCATCCCAAAGATCCATGACCCCAGACATCACAATGTTCTATAACCCCTGTCTTCAAAATATTCCATTACACTTTTCATCAAATTCCTGCATAACCTTGTCACCAAAATTCTCCCTGCCCTTCTCATCACAATGCATCACACCCTTGTCATCAAAATGCTCCATGACCTTTGTCATCACAAAGCTCCATGACACTTGTCATCACAATGCTCGATGCCCTTCTCATCACAATGTTCCATGTCCTTGTCATTACAAACCTCATTGACTCATGTATCACAGTGTTCCGTGCCCTTGTCATCACAATGTTCCATGCCCACTCTCATCACAATAATCCATGAAACATTTCAGAGCAATGCTCCATGTCCTTCTCATCACAATGCTCCATTACCCCTCTCATAACAATGCTCCATAACTCCTGCCATCACAATGTTCCACGGCCTTGTCATTCACAAATGTCCATGACACTTGTTATCTCAATGCTCCAAGACCCCTGAAATCAAAATTCTCCATGCCCTTGTCATCAGAAAAATCCATGACGCATGTCATCAGAATGTTCCATGCCCTTGTCATCACAACGCTCCTTGCCCTTCTCATCACAATGCTCCAAGACCCTTTTAATCACAATGTTCCATGCCCGTTTTCGTCTCAATGCTCCATGACACCTGTCAACACAATGCACCATGCCCATCATCATAATGCTTCAGGCTATTGTCATCACAATGGAATCAAAATGCTCGATGACCTCTGTCATCACAATGCTCCAAACTCTTTTGATCACAATGTTCCATAACACTTATCGTCACAACACCCCATGCCGCTCATCATCACAATTATCCATGGTCTTCTCATCACAATGCTCCATAACCCTTGTCATCACAATGCTCTATACACTTGTCATCACAATGCTCCCTGACACTTGTCGTCAGTATGCTCATTGAACCCTATCATGACAAGGCTCCATGCCCTTTTCATCACAATTCTCCAAGACCCCTGTAATCGCAGTGCTCCATGCACTTGTCATCACAAAGCTCCATGATGCATGCCATCAGAATACTCCATGGCCTCCTCACAATGCTCCATGCCCTTTTCATAACAATGTTCCAAGACTCCTGTAATCACTATGCCCCATGCCCCTTTTCATCAGAATGCTCCATGAGACTTGTCATCACAAGTCTCCTTGGTCTTCTATTCACAATGCTACATTTCCTTGTCATCACAATGTTCCATGACCCCAGTAATCACAATATTCCATGAACATTTTCAGCCCAATGCTCCATGACCTTCTCGTCACAATGCTCCATGACCAATATCATCACAATGCTCCATTACCACTGTCATCACAACACTCCATGACCGCTGACAACACAGTGATACGGGGCTCTTGTCATCACAATGCTCAATTCCCTACTCATCACAATGCTCCTTGATCCCTGTCATCACTATACTCCATGAACATTTTCAGACCAATGCTCCATGACGCTTGTCATCACAATGATCCATGCCCTTATCATCCCAATGCTCCATGACCCCTCTATTCACAATGCTCAGTGACGCATGTCACCAATGTGCTCCATGACATCTGTCATCACAATGCCCCATGCCATTGTCAGCAAATTGCTGCATGACTTTGTCATTAAAATGCGCTATGCGCTAGTCATCACAAAACTGCATTACCATTGTCATCACAATCCTCCATGAACCTTGGGATCACATTGCTTCATGCCCTTGTCATCAAAATGGTCTATGCTCCTTGAAATCAAAATGATCCATGACCTCTGTCATCACAATGCTCCAAACCCTTGTGATCACAATGTTCCACAACACTTGTCATCACAAAGTTCCATGATGCCAGTCATCACAATATTCCATGTCCTGTTCATCACAATGCTCCTTGATCTTTGTCATCACAATTCTCAATACACTTGTCATCACAATGCTCCCTGACTCTTGTCGTCAGAATGCTCCTTGAACCCTGTCACTAAAAGGCTCCATGCCTTTTTCATCACACTGTCCCATGCCATTTTCATCACAATGCTCCACGCCATTGTCATCAAAATACTCCACAATTTTGTCATCAAAATGCTCCATGACCCGTGTCATCACAATTCTCCTTGCACTTGCCAGCACAATGCTCCCTGACCCTTGTCATCACTAAGCTCCATGCCATTGTCATAAAAATACTCCACAATTTTGTCATCAAAATGCTCCATGACCCGTGTCATCACAATTCTCCATGCACTTGCCAGCACAATGCTCCCTGACACTTGACATCAGAAAGCTCCATGCCATTGTCATCAAAATGCGGCATTACATATGTCATCACAATGCTCCCTGACACCTGTCTTCGCAATACAGCATGACATGGTCTTAACAATGCTCCATGCCGTTGTCATCACAATGCGCCATTCCAACTCTCATTGCAATAATCCATGAAACTTATTAGACCAAGGTTCCATTCCCTTGTCATCACAGTGCTCCATGGCATTGTTATCAAAATGCTCCGTGACTCCAGTCATCACAATGCTTCATGACTTTTGTCATCAAAATGGTCCATGCCCTCGTCATCAACCGTCTCTGTGACCATTTTAACCTCAATGCTCCATGAAATTTTCATCACAATGCTCTTTAACCCTTGTCATTACAATACTCTATGCCTTTCTCAGCTCAATGCTCCATGACAGTTGTCATCACAATGCTCCATGCACTTGTCAGCACAATGCTTCATGACATGTCATCACAATGCACCATGCGCTTGTCATCACAGTGCTGCACAATCATGTCATCACAATGCTCCATGCACTTCTCATCAATATGCTCTCTCACCACAGATTTCACAATGTTACATCACTATTCATCACAATGCTCCCTCACCCCTGTCAGCACAATGTTCCATGACTCCTGTCATCACAGTGCTACATGCACTTATCATCACAATGTTCGATGACCTATGACATCACAATGTTCCATAACCCCTGTCATCAAAATGCTCCATGACCCTTTTCATCAAAATGCTCCATGTCCCCTGACATCACAACGCTCCATAGCCCATTTCATTAGAGTGCTTCATGACGCTCGTCATCTCAGTTATCCATGGTCTTCTTATCACAATGCTCCATGGTCTTGCCATCACAATGCTCCATGCCCTGGTCATCACAATGCTCCATGTCCGTTGTCATCAAAATTCTCCACGTCCTTGTCATCACAGTGCTCCATGGCACTTCTCATCACAATGTTACATGTTTTTGTCATCACAATTCTCCATGCACATGTCATCGCAATGCCCCATGACCCCTGACATAGCAAGCTCCATGCCTCCATCATCACAATGCTTCACGACATTTTCATCAAAATTCTCAATGGTCGTTGTCATCAAAATTCTCCATGTCCCTTGTCATCACAATTCTCCAAGCCCTTGTCATCACAATGTTCCATTACTTTGTCATCACAATCCTCCAAAACACTTGGCATCACAGTGCTCCATGCCATTGCCATCACAATGTGCCGTTACATATATCATCACAATGCTCCCTGACACCTATCTTCACAATACTGCATGACCTGGTCATCACAATGGTAAATGCCCTTGTCATCACAATGCGCCATTCCAAATGTCATCACAATAATCCATGAAACTTATTAGACCAATGCTCCATGAACTTGTCATCACAATGCTCCATGCCCTAGTTATCACAATGCTCCATGACCCCTGTCATCACAATGCTCCGTGATTCCAGTCATCACTATGCTTCATGACCTTTGTCATGACAATGGTATATGCCCTCATCATCAACAGTCTCAGTGACCGTTTAACCACAATGCTCCATGAACATTTCATCACAATGCTCTTTGACCCTTGTCATCACAATGCTCTATGCCTTTCTTAGCACAATGCTCCATGACTCTTTTCATCAAAATGCTCCATGTGCTTGTCAGGACAATGCTCCCTGCCATTGTCATCACAGTGGACCATGATATATGTCATCACAATGCTCCCTGACACCTTTCTTCTAAATACTCCATGAACTTCTCATCACAATGTTCCATGCCCCTGTCATCACAATGCTCCATGCCCTTGTCATCAAAATGCTCCATGACCCCTGTCATCACAATGCTCCGTGACTCCAGTCATCACCATGATTCATAACATTTGTCATAACAATGGTCAATGTCCTCGTCATCACAAGGCTCTGTGACATTTGTAACCACAATGCTCCATGAACTTTTCATCACAATGCTCCATGACCCTTGTCATCACAATGCTCCATGCCTTTTTCAGAAAAATGCTCCATGACACTTGTCATCGCAAAGTGCCACGCACTTTTCATCACAACGGTCCACAGATTTGTCATCGCAATGCTCCATAAACCTTGTAATCACAATGCTCCATTACCCTGTCATAACAATGCTCCATGACCCGTGCCATCACAATGTTCCACCGCCTTGTCATCACAAGGCTCCGTGACACTTGCCATCACAATGCTCCAAGACAACTTTAATCACAATGCTCTATGTCCTGGTCATCACAAATTTCCATGACACATATCATAATAATATTCCATGGTCTTCTCAACAAAATGCTCCATGCCCTTGTCATCACAGTGCTCCAATATCCCTGTAATCACAATGCTCCATGCCCCTTTTCATCAGTATGCTCTATGAGATTTATCATCTCAATGCTCAATGGTTTTCTCATCACAGTGCTCCAGGACATTGTCATCACAATGCTTCACGACATTTTCATGAAAATTCTCAATGGCCCTTGTCATCATAATGCTCCAAGCCCTAGTCATCACAATGCTCCATTATATTTGTCATCTCAATCCTCCATTACATTTGGCATCACAATGCTCCCTGCCATTGTCATCGCAATGAGCCATGACATATGTCATCACAATGCTCCCTGACACATGTTTTCTCAATACTCCATGACCTTCTCATCACAATGATCCATGCCCTTGTTATCACAATGCACCATGTCCACTGGCATCACAATAATCTTTGAAACTTGTCAGACAAATGCTCCATGCCCCTGACATCACAATGCTCCATGCCCTTGTCATCACAATGCTCCATGAACCCTGTCATCACAATGCATCATGCCCATCAGCATAATGCTTCAGGCTATTCTCAGCACAATGAAATCAAAATTCTACATGACCTCTTTCATCACAATGCTCCATGACCCCAGTCATCTCAATAATCCATGAACATTTTCAGCCCAATTCTCTATGACCCTTGTCATTACAATTATCCAAGCCTTCTCATCCCAGTTCTCCATGACCCGTGTATTCACAATGCTCCGTGACGCTTGTCATCACAGTGCTCCATGACACCTGTCATCACAAAGCTCCATTCCTTTGTCAGCAAAATGCTACATGACCTTGTCATTACAATGCTCTATGCACTTGTCATCACAATACTCCATTACCATTGTCATCACAATCCTCCATGAACCATGGGTTCACATTGCTTCATGCTCTTGTCATCACAATGCTCCATGCTCCTTGAAATTAAAATGATCCATGACCTCTGTCATCCCAATGCTCCAAACCCTTGGGATCACAAAGTTCCATAACACTTCTCATCACGCTCCATGATGCCTGTCATCACAATACTCCATGCCCTTTTCATCACAATTCTCTATGACCTTTGTCATCACAATTCTCAATACACTTGTCATCACAATGCTCCCTGACACTTGGCGTCAGAATGCTCCTTGAACCCTGTCACGAAAAGGCTACATGCCTTTTTCATCACAATGCCCCATGCCGCTTTCATCAAAATGTTCCATGCCATTGTCATCAAAATACTCCACAAGCTTGTCATCAGAATGTTCCATGACCCTTGTCATCAGATTTCTCCATGCACTTGTCAGCACAATGCTCCCTGACCCTTGTCATCACAATGCTCCAAGCCATTGTCATCACAAGGCTCCATTACCTTTGTCATCAGAATCCTCCATGACACTTGGCATCACAATGCTCCATGCCATTGTCATCACAATGGGCCATTACATATGTCATCACAATGCTCCCTGACAACTGTCTTCACAATAATGCATGAGCTGGTTATAAATATGCTCCATGCCCTTGTCATCACAATGCGCCATTCCAACAGCTATCACAATAATCCATGAAACTTATTAGACCAATGCTCCATGCCATTGTCATTACAATGCTCCATGCCCTTGTTATCACAATGCTCTACAACCTTGTCCTCACAATCCTCCATAAACCTTGTCATCATAATGCTCCATGCACTTCTTATCAAAATGCTCTCTCTCCACTGTTATCACAGTACACCCACTCCCATGACATCACAATGTTCCATAACACCTGTCATCAAAATGTTCCATGACACTTTTCATCAAATTGCTCCGTGAACCTTTCAGCACAATGTTCCCTGAACTTCACAGCAGAATGCACCACACACTTGTCATCAAAATTCTCCATAACCCCTGACATCACAGTGCTCCATGACCCCTGTCATAACAATGCTTCATGACCCCTGCCATCACAATGATCCACAGCCATGTCATCCCAAGGCTCCATGACCCTTGTCATCACAATGTTCCAATACCCCTGTAATCACAATGCTCCATGCCCTTGTCATCACAAAGCTCCATGACATATGTCATCAGAATGCTCCTTGGCCTTCTCATTCACGATGCTCCATGCCCTTCTCATCACAATGCTCGAAGACGCCTTTAATCACAATGCTCCATGCCCCTTTTCATCACAATGCTCCATGAACCCTGTCATCACAATGCACCATGCCCATCATCATAATGCTTCATGCTATTTTCATCACAGTGAAATCAAAATGCTCCATGACCTCTGTCATCACAATGCTCCAAATCCTTGTGATCAAAATGTTCCATAACACTTATCATCACAACGCCCCATGACACTCATCATCACAATTATCCATGGTCTTCTCATCACAATGTTCCATGACATTTTTCATCACAATGCTCAATACCCTTGTCATCACAATGCTCCCTGACACTTGTCATTTGTATGCTCCTTAAACCCTGTCATGAAAAGGCTCCATGCCTTTTTCATCACAATGTTCCATGCCCTTTTCATCACAATGCTGTAAGACCCCTGTAATCACAATGCTCCATGCCCCTTTTCATCAGAATGCTCCATGAGACTTGTCATCACAAGGCTCCATGGTCTTCTCATAACAATGTTCCAGTACCTTGTCATCACATTGTTCCATGACCCCTGTCATCACAATACTCCATGAACATTTTCACCCCAATGCTCCATGACATTCTCATCACAATGGTCCATGAACCCTGTCATCACAATATTCCATGACCACTGTCATCACAACGCTCCATGAACCCTGACAACACAATGATCCTGGAACTTTGTCATCAAAATGTTCCATGCCCTTGTCATCCCAATTCTCTAAGACCCCTGTAATCACAATGCTCCGTGACGCTTGTCATCACAGTGCTCCATGAAACTTGTCATCATAAATCTCCATGCCTTTGTCAGCAATATGCTACATAATCTTGTCATCACAATGCTCCATTTGCTTTTCATCACAATCCTCCATGACCCTTGGGATAACATTGCTTCATTCCCTTGTCATCTTTCTTCTCCCTTTTTGGTTTTTAGACATTTTCAGATGTCTCTTTTGACCGGTGGGAAGTGACAATTCTTTGTAGTGTGGATTTGCATTGTGCGCTTGCTTGATTGGCCAAAAAGGTCATATGTGTTTTCTCCTGAATACATTCAGGAGAAAAGTCATACGCCGTTTTTGGCCAAGTGCATCATTGTCGAAGTTGTGATACTTTTCCTGTGCTTTAAAGGCGATTCCAATTTACCTCTAGAAATATGTTTTGTGCAATTCTGCCTCATTTTCAAGTCCGCTTCGTTGCCTTCCCTCAACAGATTTTGGAAGAGAGTAGTCCTTTATAACTCTGCAGCTTTGTGAATTGCTGTGCCCCTGAGCTCCAATTTTCAAATCCCATTTTTGGGAGCTGACCGCAAATCCACAATTTTGCTTCAGGACCTATACTGGTTCCAGGGGTGGCTATACTGTTCCCTGCTGGTGGCTGAGGCTTTGGTTAATTCTTCTTCCTGACGGGAATTTAGAGTGACATGTGCCCGTCCAAATGCCTACATCTACTGTCTGATTGGTTCTCCCTCTTCCCTTTCATCCTCTGCACAATTAGCAAACTGTGCGAACCAGGAGGTTATAGGAGCTGACTCTGCTAAGTTGGGAGATTGATAGTAAGGCAGTTGGAATGTCAAACTGGAGCACAAAGAGAGGAAAAATTAGGAGACATTTAGAAACCTTTCGCCATCACAGGGTGACCATTCTGTAGGTTTCCCATACATGTTATAACTGTATTGATATTCCCTTCTACCTGGAGATTTGGGAGCCATGGAATGGTGGCATGCATTACTATTTAAAAGGGTCTGCATTTTTCTCCCAATCTCACCAGTCCTCTCAGTCCCAAGTGTCCAGCCTTATATCTCATCCAGCTGTCTTTGCAGATAGGGTCATTCCAGGTTTCATCAGAACCCCTGAAGGAATTGTGTAGGAATTTTGCTGTTTTTTTGTTTTGTTTTTGAAATTCATTTTTATAATGGGGTTCAGCTGATTTTCACTGACATGTTTATGCCGGTCTGGACACACTTGATTCCCTTACGGAGACATATCAATACATAGGTTTTAAGATTCTTACTAGTCAGATATATTCCTCTGCGGGGAATAGGCGTTTTGAGTCCCGTTCACTGAGGAAGGTGTAGGTCTTGTCTATTCAGTATTTGGTTTATAGAATGGTACCCGTGCTAATATCAAACTCGGGGTTTATGCATCACCCCACCTCTCCTTTCTCCTTAAGGAGGCATAAGAGTGTTTTCTAAATGTGAGACTCTGTTCTCTTTCTTAATTCAGTTAATGTGTTGTGATGTTGACATAAACTCTGTAAGTGATATCTTATGATAAGATTCTTTTTTCTGTGTGACTAATTTCACTTAGAATCATTATACATAAATCCACTCATTATGCTGCTACTGGCCTTATGACATTGATTTCACGTCTGAGTGATATTCTGTTGTATAAAATTACCACAATTTCTTTAGGCTTTTCTCTTTTTCCTGGGATATTTTAGGTGTTCCAAAGTTGAGGTTCTTGTATGCAGAGCTGCCCTAAACTTTGGGGTGCCTGTGTATTGTTGATATTTAGTCTTCCCAAGTTATATGCCCATGAGTTGAAATCCCCTTTGCTCGGGGGCTTTGTATTTTTGATGTTTTAGGAAACAGCATACACTTCTTCCGAGTGGCTCTTGGATATTTATACCCCACCTATCAGCGTGACTAGGCTCCCTGTTCTCCATGGCCTCTCCTGCATTTCTGGTTTGTATACATTTTTTGGATGGCCTTTCTGAGCAGTGGTAATTGAGACTTCTTTGTTGTGCGGATTTGCATTTCCCGCTTGCTTGGTTGGCCAAAAACTCTGTATGTGTTTTATTTTCCTGAAGATATTCACGAAAAAACACATACACCCTTTTTTGCCCAACTGCATCATTTTAGAAATTCTGCTGCTTTTCATATGCTTTAAATGTGAGTACAATCTACCTTTTGAAATCTGTTTCCTGCAATTCTGCCTCTCATTCAGATCCTCTTCGTTGCCTTACCTGAATATATTTTTGGACGTTGGTTATCATTTATATCTTTGCAGTTCTTTGAATTGTCTGCTCCTGAGCTCCATTTTGCAACTCGCTTTTTTTGTGAGCTGGCCGCCAAACCATTGGATTGCTTCAGGCCCTATTCTGGTTCTGAGGAGGCAGGCTGAGCCTTTGTTTAATTCTTATTCCTAATGGGAAATTAGAGTGACATGTGCCTTTGAAAACTCCTACAGCTAATCCCTCTTTGGTTCCCCCTCTTCCCATTTATCCTCTGCACAAATTGCAAGCTGTGTGACACAGGAGGTTAAAGGTGCTGATTCTCCAAGTGGGGAGATTGTTAGTAATGAGGCTGGAATGGCGAACCCCAGCACCAAGAGATCAAAAATGAGGTGCATTTTAGACACCTTTCCTGAGCACACAGTGTACATTCATCTCGGTTTCCAAGGCATGTTTTCACTGTCAGAAGATTTCCTTGAACCTGCAGATTTGGGACCCATGGAATGGGTACCAGGCAGTATTACTTTAAATTGTCTGCATTTCCTCACCCATCCTCTTTAACATCTCTTAGCATGCATAGCTTCCAGCCATATATATCATCCTGCCTTGGGTCTAAATGTGTTCAATCCATGTTACATCATAGCCGTTCAACAAAAGTTGTAAGAATTTTTGTCTGTCTCACTGTTTTTATAAATATTTTTAAATTTATTTTTATATTGGATATAGCTGATTTTCAAAGCTCTGTTTTTTGCTGCTGCACATCCACTTGATTCATGTACTGTGAGACAACAATAAATTATTTTTCAGATGCTTACCAGTCATATGTATTATTTTCCAGTTACTTGAGTGAGCTGAGTTCAGTTCTTTTAGGTACTGTGTAGGCCTTGTCAGTTATTCAATTTGATACTTGGAATGGTAACTTTGCTAGTTTCAACCTCCTGGAAAATACCTCACCATTCCCCAGCTTTCCAATTTAGCAGCCTTATGTGTATTTTCTACATATTTGACTATGTTTCTGTTTTGTAGTTTATTTCATGTGTAGCCATTTTTGATTCCACCTTTAAGTGACATCTTGTGATATGTGTCTTTTTCTTTCTGACATATGTCACTTAGAATGATCATATGTAACTCCTCCAGAGTTGTTCCAACTGGCCTTATTTCATTGATTTCTGGATGAGTAATATTCCACTCTACATAAGTAGCCCATCTCTTTTATCCATTTTATCCTTCCAGGGACATTTAGGTTATATCCAAGTGGAGGCCCTTTTTAACAGAGAGGTGGTAAACGTTGGTGTGCCTGTTTTCTGTCGATTTTTGTTTTTCCCAAGGTATACGCCCATGAGTGCAAGTGCCCTATGCTCTGTAGCTCATTTTTTAGATGTTTTAGCAAACACAATACACTTCTCCAGAGTGGCCGTTGGCAAATTACAATTCCACTATCAGCCTCACAGGGCTCCCATTTCTCCTCGCCCTGTCCTGCATTTCTGGTGTTTACGCTTTATGTGGATGGCCCTTCTGACTGATCTGAAGCGATACATTTTGTAGTATTGATTTTCAGTGCCCACCTGTTTGGTTGGATAAAAAGTGTGTATGGCCTTTACTTGAATATATTCAGAAAAAATGCATATGCCCTTTTGGGCCAACTGCATCATTGGCGATGTTCAGCCCGTTTTCTTGTACTTTAATGGGGAGTCCTTTCTACCTCTTCAAATCTGTTTCCTGCCACTCTCCCTTGCTTACAAATCCTTTTCTGTGACTTACCTCAAGACATTTTTCGACGATATTTTCAACTCTGCAGTTTCATGAATTTTAGTGTCCCTGAGTTCTATATTTCATCTTGTGTTTTAGGAAACTGGATACAAAACAGCGGTATTTCCTCTAGCCCTATTCTGTTTCCGTGGGCAATTCTACCCTTTGATGAATTTGTCTTCCGGATTGGAAATTAGAGTGGCATGTGCCTGTCTGAACACCTAAGACTGGTCTCTAAATTTTTCTCATCCTTCCGCTTCATCCTCTGGACAAATTCCAAACTGTGTGCAACAGGATGTTGACGGTGCTGATATCCCCAAGTGAGGAGATTGTTAGGAAAGATGCTGCAGTGGTGAACCCGAGCACCAGGCGATGAGGAGATGAGGTGCCTTTTCCAAACTCTTTCCGATCAAACGGTGTACCATCCTCTAGGTGTGACAGGCATGTTTTAGCTGTAGGAAGGGTCCCATGCATGTAAGGAGAACACCAGGGATTTTTCCAAATCAGTGCTTCCGCGTACCCCAAACTGGGGAATTTTTAAGCTACGGCTACACGTATGTCCATTAAGGGCCTTGGGAAATAGGCAGAGCCCAAACTTTAGATGATTGAAATCTTCAGGGTCAGAAGTGCTCACCATCGGCCTTGCTTAGGTTACATTTTATCTGTCATTGATAGATGATGTCAATAAAAATATCGATTCTTTTTCAGATTATTTCCCCTTATAGGTTATTGCAAAATATTCAGTGTAGTTCCCTGTGCTATACAGTAGTTCCTTGTTGATGATCTATTTTATACATAGCAGTGTGTATGTTTTAATCCCAAACTGTTAATTTATCCCTTCTCCTACCTTTCCCCTTTGGTAATAATAAATTATAAGATTTTATACTTCTCAGAAATGGGGGAACTGAAAGAGAGGTATCATTTTCAATGGAAAATCATTCAAAACAAGATTGAAGCTTCAGCCAAGAGTATTCGATGTACATCCATGGAAATAAATCACTTCATTTCTCTAATGTTGACCTGACAAGACAGACGTCTTCACTGAACTTGCTTATAGTAAAATGATGGAAATATCAAATGTAAGTCTTAGAAACATTTTATTTTACCCGAGCATTATACACTGCTCTATGTTAACTACAGTTTGGCTCACACATCTGTTCATTGAAATTACAATGTTCTCAATTTCTGTTACTGATCCTCCAGAGTGGACCCCAACAGGATTCCCCGTGCCCAGTGTCATTGGAGCCAGTAGATCAAGGCTGAGTTTGGTTCAGAAACAAAGGAAACATTATTTTGAAAACAGAATGGAGAGGTGAGAGTATGCACTCCCCCACGGGCTGTGGGCTGGGCTGCTGTGTAGGGATCCTGGCAGCGTCAGTGGGATGGAGGGGATGGAGCACTCGAGGGCTGGGTTGGCTGCAGCTCAGGCTCTATGCCACGGAGTCTGCATGGGACCCCGCTAGCTGAGTTGTCGACCCAGCCATTCTTCACTAGGATATTGGGTCTGAATTGCCGGGTGTGGGACCTCTGCATGCGGAACCCTAGGGGCACGTGAAATTATACAAAGCACAAAGGAAAAACAGGTTAGACTTTATTTTATTGCCCAGATTCTCATTTTATATCCCAGGAATTTTTATTGAACGTTGCCGGAGACGAACACCTCCTTTGCTTTTCGTTCCATTTCTCATTCTTGTGGTGTTGAGTGTGCAGACCCCTCTTTTGTAACAGCTTCATGCTGTGGTGGGAGCCCTGATACCTTGGGGGAGGCGCAAAACTTCTCTCCACCAGCCTCCAGGTGAGGTTGATTGTCCCAAGGCCTCCTGCCTTACTTCTCGTCCACCTGAGCACCAGCATTGGAAGTGTTATAGATTCTAATGACCTTTAAGGGTCCAGGAACGAGATGCGCAGAGATGCTGCGTTGGCAGTTTTGACCCCACCCCACATTTGTTCAGCGACCTTAGGCCGACGGTTTTTGCCAGCCTAGATGCTCTGACGAATAGTCTGTGCTTTCTTTAATTAGTTCCCTGTATTAATGTACAAACAGCACCATGTGTCAGAGTCCTGCCCGCGCATCTCCCAGACAGTCCAGTGTCAGTGGTGATCCAGGACCATGACGTCCACTGAGTCAAGGACCTTTAGAAGTAGCCAGCAGTCCAGCCGGTCATATTGGCTACCATCACCACGGTGTCTGTAGGGTTTTCTGTGGTGAAAGCGTGATATACGTTTCCCCCGCCAAGCTTATTAGCTCCCCTGTGGGTGCAGTAAGTCCTGCCAGCAGTAGTCTGCTCTTTCGGGGCACACTCTTCTTGTTTTCTGAGAGAAACTCCATGTCAAGTGATGGTCACACGAGTCATTTTGGGGCCCCTTGCTCCCGTTTGTCTCTCTGGAGCTTGGAGTTGGAGGGCCTCCTCACTTGAGGTCAGTGTGTCCACAGAGCGACCCCTGCAACTTCAGGGCATGATGGGTGGTTAGGATCACCACGTGGTGTCCTTTACCCTTAGGAGGGAGCTGGCCTTGCGGGCTGCTGATTTCCAGCTTTTTAGATACCCCAGTATCCTGGCCTGATGAGTCGTTGGGCAAAGCCCTTGGTCACCATAGTTTATCATACCTTAAGGGCATTCTTGTGTTGCTCCATTTCAAGTGGTCCCAGTTTTTGCACTAAGGCTCCAAGGGCTATTAATCTTTGACTGGGTATGTAAAGGTCAAAGGGTTTAGCTAAATTAAGGAGTTCCAGGGCAAGGGTCTGAAATGACTGCTCTTTCCATTCTTGTAAGGCTGCTTCTGGATTCTATTCAAAAGGATCATCATCTTTCCGTGTCAGTGTTTCATGTAGAGGCCCAGCTATTAGACTGTAGTTAGGGATCCAGATGCAGAAAATCTTGGCCTCCCCGTGAACCCCTAAGCTGTCTTTTAGTTTTAGAAGAGGTAAGGCTGCAAATGGCTTCTTCCCTATCCTGGGATGCGTTTCTCCGAATATCTGTGAGAATGAAGCCCAGGCATGTCACCTTAGCCTGGGATATTTGAGCCTTTTTCTTGGACACCTTCTATCCTTTATTGGCTAGGTAGTTCAGAGGCGTCTTTAGTAGGCCTGGCGATCAGAATGTCCTCTGCATATTGAAGGAGGGTTCCCTTTTACAGAGGTAGAACTTATAGGTCTTTAGAGGATATTTCCCCAATGATGGAGTGGGAATTTTTGAACCATTGGGGCAGGACGGCCCAGCATTATTGCTTTTGTTGCATGTTGTGTCCTGCCACTCACAAGCCAAAAATTCTTGTGACTCTGAGATGAATGCAATACAGAAGAAGGCATCATTGAAGTCTAATACAGAATGCCATGGCCTGGTGGATGGTAGAATGACCAGCAGGGTGTAGGAAATAGGAGCTACTTGATGTATATCCTCGGTGGCTTCACTGACTGTCCTGATATACTTTACCAGGTCTCCAGCAGCCCATGGGGCTCTCGTGGTCAGGCCAATCCCAGGATATGAAGCTCACCTGGGCTGCACTCCCCACCCCACAGCCCACGGTGCTCTCGTGGTCAAGTCCCTTCCAGGGTATGGAGCTCACCTGTGCAGCTACCTAGCAGCCCATGGGGCTCTCATAGTCAGGCCCTTCCCAGGATACAGAGCTCCCCTGGGCATGTACCCGAGCAGGGCTGGACACACAGGGACTGTGCACATAGCCCACCTTGCAGAGAACCCCCAGCTCACCTGACACTCACAGCTGACACAGAACACCTCACAGCAGGACTTGAACTAACAAACAGCAGCTCTGACAGTTTTGTGACCCTGGCTATCACTCTGTGCAGCCTCTCTCTGCCTGGTCTTCCAGACACTTCCACTGCAGCCAGGGCACCAGGCCTCTGTCTCCACCCACCATCACTCGTCTCCCTGACTCCTGGGTTCCTCTTATTAGGATAGGGTCTTCTTGAAGTTGTTTTTCACTCATGAACCAGATAAAATGATAAGAAAACAAGCCGCAGCTGCAGCCCCTTGTCTATCCTAAATCTCAAGAGCCCTCACCTGTTCCTTGGGACTGGCCCATTTAGCAAGTTTCATTTTCTGCAACTGTGAGCCCCTGAGGGGTGAGGATTGGCTGATTTGGGCAGCCTGACACTGCCTGCCAGCCCTCCCCAGGTGTGCCTGGGTTGAGGTCAATATAAACACCTCTCCAGTCAGCAAGAGCCCCTGTAGCTGTGCCTGACGCCATATTCTCTGCCCCGTCAGCAGTGTCGGGGCTGGGGTGGTGGGGGGAGTGAGGGGCCGTGGCTTTGTAGGTGGCCCATTGTGAGTGGGGCTCTGCTGGACTTTCTGCAGGAGTTGCCAGGCTGCCACCTGCTAAAGAAGAGGATGTGTCACCCATACCTGCCGCTGGAATTTCTCCCCAGGCAGAGGTGAGGAAGTAAAAAAGCAGTGGGGGCCGTGGCAGGAGGGGTATCTCAGGCAGGTAAATGGAAAGCTTCCAAAAGACCGTCTGGTGCCAGGATCATCCTGGCTGGCCTGCAGGCACCAAGTTGGCCTGCGTGCTGTCGCTGGTGTGGCTCCACAGCCCTTCCTCTAGGCTTGCAAGTGCTTGTACATATTCAGCTGTTTTACCTGGAAAGGGTGGGAAGAGTTCAGCTGCAGCAGGACTGGGGCTCAGCTCATATTTACTCACAAACCCCTCAACACAGTCCCCCAGCTTTGCAATGAGGAAGCTCCTTTTGGAGGGGGGGAGCGCTGCTGACTGCATGGGAGACGATTTCCCACCTCTGACGAACTTAAGATTTTTTTTACCACTGGAGCAAGTGCCCTGATACGATTTACCTCTGTATAAATGGTGGGTTCTGTTTTTTGTATTTTTTTTTTTGTTTTTTTTATTTCTTTTTGGTTCAAGGTAGATTTTATTTATTCCTCTTTTTCTTAATTTGGAGATATAAACATGGAAATAATGCATTAATATTAAGACGTCTATGTGAAGGGAAAAACTTTTTTCTGTTTTATTTTATTAAATTATTTATTTATTTGTTTATTTTTTAAATTTATTTCTTTTATACAGCAAGTTCTTATTGGATATCTATTTTATACATATAAGTGTGCAAATGTGAATCCCAGTCTCCCAATTCATCCCACCACTACCTTCACATGGCGTTCCCCCCTTGGTGTCCATATGTTTGTTCTCTACATCTGTGTCTCTATCTCTGCCCTGCAAACCGGATCATCTGTAGCATTTTTCTAGGTTCCATATATATGCATTAATATACAATATTTGTTTTTCTCTTTCTGACTTACTTCTCTCTGAATGACAGTCTCTAGATCCATCAAGGTCTCTACAAATGACCCAATTTCATTACTATGTATGGCTGAGTAATATTCCATTGTATATATGTACCACATCTTTATCCATTCGTCTGTCTGTGGGCACTTAGGTTGCTTTCATTACCTGGCTATTGTAAATAGTGCTGCAATGAACATTGTGGTGAACGTGTCTTTTTGATTTATGGTTTTCTCTGGGTATATGCCCAGTAGTGGGATTGCTGAATTATTTGTTAATTCTATTTTTAGGTTTTTAAGGAACCTCCATACTGTTCTCCATAGAGACTGTATCGATTTACATTCCCAACAATAGTGGAAGAAGGATCCTTTTCTCCACACCCGCTCCAGCATTTGTTGTTTGTAGATTTTCTGATGATGCCCATTTTAACAGGTGTGACGTGATACCTCATTGTAGTTTCGATTTCCATTTCTCTAATAATTAGTGATGTTGAGCAGATTTTCATGTGCGTACTGGCCATCTCTATGACTTCTTGGAAGAAATGACTATTTAGATCTTCTTCCATTTTTGTATTGGGTTGTTTGTTTTATTAATATTGAGCTTCATGAGCTGTTTATATATATTGGAGATTAATCATTTGTCCATTGATTCGTTTGCAAATATGTTCTGCCATTCTGAGGGTTGTCTTTTCGTCTTGTTTGTAGTTTCCTTTGTTTTGGAAAAGATTTTATGTTTCATTAGGTCCGATCTGTTTAGTTTTCTTTTTTATTTCATTACTATAGGAGGTGGATCAAAAATGATCTTGCTGTGATTTACGTCAGAGTATCCTTCGTAAGTTTTCCTCTCAGAGTTTCATACTGTCCAGTCTTGCATTAAGGTCTCTAATCCATTTTGAATATATTTTTTATGTATGGTGTTGGGGAGTGTTCTAATTTCATTGTTTTACATGTAGCTGTCCATATTTCCCAGCACCAATGATTGAAGAGATTGTCTTATCTCCATTGTATAGTGTTGCCTCCTTTGTCATAGATTAGTTGACCATAGGGGTATAGGTTTATCCCTGGGCTTTCTTTTTCTTTTTCCTTTTACACGTTTATTGGAGTATAATTGCTTTACAATGGAGTGTTCTTTTCTGCTGTATAAAAATGTGAATCAGCTATACATACACAAATATCACCAGATCCCCACCCTCTTGCATCTCCCTCCAACACTCCATATCCCACCCCTTTATGAGGTCACAAAGCACCGAGCTGATCTCCCTGTTCTATGTGGCTGCTTCCCAGTAGCTATCTGTGTTACATTTGGTAATGTATTTATGTCCATGCCACTCTCTCACTTCGTCCCACCTTACCCATCCCCCTTCCGGTGTCCTCAAGTCCTTTCTCTATGTCTGTGTCCTTAATCCTGTCCTGCCACTAGGTTCTTCAAAATCTTTTTTCTTTTCGTCATTAGATTCCATATATCTCTGTTAACATACAGTATTTGTTTTTCCCTTTCTGACTTACTTCACTGTGTAGGACAGATTCTAAGTCCATCCACCTCAGTACAAATAACTCAGTTTTGCTTCTTTTTATGGCTGAGTAATATTCCATTGTATATATGTGCCAGATCTTCTTTATCCATTCATCTGTCGATGGACACTTAGGTTGCCTCCATGTCCTGGCTATTGCAAATAGAGCTTCAATGAACATTTTTGTACATAACTCTTTTTGAATTATGGTTTTTGCAAGGCAAATGCCCAGTAGTTGGATTGTTGTGTCGTATGGTACTTCTATTGTTAGTTATTTAAAGGAACCTTCGTACTGTTATCCCTAGTGCCCATGTCAATTTACATTCCAACCCACAATTCAAATGTGTTCCCTTATCGCCAATAAAGGCCTCTCCAGCATTTATTGTTTTGTAGATTTTTTGATGATTGCCACTCTGACTGCTGTGAGGAGATACCTCACGGTAGTTTTGATGTGCATTTCTCTAATGATTAGTGATGTTCAGCATCCTTTCATGTGTTTCTTGGTAATCTGTATATCTTCTTTGGAGAAATGTCTATTTAGGTCTTCTGCCCGTTTTTGGATTGGGTTGTTTGTTTTTGTGATAGTGAGCTACATGAGGTGCTTGTAAAGTTTGGAGATTAATCCTATGTCAGTTGCTTCATTTGAAAATATTTTCTCCCATTTAGAGGGATGTTTTTGCATCTTGTTTATGTTTTCCTGTACTGTGTAAAAGCTTTTAAGTTTCATTAGGTCCCATTTGTTGAGTTCCGTTTTTATTTCCATTTCTCTAGGAGGTGGGTCAAAAAGGATCTTGCTGTGATTTATGTCATAGAGTGTTCTGCCTATGGTTTCCTCTAAGTGTTTTATAGTGTCTGGTCTTATATTTAGATCTCTAATCCATTTAGAGTTTATTTTTGTGTTTTGTGTTATGGAGTGTTCTAATTTCATTCTTTTATGTGTAGGGGTCCAGTTTACCCAGCACCAATTACTGAAGAGACTGTCTTTTCTCCATTTTATATCCTTAGCTCCTTTGTCATTGATGAGATAGCCATAGGCATGTAGGTTTATCTCTGGACTTTCTGTATGGTTCCATTGATCTGTGTTTATGCCAATCTACATACACTTGCTTCCATTATGGAGACATATAAATACATGGGTTTCAAAGTTATTACCAGGCAGATATATTAATCTTCAGTGAATAGGGTGTTTTGTGTCCAGTTCATTGAGAAATGAGTAGGTCTTGTCTATTACATTTTTGGTATATGGAATGGTATCTGTGCTAATTTCAAACTCTGCTTTTACACATCACCCCACGTCACCTTTCCTCTTAAGGAGGAATAAGTGTGTTTTCTAAATGTGTAACTCTGTTCTCTTTTGAAATTCAGTTCATGTGTAGCCATGTATACATTCCCTCTGTAAGTGATATATTACAATAAGTTTCTTTTTCTTTGTGGCTCATTTCACTTAGCATAATCGTACCTAAAGCCACTCATTATGCTGCTATTGGCCTTATGATATTGATTTTATGTCTGAGTGACATTCCATTGTATATAAGTACCACAACATCTATATCCATTTTTTTTTCCTTTCCTGGGATATTTAAAGTGTACCAAAGTCGAGGTTCTTGTAAACAGAGCAGCCCTAAAGTTTGGGCTGTCTGTGTGTTGTGGATTTTTAGTTTTCCCAAATACTCTCTCATGAGTGGAAATGTGCTATGCTCTGTAGCTCTGTTTTAGAAAACAACATACAGTTCTCCAGAGAGGCTGTTGGCAATTTACATCCTGTCCATCAGCATAACCAGGCTCCCTTTTCTCCATGGTCTCTCCTGCATTTGTGGTTTTTACACTATTTGTGGATGGCCCTTTTGACTGGATGTAAGGGACACTTCTATGTAGTGTGCATTTGCAATGCCTGATGGCTTGCTTGGCCAAAAAGGGCATATGCATTTTTTCCCGAATATATTCAAGAAAATACACATACTCCCTTTTCGGCAAAGGGCAACATTGTCGAAGTTCTGTCGCTTTTCATGTGCTTTAAAGATGACTCCAATCTACCTCTTGAAATCTGTTTCATTCAATTCTGCCTTGCATTCAAATCCTCTTCACTGCCTTACCTCAATATATTTCTGGATGATAGTTGTCCTTTATAACACTGCAAGTTTGTGAATTCCTGTGCCTCTGATTTCCATTTTTCAACTCGCCTGTTTGTGAGCTGTCTGCAATACCGCAGGATGGCTTTAGGCCCTAGTCTGGTTCCGTGACTTCAGGCTGATCCTTTCGTTAATTCTTCTTCCTAATGGGAAACTAGAGTGACATGTGCCCATCCAAACACCTACAGCTAATCTCTCATTTGTTTCCCCTCTTCCTGTTCATCCTCTGCACAAGTTGCAAACTGTGGATAACAGGAGGGTAAAGGCGCTGACTCTCCAAGTGGGGAGATTTTTAGTAATGCAGATGGAATGGTGAAGCCGAGCACGACGAAAGGAAAAATGAGGTACCTTTTAGAAAACTTTCCCAATTACACAGTGTACCATCCACTGGGTTTCCCATGCATGTTTTAACTGTAGGAAGATTCCCTTAAACCTGGAGAGTTGGGACCACTAGAATGGGTAGCACACAGTATTGCTCTAAGTGGTGTTCTTTTGCTCACACAACCTCAGCAATCTTGTCAGCCCCAAGTGTCCAGTCTTATGTCTCATCCAGCTGTGGGTGTAAAGGTGGTCAATCTAGGTGGCAACACAGGCACTGAAAGTAATTTTTAAGACTTTCTCTGTGTTTTTGCATTTTGCTTTTAAAATTTATTTTTATAAGGTCGTTTAGCTGAATTTCAGTGCTGTGTTCATGCCATTATACACACACATGATTCCTTTATGGAGACATGAGAATACACATGTTTTAAAATACTTAGAGTCAGACATATTCCACAGCAATGAATAGGGGATGTTGAGTCCAGTTCATTGTGCCGGGAGTAGGTGTTGTCTATTACATACTTGGTTTATGTAACGGTATCTGTGCTAATTTAAAACTGTGCATTTATGCATCACCCCACCTCGCCTTTCCCCTTAAGCAGTCAGAAGCTTGTTTTCTAAATGTGTGAAACTGTTGTGTTTGTAAATCAGTTCATGTGTAGCCATGTGTACATTCCCGATATGAGTGATATCTTATGATAAGATTTGTTACACTGTTATCTTTCCTAACTCAGTTCATGTGTAGCCATGTTTAGAGGAGCTTCACAAGTGATATCTTCTGATAAGTTTCTATTTCTGTGTGACTTATTTCACTTAGAATCATCGTATCTGAATCCACTCATTTTGCTGCTACTGGTCTTATGACATTGATTTCATGACTGAGGGATATTCCATCGTACGTAGGTACCACAATTTTTTGAACCATTTTTATCTTTCATGGGATATTTAAGGTGTACGCAAGTTGAGGTTCTTATAAGTAGTGCAGCCCTAAATTTTGGGGTGGCTCTGTCTTCTTGATTTTCAGTTTTCCCAAGGTATATTCCGTAGACTGGAAATGCCCTTGTCTCTGTAGCTCTGTTGTTTACTTGTTGTAGGGAACACAATGCACTCGTCCAGAGAGGCAGTTGGCAACTTACATCCCGCCCATCAGCATAACAAGGCTCCCTGTTCTCCAGGGCCAGCCTTCCCTTTCTGGTTTTTACACATTTTGCAGATGTCCCTTTTGACCGGTGGGAAGTGATATTTCTTTGTAGTGCCGATTTGCATTGCCCGCTTGCCTGCTTGGCCAAAAAGGGTGTTTGTGTTTTCACCTGAATATATTCAGGAGAAAATGCATACGCCCTTTTTGCCCAAGTGCAACATTGACGAAGTTATTTCCCTCTTCGTGTGCTTTAAAGGTGATTCCAGCGTAACTCTTAAAATGTGTTTTCTCCTATTCTGCCTCGCTTTCAAGTCCACCTCGTTGCCTTCCCTCAACAGATTTTTGAACGATAGTTGTCTTTACTTCTCTACCAATTGGTGAATTGCTGTGCCCCTGAGCTCCATTTTTCAACTCGTTTACTTGTGGGCTGAATGCAAGTCCAAATTTTAGTTCAGGACCTATACTGGTTCCCGGTGGGTGCCTGAGACTTTGGTTAATTCTTCTTCCTGCCGTGAAATTAGAGTGGCATGTACCCGTCGAAATGCCTAACAGCTACTTGCTCATTGGTTCTCCCTCTTCCCTTTCATCCTCCGCCAAACTGGCAACCCTTGCAAACTAGGAGCTTAAAGGGGCAGTCTCTCCAAGTTGGGAGATTGATAGTAAAGCAGTTGGAAATTCAAACCAGAGCACCACGAGCGGGACTCTCAGTTGAGTTTTGGAAACCGATAATATTCACAGTGTGTCCATTCTCTAGGTCTACCATACATGTTATAGCTGTATTAATATTCCTTTTAATCTGCAGAGCTGGGACCCATGGAATGGGGGCTATGCATTATTGCTTTAAAGGGTCTGCATTTGCTCACCCAATCTCACCAATCCTCTCATTCCCATGTATCCAGGCTTATGCCACATGCAGCTCTCATTGTAGATATGGTCATTCCAGGTTTCATCAGAGACCCTGAAGGAATTGTAAAGAATTTCCCTGTTTTTTTGTTTTGTTTTTGAAATTCCTTTTTATAGTGGGTTTGAGCTGATTCTAGATGCCATGTTTATGCCAGTCTAGACACACTTGATTCCCTTATGGAGACATATCAATACATAGGTTTTAAGATCCTTACTACTCAGATATATTCCTCTGTGGGAAATATGGAGTTTTGAGTCCCTTTCACTGAGGAAGGTGTAGGTGTTGTCTAATCCATAGTTGGTTTTTGGAACGGTACCTGTGCTTATATCAAACTGTGGTTTTATGCATCACCCCACCTCTCCTTCCCACTTAAGCAGGCATAAGAGTGTTTTCTAAATGTGAGACTCTGTTCTCTTTCCTAACTCAGTTCATGAGTAGCCATGTTTACAGGATCTTCATAAGTGATATCTTATGATAAGTTTCTTTTCCTGTGTGACTTATTTTACTTAGAATCATCGTACCTGAATCCACTCACTTTACTGCTACTGGTCGTATGACATTGATTTCATGGCTGAGGAATATTCCAGCGTACATAAGTACCACAATTTTTGAACCATTTATATATTTCCTGGGATATTTAAGGTGTACACAAGTTGAGGTTCTTGTAATCAGTGCAGCCCTAAATTTGGGGGTGGCTCTGTCTTCTTGATTTTCAGTTTTCCCATGGTATATTCCCTAGACTGGAAGTGTCCTTGGCTCTGTAGCTCTGTTGTTTTCTTGTTTTAGGGAACACAATGCACTCCTGCAGTGAGGCAGTTGGGAATTTACATGCCGCCCATCAGCATAAAAAGGCTCCCTGTTCTCCAGGGCATGTCTTGCCTTTCTGGTTTTTATACATTTTGTGGATGTCCCTTTTGACTTTTGGGAAGTGATACTTCTTAGTAATGCAGATTTGCATTGCCCGCTTGCTTGCTTTGGGAAAAAGGGCGTATGCGTTTTCTCCTGAATATATTCAGGAGAAAACGCATACGCCCTTTTTGGCCAAGTGCATCATTGTCGAAGTTGTGCCCCACTTCCTGTGCTTTACACGTGATTTCAACACACCTCTTGAAATCTGATTCCTGCTATTCTACCTCGCTTTCACGTCGGCCTCGTTGCCTTCCCTCAACAGATTTTTGGACGATAGTTGTCCTTTATTACTCGGCCAGTTTGAGAATTGCTGTGCCCCTGAGCTCCAATTTTCAACTCGTTTTTTGGGAGCTGAACGCAAGTCCAAAAATTTGGTTCAGGACCTATAGTGTATCCCGGTGAGTGGCTGAGACTTTGGTTAATCCTTCTTCCTGCCGGGAAATTAGAGTGATATGTGCCCGTCCAAAAATTTGGTTCAGGACCTCAACTGGTGCCCGGTTGGTGGCTAAGACTTTGGTTAATACTTCTTCCTGCCTGGAAATTAGACTGACATGTGCCCGTCCATATGACTAACAGCAACTCTCTCATTGGTTGTCCCTCTTCCCTTCCATCCTCTGCCAAACTGGCAACATGTGCGAACCAGGAGGTTAAAGGGGCTGTCTCTCCAAGTTGGGAGATTGATAGTAAAGCAGTTGGAATATCAAGCCTGAGCACCAGGAGAAGGACTATTCATTGAGTTTTAGAAACCTTTCGTATTCACAGTGTGTCCATTCTCTAGGTTTCCCGTACATGTTAAAACTGTAGTAATATTCCCTTGAAACTGGAGAGTTGGGACCCATGGAATGGGGGCCATGCATTATTGCTTTAAAGTGACTGCATTTGCTCACCCAATGTCACCAATCCTCTCTGTCCCAACTGTCCAGCCTTATGCCACATCAAGCTGTCATTGTAGATAGGGTCATTCCAGGTTTCTTCAGAGACACTGAAGGAATTGCAAAGGATTTTCCTGTTTTTTTGGTTTGTTTTTGTAATTCCTTTTTATAGAGGGTTTGAGTTGATTCTCGCTGCCAAATTTATGCCAGTCTAGACACACTTGACTCCATTACGGAGACATATCAATACATAGGTTTTAAGATTCTTACTAGTCAGATATATTCCTCTGTGTGAAATATGGGGTATTGAGTCCCTTTCACTGAGGAAGGTGTAGGTCTTGTCTATTCCATAGTTGGTTTTTGGAACGGTACCTGTGCTTATATCAAACTCTGGTTTTATGCATCACCCCACCTCTCCTTCCCCCTTAAGCAGGCATAAGAGTGTTTTCTAAATGTGAGACTCAATTCTCTTTCTTAACTCAGTTCATGTGGAGCCATGTTTACAGGATCTTCATAAGTGATATCTTATGATAAGGTTCATTTTCTGTGTGACTTATTTCACTTAGAATCATCGTACCTGAATCCGCTCACTTTGCTGCTACTGGTCTTATGACATTGATTTCATGGCTGAGGGATATTCCATCGTACGTACGTACCCCAATTTTTGAACCATATTTATATTTCCTGGGATATTTAAGGTGTACCCAAGTTGAAGTTCTTGTAATCAGTGCAGCCCTAAATTTGGGGGTGGCTCTGTCTTATTGATTTCCAGTTTTCCCAAGGTATATTCCCTAGACTGGAAGTGCCCTTGGCTCTATAGCTCTGTTGTTTACTTGGTTTAGGGAACACAATGCACTCCTCCAGTGAGGCAGCTGGCAACTTACATCCCGCCCTTCAGCATAACAAGGCTCCCTGTTCTCCAGGGCCAGCCTTCCCTTTCTTGTTTTTACCCATTTTGTGGATGTCCCTTTTGATTGGTGGGAAGTGGTACTTCTGTGTAGTGCAGATTTGCATTGCATGCTTGCTTGCTTGGCCAAAAAGGGTGTATGCGTTTTCTCCTGAATATATTTAGGAGAAAACGCATACGCCCTTTTTGGCCTAGTTCATCATTCTCGATGTTGTGCCTCTCTTCCTGTGCTTTACAGGTGATTCCAACGTACCCTTGAAATCTGTTTCCTTCTATTGTGCCTCGCTTTCAAATCCTCCTCATTGCCTTCCCTCAACAGATTTTTGGAAAATAGATGTCCTTTATTACTCTGCCAGTTTGTGAATTGCTGTGCCCCTGAGCTCCATTTTTCAACTCCTTTTTTGGGAGCTGAACACAAGTCCAAAATTTTGCTTCAGGACATATACTGGTTCCCGGTGGGTGGCTGAGACTTTGGTTAATTCTTCTTCCTCCCAGGAAATAAGAGTGACATGTGCCCACCCAAATGCCTAACAGCTACTCTCTCATTGGTTCTCCCTCTTCCCTTCCATCCGTTGCCAATTGGCAGCATGTGCGAACCAGGATGTTAAAGGGGCTGTCTCTCCAAGTAGGGAGATTGATAGTAAAGCCCTTGGAAAGTCAAAGCGGAGCACCAGGAGAGGGACTATTCGTAGAGTTTTACACACCTTTCGTATTCACAGTGTGTCCATTCTCTAGGTTTCCCGTACATGTTATATCTGTAGTAATATTCCCTTCTACCGGGAGAGTTGGGACCCAAGGAATGGGGGCCATGCATTATTGCTTTAAAGGGTCTGCATTTGCTCACACAATCTCACTAATCTCCTCAGTCCCAAGTGTCCAGCCTTATGCCACATCCAGCTGTCATTGTAGATAGGGTCATTCCAGGTTTCATCAGAGACCCTAAAGGAATTGTAAAGAATTTCCCTGTTTTTTTGTTTTGTTTTTGAAATTCCTTTTTATAATGGGTTTGTGCTGATTCTCTCTGCCACATTTATGCAAGTCTAGACACACTTGATTCCCTTACTGTGACATATCAATACATAGGTTTTAAAACTCTTACTAGTCTGATATATTCCTCGGCGGGAAATATGGGGTTTTGAGTCACTTTCACTGAGTTAGGTGTAGTTCTTGTCTATTCCATAGTTGCTTTTTGGAACGGTAGCTGTGCTTAAATCAAACTCTGGTTTTATGCATCACCCCACCTCTCCTTCCCCCTTAAGCAGGCATAAGAGTGTTTTCTAAATGTGAGACTCTGTTCTCTTTCCTAACTCAGTTCATGTGTAGCCATGTTTACAGGATCTTCATAAGTGATATTTTATGATAAGTTTCTTTTTCTGTGTGACTTATTTCACTTAGAATCACCATACATGAATCCACTCATTTTGCTGCTACTGATCTTATGACATTGATTTCATGGCTGAGGGATATTCCATCGTACATAAGTACCACAAATTTTTGAACCATTTTTATATTTCCTGGGATATTTAACCTGTACCCAAGTTGAGGTTCTTGTAAGCAGTGTAGCCCTGACTTTTGGGTGGCTTTGTCATATTGATTTCCAGTTTTCCTAAGGTATATTCCCTAGACTGGAAGTGTCCTTGGCTCTGTAGCTCTGTTGTTTACTTGTTTTAGGGAACACAATGCACTCCTCTAGTGAGGCAGTTGGCAATTTACATCCCGCCCATCAGCATAACAAGGCTCCCTGTTCTCCAGGTACTGTCTTGCTTTTCTGGTTTTTACCCATTTTGTGGATGTCCCTTTTGACTGGTGGGATGGGATACTTCATTGTAGTGCAGATTTGCATTGCCCGCTTGCTTCCTTGGCCAAAAAGGGCGTATGCGTTACCTCCTCAATATATTCAGGAGAAAATGCATACGCCCATTTTGGCCATGTGCATCATTGTCGAACTTGTGCCCCTCTTCCTGTGCTTTATAGGCAATTCCAACATACCTCATGAAATCTGTTTCCTGCTATTCTGCCTCTCTTTCAAGTCCACCTCGTTGCCTTCCCTCAACAGATTTTTGGAAGATAGTTTTCCTTTATTACTCTGACAGTTTGTGAATTGCTGTGCCCCTGAGCTCCATTTTTTAACTCGTTTTTTTTTTAGCTGAACGCAAGTCCAAAATTCTGGTTCAGGACCTATACTGTATCAAGGTGGTTGGCTGAGACTTTGGTTAACACTTCTTCCTGCTGGGAATTTAGAGTGACATGTGCCCTTATAAAAGCCTAACAGCTACTCTCTCAATGGCTCTCCCTTTTCCCTTTCATCCTTTTCCAAATTGGCTACCTGTGTGAACCAGGAGGTTAAAGTGGCTGTCTCTCCAAGTTGGGAGATTGGTTGTAAACCAGTTGGATAGTCAAACCGGAGCACCATGAAAGGCACGATTCGTTGATATTTAGAAACCTTTCCTATTCACATTGTGTCCATGCTCTAGGGTTCCCGTACATGTTATAGCTTTAGTAATTGTCCTTTCAACCTAGAAAGTTGGGACCCATGTAATGGGTGACATGCATTATTGCTTTAAAGAGTCTGCATTTGCTCATCCAATCTCACCAATCCTCTCAGTCCCAAGTGTCCAGCCTTATGCCACATCCAGCTGTCATTGTAGACAGGGTCATTCCAGGTATCATCATAGACCCTGAAGGAATTGTAAAGAATTTCCCTGTTTTTTTGTTTTGCTTTTGAAATTCCTTTTTATAGTGGGTTTGAGCTGATTCTCGCTGCCATGTTTTATGCCATTCTAGACACACTTGATTCTCTTATGGACATATATCAATACATAGCTTTTAAGATTCTTACTTGTCAGATATATTCCTCTGTGGGAAATATGGGGTTTTGAGTCCCTTTCACTGAGGGAGGTGTAGGTCTTGTCTATTCCATAGTTGGTTTTTGGAACGGCACCTGTGCTTATATCAAACTCTGGTTTTATGCATCACCCCACCTTTCCTTCCCCCTTAAGCAGGCATAAGAGTGTTTTCTAAATGTGAGACTCTGTTCTCTTTCCTATCTCAGTTCATGTGTAGCCATGTTTACAGGATCTTCATGAGTGATATCTTATGATAAGTTTCTTTTTCTGTGTGACTTATTTCACTTAGAATCATTGTACCTGAATCGACTCATTTTGCTACTAGTGGTCTTATGACACTGATTTCATGGCTGATGGATATTCCATCGTACAAAAGTACCACAGTATTTTGAACCATTTTTATATTTCCTGGGATATTTAAGTTGTAACCAAGTTGAGGTTCTTGTAAGCAGTGCAGCCCTGCCTTTGGGGGTGGCTCTGTGTTACTGATTTTCAGTTTTCCCAAGATATATTCCCTAGACTGGAAGTGCGTTTGGCTCTGTAGCTCTGCTGTTTACTTGATTTATGGAAAACGATGCACTCCTCCAGTGAGGCAGTTGGCAATTTACATCCCGACCATCAGCATAAAAAGGCTCCCTGTTCTCCAGGGCCTGTCTTGCCTTTCTGGTTTTTACACAATTTGTGGATGTCCCTTTTGACCGGTGGGAAGTGACACTTCTTTGTAGTGCAGATTTGCGTAGCCCACTTGCTTGCTTGGCCAAAAAGGGCGTATGCATTTTCTCCTGAATATATTCAGGAGAAAACTCATACGCCCTTTTTGGCCAAGTGCATCATTGTTGAAATTCTGCCTCTCTTCCTGTGCTTTAAAGGCGATTCGAACGTACATCATGAAATCTGCTTCCTGCTATTCTGCCTTGCATTCAACTCCGCCTCGTTGCATTCCCTCAACAGATTTTTGGACGATAGTTGTCCTTTATTATTCTGCCAGTTTGTGAATTGCTGTGCCCCTGAGCTCCATTTTTCAACTTGTTTTTTGTGTGCTGAACGCAAGTCCAACATTTTTGTTCAGCCCCTATACTGGTTCCTATTGGGTGGCTGAGTCTTTGGTTAATTCTTCTTCCTGCCAGGAAATTAGAGTGACGTGTGCCCTTACAAATGCCTAACAGCTACTCTCTCATTGGTTCCCCCTCTCCCCTTTCATCCTCTGCCAAATTGGCAACAGGTGCGAACCAGGAGGTTAAAGGGGCTGTCTCTCCAAGTTGGGAGATTGATAGTAAAGCAGTTGGAATGTCAAACTGGAGCACCACGAGAGGGAATATTCGTTGAGTTTTAGAAACCTTTCGTATTCACTTTGTGCCATTCTCTAGTTTTCCGGCACATGTTATAGCTGTAGTAATATTCCCTTCAAACTGTAGAGTTGGGCCCCATGGAATGGGTGACATGCCTTATTGGTTTAAATGGTCTCCATATGCTCACCCAAACTCACCAATCCTCTCAGTCCCAAGTGTCCAGCCTTATGTCACATCCTGCTGTCATTGTACGTAGGGTCATTCCAGGTTTCATCAGAGACCCTGAAGGAAATGTAAAGAATTTCCCTGTTTTTTTATTTTGTTTTTGAAATTCCTTTTTATAGTGGGTTTGACCTGATTCTCACTGCCATGTTTATGCCAGTCAAGACACACTTGATTCCCTTATGGAGACATATCAATGCATAGGTTTTAATATTCTTACTATTTAGATATAATCCTCTGCGCGGAATATGGGATTTTTGCATCCCTTTCACTGAGGAAGGTGTAGGTCTTGTGTATTCCGTAGTTGTTTTTTGGAACGTTACCTGTACTAATATCAAACTCTGGTTTTATGCATCACCCCACCTCTCCTTCCCCCTTAAGCAGGCATAAGAATGTTTTCTAAATATGAGACGCTGTTCTCTTTCCAACTCTGTTCATGTGTAGCCATGTTTACAGGATCTTCATAAGTGATATCTCATGATAAGGTTCATTTTCTGTGTGACTTATTTCACTTAGAATCATCGTAGCAGAATCCACTCATTTTGCTGCTACTGGTCTTATGACATTGATTTCATGGTTGAGGGATAATCCATCGGACATAAATACCACAATTTTTGAACAATTTTTATCTTTCCTGGGAAATTTAAGGTGTACACAAGTTGAGGTTCTTGTAAGCAGTGCAGCCCTAAATATTGGGGTGACACTGTCTTATTGATATTCTGTTTTCCCAAGATATATTCCCTAGACTTGAAGCGCCGTTGGCTCTGTAGCTCTGTTGTTTACTTGTTTTAGGGAACACAGTGCAGTCCTCCAGAGAGGCAGTTGGCAATTTACATCCCGCCCATCTGCATAACAAGGCTTCCTGTTATCCAGGGCCTGTCTTGCCTTTCTGGTTTTTACACATTTTGTGGATGTACCTTTTTAATGGTGGGAAGTGATACTTCTTTGTAGTGCAGATTTGCATTGCCCACTTGTTTGCTTGGCCAAAAAGGTCGTATGCATCTTCTCCTGAATATATTCACGTGAAAACCTATACGCTCTTTATGGCCGTTTTCATAATTTTCGAAGTTGTGATGCTTTTGCTGTGTTTAAAGGTGATTCCAGTGTACCTCTTGAAATCAGTTTCTTGCCATTCTGCCTCATTTTCATTTCCGCCTCGTGGCTTTCCCTCAACAGATTTTTGGAAGAGAGTAGTCCTTTTTAACTCTGCAGGTTAGTGAATTGCTGTGGCCCTGAGCTCCATTTTTCAACTCGCGTTTTTGTGAGCTGACCGCAAATCCACAATTTTGCTTCAGGACCTATACTTGTTCTGGGGGGGCAGGATGAGAGTTTGGTTAATTCCTCTTCATGACGGTAAATTAGAGTGACATGTGGCTGTCCAAATGCCTACAGCTACTCTCTCATTGGTTCTCTCTCTTCCCTTATATCCTCTGCACAATTTGCCCACTGTGCGAATCAGGAGGTTATAGGGGATGTCTCTCCAAGTTGGGAGATTGATAGTAAAGCAGTTGGAATGTCAAACTGGAGCACAAGGAGAGAAAAAATAGTAGAGTTTTAGAAAACTTTCACCATCAGAGTGTTTCCATTCTCTACGTTCCCATACATGTTATAACTGTAGTTATATTCCTTTCTACCTGGAGAGTTGGGAACCATGGAATGGGTGGCAGGCATTATTTCTTTAAAGGGTCTGCATTTTTTCACCCAATCTCACCAGTCCTCTCAGCCCCAAGTGACCAGCCTTATGCCACATCCAGCTGTCATTGTAGATAGGGTCATTCTAGGTTTCATCAGAACCCCTGAAGGAATTGTGTAAGAATTTTACTGTTTTTATGTTTTGTTTTGAAATTCATTTTTATAGTGGGTTTGAGCTGATTCTCAATGCCATGTTTATGTCGTTCTAGACACACTTGGTTCCCTTATGGAGACATATGAATACATAGGTTTTAAAATTCTTACTACTCAGATATATTTCTCTCCGGGAAATAGGGATGGTGAGTTCCGTTCACTGAGGAAGGAGTAGGGCTTGTCTCTTCTGTTTTTGGATTATGGAACGGTTCCTGTGCTAATATCAACCTTTTGTTTTGTGCATCTCCCCACCTCTCTTTCCCCTTAAGTAAGCATAAGAGTGTTTTCTAAATCTGAGAATCTGTTCTCTTCCCTAATTCAGTTCATATGTAGCCATGTTTACATTCCCTTCATAAGTGATATCTTTTGTCAGAATGCACCATGGCCCTTGTCATAATAATGCTCCATGACCCCTGTCATCACAATGCTCCATGCCCTGGTTATCACAATGCTCCATGTCCCTTGTCATCACAATTCTCCACGTCCTTGTCATCACAATGCTACATGACATTTATCATCAAAATGTTACATGCTCTTGTCATCACAATTCTCAATGCACTTGTCATTGTAATGCTCAATGCACTTGTCATCACAATGCTCCATGCACTTGTCATCACAGTGCTTCATGCCCTTGTCATCACAATGCTCCATGCTCATTGAAATCAAAATGTTCCATGACCTCTGTCATCATAATTCTCCAAACCCTTGTGATCACAATGTTCCATATCACTTGTCATCACAACGCTAGATGCTGCATGTGATCACAATATCCCATGCCATTTTCATCACAATGCTCCATGGACTTTGTCATCACAATTCTCAATACACTTGTCATCACAATGCTCCCTGACACTTGTCGTCAGAATGCTCCTTGAACCCTTTCACGGAAAGGCTCCATGCCTTTTTCATCACAGTGCCCCCTGTTTTTTTCATCACAATGACCCATGCCATTTTCATCACAATTCTCCATGCCCTTGTCATCACAATGCTCCATGACCCCTGTCATCACAATGCTCCATGACTCCAGTCATCACAATGCTTAATAACATTTGTCATCACAATGGTCCATGCCCGTGTCATCACAAGGCTCTGTGACCTTTGTAACCACAATGCTCCATGAACGTTTCATCACAATGCTTCGTGACACTTGTCATCAAAATGCTCCATGCCTTTGTCAGAAAAATGCTCCATGACCCTTGTCATCACAATGTGCCACACGCTTTTCATCACAACGGTGCACAAATTTGTCATTGCAATGCTCCATAAACCTTGAAATCCAAATGCTCCTTGCCCTTCTCATCACAATGCTCCATTATCCCTCTCATAACAATGCTCTATGACCACTGCCATCACAATGTTCCACGGACTTGTCTTCACAGGACTCCATGACACTTGTCATCACAATGATCCAAGACCCCTGTAATCACAATGCTCCATACAGTTGTCATCAGAAAGCTCCATGAGACATGTCATCACAATGCTCCATGGCTTTTTCATCAAAATATTCCATGCCCTTGTCATCACAGAGCTCCAAGACTCCTGTAATCACAATGCTCCATGCCCCTTTTCATCAGTATGCTCCATGAGATTTCTCATCACAAGGCTCCATGGTTTTGTCATCACAATGCTCCAGGACCTTGTCATCAAAATGCTTCACGAAATTGTCATGAAAATTCTCAATGGCCCTTGTCATCATAATGCTCGAAGCCCTATTCATCACAATGTTCCATGATATTTGTCATCACAATCCTCCATTACATTTGGCATCACAGTGCTCCCTGCCATTGTCATCGCAATGGACCATGACATATGTGATCACAATGCTCCCTGACACATGTCTTCACAATACTCCATGACTTTCATCACAATGATCCATGCCCTTGTCATCACAATGCACCATGTCCACTGTCATCACAATAATATATGAAACTTTCCAGACCAATGCTCCATGCCCCTGACATCACAATGCTCCATGCCCTTGTCATCACAATGCTCCATAACCCCTGTCATCACAATGCTCCGTGAATACAGTCATCACTATGCTTCATAACATTTGTCATCACAGTGGTCCATGCCCGGGTCATCACAGGGCTCTGTGACATTTGTAACCAAATTGCTCCATGAAATTTCCATCACAATGCTCCGTGACCCTTCTCATCACAATTCTCCATGCCTTTGTCAGAAAAATGCGCCGTGACCCTTGTCATCATTTTGTGCCACGCGGTTTTCATCACAACGGTCCACAAATTTGTCATGGCAATGCTCCATAAATCTTGTAATCACAATGGTCCATGCCCTGCTCATCACAATGATCCATTACCCCTGTCATAACAATGTTCCATGACCACTGCCATCACAATGTTCCACGGCCTTGTCATCATAAGGCTCCATGACACTTTTCATCAAATTGTTCCATGACCCTGTCATCACAATGCTCCCTGCCCTTATCATCACAATGCACAACGCCCTTGCCATCAAAATGCTACGAGTCCTTTTTCATCACAAATATTCATGACCCTTGGCATTACAATTCTCCATGTCATTGTCATTAAAATGGTCCATGAAAGCTCACATCACATTGCTCCATGCCCTTGTCTTCACAAAGCTCCATGACACATGTCATCAGAATGCTCCATGGCCTTCTCATCACAATGCTCCTTGCCCTTGCCATCACAATGCTCTATTACTCCTGTCATAACAGTGCTCCATGAGCCCTGCCATCACGATGTTCCATGGCCTTGTCATCACAAGGCTCCATGACCCTTCTCATCACAATGCTCCAAGAACCCTGTAATCACAAAGCTTCATGCCCCATTTCAACTCAATAATCCATGAACCCTGTCATCACAATGCACCATGCCCATCACCATAACGCTTCATGCTATTGTCATCACAGTGAAATCAAAATGCTCCATGACCTCTGTCTTAACAATGTTCCAAACCCTTGTGATCACAATATTCCATAACACTTGCCATCACAATGCCCCATGACGCTCGTCATCACAATTATCCATGGTCTTCCCATCACAATGCTCCATGACCTTTGATATCACAATGCTCAATACACTTGTCATCAAAATGCTACCTGACACTTGTTGTCTGTATGCTTCTTGAATCCTGTCATGACAAGGCTCCATGTATTTTTCATCACAATGATCCATGCCCTTTTCATCACAATGCTCCAAGACACTTGTAATCACAATGCTCCAAGCCCTTGTCATCACAAAACTCAATAACGCATGCCATTAAAATGCTCCTTGGTCTTCTCCTCACAATGATCCTTGCCCTTGTCATCACAATGTTCCAAGACCCCTGTAATCACAATGCTCCATGCCCCTTTTCATCAGTATGCTCCATGAGACTTGTTATCACAAGGCTCCATGGTTTTGTCATTACAGTCCTCCAGGACCTTGTCATCAAAATGCATCACGACATTGTCATGAAAATTTTCAATTGTCCTTGTCATCATAATGCTCCAAGCCCTAAACATCAAAATGTTCCATTATATTTGTCATTACAATCCTCCACTACATTTGGCATCACCATGCTCCCTGCAATTGTCATCGCAATGGACCTTGATATATGTCATCACAGTGCTGCCTGACACCTGTCTTCACAAAACTCCATGACCATCTCATCACAATGCTCCATGCCCTTGTCATCACAATGCACCATGGCCACTGTCATCACAATAATCTATGAAACTTGTCAGACCAATGTTCCATACCCCTTTCATCACAATGCTCCATGCCCTTGTCATTACAATCCTGCATGACCCATGTATCACAGTGTTACGTGCCCTTGTCATCACAATGTTCCATGCCCACTCTCATCACAATAATACATGAAACATTTCAGACCAATGTTCCATGTCCTTCTCATCATATTGCTCCATTATGCCTGTCATAACAATGCACCATGACCCCTGCCATCACAATGTTCCACGGCCCAGTCATTACAAGGTTCCATGACACTTGTCATCAGAATGTTCCATGGCCTTCTCATCACAATGCTCCATGCCCTTGTCATCACAATGCTCCAAGACCCATGTAATCACAATGCAACATGCCCCTTTTCATCAGAATGCTCCATGAGACTTGTCATCACAAGTCTCCATGGTCTTCACATCACAATGCTGCAGGACCTTGTCATCACCATGCTCCATTTCCTTGTCATCACAATGTTCCATGATCCCTTTCATCACAATAATCCATGAACATTTTCAGCCCATTGCTCCACGACCTACTCATCACAATGCTCCATGGCCAATATCATCACAAGGCTCCATGACCACTGTCATCACAACACTCCATGAACATATTCAGCCCATTGCTCCAGGAAACTTGTCATCACAATGATCCATGCCCTTGTCATCCCAATGCTCCATGACCCCTGTATTCACAATGCACCGTGACGCTTGTCATCACAGTGCTCCATCACATATGTCATCACAATGCTCCATGCCTTTGTCAGCAAAATTCTACATGACCTTTTCATTACAATGCTCTATGCGCTTTTCATCACCATACTCCATTTCCATTGTCATCACAATCCTCCGTGAGCCTTGGCATCACATTGCTTCATGCCCTTGTCATCACAATGCTCCATGCTCCTTGAAGTCAAAATGATCCATGACCTCTATCATCACAATGCTCCAAACCCTTGTAATCACAATGTTCCATAACACTTGTCATCACAACGCTCCATGACGCATGTCATCACAATACTCCATGACCTTTTCATCACAATGCTCCATGATGCTGTAATCACAATGTTCAAAACCCCTGTAATCCCAATGGTCCATGCCCCTTTTCATCAGTATGCTTCATGAGATTTGTCATCACAAGGCTCCATGGTTTTCTCATCACAATGCTCCAGGACCTTGTCATCACAATGCTCAATACACTTGTCATCAAAATGCTCCCTGACACTTGTTGTCTGTATGCTCCTTGAACCCTGTAATGAAAAGGCTCCATGCCCTTTTCATCAAGGTGATCCATGCCCTTTTCATCAAAATGCTCCAAGACCACTGTAATCACAATGTTGCATGCCCTTGTCATCACAAAGCTCAATGACACATGTCATTAGAATGCTCCTTGGCCTTCTCCTCAGAGTGCTCCATACCCTTCTCCTCACAATGTTCCACAACCCCTGTAATCACAATGCACCATGCCCCTTTTCATCAGTATGCTCCATGAGACTTGTCATCCCAAGGCTCCATGGTTTTCTCATCACAATGCTCCAGGACCTTGAAATCACAGTGCTTCATGACCTTGTCATGAAAATTATCAATGTCCCTTGTCATCATAATGCTCCAAGCCCTAGTCATCACAATGCTCCATTATATTTGTCATCACAATCCTCCATTACATTTGGCATCACAATGCTCCATGCCATTGTCATCGCAATGGACCATGACATATGTCATCACAGTGTTCCCTGACACCTGTCTTCACAATACTCCATGACCTTCTCATCACCATGCTCCGTGCCTTTGTCATCACAAAGCACCATGCCCACTCTCATCACAATAACCTATGAAACTTGTCAGACCAATGTTCCATGCCCCTGTCATCACAATGCTCCATGAACCCTGTCATCACAATGCTCCGTGACTCCAGTCATCACAATGCTTCATAACATTTGTCATCACAATGGTCCATGCCCGCGTCATCACAAGGCTCTGTGACCTTTTTAACCACAATGCCCCATGAACTTTTCATCACAATGCTCTGTGACCCTTGTCATCACAATGCTCCATGTCTTTGTCAGAACAATGCTCCATGACCATTGTCATCACAAAGTGCCACGCGCATTTCATCACAGCGGTCCACAACTTTGTCATTGATATGCCCCATAAGCCTTGTAATCACAATGGTCCTTGCACTTCTCATCAAAATGCTCTCTCACCAGAGATATCACAATGTTCCATCACTGGTCATCACAATACTCCCTCACCCCTGTAATCACAATGTTCCATGACCCTGTCATCACAATGCTGCATCCCCTTATCATCACAATATTCCATGACCCCTGACATCACAATGTTCCATAACACCTGTCATCAAAATGCTCCATGACCCTATTTATCCCAAAGCTCCAAGACTCCTGACATCACAATGTTCTATAACCCCTGCCATCAAAATGTTCCATTACACTTTTTATCAAATTGCTTCATGACCCGGTCATCAAAAGTCTCCCTGCCCTTCTCATCACAATGCACCATGCCCTTGTCATCAAAATGCTCCATGACTTGTCATCACAAAGCTCCATGACCCTTGGCATCACAATGCTCCAAGTCATTGTCATCACAATGCTGCATGAACCCTCTCATCACAATGCTCCATGAACTTTGTCATCACAATGCTCAATACACTTGTCATCAAAATGCTCCCTGACACTTGTTGTCTGTATGCTCCTTGAACCCTCTCAGGACAAGGCTCCATGCCTTTTTCATCACAATGATCCATGCCCTTTTCATCAAAATGCTCCAAGACCCCTGTCATCACAATGCTCCATGCCCTTGTCATCACAATGCTCCATGACCCCAGTCATCACAATGCTCCTTGACTGCAGTCGTCACAAGGCTTCATGACCTGTGTCATCACAATGGTCCATGCTCTCATCATTACAAGGCTCTGGGAACATTGTCACCACAATGCTTCATGAACTTTTCATCACAATGCTCCGTGACACTTGTCATCACAATGCTCCGTCCTTTGTCAATGTAATGCTCCTTGACTCTTGTCATCACAGTGCTCCACAACCTTGTCATCACAATGCTCCATAAACCTTGTCATCACAATGCTCCATGCACTTCTTATCAAAATGCTCTCTCAACACAGTTATCAAAATGTTCCCTCACTAGTCATCACAATACACCCACTCCCCTGTCATCACAATGGTCCATAAACCCTGTCATGAAAATGTTCCAGGACCCCTGACATCACAATGTTCCATAAACCCTGTCATCAAAATATTCCATGACAATTTTCATCAAATTGCTCCATGACCCTGTCATCACAGTGCTCCCTGCCCTTCACAGCAGAATGCACCACACACTTGTCATCAAAATTCTCCATGACCCTTGGCATCACTCTGCTGCATGCCATTGTCATCACAATGCTCCATGAAACCTCTCATCACATTGTTCCATGCCCTTGTCATCACAGGCTCCATGAAGCTTTTCATCGAAATGCTCGATGCCATTCTTCTCACAATGCTCCATGCGCTTGTCCTTACAATCCTCCATGACCCATGTATCACAGTGTTCCGTGACCTTGTCATCAAAATGGTCCTTGCCCCTTCTCATCACAATAATCCATGAAACATTTCAGACTAATGCTCCATGCCCTTGTCATCACAATGCTCCATTACCCCTGTCATAACAATGCTCTATGAACCCTGCCATCACAATGATCCACAGCCTTGTCATCACAAGGCTCCATGACCCTTGTCATCACAATGCCCCAAGACCCCTGTAATCACAATGCTCCATGCCCTTGTCATCACAAACCTCCATGAAATATGTCATCAGAATGCTCCTTGGCTTTCTCATTCACCATGCTCCATGCCCTTGTCATCACAAAGCTCCATGACTCATGTCATCTGAATGCTCCATGATCCTTTTCATCTCAATGCTCCATGAACCCTGTCATCACAATGCACCATGCCCATCATCATAATGCTTCATGCTATTGTCATCAGAGTGAAATCAAAATGCTCCAGGACCTCTGTCATCACCATGCTCCAAATCCTTGTGATCAAAATGTTCCATAACACTTAGCATCACAATGCCCCATGACGGTCATAATCACAATTATCCATGGTCTTCTCATCACAATCCTCCATGAACTTTTTCATCATAATGCTCAATACCCTTGTCATCACAATGCTCCCTGACACTTGTTGTCTGTATGCTTCTTGAACCCTGTCATTACAAGGCTCCATGCCTTTTTCATCACAATGTTCCATGCCCTTTTCCTCACAGTGCTCCAAGGCCACTGTAATTACAATGCTACATGCCCTTGTCATCACAAAGCTCCATGATGCATGTCATCAGAACGCTCGATGGTCTTCTCATCCCAATGCTCCTTGCCCTTTTCATCACAATGCTCCAAGTCCCCTGTAATCACAATGCTCCATGCCCCTTTTCATCAGAATGCTCCATGAGACTTGTCATCACAAGGCTCCATGGTCTTCTCATCACAATGCTCCAGTAGCTTGTCATCACAATGCTCCATGACCCCTGTCAACACAATACTCCATGAACATTTTCAACCCAATGTTCCATGACTTTCTCATCACAATGCTCCATGACCCCTGTCATCACAATGCTTCATGAGCACTGTCATCACAACGCTTCATGAACCCTGACAACACAATGATCCGGGACCTTTGTCATCAAAATGCTCCATGCCCTTGTCATCCCAACTCTCCATGACCCCTGTAATCACAATGCTCCGTGACGCTTGTCATCACAGTGCTCCATGAAACTTGTCATCACAATGCTCCATGCCTTTGTCAGCAATATGCTACATAATCTTGTCATCACAATGCTCCATTCGCTTGTCATCACAATCCTACATGACCCTTGTGATCCAATTTCTTCATGCCCTTCTCATCTCTCTCTTGACTTTCTGGATTTTACAGATTTTCGAATGTCCCTTTTGACCGGTGGGAAGTGACAATTCTTTGTAGTGTGGATTTGCATTGCAAGCTTGCTTGATTGGCCAAAATGGTCGTATGTGTTTTCTCCTGAATACATTCAGGAGAAAAGGCAAACGCCGTTTTTGGCCAAGTGCATCATTGTCGAAGTTGTGATGCTTTTCCTGTGCTTTAAAGGTGATTCCAATTTACCTCTTGAAATATGTTTTGTGCAATTCTGCCTCATTTTCAAGTCCACTTCGTTGCCTTCCCTCAACAGAGTTTTGTAAGAGAGTATTCCTTTAAAACTCTCAGGGTTGTGAATTGCTGTGCCCCTGAGCTCCAGTTTTCAAATCCCATTTTTGGGAGCTGACCTCAAATACACAATTTTGCTTCAGGACCTGTACTGCTTCCAGGGGTGGCTATACTGTTCCCTGCGGGTGGCTGAAGCTTTGGTTAATTCTTCCTGACGGGAATTTACAGTGGCATGTGTCCGTCCAAATGTCTACATCTACTCTCTGATTGGTTCTCCCTCTTCCCTTTCATCCTCTGCACAATTAGCAAACTGTGTGAACCAGGAGGTTATAGGAGCTGACACTCCTAAGTTGGGAGATTGATAGTAAGGCAGTTGGAATGCCAAACTGGAGCACAAGGAGAGGAAAAATTAGGAGACTTTTAGAAACCTTTCGTCATCACAGGGTGTCCATTCTCTAGGTTTCTCATACATGTTATAACTGTAGTGATATTCCCTCCTACTTGGAGATTTGGGACCCATGGTATGGTGGCATGCATTACTACTTTAAAGGGTCTGCATTTTCTCTCCCAATCTCACCAGTCCTCTCAGTCCCAAGTGTCCAGCCTTATGTCTCATCCAGCTGTCTTTGCAGATAGTGTCATTCCAGGTTTCATCAGAACACCTGAGGGAATTGTGTAAGAATTTCGCTGTTTTTTGGTTTTGTTTTTGAAATTCATTTTTATAATGGGTTTGAGCTGATTTTCACTGACGTGTTTATGCCGGTCTAGACACACTTGATTCCCTTACAGAGACATATCAATACATAGTTTTTTAAGATTCTTACTAGTCAGATATATTCCTCTGCGGGGAATAGGCGTTTTGAGTCCCGTTCACTGAGGTAGGTATAGGTCTTGTCTATTCTGTATTTGGTTTATGGAATGGTACCTGTGCTAATATCAAGCTCTGGTTTTATGCATCACCCCACCTCTCCTTTCCCCTTAAGGAGGCATAAGAGTGTTTTCTAAATGTGAGTCTCTGTTCTCTTTCTTAATTCATTTCATGTGTTGTGATGTTGACATTCCCTTTGTAAGTGATATCTTATGATAAGATTCTTTTATCTGTGTGACTAATTTCACTTAGAATCATCATACCTAAATCCACTCATTATGCTGCTACTGCCCGTATGACATTGATTTCACGTCTGAGTGATATTCTGTTGTACAAAATTACCACATGTTCTTTAGGCATTTCTCTTTTTCCTGGGATATTTTAGATGTACCGAAGTTGAGGTTCTTGTATGCAGAGCAGCCCTAAATTATGGGGTGCCTGTGTCTTGTTGATATTTAGTCTTCCCAAGTTATATGCCCATGAGTTGAAAACCCCTTTTTTCGAGGGATTTGTATTTTTGATGTTTTAGGAAACAGCATACACTTCTTCAGAGTGGCTCTTGGATATTTATATCCCACCCATCAGTGTGACTAGGCTCCCTGTTCTCCATGGCCTCTCCTGCATTTCTGGTTTGTACACATTTTTTGGGTGGCCTCTGTGAGCAATGGAAATTGAGACTTCTTTGTTGTGCAGATTTGCATTTCCCGCTTGCTTGGTTGGCCAAAAACTCTGTATGTGTTTTATTTTCCTGAAGATATTCACGAAAAAACACATACACCCTTTTGCCCAACTGCATCATTTTAGAAATTCTGCTGCTTTTCATATGCTTTAAATGTGAGTACAATCTACCTTTTGAAATCTGTTTCCTGCAATTCTGCCTCTCATTCAGATCCTCTTCGTTGCCTTACCTGAATATATTTTTGGACGTTGGTTATCAATTATATCTTTGCAGGTCTTTGAATTGTCTGCTCCTGAGCTCCATTTTGCAACTCGCTTTTTTTGTGAGCTGGCCGCCAAACCATTGGATTGCTTCCGGTCCTATTCTGGTTCTGAGGAGGCAGGCTGAGCCTTTGTTTAATTCTTCTTCCTAATGGGAAATTCGAGTGACATGTGCCTGTCAAAACTCCTACAGCTAATCTCTCATTGGTTCCCCATCTTCCCATTTATCCTCTGCACAAATTGCAAACTGTGTGACACAGGAGGTTAAAGGTGCTGATTCTCCAAGTGGGGAGATTGTTAGTAATGTGGCTGGAATGGCGAACCCCAGCACCAGATCAAAAATGAGGTGCATTTTAGACACCTTTCCTGAGCACACGGTGTACATTCATCTCGGTTTCCCAGGCATGTTTTCGCTGTCAGAATATTCCCTTGAACCTGCAGATTTGGGACCCATGGAATGGCTACCAGGCAGTATTTAAAAGGTCTGCATTTTCTCACCCAGCCTCTCTAAAATCTCTTAGCGTGCATAGCTTCCAGCCTTATATATCATCCTGCTGTGCGTCTACATGTGTTCAATCTATGTTACATCATAGCCCTTCAACAAAAGTTGTAAGAATTTTTGTCTGTCTCACTGTTTTTATAAATATTTTTTAAATTTATTTTTATATTGGTTACAGCTGGTTTTCAAAGCTCTGTTTTTTGCTGCTGCACATCCACTTGATTCATGTACTGTGAGACAACAATAAATTCTTTTTCAGATGCTTACCAGTCATATGTATTGTTTTCCAGTTACTTGAGTGAGCTGAGTTCAATTCTTTGAGGTACTGTGTAGGCCTTTTCAGTTATTCAATTTGATACTTGGAATGGTAACTTTGCTAATTTCAACCTCCTGGATAATACCTCACCATTCCCCACCTTTCCCATTTAGCAGCCTTATGACTATTTTCTACATATTTGACTATGTTTCTGTTTTGTAGTTTACTTCATGTGTAGCCATTTTTGATTCCACCTTTACGTGACATCTTATGATATGTGTCTTTTTCTTTCTGACATATGTCACTTGGAATGATCGTATGTAACTCCTCCAGAGTTGTTCCAACTGGCCTTATTTCATTGATTTCTGGATGAGTAATATTCCACTCTACATAAGTAGCCCATCTCTTTTATCCATTTTATCCTTCCAGGGACATTTAGGTTATATCCAAGTGGAGGCCCTTTTTAACAGAGCGGTGGTAAACGTTGGTGTGCCTGTTTTCTGTCGATTTTTGTTTTTCCCAAGGTATACGCCCATGAGTGCAAGTGCCCTATGCTCTGTAGCTCATTTTTTAGATGTTTTAGCAAACACAATACACTTCTCCAGAGTGGCCGTTGGCAAATTACATTTCCACTATCAGCCTCACAGGGTTCCCTTTTCTCCTCGCCCTGTCCTGCATTTCTGGTCTTTACACTTTATGTGGATGGCCCTTCTGACTGATGTGAAGTGATACATTTTGTAGTATTGATTTCCAGTGCCCACCTGTTTGGTTGGATCAAAAGTGTGTATGGCTTTACTTGAATATATTCAGAAAAAATGCATACACACTTTTGGGCCAACTGCATCATTGGCGATGTTCAGCCCCTTTTCTTGTGCTTTAATGGGGAGTCCTTTCTACCTCTTCAAATATGTTTCCTGCCACTCTCCCTTGCTTACAAGTCTTTTTCTGTGTCTTACCTCAAGACATTTTTCGACGATAGATAATTGCAACTCTGCAGTTTCATGAATTTTAGTGACCCTGAGTTCCATTTTTAACTTGTGTTTTTGGAAACTGGACACAAAACAGCGGGATTTCCTCTAGCCCTATTCTGTTTCCGTGGGCTATTCTAGCCTTTGATGAATTTGTCTTCCGGATTGGAAATTAGAGTGGCATGTGCCTGTCTGAACACCTAAGACTTGTCTCTAAATTTTTCTCATCCTTCCGCTTCTTCATCTGGCCAAATTCCAAGCTGTGTGCAAGAGGATGTTGACGGTGCTGATATCCCCAAGTGAGGAGATTGTTAGGAAAGATGCTGGAGGGGTGAACCAGAGCACCAGGCGATGAGGAGATGAGGTGCCTTTTCCAAACTCTTTCCGATCAAACGGTGTACCATCTTCTAGGTGTGGCAGGCATGTTTTAGCTGTAGGAAGGGTCACGTGCATGTAAGGAGAACACCAGGGATTTTTCCAAATCAGTGCCTCCCTGAACCCCAAACTGGGGAATTTTTAAGCTACGGCTACACATATGTCCATTAAGGACCTTGGGAAATAGGCAGAGCCCAAACTTTAGATGATTGAAATCTTCAGGGTCAGAAGTGCTCACCATCGGCCTTGCTTAGGTTACATTTTATCTCTCATTGATAGATGATGTCAATAAATATATTGATTCTTTTTCAGATTATTTCCCCTTATAGGTTATTGCAAAATATTTAGTGTAGTTCCCTTTGCTATACAGTAGTTCCTTGTTGATGATCTATTTTATACATAGCAGTGTGTATGTGTTAATCCCAAACTGTTAATTTATCCCTTCTCCTACCTTTTCCCTTTGGTAATAATAAATTATAAGATTTTATACTTCTCAGAAATGGGGGAGCTGAAAGAGAGGTATCATTTTCAATGGAAAAGCATTAAAAACACGATTGAAGCTTCAGCCAAGAGTATTCGATGTACATCCATGGAAATAAATCACTTCATTTCTCTAATGTTGACCTGACAAATAAGACAAACGTCTTCACTGAACTTGCTTACAGTAAAGTGATGGAAATATCAAATGTAAGTCTTAAAAACATCTTATTTTACGCGAGCATTATATACTGCTCTATGTTAACTATAGTTTGGCTCACACACATGTTCATTGAAGTTACAATGTTCTCAATTTCTGTTACTGATCCTCCAGAGTGGACCCCAACCGGAGTCCCCTTGCCCAGTGTCATTGGAGCCAACAGATCAAGACTGAGTTTGGTTCAGAAGCAAAGGAAACATTATTTTGAAAACAGAATGGAGAGGTGAGAGCGTGCACTCCCCCACGGGCTGTGGGCTGGGCTGCTCTGTAGGGATCACAGCAGCATCAGTGGGATGGAGGGGATGGAGCTCTCGAGGGCTGGGTTGGCTGCACCTCAGGCTCTATGTCCCGGAGTCTGCATGGGACCCCACTAGCTGAGGTGTCGACCCAGCCATTCTGCACTAGGAAATCGGATCTGAAATGCCGGGTGTGGGACCTCTGCATGCGGAGCCCTAGGAGCACGTGAAATTAGACAAAGCACAATGGAAAAACAGCTTAATCTTTATTTTATTGCCCAGATTCTCTTTTTATCTGCCAGGAATTTTTAATGAATGTTGCCGGAGATGAACACCTCTTCTGCTTTTTGTTCCGTTCCTCATTTTTGGGGTGTTGAGGGTGCAGATCCTTCTTTTGTAACTGCTTCATGCTGTGGTGTGAGCCCTGATACATTGGGGGAGGGTCAAAACGTCTCCCCACCAGCCTCCAGGTGAGGTTGATTGTCCCAAGGCCTCCTGCCTCACTTCTCGTCCGCTTGAGCACCAGCATTGGAAGTGTTATAGATTCTAATGAGCTTTAAGTTCCAGGAAGGAGATGCACAGTGATGCTGCAGTGGCAGGTTTCACCCCACCCCACATTTGTTCGGCGATCTTAGGCTGACGGTTTTTGCCAGCCTAGATGTTCTGACCAGTAATCTGTGCTTTCTTTAATTAGGTCCCTGAATTAATGTACAAACAGCACCATGTGTCAGAGACCTGCCCGCACAACTCCCAAACAGTCCAGGGTCAGTGGTGATCCAGGACCATGACGTCCACTGAGTTAACGGCCTTTAGAAGTAGCCAGCAGTCCAGCCGGTCATATTGGCTACAATCACCACGGTGTCTGTAGCGTTCTCTATGGTGAAAGCGTGATATACATTTCCCCCTCCAAGCTTATTAGCTCCCCTCTGGGTGCAGTAAGTCCTGCAAGCAGTAGTCTGCTCTTTCGGGGCAGAGTCTTGTTGTTTTCTGAGAGAAACTCCAGGTCAAGTGATGGTAACATGAGTCATCGTGGGGGCCCGTTGACCCCCTTTGTCTCTCTGGAGGTTTGAGTTGGAGGGCCTGCTCACTAGAGGTCACTGTGTCCACAGAGCGACCCCTTCAACATCAGGGCATGATGGGTGGTTAGGATCACCACGTGGGGTCCTTTTCCCTTAGGAGGGAGCTGGCCTTGCGGGCTGCTGATTTCCAGCTTTTTAGATACCCCAGTATCCTGGCCTGATGTGTCGGTGGGCAAAGCCGTTGGTGACCATAGTTTATCATACCTGAAGGGCATTATTGTGTTGCTCCAATTCAAGCGGTCCCAGTTTTTGCACTAAGGCTCCAAGGGCGATTAACCTTTGGCCGGGTATGTAAAGGTCAAAGGTTTAGCTAAATTAGGGAGTTCCTGGGCAAGGGTCTGAATTGACTGCTCTTTCCATTCTTGAGAGGCTGCTTCTGGATTCTATTCAAAAGGATCATCATCTTTTCGTGTCAGTGTTTCATGTAGAGGCCCAGCTATTAGACTGTAGTTAGGGATCCAGATACAGAAAACCTTGGCCTCCCCAGGAACCCCTAAGCTGTCTTCTAGTTTTAGAAGAGGTAAGGCTGCAAATGGCTTCTTCCCTATCCTGGGATGCATTTCTCCGAATATCTGTGAGAATGAAGCCCAGGCATGTCACCTTAGCCTGGGATATTTGAGCCTTTTTCTTGGACACCTTCTATCCTTTCTTGGCTAGGTAGTTCAGAGGCGACTTTAGTAGGCCTGGCGATCAGAATGTCCTCTGCATATTGAAGGAGGGTTCCGTTTTACAGAGGTAGAACTTTTAGGTCTTTAGAGGACATTTCCCCAATGATGGTGTGGGGATTTTTGAACCATTGGGGCAGGACGGCCCATCATTATTGCTTTTGTTGCATGTTGTGTCTTGCCTCTCACAAGCCAAAAATTCTTGTGACTCTGAGATGAATGGAATACAGAAGAAGGCATCATTGAAGTCTAATACAGAATGCCATGGCCTGGTGGATGGTAGAATGACAAGCAGGGTGTAGGAAATAGGAACTACTGGATGTATATCCTCGGTGGCTTCACTGACTGTCCTGATATCCTTTACCAGGTTTCCAGCAGCCCATGGGGCTCTCGTGGTCATGCCAATCCCAGGATATGGAGCTCACCTGGGCTGCACCCCCACCCCACAGCCCACGGGGCTCTCGTGGTCAAGTCCCTCCCAGGGTATGGAGCTCACCTGTGCAGCTACCCAGCAGCCCATGGGGCTCTCATAGTCAGGCCCTTCCCAGGATACAGAGCTCCCCTGGGCAGGTACCCGAGCAGGGCTGGACACACAGGAACTGTGCACATAGCCCACCTTGCAGAGAACCCCCAGCTCACCTGTCACTCACAGCTGACACAGAACACCTCAGAGCAGGACTTGAACTAACAAACAGCAGCTCTGACAGGTCTGTGACCCTGGCTATCACTCTGTGCAGCCTCTCTCTGCCTGGTCTTCCAGACACTTCCACTGCAGCCAGGGCACCAGGCCTCTGTCTCCACCCACCATCACTCCTCTCCCTGACTCCTGGGTTCTTCTCATTAGGATAGGGTCTTCTTGAAGTTGTTTTCCACTCATGGAACAGATAAAATGGTAAGAAAACCAGCCTCAGCTGCAGCCCCTTGTTGATCCTATCTCTCAAGAGCCCCCACCTGTTCCTTGGGCCTGGCCCGTTTAGCAAGGTTCATTTTCTGCAACTGTGAGCCCCTGAGGTGTGAGGATTGGCTGATTTGGGCAGCCTGACACTGCCTGCCAGCCCTCCCCATGTGTGCCTGGGTTGAGGTCAATATAAACACCTCTCCAGTCAGCAAGAGCCCCTGTAGCTGTGCCTGACGCCATATTATCTGCCCCGTCAGCAGTGTCGGGGCTCGGTTGGTGGGAGGGAGTGAGGGGCTGTGGCTTTGTGGGTGGCCCAGTGTGAGTGGGGCTCTGCTGGACTTTCTGCAGGAGTTGCCAGGCTGCCACCTGCTAAAGAAGAGGATGTGTCACCCATACCTGCCGCTGGAATTTCTCCCCAGGCAGAGGTGAGGAAGTAAAATGCAGTGTGGGCCGTGGCAGGAGGGGTTTCTCAGGCAGGGAAATGGAAAGCTTCCAGAAGAGCATCTGGGGCCAGGACCCTCCTGGCTGGCCTGCAGGCAACAAGTCACCCTGCGTGCTGTCGCTGGTGTGGCTCCACAGCCCTTCCTCTAGGCTTGCAAGTGCTTGTACATATTCAGGTGTTTTACCTGGAAAGGGTGGGAAGAGTTCAGCTGCAGCAGGACTGGGGCTCAGCTCACATTTACTCACAGACGCCTCGACAGAGTCCCCCAGCTTTGTATTGAGGATGCTCCTTGTTGGGGGGGAGTGCTGCTCACTGCATGGGAGATGATTTCCCACCTCTGACCAACTAAATAATTTTTTACACTGGAGCAAGTGCCCTGTTACAGTTTTCCTCTGTATAACTGGTGGGTTCTGTTTTCTTTTTTTTCTTTTTGGTTCAAGGTAGATTTTATTTATTCCTCTTTTTTTTTTTAATTTGGGGATATAAACATGGAAATAATGCATTAATATAAACACGTCTATGTGAAGGGAAAAACTTTTTTTGGTTTATTTTATTTATTTTTATTTTTTTTCAATTTATGTATTTATTTTATACAGTGGGTTCTTATTGGATATCTACTTTATACATATAAGTGTGCACATAATAATCCAGTCTCCCAATTCATCCCACCACGACCCTCACATGGCAGTACCCCTTTGGTGTCCATATGTTTGTTCTCTACATCTGTGTCTCTATCTCTGCCCTGCAAACTGGTTCATCTGTAACATTTTTCTAGGTTCCACATATATGCATTAACATAAAATATTGTTTTTTTCCTCTTTCTGACTTACTTCACTCTGTATGAGAGTCTCTAGATCCATCAAGGTCTCTACAGATGACCCAAATTCATTCCTATGTGTGGCTGAGTAATATTCCATTGTATATATGTACCACATCTTTATCCATTCATTTGTCTTTGGGCACTTAGGTTGATTTCATTACCTGGCTATTGTAAATAGTGCTGCAATGAACATTGTGGTGAATGTGTCTTTTTGATTTATGGTTTTCTCTGGGTATATGCCCAGTAGTGGGATTGCTGGATTATATGGTAATTCTATTTTTAGTTTTTTAAGGAACCTCCATACTGTTCTCCATAGAGACTATATCGATTTACATTCCCAACAATAGTGGAAGAAGTTTCCTTTTCTCCACACCCTCTCCAGCATTTGTTGTTTGTAGATTTTCTGATGATGCCCATTCTAACAGGTGTGACGTGATACCTCATTGTAGTTTCCATTTCCATTTCTCTAATAATTAGTGATGTTGAGCAGATTTTCATGTGCGTACTGGCCATCTGTATGTCTTCTTGGAAGAAATGTCTATTTAGATCTTCTTCCTTTTTTGTATTGGGTTGTTTGTTTCATTAATATTGAGCTGCATGAGCTGTTTATATATATATATTGGAGATTAATCATTTGTCCATTGATTCATTTGGAAATATTTTCTGCCATTCTGAGGGTTGTCTTTTTGTCTTGTTTGTAGTTTCCTTTGCTTTGAAAAAGCTTTTACATTCCATTAGGTCCCATCTGTTTAGTTTTCTTTTTTATTTCATTACTATAGGAGGTGGATCAAAAAAGATCTTGCTGTGATTTACGTCATAGTATCCTTCGTAAATTTTCCTCTCAGAGTTTTATACTGTCCCATCTTATATTAAGGTCTCTAATCCATTTTGAATATATTTTTATGTATGGTGTTGGGGAGTGTTCTAATTTCATTATTTTACACATAGCTCTCCATATTTCCCAGCACCAATGATTGAAGAGACTGTCTTATCTCCATTGTATAGTCTTGCCTCCATTGTCATAGATTAGTTGACCATAGGGGTATAGGTTTATCCCTGGGCTTTCTTTTTCTTTTTCCTTTTACACGTTTATTGGAGTATAATTGCTTTACAATGGAGTGTTAGTTTCTGCTGTATAAAAAAGTAAATCAGCTATACATATACAAATATCATCAGATCCCCTCCCTCTTGCATCTCCCTCCCACACTCCATATCCCACCCCTTTATGTGGTCACAAAGCACCGAGCTGATCTCCCTGTTCTATGTGGCTGCTTCCCAGTAGCTATCAGTGTTACATTTGGTAATGTATTTATGTCCGTGCCACTCTCACTTCGTCCCACCTTACCCATCCCGCTTCTGGTGTCCTCAAGTCCTTTCTCTATGTCTGTGTCCTTAATACTATCCTGCCACTAGGTTCTTCAGAATCTTTTTTTTTTCTTCTTTAGATTCCATATATCTCTGTTAACATACAGTATTTGTTTTTTCCCTTTCTGACTTACTTCATTGTGTAGGACAGATTCTAAGTCCATCCACCTCAGTACAAATAACTCAGTTTTGCTTCTTTTTATGGCTGAGTAATATCCCATTGTATATATGTGCCAGATCTTCTTTATCTATTCATCTGTCGATGGACACTTAGGTTGCTTCCATATCCTGGCTATTGTAAATAGAGGTGCAATGAACGTTTTTGTACATAACTCTTTTAGAATTATGGTTTTTGCAAGGCAAATGCCCAGTAGTTGGAGTGTTGTGTTGTATGGTACCTCTATTGTTAGTTATTTAGAGGAACCTCTGTACTGTTCTCCCTAGTGCCCATATCAATTTACATTCCCACCCACAGTGCAAGTGTGTTCCCTTTTCTCCAATAAAGGCCTCTCCAGCATTTATTGTTTTTTAGATTTTTTTGATGATTGCCACTCTGACTGCTGTGAGGTGATACCTCACGGTAGTTTTGATTTGCATTTCTCTAATGATTAGTGATGTTCAGCATCCTTTCATGTGTTTCTTGGTAATCTGTATATCTTCTTTGGAGAAATGTCTATTTAGGTCTTCTGCCCGTTTTTGGATTGGGTTCTTTGTTTTTGTGATATTGAGCTACATGAGGTGCTTGTAAAGTTTGGGGATTAATCCTTTGTCCATTGCTTCATTTGAAAATATTTTCTCCCATTCTGAGCATTGTTTTTGTATCTTGTTTATGTTTTCCTATACTGTGTAAAACTTTTAAGTTTCATTAGGTCCCATTTGTTGATTTCTGTTTTTATTTCCATTTCTCTAGGAGGTGAGTCAAAAAGGATCTTGCTGTGATTTCTGTCATAGTGTGTTCTGCCTATGGTTTCCTCTAACAATTTTATAGTGTCTGGTTTATATTTACATCTCTAAACCATTTAGAGTTTATTTTTGTGTATGGTGTTATGGAGTGTTCTAATTTCATTCTTTAATGTGTAGGGGTCCAGTTTTCCCAGCACCAATTACTGAAGAGACTGTCTTTTCTCCATTGTATACCCTTAGCTCCTTTGTCATAGATGAGATAGCCATAGGTATGTACGTTTATCTCTGGGCTTTCTGTCCTGTTCCATTGATCTGTGTTTATGCCAATCTACATACACTTGATTCCATTATGGATCCATATAAATACATAGGTTTCAAGATTATTACCAGTCAGATATATTCCTCTTCAGTGAATAGGGTGTTTGGTGTCCAGTTCATTGAGAAAGGAGTAGGTCTTGTCTATTACATATTTGGTATATGGAATGGGATCTGTGCTAATTTCAAACTCTGCTTTTACACATCACCCCACGTCACCTTTCCCCTTAAGGAGGCATAAGTGTGTTTTCTAAATGTGTAACTCTGTTCTCATTTGAAATTCAATTCATGTGTAGCCATGTTTACATTCCCTCTATAAGTGATATATTACAATAAGTTTGTTTTTCTTTGTGGCACATTTCACTTAGCATCATCATACCTAAAGCCACTCATTATGCTGCTATTGGCCTTATAACATTGATTTTATGTCTGAGTGACATTCCATTGTATATAAGTACCACAACATCTATATCCATTTTTTTTTTCTTTTCCTGGGATATTTAAAGTGTACCGAAGTCGAGGTTCTTATAAACAGAGAAGCCCGAAACTTTGGGCTGGCTGTTTGTTGTGGATTTTTAGTTTTCCCAAAATACACGCCCATGAGTGGAAGTGTGCTATGCTCTGTAGCTCTGCTTTAGAAAACAACATACAGTTCTCCAGAGAGGCTGTTGGCAATTTACATCCTGTCCATCGGTGTAACCAGGCTCCATTTTCTCCATCTCCTGTCCTGCATTTGTAGTTTTTACACTATTTGTGTATGGCCCTTTTGACTGGAGGTAAGGGACACTTCTATGTAGTGTGGATTTTGCAATACCTGATGGCTTGCTTGGCCAAAATGGGTTTATGCATTTTTTTCCGAATATATTCAAGAAAATACACATACTCCCTTTTCTGCCAAGGGCAACATTGTTGAAGTTCTGTCGCTTTTCATGTGCTTTAAAGATGACTCCAATCTACCTCTTGAAATCTGTTTCCTTCAATTCTACCTTGCATTCAAATCCTCTTCAAGGCCTTGCCTCAATATATTTCTGGATGATAGTTGTCCTCTATAACCCTGCAAGTTTGTGAATTGCTGTGCCCCTGATTTCCATTTTTCAACTCGCCTATTTGTGAGCTGGCTGCAATACCGCAGGATGGCTTTAGGCCCTAGTCTGGTTCCGGGGCTTCAGGCTGAGCCTTTGGTTAATTCTTCTTCCTGATGGGAAACTAGGGTGATATGTGTCCATCCAAACACCTACAGCTAATCTCTCATTTGTTTCCCCTCTTCCTGTTCATCCTCTGCACAATTTGCAAACTGTGCATAACAGGAGGGTAAAGGCGCTGACACTCCAAGTGGGGAGATTTTTAGTAATGCAGATGGAATGGTGAAGCTGAGCACGACGAAAGGAAAAATGAGGTACCTTTTAGAAAACTTTCCCAATTACACAGTGTACCATCCACTGGGTTTCCCATGCATGTTTTAACTGTAGGAAGATTCCCTTAAACCAGGAGAGTTGGGAGCACTAGAAAGGGTAGCAAACAGTATTGCTCTAAGTGGTGTTCTTTTGCTCACACAACCTCAGGATTCTTGTCAGCCCCAAGTGTCCAGTCTTATGTCTCATCCAGCTGTGGGTGAAAAGGTGATCAATCCAGGTGGGATCACAGGCCGTGAACGTAATTTTTAAGATTTCTCTCTGTTTTGCTGTTTTTGCATTTTGCTTTTGAAACTTATTTTTATAAGGGGGTTTAGCTGAATTTCAGTGCTGTGTTCATGCCACTATACACACATATGATTCCTTTATGGAGACATGAGAATACATGTGTTTTAAAATAATTAGAGTCAGATATCTTCCTCTGCAATGAATAGGGGGTGTTGAGTCCAGTTCATTGTGCCGGGAGTAGGTGTCTTCTATTGCATACTTCGTTTATGTAACGGTATCTGTGTTAATTTAAACTGTGGTTTTATGCATCACCCCACCTCGCCTTTCCCCTTAAGCAGGCAGTAGATTGTTTTCTAAATGTGTGACTCTGTTGTGTTTGTAATTCAGTTGATGTGTAGCGATGTGTACATTCACCATATGAGTGATATCTTATGATAATATTCGTTACTCTGTTATCATTCCTAACTCAGTTTCTGTGTAGCCATGGTTACAGGACCTTCATAAGTGATATCCTATGATAAGTTTCAGTTTCTGTGTGACTTATTTCACTTAGAATCATCATACCTGAATCCACTCATTTTTCTGTTACTGGCCTAATGACATTGATTTCATGGCTAAGGGATATTCAATCGTAAGTAAATACCACAATTTTTTGAACCATTTTTATATTTCCTGGGACATTTAAGGTGTACCCAAGTTGAGGTTCTTGTAAGCAGTGCAGCCCTAAATTTGGGGGTGGCTCTGTCTTACTGATTTTCAATTTTCCCAAGGTATATTCCCTAGACTGGAACTGCCCTTGGCTCTGTAGCTCTGTGGTTTAATATTTTACGGAACACAGTGCACTCCTCCAGAGAGGCAGTTGGCAATTTACATCTCGCCCATCAGCATAACAAGGCTCCCTGTTCTCCAGGGCCTGTCTTGCCTTTCTGGTTTTTACATATTTTTCGGATGTCCCTTTTGACAAGTGGGATGTGGTTGTTCTTGTAGTGCAGATTTGCTTTACCCACTTGCTTCCTTGACCAAAAAGGGCATATGCATTTTTTCTTGAATATATTCAGGAGAAAACGCATATGCCCTTTGGGCCAAGTGCATCATTGTTGAAGAAGTGCCCGTCTTCCTTTGCTTTAAAGGCGATTCCAATGTACCTCTTGGAATTTGTTTCCTGCTATTCTGCTTCCATTTCACGTCCGCATTATTGCCTTCCCTCAAAATATTTTTGGACGATAGTTGTCCTTTATTACTCTGGCAGTTTGGGAATTGCTGTGACCCTGAGCTCCGTTTTTCATCTCGCTTTTTTGTGAGCTGACCGCAAATCCACAATTTTGGTTCAGGACTTTGACTCGTTCCTGGCAGGAAGCTGAGACTTTGGTTAATTCTTCTTCATGCTGGGAAATTGGAGTGGCATGTGCCCGTCCAAATGCCTAACAGATACTCTCTAATTAGTTCTCCCTCTTCCCATCCATCCTCTGCCAAATTGGCAACCTGTGCGAACCAGGAGGTTAAAGGGGCTGTCTCTCCAAGTTGGGAGATTGATAGTAAAGCAGTTGGAATGTCAAACTGGAGCACAACGAGAGGGACTACTCATTGATTTTAGAAACCTTTCGTATTCACAGTGTGTCCATTCTCTAGGTTTCCCGTACATGTTATAGCTGTAGTAATATTCCCTTCAACCTGGAGTGTTTGGAACCAAGGAATGGGGGCCATGTACTATTGCTTTAAAGCCACTGCATTTGCTCACCCAATCTCACCAATTCTCTCAGTCCCAAGTGTCCAGCCTTATGCCACATCCAGTTGTCATTGTAGATAGGGTCAATCCAGGTTCCATCAGATACCCTGAAGGAACTGTAAAGAATTTCCCTGTTTTTTTGTTTTGTTTTTGAAATTCCTATTTATAGTGGGTTTGTGCTGATTCTCGCTGTCATGTTTATGCCAGTCTAGAAACACTTGATTCCCTTATGCAGATATATCATTGCATAGGTTTTATGATTCTTACTAGTCAGATATATTCCTCTGCGGGAAATATGGGGTTTTGAGTCCCTTTCACTGAGGAATGTGTAGGTCTTATCTATTCCATAGTTGGTTTTTGGAACGGTACCTGTGCTTATATCAAACTCTGGTTTTATGCATCTCCCCACCTCTCCTTCCCCCTTAAGCAGGCATAAGAGTGTTTTCTAAATGTGAGACTCTGTTCTCTTTCCTAACTCAGTTCATGTGTAGCCATGTTTACAGGATCTTCATATGTGATATCTTATGATAAGTTTCTTTTTCTGTGTGACATATTTCACTTAGAATCATCGTACCTGAATCCACTCACTTTGCTGCTACTGGTCTTATGACACTGATTTCATTGCTGAGGGATATTCCATCGTACGTAAGTACCACAATATTTGAACCATTTTTATATTTCCTGGGATGTTTAAGGTGTACCCAAGTTGAGGTTCTTGTAAGCAGTGCAGCCCTAAATATGGGGGTGGCTCTGTCTTATTGATTTTCAGTTTTCCCATGGTATATTCCCTAGACTGGTTGTGCGCAAGTCTCTGTATCTCTGTTGTTTACTTGTTTTAGGGAACACAGTGCACTCCTCCAGTGAGGCAGTTGCCAATTTACATCCCGCCGATCAGCATAAGAAGGCTCCCTCTTCTCCATGGCCTGTCTTGACTTTCTGGTTTTTACACATTTTGTGGATGTCCCTTTTGACCGGTGGGAAGTGATACTTCTTTGTAGTGCAGATTTGCATTGCCCGCTTGCTTGCTTGGCCAAAAAGTGCGTATGCGTTTTCTCCTGAATATATTCAGGAGAAAATGCATACGCACTTTTTGGCCAAGTGCATCATTGTCGAAGTTGTGCCCCTCTTCCTCTGCTTTACAGGCGATTCCAATGCACCTCTTGTAATCTGTTTCCTTCTATTCTGCCTCGCTTGCAAGTCCGCCTCTTTGCCTTCCCTCAATGGATATTTGGACAATAGTTGTCCTTTATTACTCTGCCAGTTTGTGAATTGCTGTGCCCCTGAGCTCCATGTTTCAACTTGTTTTATGTGAGCTGAACGCAAGTCCAAAATTTTGGTTCAGGACCTATACTGGTTCCTGGTGGGTGCCTGAGACTTTGGTTAATTCTTCTTCCTGCTGGGACATTAGAGTGACATGTGCCCGTCCAAATGCCTAACAACTACTCTCTCATTGGTTCTCCCTCTTCCCTAACATCCTCTGCCAAATTGGCAACCTGTGCGAACCAGGAGGTTATAGGGGCTGTCTCTGAAGTTGGGAGACTGATAGTAAAGCAGTTGGAAAGTCAAACCGGAGCACCAGGAGAGGGATTATTCGTTGAGTTTTAGATACCTTTCATATTCACAGTGTGTCCATTCTCTAGGTTTTCCGTACATGTTATAGCTGTAGTAATATTCCCTTCCACATGGAGAGTTGGGACCCATGGAATGGGTGTCATCCATTATTGCTTTAAAGGGTCTGCATTTGCTCACCCAATCTCACCAATCTTCTCAGTCCCAAGTGTTCTGCCTTATGCCACATCCAGCTGTCATTGTAGATAGGGTCATTCCAGGTTTCATCAGAGACCCTGAAGGAATTATAAAGAATTTCCCTGTTTTTTGTTTTGTTTTTGAAATTCCTTTTTATAGTGGCTTTGGGCTTATTCTTGCTGCCATGTTTATGCCAGTCTAGACACACTTGAATCCCTTACAGAGACATATCAATACATAGGTTTTAAAATTCTTACTAGTCTCATATATTCCTCTGCGGGAAATATGGGGATTTGAATCCCTTTCCCTGAGGAAGGTGTAGGTCTTGTCTTATCCATAGTTGGTTTTTGGAATGGTACCTGTGCTTATATCATACTTTGGTTTTATGCATCACCCCACCTATCCTTCCCCCTTAAGCAGGCATAAGTGTGCTTTCTGAATGTGAGACTCTGTTCTCTTTCCTAACTCAGTTCATGTGTAGCCATGTTTACAGGATCTTCATAAGTGATATCTTATGATAAGTTTCTTTTTCTGTGTGACTAATTTCACTTAGAATCATCGTACCTGAATCCACTCCTTTTGCTGCTACTGGTCTTATGACATTGATTTCATGGCTGAGGGATATTCCATCGTACGAAAGTACCACAATTTTTTAAACGACTTTTATATTTCCTGGGATATTTAAGGTGTACCCAAGTTGAGGTTCTTGTAAGCAGTGCAGCCCTAAATTTGAGGGTGGCTCTGTCTTATTCATTTTCAGTTTTCCAAAGGCATATTCCCTAGACTGGAAGTGCCCATGGCTCTGTAGCTCTGTTGTGTACTTGTTTTGGGCACACAATGCACCCCTCCAGTGAGGCACTGGGCAATTTACATCCCGCCCAACAGCATAACAAGGCTCCCTGTTCTCCAGACCCTGTCTTGCCTTTCTGGTTTTTACACATTTTGTGGATGTCCCTTTTGACTGGTGGAAAGAGGTACTTTTTTGTAGTCCAGATTAGCATTGCTCGCTTGCTTGCTTGGCCAAAAAGGGTGTATGCGTTTTCACCTGAATATAATCAGGAGAAAAGGCATACGCCCTTTTTGGCCAAGTGCTTCATTGTCGAAGTTGTGCCCCTCTTCCTGTGCTTTACAGGCGATTCCAACGTACCTCTTGAAATCTGTTTCCTGGTATTCAGCCTCACTTTCAAATACGCCTCGTTGCCTTCCCTCAACAAATTTTTGGACGATTGTTGTCCTTTATTACTCTGACAGTTTGTGAATTGCTCTGTCCCTGAGCTCCATTTTTCAACTCTTTTTTTGTGATCTGAACGCAAGTCCAAAATTTTTGTTCAGCACCTATACTGGTTCCCAGTGTGTGGTTGAGTCTTTGGTTAATTCTTCTTCCTTTCAGGAAATTAGAGTGACATGTTCCTGTCCAAATGCCTAACAGCTACTCTCTCATTGTTTCTCCCTCTTCCTTTTCATCCTCTGCCAATTTGGCAACCTGTGCGAATCAGGAGATTAAAGGGGCTTTCTCTCCAAGTTGGGAGATTGATAGTAAAGCAGTTGGAAAGTCAAACCGGAGCACCAGGAGACGGAATATTCGTTGAGTTTTAGAAACCTTTTGTATTCACAGTGTGCCATTCTCTAGTTTTCCCGTACATGTTATAGCTGCAGTAATATTCCCTTCAACCTGGAGAGTTGGGACCCATGGAATGGGTGCCATGCATTATTGCTTTAAAGGGTCTGCATTTGTTCACACAATCTCACCAATCCTCTCAGTCCCAAGTGTCCAGCCTTTGAAACATCCAGCTGTCATTGTAGATAGCGTCATTCCAGGTTGCATCAGATACCCTGAAGGAATTGTAAAGAATTTTCCTGTTTTTTTTTTTTTTTATTTTGTTTTTGAGATTCCTTTTTATAGTGGGTTTGAGCTGATTCTCGCTGCCATGTTTATGCCAGTCTAGACACACTTGATTCCCTTATAGAGACATATCAATACATAGGTTTTAAGTTTCTTACTAGTCAGATGTATTCCTCTGTGGGAAATATGGGGTTTTGAGTCCCTTTCACTGAGGAAGGTGTAGGTCTTGTCTATTCCATAGTTGGTTTTTGGAACGGTAGCTGTGCTTGTATCAAACTCTGGTTTTATGCATCTCCCCACCTCTCCATCCCCCTTAAGCAGGCATAAGAGTGTTTTCTAAATGTGAGACTCTGTTCTCTTTCCTAACTCAGTTCAAGTGTAGGCATGATTACAGGATCTTCATAAGTGATATCTTATGATAAGTTTCTTTTTCTGTGTGACTTATTTCACTTAGAATCATTGTGCCTGAATCCAGTCATTTTGCTGCTACTTGTCTTATGACATTGATTTCATGGCTTAGGGATATTCCATCGTACGTTAGTACCGCAATTTTTTGAACCATTTTTATATTTCCTGGGATATTTAACGTGTACCCAAGTTGAGATTCTTGTAAGCAGTGCAGCTCTGACTTTGAGGATGGCTGTGTCTTATTGATTATCAGTATTCCCAAGGTATATTCCCTAGACTGGAAGTGCTTTTGGCTCTGTAGCTGTGTTATTTACTTGTTTTAGGGAACACAATGCACTTCTCCAGAGAGGCAGTTGGCAATTTACATCCCGCCCATCAGCATAACAAAGCTCGCTGTTCTCCAGGGCCTGTCTTGCGTTTCTGGTTTTTACACATTTGTGGATATCCGTTTTGAATGGTGGGAAGTGATACTTCTTTGTAGTGAAGATTTACATTGCCCACTTGATTTCTTGGCCAAAAAGGGCATATGCATCTTCTCCTGAATATATTCACGTGAAAACCCATACACTCTTTATGGCCATTTCCATAATTTTCGAAGTTGGTGTCATTTTCCTGTGTATAAAGGTGATTCCAATGTACCTCTTGAAATGTGTTTCATGCCATTCAGCCTCATTTTCAATTCTGCCTCGTGGCTTTCCCTCAACAGATTTTTGGAAGAGAGTAGTCCTTTTTACCTCTGCAGGTTAGTTAATTGCTGTGGCCCTGCGCTCCATTTTTCAACTCGCGTGTTTGTGAGCCGACCGCAAATTCACAATTTTGCTTTTGGACCTATACTTGTTCTGGGGGGGCAGGATGAGACTTTTGTTAATTCCTCTTCATGTCGGGAAATTAGAGTGACATGTGGCTGTCCAAATGCCTACAGCTACTATCTCATTGGTTCTCTCTCTTCCCTTATATCCTTTGCACAATTTGCCCACTGTGCGAATCAGGAGGTTATAGGGGCTGTCTCTCCAAGTTGGGAGATTGATAGTAAAGCAGTTGGAATGTCAAACTGGGGCACAAGGAGAGAAAAAAGTAGTAGGGTTTTAGAAACCTTTCACCATCAGAGTGTTTCCATTCTCTACGTTCCCATACATGTTATAACTGTAGTGATATTCCTTTCTACCTGGAGAGTTGGGAACCATGGAATGGGTTGCAGGCATTATTTCTTTAAACGGTCTGCATTTTTTCACCCAATCTCACCAGTCCTCTCAGTCCCAAGTGACCAGCCTTATGCCACATCCAGCTGTCATTGTAGATAGGGTCATTCCAGGTTTCATCAGTACCCCTAAAGGAATTGTGTAATAATTTTATTGTTTTTATGTTTTGTTTTGAAATTCATTTTTATAGTGGGTTTGAGCTGATTCTCACTGCCATGTTTATGTCGTTCTAGACACTCTTGTTTCCCTTATGGAGACATATCAATACATAGGTTTTACGATTCTTACTAGTCAGATATATTTCTCTCCTGGCAATAGCGATGTTGAGTTCCGTTCACTGAGGAAGGAGTAGGGCTTTTCTCTTCTGTTTTAGGATTATTGAACGGTTCCTCTGCTAATATCAAACTTTTGTTTTGTGCATCTCCCCACCTCTCTTTCCCCTTAAGCAAGCATAAGTGAGTTTTCTAAATCTGAGAATCTGTTCTCTTCCCTAATTCAGTTCATATGTAGCCATGTTTACATTCCCTTCATAAGTGATATCTTTTGTCAGAATGCACCATGGCCCTTGTCATAATAATGCTCCATGACCCCTGTCATCACAATGCTCCATCCCCTGGTTATGACAATGCTCCATGTCCCTTGTCATCACAATTCTCCACGTCCTTGTCATCACAATGCTACATGACACTTCACATCACAATGTTACATGCTCTTGTCATCACAGTTCTCCATGCACTTGTCATTGCAATGTTCCATGCATTTGTCATCACAATGCTCCATGCACTTGTCATCACAATGCTTCATGCCCTTTTCATCACAATGCTCTATGACGCCTCTCATCACAATGCTCCCTGACACCTCTCATCACAATGCTTCATGCCACTTGTCCTTACAGTGCTCCATGATGCTCGACATCACAATTACCCAAGGTCTTCTCATCACAATGCTCCACGGTTTTGCCGTCACCATGCTCCATGCCTTGTCATCTCAAAGGTCAATGTCCCTTGTCCTCACAATTCTCCAAGTCCTTGTCATTACAATGCTCCATGGCACTTCACATCACAGTGTTATATGCTCTTGTCATCACAATACTCCTTGCCCTTGTCATCGCGATGCTCCATGACCCATGTCATAGGAAGCTCCATGCGCTTGTCATCACAATGTTACACAACCTGGACATTAAAATTATCATTGGCCCTTGATATCACAATGCACCATGCCCTTGTCATCACAATGCTCCTTTACTTTGTCACAACAATCCTCCAGGACACTTGGCATCACAATGATCAATGATATTGTCATCAAACTGGAACATGACATATTTCATCACAATGCTCCCTGACAATTTTCTTCACAATAATCCATGACATTGTCATCACAGTGCTCCATGCCCTTGTCATCACAATGTGCTATGCCCACTCTTATCACAATAAACCATGAAACTTCTCAGAACAATGCTCCATGCCACTTTTCATCACAATGCTCCATGAACGCTGTCATCACAATGCACCATGCCCATCATCATAATGCTTCATGCTATTGTCATCACAATGAAATCAAAATGCTCCATGACCTCTGTCATCACAATGCTCCAAACCCTTGTGATCACAATGTTCCATAACACTTGTCATCACAATGCCCCATGATGCTGCTCATCACAATTATCCATGGTCTTCTCATCACAATGCACGATGATTTTTGTCATCACAATGCTCAATATACTTGTCAGCACAATGCTCCCTGACTATTGCCATCAGTATGCACCTTGAACTCTTTCATGACAAGGCTCCATGCCTTTTTCATCACAATGATCCATGCCCGTTTCATCACAATGCTCCAAGACCCCTTTGATCACAATGCTCCTTGCACTTGTCATCACAAATCTCCATGACGCATGTCATCAGAATGCTCCATGGCCTTCTCATCATAATGTTCCATGCCCTTGTCAACACAATACTCCAAGACACATGTAATCACAATTTTCCCTGCGCCTTTTCATCAGAATGGTCCATGAGACTAGTCATTACAAGGTTCCATGGACTTCACATCACAGTGCTCCATGCCCTTGTCACCACAGTGCTCCATTCCCTTGTCATCACAATGCTCCATGACCCCTGTCATCAAAATACTCCATGAACATTTTCAGCCCAATGCTCCATGACCATTCTCATCACAATGATGCCTGCCCATGTCATCCCAGTGCTCCATGACACCTGTATTCACAATGCTCCGTGACGCTTGTCCTCACATTGCTCCATGATACCTGTCATCAAAGTACTCTATGCCTTTGTCAGCTAAATGCCACATGACCTTATCATTACAATGCTCTATGCGATTGTCATCACCATACTCCATTACCATTGCCACCACAATCCTCCATGAAACTTGGGATCACATTGCTTCATGCCCCTCTCATCAAAATGCTCCATGATCCTTGAAATCAAAATGAGCCAAGACCTATGTCATTACAATGCTTCAATCCCTTGTCATCACAATGTTCCGTAACACTTGTCATCACAACGCTCCATGATGCCTGTCATCACAATTCTCCATGAACTTTTCATCACAGTGCTCCATGACCTTTGTCATCACAATTCTCAATACACTTGTCATCACAGTGCTCCCTGACACTTGTCGTCAGAATGCTCCTTGAACCCTGTCACGAAAAGGCTCCATGCCTTTTTCATCACAATTCCCCATGCCGTTTTCATCACAATGCTCCATGCCATTGTCAACAACATACTCAATAAGCTTGTCATCAGAATGCTCTATGACCCTTGTCATCACCATTCCCCATGCACTTGTCAGCACAATGCTCCTTGACCCTTGTCATCACAATGCTCCAAGCCATTGTCATCACAATGCTCCATTCCCATTGTCATCAGAATCATCCATGACACTTGGCATCACAATGCTCCATGCCATTGTCATCACAATGGGCCATTACATATGTCATCACAATGCTCCCTGACACCTGTGTTCACAATAAAGCATGAACTGGTAATCACAATGCTCCATGCCCTAGTCATCACAATGCGCCATTCCAACTGTCATCGCAATAATCCATAAAACTTATTTGACTAATGTTCCATGCCCTTGTCATCACAATGATCCATGCCCTTTTCATCACAATGCACCAAGACCCCTGTAATCACAATGCTCCATGCCCTTGTCATCACAAAGCTCTATGACGCATATCATTAGAATGCTCCTTAAACTTCACCTTACAGTGCTCCATGCCCTTGTTATCACAATGTTCCAAGACCCCTGTAATCACAGTGGTCCATGCCCCTTTTCATCAGTATGCTCCAAGAGATTTGTCAACACAATTCTCCATGGTTTTTTTATCACAATGCTCCAGGACCTAGTCATCAGAATGTTTCATGACCTTGTCCTGAAAATTTCAGTGGCCCTTCTCATCATAATGCTCCAAGCCCTAGTCATCACAATGCTCCATTATATTTTTCATCACAATCCTCCATTACATTTGGCATCACAATTCTCCCTGCCATTGTCATCGCAATGGACCATGACATATGTCATCACAATGCTCCCTGACACCTGTCATCACAATACTCCATGACCTTCTCATCACTGTGATCCATGCCCTTGTCAGCACAATGCACCATGTCCAATGTCATCACAATAATCTATGAAACTGGTCAGACAAATGCTCCATGCCCTTGACATCACAATGCTCCATGCCGTTGTCATCAAAATGCTCCATGACCCCTGTCATCACAATGCTCAGTGACTCCAGGCATCACAATGCTTCATAACATTTGTCATCACAATGGTCCAAGCCCGCGTCATCACAAGGCTCTGTGACCTTTGAAACCACAATGCTCCATGAAATTTCCGTCATAAAGCTCCGTGACCATTGTCATCACAATGCCCCATGCCTTTGTCAGAAAAATGCTCCATGACTTTGTCATCAAAATATGCCACGCTCTTTTCATCACAACGGTCCACAATTTTGTCATAGGAATGCTCCATAAACCTAGTAATCAAAATGCTCCATGCCCTTCTCATCACAATGCTCCATTTCCCCTGTCATAACAATGATTCATGACCCTTGCAATCACAATGTTCCACGGACTTGTCATCACAAGGCTCCATGACACTTGTCATCACAATGCTCCAAGACCCCTGTAATCACTATGATCCATGCCCTTGTCATCACAATGTCCATGACACATGTCATCACAAAGTTCCATGGCCTTCTCATCAAAATGCTCCATGCCCTTGTCATCACAATGCTCCAAGACACCTGTAATCACAATGCTCCATGCCCCTTTTCATGTCAACGCTCCATGAAGCCTGCCATCACAATGCATCAAGCGTATCATCATAATGCTTCTGGCTATTGTCAACGCAATGAAATCAAAATTCTCCATGACCTCTGTCATCACAATGCTCCATGACCACTGTCATCAAAATACTCCATGAACATTTTCAGCCCAATAATCCATGACCCTTGTCATCACAATGATCCATGCCCTTGTCATCCCAATGCTCCATGACCCCTGTATTCACAGTGCTCCGTGAGGCTTGTCATCAAAGTGCTCCATGACACCTGTCATCACAATGCTCCATGCTTTGTCAGCAAATTGCTACATGAACTTTTCATTATAATGCTCTATGCGCTTGTCCTCACAATACTCCATTACCATTGCATCACAATCCTCCATGAACCTTGGGATCACATTGCTTCATGCCCTTGTCATCACAATGCTCCATGCTCCATGAAATCAAAATGATCCATGACCTCTGTCATCACAATGCTCCAAAACCTTGTGATCACAAAGTTCCATAACACTTGTCATCACAACGTTCCATGATGCCTGTCATCACAATACTCCATGCCCTTTTCATCTCAATGCTCCATGACCTTTGTCATCACAATTCTCAATACACTTGTCATCACAATGCTCCCTGACACTTGTCGTCAGAATGCTCCTTAAACTCTGTCAGGAAAAGGCTCCATGCCTTTTTCATCACAATGCACCATGCGGTTTTCATCACAATGCTCCTTGCCATTGTCATCAAAATACTCCACAAGCTTGTCATCAGAATGCTTCATGACCCTTGTCATCACAATTCTCCATGCACTTGTCAGCACAATGCTCCCTGACCCTTGTCATCTCAATGACCCAAGCCATTGTCATCACAATGCTCCATTACATTTGTCATCAGAATCCTCCATGACAATTGGCATCACCATGATCCATGCCATTGTCATCACAATGGACCATTACATATGTCATCACAATGCTCCCTGACACCTGTCTTCACAATACTGCCTGACCCGGTTATCACAATGCTCCATGCCCTTGTCATCACAATGCACCATTCCAACTGTCATCACAATAATCCATGAAACTTATTAGACCAATGCTCCATGCCCTTGTCATCACAATGCTCCATGCCCTTGTTATCACAATGCTCCATGACCCCGGTCATCACAATGCTCCGTGACTCAAGTCATCACAATGCTTCATGACCTTTGTTATCACAGTGGTCCATGCTCTCGTCAGCAACTGTGTCTGTGGCATTTTTAAACACAATGCTGCATGAAATTTTCATCACAATGCTCTTCGACCCTTGTCACCAAAATTCTCTATTCCTTTCTCAACACAATGCTCCATGACCCTTGTCATCACAATGATCCATGCGCTTGTCAGCACAATGCTCCATGACACATGTCATCACAATGCACGATGAGCTTGTCATCACAGTGCTCCACAATCTTGTCATTACAATGCTCCATAAACCTTTTCATCACAATGTTCCATGCACTTCTTTTCAAAATGCTCTCTCACCACTGATATCACAATGTTACATCTCTATTCATGGCAATACTCCCTCTCCCCTGTCATCATAATGTTCCATGACTCCTGTCATCACAATGGTACATGCAATTATCATCACAATGTTCGATGACTCCTGACATCACAATGTTCCATAACCCCTGTCATCAAAATGCTCCATTACCCTTTTCATCAAAATGCTCCATGACCAATGACATCACAATGTTCCATAACCCCTGTCATCAAAATATTACATGACCCTTTTCATCAAATTGCTCCATGACCCTGTCATCACAATGTTCCCTGCCCTTCTCATCACAATGCACAACGCCCTTGTCATCAAAATGCTCCATGGTCTTTGTCATCACAAAGATCCATGACCCTTGGCATCACAATGCTCCATGTCATTGTGATCACAATGCTCTATGTATGCTCTCATCACATTGCTCCATGGCCTTCTCATCACAATGCTCCATGCCCTTGCCATCACAATGCTCCATTACCCCTGTCATAACAATGTTCCATGACCCCTGCCATCACGATGATACTTGGCCTTGTCATCACAAGGCTCCATGATCCTTCTCATCACAATTCTCCAAGACCCCTCTAATCACAATGCTCCATGCTCCTTTTCATCTCAGTGATCCATGAACACTGTCATCACATTGCACCATGCAAATCATTATAAGGCTTCATGCTAGTGTCATCACAAAAAAACAACTTTGCTCCATGAACTCTGTCATTACAATATTCAAAACCCTAGTGATCACAATATTCCATAACACTTGTCAGCACAATGCGCATGACACACGTCATCACAATTATCCATGTTCCTCTCATCACAATGCTCCATGACCTTTGTCATCACAATGCACAATACACATGTCATCAAAATGCTCCCTGACACTTGTTGTCTGTATGCTCCTTGAACCCTGTAATGACAAGGCTCCATGCCTTTTTCATCACCATGATCCATGCCCTTTTCATCACAATGCTCCAAGACCCCTGTAATCAAAATGCTCCATGCCCTTGTCATCACAATGTTCTATGAAGCATATCATTAGAATGCTCCTTAAACTTCCCCTCACAGTGCTCCATGGCCTTGTTATCACAATGTTCCAAGACCCCTCTAATCACAGTGGTCCATGCCCCTTTTCATCAGTATGTTCCATGAGATTTGTCAACACAAGTCTCCATGGTTTTCTTATCACAATGCTCCAGGACCTATTCATCAGAATGTTTCATGACTTTGTCTTGAAAATTCTCAATGGCCCTTCTCATCATAATGCTCCAAGCCCAAGTCAACACAATGCTCCATTATATTTTCCATCACAATCCTCCATTACATTTGGCATCACAATGCTCCCTGCCATTGTCATCGCAATGGACAATGACATATGTTATCGCAATGCTCCCTGACATCTGTCTTCACAATACTCCATGACCTTCTCATCACTGTGATCCATGCCCTTGTCAGCACAATGCACAATGTCCACTGTCATCACAATAATCTATGAAACTGGTCAGACCAATGCTCAATGCCCCTGACATCACAATGCTCCAAACCCTTGTGATCACAAAGTTCCAGAACACTTGTCATCACAACGTTCCATGATGCCTGTCATCACAATACTCCATGCCCTTTTCATCACAATGCTCCATGACCTTTGTCATCACAATTCTCAATACACTTGTCATCACAATGCTCCCTGACACTTGTCGTCAGAATGTTCCTTGAACCCTGTCACGAAAAGTCTCCATGCCTTTTTCATCACAATGTCTCATGCCGTTTTCATCACAATGCTCCATGCCTTTGTTATCACAATACTCCACAAGCTTGTCATCAGAAAGCTCCATGACCCTTTTCATCACAATTCTCCATGCACTTGTCAGCACAATGCTCCCTGACCCTTGTCATCACAGTGCCCCAAGCCATTGTCATCACTATGCTCCATTACCTTTGTCATCAGAATCCTCCATGACACTTGGCATCACAATGTTCCATGCCATTGTCATCACAATGGGCCATTACATATGTCATCACAATGCTCCCTGACACCTGTCTTCACAATACTGCATGACCTGCTTTTCACAATGCTCCATGCCCTTGTCATCAAAATGCGCCATTCCAACTGTTATCGCAATAATCCATGAAACTTATTAGACCATTGCTCCATGCCCTTTTCATCACAATGTGCCATTCCAACTGTCATCGCAATAATCCATGAAACTAATTAAACCAATGCTCCATGCCCTTGTCAACACAATGCTCCATGACCTTGTTATCACAGTGCTCCATGACCCCTGTCATCACAATGCTCTGTGACTCCAGTCATCACAGTGCTTCATGAACTTTGTCATCACAATGGTCCATGCCCTCGTCATCAACAGTCTCTGTGACCATTTTGACAACAATGCTCCATGAACATTTCATCACAATGCTCTTGACCCTTGTCATCACAATGCTCTATGCCTTTCTCAGCAAAATGCTCCATTACCCTTGTCATCACAATGCTCCATGCGCTTGTCATCACAATGCTCCATGACCCCTGTCATCACATGCTCCGTGACTCCAGTCATCACAATGCTACATAATGTTTGCCATCACAATGGTCCATGCCCGCGTCATCACAAGGCTCTGTGACATTTGGAACCACAATGCTCCATGAATTTTCATCACAATGCTCCATGACCATTGTCATCACAATGCTCCATGCCTTTGGCAGAAAAATATTCAATGTCCCTTGTCATCACAAAGTGCCACGCGCTTTTCCTCACAACGGTCCACAAATATATCTTTGCAATGCTCCATAAACATTGTAATCACAATGCTCCATGCATTTCTCATCAAAATGCTCTCTCACAAGAGATATCACTGTGTTACATCACTAGTCGTCACAATACTCCCTCATCCCTGTAATCACAATATTCCATGACCCCTGTCATCACAATTCTACATCCACTTATAATCACAATGTTCCATGACCCCTGACATCACAATGTTCCATAACCCCTGTCATCAAAATGCTCCATGATCCTTTTCATCCCAAAGCTCCATGACCCATGACACCACAATGTTCTATAACCACTGTCTTCAAAATGTTCCATTACACTTTTCATCAAATTCCTGCATGACCTTATCACCAAAATACTCCCTGCCCTTCTCATCACAATGCACCACACCCTTGTCATCAAAATGCTCCATGACCTTTGTCATCACAAAGCGCGATCACCCTTGGCATCACAAAGCTCCATGTCATTGTCATCACAAAGCTCCATGTACTTGTCATTACAAACCTCATTGACTCATGTATCACAGTGTTCCATGCCCTTGTCATCACAATGCTCCATGCCCACTCTCATCAGAATAATCCATGAAACATTTCAGACCAATGCTCCATGTCCTTCTTATCACAATGCTCCATTACCCTTGTCATAATAGAGTGACATGTGCCCATCCAAACACCTACAGCTAATCTCTCATTTGTTTCCCCTCTTCCTGTTCATCCTCTGCACAATTTTCAAACTGTGCATAACAGGAGGGTAAAGGCGCTGATACTCCAAGTCGGGAGATTTTTAGTAATGCAGATGGAATGGCGAAGCTGAGAACGACGAAAGGAAAAATGAGGTACCTTTTAGAAAACTTTCCCAATTACACAGTGTACCATCCAATGGGTTTCCCATGCATGCTTTAACTGTAGGAAGATTCCCTTAAACCTGGAGAGTTGGGACCACTAGAGTGGGTAGCACACAGTATTGCTCTAAGTGGTGTTCTTTTGCTCACACAACCTCAGCAATATTGTCAGCCCCAAGTGTCCAGTCTTATATCTCATCAGGCTGTGGGTGTAAAGGTGGAAAATCCATGTTGCATCACAGGCCCTGAACGTAATTCTTAAGACTTTCTCTCTGTTTCGCTGTTTTTGCATTTTGCTTTTGAAATTTATTTTTATAAGGGGGTTAGGTGAATTTCAGTGCTGTGTTCATGCTGTTATACACACACATGATTCCTTTATGGAGACATGAGAATACATACCTTTTAAAATTCTTGGAGTCAGATATATTCCTCTGCAATGAATCGGGGGTGTTGAGTCCAGTTCATTGTGTCGGCAGTAGGTGATGTCTATTACATACTTGGTTTATGTAACGGTATCTGTGCTAATTTAAAACTGTGGTATGATGCATCACCCCACCTCACCTTTCCCCTTAAGAAGGCAGAATATTGTTTCCTAAATGAGTGACTCTGTTGTGTTTGTAATTCAGTTCATTCGTAGCCATGTGTACATTCCCACTATGAGTGATATCTTATGATAAGATTCGTTACTCTATTATCTTGCCTAACTCAGTTCATGTGTAGCCATCGTTACAGGAACTTCATAAGTGATATCTTATGATAAGTTTATTTTTCTGTGTAATTTATTTCACTTAGAATCATCGTACCTGAATCCACTCATTTCGCTGCTACTGGTCTTATGACATTGATTACCTGGCTGAGGGATATTCCATCATACTTAAGTACCACAATTTCTTGAACCATTTTTGTCTTTCCTGGGATATTTAAGGTGTACCCAAGTTGAGGTTCTTGTAAGGAGTGCAGCCCTAAATTTTGGGGTAGCACTATCTTATTGGTTTTCAGTTTTCCAAAGGTATATTCCCTAGATTGGAAGTGCCCTTGGCTCTGTAGCTCTGTAGTTTACTTGTTGTAGGGAACACAATGCACTCATCCCGAGAGGCAGTTGGCAATTTACATCCCGCCAATCAGCATAACAAGGCTCCCTGTTCTCCAGGGCCTGTCTTGCCTTTCTGGTTTTTACACATTTTGCGGATGTCCCTTTTGTTCGGTGGGAATTGATACTTCTGTGTAGTGCAGATTTGCATTGCCCGCTTGCTTGCTTGGCCAAAAAGGACGTATTCGTTTTCTCCTGAATATATTCAGGAGAAAGTGCATACACACTTTTTGGCCAAGTGCATCATTGTCGACGTTGTGCCGCTCTTCATGTGCTTTAAAGGTGATTCCAACGTACCTCTTGAAATCTGTTTCCTGCTATTCTGCCTCTCTTTCAAGTCAGCCTCGATGCCTTCCCTCAACAAATTTTTGGATGATAGTTGTCCTTTATTACTCTGCCAGTTTGTGAATTGCAGTGCCCCTGAGCTCCATTTTTCAACTCGTTTTTGTGAGCTGAACACAAGTCTAAAATTTTGGTTCGGGACCTATACTGGTTCCCGGCAGGTGGCTGAGACTTTGGTTAATTCTTCTTCCTGTCAGGCAATTAGAGTGTCATGTTCCCGTCCAAATGCCTAACAGCTACTATCTCATTGGTTCTCCCTCTTCCCTTTCATAGTCTGCCAAACTGGCAACCTGTGAGAACCATTAGTTTAAAGGGCCTGTCTCTCCAAGTTGGCAGAATAATAGTAAAGCAGTTGGTAAGTCAAAACGGAGCACCAGGAGAGGGACTGTTACTTGAGTTTTACAAACCATTCGTATTCACAGTGTGTCCGTGCTCTAGGTTTCCCATACATGTTATACCTGTAGTAATATTCCCTTCAACCTGGAGAGTTGGGACCCATGGAATGGGTGCCACGCATTATTGCTTTAAGGGTCTGCATTTGCCCACCCAATCTCACCAATCTTCTCAGTCCAAAGTGTACAGCCTTATGCCACATCCAGCTGTCGTTGTAGATAGGGTCATTCCAGGTTTCATCAGAAACCCTGAAGGAATTGTAAAGAATTTCCCGTTTTTTTTGTTTTCTTTTGAAATTCCTTTTTATAGTGGGTTTGAGCTGATTCTCACTTCCATGTTTATGCCAGTCTAGACACACATGATACCCTTACGGAGACATATCAAGACATAGGTTTTAAAATTCTTACTAGTCAGATACATTCCTCTGCGGGAAATAAGGTGTTTTGAGTCCCTTTCACTAAGGAAGGTGTAGGTCTTCTCTGCTCCATAGATGGTTTTCTGAACGGTACCTGTGCTTATATCAAACTGTGGTTTTATGCATCACCCTACCTCTCCTTCCCCCTTAAGCAGGCAAAAGAGTGTTTCCTAAATGTGCGACTCTGTTCTCTTTCCTAACTCAGTTCATGTGTAGCCATGTTTACAGGATCTTCATAAGTGATATCTTATGATAAGTTTCTTTTTCTGTTTGACATATTTCATTTAGAATCATCGTACCTGAATCCACTCATTTTGCTGCTACTGCCCTTATGACATTGATTTCATGGCTGAGGGATATTCCATCATACGTAAGTACCACAATTTCTTGAAGCATTTTTGTCTTTCCTGGGATATTTAAGGTGTACCCAAGTTGAGGTTCTTGTAAGCAGTGCAGCCCGAAATTTTGCGGTGGTTATGACTTATTGATTTTCAGTATTCCCATGGTATTTTCCCTAGACTGGAAGTGCCCTTGGCTCTGTAGCTCTGTTGTTTACTTGTTTTAGGGAACACAGTGCACTCCTCCAGAGAGGCAGTTGGCAATTTACATCCCGCCCATCAGCATAACAAAGCTCCCTGTTCTCCAGGGCCTGTCTTGCCATTCTGCTTTTTACAGATTTCCTGGATGTCCCTTTTGACCAGTGTGAAGTGATACTCCTTTGTAGTGCAGATTTCCATTTCCTGCTTGCTTGCTTGGCCAAAAAGTGCGTATTCGTTTTCTCCTGAATATATTCAGGAGAAAATGCATACGCCCTTTTTGGCCAAGTGCATCATTGTCGAAGTTGTGCCCCTCTTCCTGTGCTTTAAAGGTGATTCCAATGTACCTCTTGAAATATGTTTCCTGCTATTCTGCCTCGCTTTCAGGTCTGCATCGTTGCCTTCCCTCAATAGATTTTTGGACGATAGTTGTCCATTATTACTGTGACTGTGTATTGCTGTGCCCCTGAGCTCCATATTTCAACTCTTTTTTTGTGAGCTGGACGCAAGTCCAAAATTTTGGTTCAGAACCGATACTGGTTCTCAGAGGGTGGCTGAGACTTTGGTTAATTCTTCTTCCTGCCCGGAAATTACAGTGACATATTCCTGTCCAGATGCCTAACAGCTTCTCTCTCAATGCTTCTCCCTCTTCCCTTTCAACCTCTGCCAAATTTGCAACCTGTACGAACAGGAGGTTAAAGAGGCTGTCTCTCCAAGTTTGGTGATTGATAGTAAAGCAGTGGGAAAGTCAAACCAGAGCTCCAGGAGAGGAACTATTCATTGAGTTTTAGAAACCTTTCGTATTCACAGTGTGTCCTTTCTCTAGGTTTCCCGTACATGTTATAGCTGTAGTAATATTCCCTTAAAGCTGGAGAGTTGGGACCCATGGAATGGGTACCAGGAATTATTGCTTTAAAGGGTCTGCATTTGCTCACCCAATCTCAACAATCCTCTCAGTCCCAAGTGTCCAGTCTTATGCCACATCCAGCTGTCATTGTAGATAGGGTCATTCCAGGTTTCATCAGAGACCCTGAAGGAATTGTAAAGAATTACCCTGTTTTTTTCTTTTGTTTTTGAAATTCCTTTTTATAGTGGGTTTGAGCTGATTCTCGCTGCCAGGTTTATGCCACTCTAGACACACTTGATTCCCTTATGCAGACATATCAATACATAGCTTTTAAGATTCTTACTAGTCAGATATATTCCTCTGTAGGAAATATGGGGTTTTGAGTCCCTTTCACTGAGGAAGGTGTAGGTCTTCTCTATTCCATATTTGGTATTTGAAGCGGTACCTGTGTTTATATCAAACTCTGGTTGTATGCATCACCCCACCTCTCCATACCCCTTAAGCAGGCATTAGACTGTTTTCTAAATGTGAGACTCTGTTCTCTTTCCTAACTCAGTTCAAGTGTAGCCATGTTTACAGGATCTCCATAAGTGCTATCTTATGATAAGTTTCTTTTTCTGTGTGACTTATTTCACTTATAATCATTTTACCTGAATGCACCCATTTTGCTGCTACTTGTCTTATGACATTGAGTTCATGGCTGAGTGATATTCCATCGTACATAAGTAACAAAATTTTTTAAACCATTTTTATATTTCCTGGGATATTTAAGGTGTACCAAGTTGAGGTTCTTGCAAGCAGTGAACCCCTAAATTTTTGGGTGGCTCAGTCTTACTAATTTTCAGTTTTCCCAAGGTATATTCCCCAGACTGCAAGTGCCCTTGGCTCTGTAGCTCTGTTGTTTACTTCTTTAAGGGAACACAATGCACTCCTCCAGAGAGGAAGTGGGCAATATACATCCCGCCCATCAGAATAACAAGGCTCCCTGTTCTCCAGGGCCTGTCTTGCCATTCTGCTCTTTACACATATTTTGGATGTCCCTTTTGACCAGTGGGAAGTGATACATCTTTGTAGTGCAGATTTCCATTGCCTGCTTGCTTGCTTGGCCAAAAAGGGCGTATTTGTTTTCTCCTGAATATATTCAGGAGAAAACGCATACGCCCTTTTTGGCCAAGTGCATCATTGTCGAATTTGGGCCCCTCTTCCTGTGCTTTAAAGGTGATTCCAGCATACCTCTTGAAATCTGTTTCCTGCTATTCTGCCTCGCTTTCAAGTCCGCCTTGTTGCCTTCCCTCAACATATTTTTGGATGATAGTTGTCCTTTATTACTCTGCCAGTTTGTGAATTGCTGTGTCCCTGAGCTCCATGTTTCAACTCGTTTTTTTGTGAGCTGAACGCATGTCCAAAATTTTGGTTCAGCACCTATACTGGTTCCCGGTGGGTGCCTGAGATTTTGGTTAATTCTTCTTTCTGCCCGGAAATTAGTTTCATGTGCCCGTCCAAATGCCTAACAGCTACTGTCTCATAGGTTCTCCCTCTTCCCTTTCATCCTCTGCCAAATTGCCAACTTGTAGGAACCAGAAGTTTAAAGGGGCTGTCTCTCCAAGTTGGGAGATTGATAGTAAAGGAGTTGGAAAGTCAAACCGGAGCAACCAGGAGAGGGAGTATTCGTTGAGTTTTAGAAACCTTTCATACTCACAGTGTGTCCAATCTCTAGGTTTCCCGTATATGTTATAGCTGTAGTAATATTGCCTACAACCTAGAGAGTTGAGACCCATGGAATGGGTGTCATGCATTATTGCTTTAAAGGGTTTGCATTTGCTCAACCTATCTCACAAATCCTCTCAGTCCCAAGAGTGCAGCCTTATGCAACATCCAGAGGTCCTTGTAGATAGGGTCTTTCCAGGTTTCATCAGAGACCCTGAAGGAATTGTAAATAATTTCCCTTTTTTTTGTTTTGTTTTTGAAATTCCTTTTTATAGTGTGTTTTAGCTGATTCACAATGCCAAGTTATGCCAGTCTGGACACACTTTATTCCCTTAAGGAGACATATCAATACATAGGTTTTAAGATTCTTACTAGTCAGATATATTCCTCTGCGTGAAATAAGGGGTTTTGAGTCCCTTTCACAGAGGAAAGTGTAGGTCTTGTCTATTCCATAGTTGGTTTTCAGAATGGTTCCTGTGCTTATATCAAACTCTGGTATTATGCATCAACCCACCTCTCCTTCCCCCTTAAGCAGGCATAAGAGTGCTTTCTAAATGTGAGACTCTGTTCTCTTTCCTAACTCAGTTCAAGTGTAGCCATGTTTACAGGATCTCCAAAAATGCTATCTTATGATAAGTTTCTTTTTCTGTGTGACTTATTTCACTTGGAATCATCGTACCTGAATCCACTCATATTGTTGCTACTGGTCTTATGACATTGATTTCATGGCTGAGGGATATTCCATCGTACATAAATACCACAGTTTTTGGAACCATTTTTATATTTCCTGGGATATTTAAGGTGTACAAAAGTTGAGGTTCTTGTAAGCAGTGCAGCCCTAAATTTGGGGGTGGCTCTGTCTTATTGATTTTCAGTTTTCTCAAGGTATATTCCCTAGACTGGAAGCACCCTTGGCTCTGTACCTCTGTTGTTTACATGTTTTAGGGAACACAATGCACTCCTCCAGAGAGGCCGTTGGCAGTTTATATCCTGCCCATCACCATAACAACGCTCCCTGTTCTGCAGGGCCTGTCTTGCCTTTCTGGTTTTTACACATTTTGTGGAGGTCCGTTTTGACCGGTGGGAAGTGATACATCTTTGTAGTGCAGATTTGCATTGCCCGCTTGATTGCTTGGCCAAAAGGGCGTATGAGTTTTCTCCTGAATATATTCAGGAGAAAACACATAGGCCCTTCTTGGCCAAGTGCATCATTGTCGAAGTTGTGCCCCTCTTCCTGTGCTTTACAGGCGATTCCAACTTACGTCTTAAAATCTGTTTCCTGCTATTCTGCCTCTCTTTCAAGTCCGCCTCGTTGCCTTCCCTCAACAGAATTTTGGATGATAGTTGTCCTTTATTATTCTGCCAGTTTGTGAATTGCTGTGCCCCTGAGCTCCATTTTTCAACTCGTTTTTTTTGAGCTGAACGCAAGTCCAAAATTTTGGTTCAGAACCTATACTGGTTCCCAGTGAGTGGCTGAGACTTTGGTTAATTATTCTTCCTGCCGGGAAATTAGAGTGACATGTGCCCGTCCAAATGCCTAACAGCTACTCTCTCATTGGTTCTCCCTCTTCCGTTTCAACCTCTGCCAATTTGGCAACCTGTGCGAACAGGAGGTTAAAGGGGCTGTCTCTCCAAGTCGGGTGATTGATAGTAAAGCAGTAGGAAAGTCAAACAGGAGCTCCAGGAAAGGGACTATTCGTTGAGTTTTAGAAACCTTTCGTATTCACAGTGTGTCCTTTCTCTAGGTTTCCCGTACATGTTATAGCTGTAGTAATATTCCCTTCAAGCTGGAGAGTTGTGACCCATGGAATGGGTACCAAAATTATTGCTTTAAAGGGTCTGCATTTGCTCACCCAATCTCACCAATCCTCTCAGTCCCAAGTGTCCAGGCTTATGCCCCATCCAGCTGTCATTGTAGATAGGGTCATTCCAGGTTTCATCAGAGCCCCTGAAGGAATTGTAAAGAATTACCCTGTTTTTTTCTTTTGTTTTTGAAATTCCTTTTTATAGTGGGTTTGAGCTGATTCTCGCTGCCAAGTTTATGCCACTCTAGACACACTTGATTCCCTTATGCAGACATATCAATACATAGGATTTAAGATTCTTACTAGAGAGATATATTCCTCTGCGGGAAATATGGGGTTTTGAGTCACTTTCACTGAGGAAGGTGTAGGTCTTGTCTATTCCATAGTTGGTTTTTGAAGCGGTACCGGTGCTTATATCAAACTCTGGTTGTATGCATCACCCCACCTCTCCATCCCCCTTAAGCAGGCATAAGAGTGTTTTCTAAATGTGAGACTCTGTTCTCTTTCCTAACTCCGTTCAAGTTTAGCCATGTTTACAGGATCTTCATAAGTGATATCTTATGATAAGTTTCTTTTTCTGTGTGACTTATTTCACTTAGAATCATCGTACCTGAATCCACTCATTTTGCTGCTACTGGTCTTATGACATTGATTTCATGGCTGAGGGATATTCCATCATACTTAAGAACCACAATTTTTTGAACCATTTTTATATTTCCTGGGATATTTAAGGTGTACCCAAGTTGAGGTTCTTGTAAGCAGTGCAGCCCTAAATTTTGGGGTGGTTCTGTCTTATTGATTTTCAGTTTTCCCAAGGTACATTCCGTAGTCTGGAAGCGGCCTTGGCTCTGAAGCTCTGTTGTTTATTGTTTTACGGAACACAATGCACACCTCCAGTGAGGCAGTTGGCAATTTACATCCCGCCCATCAGCATAACAAGGCACCCTGTTCTCCAGGGCCTGTCTTGCCTTTCTGGTTTTTACACATTTTGTGGAGGTCCGTTTTGACCGGACGGAAGTGATACTTCTTTGCAGTGCAGACTTGCATTGCCCGCTTGCTTGCTTGGCCAAAAGGGGCGTATGCGTTTTCTCCTGAATATATTCAGGAGAGAACACATACGCCCTTTTTGGAAAAGTGCATCATTGTCGAAGTTGTGGCCCTCGTCCTGTGCTTTACAGGCGATTCCAAAGTACATCTTGAAATCTGTTTCCTGCTATTCTGCCTAGCTTCCAAGTCTGCCTCGTTGCCTTCCCTCAACAGATTTTGGACGATAGTTGTCCTTTATTACTCTGCCAGTTTGTGAATTGCTGTGCCCCTGAGCTCCATTTTTCAACTCGTTTTTTTTTTGAGCTGGACGCAAGTTCAAAATTTTGGTTCAGAACCTATACTGGTTCTCAGTAGGTGGCTGAGACTTTGGATAATTCTTCTTCCTGCCAGGAAATTAGAGTGACATGTGCCAGTCCAAATGCCTAACAGCTACTCACTCATTGGTTCTCCCTCTACCCTTTCAACCTCTGCCAAATTGGCAACCTGTGCGAACAGGAGGTTAAAGGGGCTGTCTCTCCATCTTGGGTGATTGATAGTAAGGCAGTTGGAAAGTCAAACCGGAGCTCCAGGAGAGGGACTATTCGTTGAGTTTTAGAAACCTTTCGTATTCACAGTGTGTCCTTTCTCTAGGTTTCCCATACATGTTATAGCTGTAGTAATATTCCCTTCAAGCTGGAGAGTTGTGACCCATGGAATGGGTACCATGAATTATTGCTTTAAAGGGTCTGCATTTGCTCACCCAATCTCACCAATCCCCTCAGTCCCAAGTGCCCAGCCTTATGACACATCCAGCTCTCATTGTACATAGGGTCATTCCAGGTTTCATCAGACACCCTGAAGGAATTGTAAAGAATTTTCCTGTTTTTTTCTTTTGTTTTTGAAATTCCTTTATATAGGGTGTTTGAGCTGATTCTCGCTGCCAGGTTTATGCCACTCTAGACACACTTGATTCACTTACGCAGACATATCAATACATAGGTTTTAAGATTCTTACTAGTCAGATATATTCCTGTGCGGGAAATATGGGATTTTGAGTCCCTTTCACTGAAGAATGTGTAGGTCTTGTCTATTCCATAGTTGGCTTTTGAAGCGGTACCTGTGCTTATATCAAACTCTGGTTTTATGCATCACCCCACCTCTCCATCCCCCTTAAGCAGGCATAAGAGTGTGTTCTGAATGTGAGAGTCTGTTCTCTTTCCTAATTCAGTTCAAGTGTATCCATGTATACAGGATCTCCCTAAGTGATATCTTATGATAAGTTTCTTTTTCTGTGTGAATTATTTCACTTAGAATCATTGTACCTGAATCCACTCATTTTGCTGCTACTGGTCTTATGACATTGATTTCATGGCTGAGTGATATTCCATCGTACTTATGTACCACAATTTATTGAACCATTTTTATATTTCCTCTGAAATTTAAGGTGTACCCAAGTTGAGGTTCTTGCAAGCAGTGCAGCCCTTTATTTTGGGGTGGTTGTGACTTATTGATTTTCAGTTTTTCCAAGGTACATTCCCTAGACTGGAATCGCCCTTGAATCTGTAGCTCTGTTGTTTACTTGTTTTAGGGAACACAAAGCACTCCTCCAGAGAGGCCATTCGCAATTTACATTCCAGCCATCAGCATAGCAAGGCTCCCTGTTCTCCAGGGCCTCTCTTGCCTTTCTGGTTTTTACACATTTTGTGGAGGTCCCTTTTGAACTGTGGGAAGTGATACTTCTTTGTAGTGCCGATTTGCATTGCCTGCTTGCTTGCTTGGCCAAAATCGGCGTATGCATTTTCTCCTGAATATATTCAGGAGAAAACGCATACGCCCTTTTTGGCCAAGTACATCATTGTCGAAGTTGTGCCCCTCGTCCTGTGCTTTAAAGGCAAATCCAACGTACCTCATGAAATCTGTTTACTGCTATTCTGCCTCTGTTTCAAGTACACCTCGTTGCCTTCACTGAACAGATTTTTGGATGATAGTTGTCCTTTATTACATTCACAGTTTTTGAACTGCTGTGCCCCTGAGCTCCATTGTTCAACTCGTTTTATGTGAGCTGAACGCAAGTCCAAAATTTTGGTTCAGGACCTATACTGGTTCCCGGTGGGTGGCTGAGACTTTGGTTAATTCTTCTTTCTGCCTGGAAATTAAAGTGACATATGCCTGTCCAAATTCCTAACAGCTACTCTCTCATTGGATCTCCCTCTTCCATACAATCCTCTGCCAAATTGGCGACCTTTGAGAACGAGGAGGTTAAAGGGGCTGTCTCTCCAAGTTGGGTGATTGATAGTAAAGCAGTTAGAAAGTCAAACGGGGGCACCACGTGAGGGACAATTCATTGAGTTTTAGAAACCTTTCGTATTCACAGTGTGACCATTCTCTAGGTTTCCCGTACATGTTATAGCTGTAGTAATATTCCCTTCAACCTGGAGAGTTGGGACCCATGGAATGGGTGCCATGCATTATTGCTTTAAAGGGTCTGCATTTGCTAGGGCAATGTCACCATTCCTCTCAGTCCCAAGTGTCCAGCCTTATGCCACATCCAGCTGTCATTGTAGATAGGGTCATTACAAGTATCATCAGAGACCCTGAAGGAATTGTAAAGAATTTCTCTGTTTTTTTGTTTTGTTTTTGAAATTCCTTTTTATAGTGGGTTTGAGCTGATTCTCGCTGCCATGTTTATGCCATTCTAGACACACTTAATTCGCATACCCAGACATATCAGTACATAGGTTTTAAGATCCTTACTAGTCAGATATATTCCTCTGCGGGAAATATTGATTTTGAGTCCCTTTCACTGAGGAAGGAGTAGGTGTTGTCTATTTCGTAGTTGGTTTTTGGAACAGTACCTGGGCTTATATCAAACTCTGGTATTATGCATCAACCCACCTCTCCTTCCCCCTTAAGCAGGCATAAGAGTGTTTTCTAAATGTGAGACTGTGTTCTCTTTCCTAACTCAGTTCATGTGTAGCCATTTTTACAGGAGCTTCATAAGTGATATCTTATGATAAGTTTCTTTTCTGTGTGACATATTTCACTATGAATCATCGTAGCTGAATCCACTCATTTTGCTGCTACTGATCTCATGACATTGATTTCAAGGCTGAGGGATATTCCATTGTATGTAAGTACCACAATTACTTGAACCATTTTTATATTTCCTCGGTATTTAAGGTTAAGCCAAGTTGAGGTTCTTGTAAGCAGTGCAGCCCTAAATTTGGGGGTGGCTCTGTCTTATTGATTTTCAGTTTTCCCAAGGTATATTCCCTAGACTGGAAGTGTCCTTGGCTCTGTAGCTCTGTTGATTACTGGTTTTGGGAACACAGTGAACTCCTCCAGTGAGACAGTTGGCAATTTACATCCCGCCCATCAGCATAACAAGGCTCCCTGTTCTCCAGGGCCTGTCTTGCTTTTCTGGTTTTTCCACATTTTGTGGATGTCCCTTTTGACCGGTGGGAAGAGATACTTCTTTGTAGTGCAGATTTGCATTGCCCTCTTGCTTGCTTGGCCAAAAAGCATGCTTGAATATATTCAGGAGAAAACGAATACGCCCTTTTTGGCCAAGTGCATCATTGTCGAAGTTGTGCCCCTCTTCCTGTGCTTTACAGGCGATTCCAACGTACCTCTTGAAATCTGTTTCCTGCTCTTCTGCCTCGCTTTCAAGTCCGCCTCGTTGCCTTCGCTCAACAGATTTTTGGACAGTACTTGTCCTTTATTACTCTGCCAGGTGTGAATTGCTGTGCTCCTGAGTTCCATGTTTCAAGTCGTTTTTCGTGAGCTGAACGCAAGTCCAAAATTTTGGTTCAGGACCTATACTGGTTCCCGGTGGGTGGCTGGGACTTTGGTTAATTCTTCTTGCTGCCGGGAAATTAGAGTGACATGTGCCATCAAAATGCGTAACAACAACTCTCTCATTGGTTCTCCCTCTTTCCTACCATCCTCTGCCAAATTGGCAACCTGTGGGAACCAGGAGGTTAAAGGGGCTGTCTCTCCAAGTTGGGACATTGATAGTTAAACAGTTGGTAAGTCAAAGCGGAGCACCCGGAGAGGGACTATTCCTTGAGTTTTAGAAACCTTTCGGATTCACAGTGTGTCCATTCTCTAGGTTTCCCGTACATGTTATAGCTGTAGTAATATTCCCTTCAACATGGAGAGTTGGGACCCATGGAATGGGTTCCATGCATTATTGCTTTAAAGGGTCTGCATTTGCTCACCCAATCTCATCAATCCTCTCAGTCCCAAGTGCCCTGACTTATGCCACATCCAGCTATCATTGTAGACAGCGTCATTCCAGCCTTTGTCAGAGACACTGAAGGAATTGTAAAGAATTTCCCTGTTTTTTGTATTGTTAAAGAAATTCCTTTTTACAGTGGGTTTGGGCTGATTCTCGCTGCCGTGTTTATGCCAGTCTAGACACACTTGATTCCCTTACAGAGACATATCAGTACATAGGTTTTAACATTATTACTAGTCAGATATATTCCTCTGTGGGAAATACGGGGTTTTGAGTCGCTTTCACTGAAGAAGGTGTAGGTCTTGTCTATTCCATAGTTGGTTTTTGGAACGGTACCTGTGCTTATATCAAACTCTGGTTTTATGCATCACCCCACCTCTCCTTCCCCCTTAAGCAGGCATAAGAGTGTTTTCTAAATGTGAGACTCTGTTCTCTTTCCTAACTCATTTCATGTGTAGCCATGTTTACAGGATCTTCATAAGTGATATCTTATGATAAGTTTCTTTTTCTGTGTGACTTATTTCACTTAGAATCATCGTACATGAATCCCCTCATTTTGCTGCTACTGGTCTTATGACATTGATTTCATGGCTGCCGGATATTCCATCATACGTAAATACCAGAATTTTTTAACCATTTTTATATTTACTGGGATATTTAAGGTGTACCCAAGTTGCGGTTTTTGTAAGCAGTGCAGCCCTAAATTTTTGTGTGGCTCTGTCTTATTGATTTTCACTTTTCCCATGGTATACTCCCTAGACTGGAAATGCCCTTGGCTTTGTAGCTCTGTTGTTTACTTGTTTTGGGAACACAATGCACTCATCCAGTGAGACAGTTGGCAATTTATATCCCACCCATCAGCCTAACAAGGCTCCCTGTTCTTCAGGACCGGTCTTGCCTTTCTGGTTTTTACACATTTTTTGTATGTCTGTTTTGACCGGTGGGAAGAGATACTTCTTTGTAGTGCAGATTTGCATTGCCCTCTTGCTTGCTTGGCCAAAAAGGCGTATGCATTTTCTCCTGAATATATTCAGGAGAAAAGGCATACGCCAATTTTGGCCAAGTGCATCATTGTTGATGTTGTTCCCCTCTTCCTGTGCTTTACTGGCGATTCCAACGTACCTCATGATATCTGTTTCCTGCTATTCTGCCTCTCTTTCCAATCTGCCTCGTTGCCTTCGCTCAACAGATTTTTGGACAGTAGTTGTCCTTTATTACTCTGCCAGTTTGTGAATTGCTGTGCCCCTGAGTTCCATGATTGAACTCGTTTTTTGTGAGCTGAACGCAAGTCCAAAATTTTGGTTCAGGACCTATACTGGTTCCCGGTGGGTGGCTGAGACTTTGGTTAATACTTCTTCCTGCCGGGAAATTAGAGTGACATGTGCCCGTCCAAATGCCTAACAGCTACTCTCTCATTGGTTCTCCCTCTTCCCTTCCATCCTCTGCCAAATTGGCAACCTGTGCGAACCAGGAGCTTAAAGGGGCTGTCTCTCCAAGTTGGGAGATTGATAGTAAAGCAGTTGGAAAGTCAAACCGGAGCACCAGGAGAGGGACTATTCGTTGAGTTTTAGAAACATTTCGTATTCACAGTGTGTCCATTCTCTCCGTTTCCCGTACATGATATAGCTGTAGTAATATTCCCTTCAACCTGGAGAGTTGGGACCCAAGGAATGGGTGCCATGCATTATTGCTTTCAAGGGTCTGCATTTGCTTACCCAATCTCACCAATCCTCTCACTCCCAAGTGTACCGCCTTATGCCATATCCAGCTGTCATTGTAGAGATGGTCATTCCAAGTTTCGTCAGAGACCCTGAAGGAATTGTAAAGAATTTCCCTGTTTTTTTTGTTTTGGTTTTGAAATTTCATTTATAGTGGGTTTGAGCTGATTCTCACTGCCATGTTTATGACAGACAAGACACACTTGATTCCCTTACCCAGACATATCAGTATATAGGTTTTAATATTCTTACTAGTCAAATATATTCCTCTGCGGGAAATATGGGGTTTTGGGTACCTTTCACTGAGTAAGGTGTAGGTCTTGTCTATTCCATAGTTGGTTTTTGGAACGGTACCTGTGCTTATATCAAACTCTGTTTTTATGCATCTCCCCACCTCTCCTTCCCCCTTAAGCAGGCATAACAGGGTTTTCTAAATGTGAGACTCTGTTCTCTTTCCTAATTCACTTCATGTGTAGCCATGTTTACAGGATCTTCATAAGTGATATCTTATGATAAGTTTCTTTTTCTGTGTGACTCATTTGACTTAGAATCATCATACCTGAATCCACTCATTTTGCTGCTACTGGTCTTATGATATTGATTTCATGGCTGAGGGATATTCCATCGTACGTAAGTACCACAATTTTTTGAAACATTTTTATGTTTCCTGGGATATTTAAGTTGGAACCAAGTTGATATTCTTGTGAGCAGTGCAGCTCTAAATTTGTGGGTGGCTCTATCTTATTGATTTACAGTTTTGCCAAGGTATATTCCCTAGACTGGAAGTGCCCTTGGCTCTGTAGCTCTATTTTTTACTTGTTTTAGGGAACACAATGCACTCTTCCAGTGAGGCAGTTGGCAATTTTTTTTTTATTTATTTATTTTTTTTTTTGCGGTACGCGGGCCTCTCAGTGTTGTGGCCTCTCCCGCTGCGGAGCACAGGCCCAGGACGCGCAGGCTCAGTGGCCATGGCCCACGGGCCCAGCCACTCCGCGGCATATGGGACGCTCCCATACCGGAGAAAGAACCCGTATCCCCTGCATCGGCAGGCGGACTCCCATCCACTGCACCACCATGGAGGCCACGGCAGTTGGCAATTTACATCCCGCCCATCAGCATAATATGCCTCCCAGTTCTCCAGGGCATGTCTTGCTTTTCTGGTTTTTATACATTTTGTGGGTGTCCCTTTTGACCAGTGGGAAGAGATACTTCTTTGTAGTGCAGATTTGCATTGCCTGCTTGCTTGCTTGGCCAAAAACGGCGTATGTGTTTTTTCCTGAATATATTCAGGAGAAAATGCATATGCCCTTTTGTCCAAGTGCATCATTGTCGAAGCTGTGCCCCTCTTCCAGTGCTTTACAGGGGATTCCTACGTAGCTCTTGAAATCTGTTTCCTGCTATTCTGCCTCGCTTTCAAGTCCGCCTCGTTGCCTTCCGTCAACAGATTTTTGGATGAGAGTTGTCCTTTATTACTCTGCTAGTTTGTGAATTGCTGTGGCCCTAAGCTCCACTTTTCAACTCGTTTTTTGTGAGCTGAACGCAAGTCCAAAATTTTGGTTCAGGACCTATACTGGTTCCCGGTGGGTGGCTGACACTTTGGTTAATTCTTCTTCCTGCCACGATATTAGAGTGCCATATGCCCGTCCAAATGCCAAACAAATACTCTCTCATTGGTTCTCCCTATTCCCTTCCATCCTCTGCCATATTGGCAACCTGTGGGAACCAGGAGGTAAAAGGGTCTGTCTCTCCAAGTTGGGAGATTGATAGTAAAGCAGTTGGAAAGTCAAAGCGGAGCACCAGCAGAGGGATTATTCGTTGAGTTTTAGAAACCTTTCGTATTCACTGTGTGTCCATTCTCTAGGTTTTCCGTACATGTTATAGCTGTAGTAATATTCCCTTCAACCTGGAGAGTTGGGACCCATGGAATGGGTGCCATGCATTATTGCTTTAAAGGGTCTGCATTTGCTCACCCTATCTCACCAATCCCCTCAGTCCCAAGAGTTAGCCTTATGCCACATCCGGCTGTCATTGTAGATAGGGTCATTCCAGCTTTCGTCAGAGACCCTGAAGAATTTGTAAAGAATTATGCTGTTTTTTGTTTTGTTTATGGAATTCCTTTTTATAGTGAGTTTTGGCTGATTCTCGCTGCCATGTTTATGCCAGTCTAGACACACTTGATTCCCTTACGTAGACATATCAATACATAGGTTTTAAGATTATTACTAGTCAGATATATTCCTCTGTGTGAAATATGGGGTTTTGAGTCACTTTCACTGAGGAAGGTGTAGGTCTTGTCTATTCCATAGTTGGTTTTTGGAACGGTACCTGTGCTTATATCAAACTCTGGTTTTTTGCATCACCCCACCTCTCCTTCCCCCTTAAGCAGGCATAAGGGTGTTTTCTAAATGTGAGACTCTGTTCTCTTTCCTAACTCCTTTCATGTGTAGCCATGTTTACAGGATCTTCATAAGTGATATCTTATGATAAGTTTCTTTTTCTGTGTTACTTATTTCACTTAGAAACATCGTACCTGAATCCACTCACTTTGCTGCTACTGGTCTTATGACATTGATTTCATGGCTGAGGGATATTCAATCGTACGTAAGTAGCACAATTTTTTGTTCCATTTTTATATTTCCTGGGATATTTAAGTTGTACCCAAGTTGAGGTTCTTGTAAGCAGTGCAGCCCTGAACTTGGGGGTGGCTCTGTCTTATTGATTTTCAATTTTTCCATGGTATATTCCATAGACTGGAAATGCCCTTTGCTCTGTAGCTACGTTGTTTACTTGTTTTAGGGAACACAGTGCACTACTCCAATGAGGCTGTTGGCAATTTACATCCCGCCCATCAGCATAACAAGGCTCCCTTTTCTCCAGGGCCTGTCTTGCCTTTCTGGTTTTTACACATTTTGTGGAAGTCCCTTTTTACCGTTGGGAAGTGATACTTCTTTATAGTGCAGATTTGCATTGCCCTCTTACTTGCTTGTCTAAAAAGGGCGTATGCGTTTTCTCCTGAATATATTCAGCAGAAAACGCATACGCCCTTTTTGGCCAAGTGCATCATTGTTGTAGCTGTGCCCCTCTTCCTGTGCTTTACATGGGATTCCAACGTACCTCTTGAAATCTGTTTCCTGCTATTCTGCCTCGCTTTCAAGTCTGCCTTGTTGCCTTCCCTCAACAGATTTTTGGATGATAGTTGTCCTTTATTACTCTGCCAGTTTGTGAATTGCTGTGCCACTGAGCTCCATTTTTCAACTCGTTTTTTGTGAGCTGACCTCAAGTCCAAAATTTTGGTTCAGGACCTATACTTGTTCCCGGTGGGTTGCTGAGACTTTGGTTAATTCTTTTTCCTGCCGGGAAATTAGAATGACATGTGCCCGTCCAAATGCCTAACAGCTACTCTCTCATTGGTTCTCCCTCTTCCCTTTCACCCTCTGCCAAACTGGCAACCTTTTCGAAACAGTAGGTTAATGGGGCTGTCTCTCCAAGTTGGGAGATTGATACTATAGCATTTGGAAAGTCAAACTTGAGCTCAAGGAGAGGGATTATTCGTTGAGGTTTAGAAACCTTTCGTATTCACAGTGTGTCCATTCTCTAGGTTTCCCTTACATGTTATAGCTGTAGTAATATTCCCTTCAATCTGGAGAGTTGGGACTCATTGAATGGGTGCCATGCATTATTGCTTTAAAGGGTCTGCATTTGCTCACCCAATCTCACCAATACTCTCAGTCCCAAGTGTCCAGCTTTATGCCACATCCAGCTGTCATTGTAGATAGGGTCATTCCAGGTTTCATCAGAGACACTGAAGGAATTGTAAAAAATTTCCGTTTTTTTGTTTTCTTTTTGAAATTCCTTTTTATAGTGGGTTTGAGCTGATTCTCGCTGCCATGTTTATGCCAGTCTAGACACACTTGATTCCCTTACATAGACATATCAATGCATAGGTTTTAAGATTCTTACTAGTCAGATATATTCCCTTGCGGGAAATATGGGATTTTGAGTCCCTTTCACTGAGGAAGGTCTAGGACTTGTCTATTCCAGAGTTGGTTTTTGGAATGGTACCTGTGCTTATATCAAACTCTGGTTTTATGCATCACCCCCCTCTCCTTCCCCCTTAAGCAGGCATAAGAGTTTTTTTCTAAATGTGAGACTCTGTTCTCTTCCCTAACTCAGTTCAAGTGTAGCCATATTTACAAGATCTTCCTAAATGATATCTTATGATAAGTTTCATTTTCTGTGTGACTTATTTCAGTTAGAATCTTCGTACATAAATCCAATCATTTTGCTGCTACTGGTCTTATGACATTGATTTCATAGTTGAGGGATAATCCATTGGACATAAGTACTACAAATTTTAGAAAGATTTTTATCTTTCCTGGGAAATTTAAGGTGGACACAAGTTGAGGTTCTTGTAAGCGGTGCAGCCGTAAATTTTGGGGTGCCTGTGTCTTATTGATTTTCAGTTTTCCCAAGGTATATTCCCTACACTGGAAGCTCTCTTGGCTCTGTAGCTCTGTTGTTTAATTGTTTTAGGGAACACAATGCACTCCTCCAGAGAGGCAGTTGGCAATTTACATCCAGCCCACCAGCATAACAAGGCTCCCTGTTCTCCAGGGCCTGTCTTGCCTTTCTGGTTTTTACATATTTTGTGGATATCCCTTTTGAATGGTGGGAAGTGATATTTCTGTGTAGTGCAGATTTGCATTGCCCGCTTGCTTGCTGGGCCAAAAAGGGCATATGCATCTTCTCCTGTATATATTCAGGAGAAAACACATAGGCAGTTTTTGGCCAGGTGCATCATTGTCAATGATGAGACCCTCTTCTTGTGCTTTCAAGGTGATTCCAACGTACCTCTTGAAATCTGTTTCCTGCTATTCTGCCTCGCTTTCAAGTCCACCTCGTAACCTTCCCTCAACAGATTTTTGGATGAGATATGTCCTTTACTATTCTGCCAGTTGGGGAATTGCTGTGCCCCTGAGCTCCATTTTTGAATATGTTATTTGTGACCAGAATATACGTCCAAATTTTGGTTCAGGACCTAACCTGGTGTCCGGTGGGTGGCTGAGACTTTGGTTAATTCTTCTTCCGCCCGGGAAATTAGAGTGACATGTGCCCGTCCAAATGCCTCATGGCTACTCTCTCATTGGTTCTCCCTCTTCCCTTTCATCCTCTGCCAATTTGGCAACCTGTTAGAACCAGGAGGTTAAAAGGTCTGTCTCTCCAAGTTGGGAGATTTATAGTAAAGCAGTTGGAAATTCAAACCAGAGCACCAGGATACGGACTATTTGTTGAGTTTTGGAAACCTTTCGTATTCACAGTGAGTCCATTCTCTAGGTTTCCCGTACATGTTATAGCTGTTGTAATATTCCCTTCAACCTGCAGAGTTGGGACCCATGGAATGGGTGCCATGCATTATTGCCTTAAAGGGTCTGCATTTTCCCACCAAATCTCACCAATCCTCTCAGTCCCAAGTGTCCAGCCTTATGCCATATCTAGCTGTCATTGTAGATAGGGTCATTCCAGGTTTCATCAGAGACCCTGAAGGATTTGTAAAGAATATCACTGTTTTTTTGTTTTGTTTTTGAAATTCCTTTTTATATTGGGTTTGAGCTGATTCTCACCTTCATGTTTATGCCTGTGTAGAAACACTTGATTCCCTTATGGAGACATATAAATACATAGGTTTTAAGATTCTTACTAGTAAGATATATTACTCTGCGCTGAATATGTGGTTTTGAGTCCCTTTCACTGAGGAAGCTGTAGGTCTTGTCTATTCCGTATTTGATTTTTGGAACGGTACCTGTACTAATATCAAACTCTGGTTTTATGCATCACCCCACCTCTCCTTCCCCCTTAAGCAGGCATAAGTGTTTTTTATAAATATGAGAGTCTCTTCTCTTTCCTAGCTCAGTTCATGTGTAGCCATGTTTACAGGATCTTCTTAAGTGATACCTTATGATAAGTTTATTTTTCTGTGTGACTTATTTCACTTAGAATTATCGTACCTGAATCCACTCCTTTTGCTGCCACTGGCCTTATGACATTGATTTCTTGGCTGAGGAATATTCCATCATACCTAAGTACCACAATTTCTTGAACCATTTTTTTTTCCTGGGATATTTAAAGTGTACCCAAGTTGAGGTTCTTGTAAGCAGTGCAGCCCTGAATTTTGGTGTGGATCTGTCTTATTGATTTTCAGTTTTCCCAAGGTATATTCCCTAGACTCGAAGTGCCCTTGGCTCTGTAGCTCTGTTGTTTACTTGTTTTAGGGAACAGAATGCATTCCTTGAGAGACGCAGTTGGCAATTTACATCCCGCCCATCAGCATAACAGTGTTCCCTGTTCTCCATGGCCTGTCTTGCCTTTCTGGTTTTTACACATTTTGCGGATGTCCCTTTTGACAGGTGGGAAGTGTTACTTCTTTGTAGTGCAGATTTGCATTGCCCGCTTTCTTGCTTGGCCGAAAAGGCTATATGCGTTTGCTCCTGAATATATTCACGTGAAAAGCCTTACACTCTTTATGGCTGTTTCCATAATTTCAAAGTTGTGATGCTTTTCCTGTGTTTAAAGGTGATTCCAATGTACCTCTTGAAATCTGTTTCATGCCATTCTGCCTCATTTTCACTTCCGCCTCGTGGCTTTCCCTCAACAGATTTTTGGAAGGGAGTAGTCCTTTGTAACTCTGCATGTTAGTGAATTGCTGTGGCCCTGAGCTCCATTTTTCAACTCGCGTTTTTGTGAGCTGACCGCAAATCCACAATTTTGCTTCAGGACCTATACTTGTTCTGGCGGGGCAGGCTGAGACTATGGTTAATTCCTCTTCGTGGCGTGAAATTAGAGTGACATGTTGCCGTCCAAATGCCTACAGCTACTCTCTCATTGGTTCTCCCTCTTCCCTTATATCCTCTGCACAATTTGTCCACTGTGCGAATTAGGAAGTTATAGGGGCTGACTCTCCAAGTTGGGAGATTGATAGTATACATTTGGAATGTCAAACTGGTGCACAAGGAGAGAAAAAAGTAGTAGAGTTTTAGAAACCTTTCACCATCAGAGTGTTTCCAGTCTCTACGTTCCCATACATGTTATAACTGTAGTGATATTTCTTTCTACCTGGAGAGTTGGGAACCATGGAATGGGTGGCAGGCATTATTGCTTTAAAGGGTCTGCATTTTTTCACCCAATCTCACCAATCCTCTCAGTCTCAAGTGACCAGCCTTATGCCACATCCTGCTGTCATTATAGATAGGGTCATTCCAGGTTTCATCAGAACCCCTGAAGGAATTGTGTAAGAATTTTACTGTTTTTATGTTTTGTTTTGAAATTCATTTTTATAGTGGGTTTCAACTGATTCTCACTGCCATGCTTATGTTGTTCTAGACACACATGGTTCCCTTACGGAGACATATCAATACATAGGTTTTAAAATTCTTACTAGTCAGATATATTTCTCTGTGGGGAATAGGGATGTTGAGTTCCGTTCACTGAGGAAGGAGTAGGGCTTGTCTCTTCTGTTTTTGGATTATGGAACGGTTCCTGTTCTAATATCAAACTTTTGTTTTCTTCATTTCCCCACCTCTCTTTCCCCTTAAGCAAGCATAAGAGTTTTTTTCTATATCTGAGAATCTGTTCTCTTCCCTATTTCAGTTCATATGTAGCCATGATTACATTCCCTTCATAAGTGATATCTTTTGTCAGAATGCCCCATGGCCCTTGTCATAATAATGCTCCATGACCCCTGTCATCACAATGCTCCATGCCCTGGTTATCACAATGCTCCATGTCCCTTGTCATCACAATTCTCCACGTCCTTGTCATCACAATGCTACATGACACTTCTCATCACAATGTTACATGCTCTTGTCATCACAATTATCCATGCACTTGTCATTGCAATGCTTCATGCACTTATCATCACAATGCTCCATGCACTTGTCATAACAATGCTTCATGCCCTTGTCATCAGAATGCTACATGACCCCTCTTATCACAATGCTCCCTGACACCTGTCATCACAATGCTTCATGTCCCTTGTGCTTACAGTGCTCCATGATCCTCGACATCACAATTACCCAAGGTCTTCTCATCACAATGCTCCACGGTTTTGCCATCACCATGCTCCATGCCTTGTCATCTCAAAGCTCAATGTCCCTTGTACTCTCAATTCTCCACGTCCATGTCATTACAATTCTCCATGGCACTTCACATCACAATGTTATATGCACTTGTCATCACAATACACCATGCACTTGTCATCGCGATGCTCCATGACGCCTGTCATAGGAAGCTCCATGTGTTTGTCATCAGAATGTTTCACGACCTGGACATTAAAATTATCAATGGCCCTTGATATCACAAGGCTCCATGCCCTTGTCATCACAGTGCTCCTTTATTTTGTCACAACAATCCTCCATGACACTTGGCATCACAGTGCTTCATGATATTGTCATCAAACTGGAACATGACATATTTCATCACAATGTTCCCTGACAACTTTCTTCACAATAATCAATGACCTTGTCATCACAGTGCTCCATGCCCTTGTTGTCACAATGTGCAGTTCCCACTCTTATCACAATAATCCATGAAAATTTTCAGAGCAATGCTCCATGCCACTTTTCATCACAATGCTCCATGAACGCTGTCATCACAATGCACCATGCCCATCATCATAATGCTTCATGCTATTGTCATCACAATGAAATCAAAATGCTCCATGACCTCTGTCATCACAATGCTCCAAACCCCTGTGATCACATTGTTCCATAACTCTTGTCATCACAATGCCCCATGACGCTGGTCATCACAATAATCCATGGTCTTCTCATCACAATGCACCATGAATTTGTCATCACAATGCTCAATACACTTGTCGTCACAATGCTCCCTGACTATTGCCATCACTATGCACCTTGAACACTTTCATGAAAAGGCTCCATGCCTTTTTCATCACAATGATCCATGCCCTTTTCAACGCAATGCTCCAAGACCCCTGTGTTCAAAATGGTCCTTGCACTTGTCATCACAAAGCTCCATGACACATGTCATCGGAATGCTACATGGCCTTCTCATCATAATGTTCCATGCCCTTGTCATCACAATGCTCCAAGACTACTGTGATCACAATGATCCCTGTTCCTTTTCATCAGAATGGTCCATGAGACTAGTCATTACAAGGTTCCATGGACTTCACATAACAGTGCTCCAGGACGTTGTCATCACAGTTCTCCATTCCCTTTTCATCACAATACTCCATGACCCCTGTCATCACAATACTCCATGAACGTTTTCAGCCCAATGTTCCATGAAACTTCTCATCACAATTATGCATGCCCTTGTCATCCCAATGCTCCATGACCCCTGTATTCAAAATGCTCCATGACGATTGTCATCACAGTGCTCCATGACACCTGTCATCACAATGCTCCATGCCTTTGTCAGCAAAACGCTACATGACATTATCATTACAATGGTCTATGTGCTTGTCATCACAATAGTCCATTACCATTGCCATCACAATCCTCCATGAACCTTGGCATCACATTGCTTCATGCCTTTGTCATCACAATGCTCCATGCTCCTTGAAATCGAAATGAGCTAAGACCTCTCTCATCACAATGCTCCAAACCCTTGTGATCACAATGTACCATAACTCTTGTCATCACAACGCTCCATGATGCGTGTCATCACAATACTCCATGCCCTTTTCATCACAGTGCTCCATGACCTTTGTCATCATAGTTCTCAATATACTTGTCATCAAAATGCTCCCTGAAACTATTCGTCAGAATGCTCCTTGAACCCTGTCACGAAAAGGCTCCATGCCTTTTTCATCAGAATGCCCCATGCCGTTTTCATCACAATGCTACATGCCATTGTCATCAAAATACTCCATAAGCTTGTCATCAGAATGCTCCATGACCTTTGTCATCACAATTCTCCATGAACTTGTCATCGCAATGCTCCATGACCCCTGGCATAGCAAGATCAATGTGCTTGTCATTAATATGCTTCATGAACTTGTCATCAAAATACTCAATGGCCCTTGTCATCACAATGTTCCATGACCCTTGTCATCACAATGCTTCTTGACACTTGGCATCACAATGCTCCATTCCATTGTCATCACAATGGACCATGACATATGTCATCACAATGCTTCCTGACAACTGTCTTCACAATACTCCATGACCTTCTCCTCACAATTCTCCATGACCTTTCATCACAATGCTCTATGACCCCTGTCATCACAATGATCCGTGACTCCAGTCATCACAATGCTTCATGACCATTGTCATCCCAATGGTCCATGCCCTCATCATGACAAGGCTCTGTGACCATTGTCACCACAATGCTCCATGAATATTTCATCACAATGCTCGGTGACACTTGTCATCACAATACTCCATGCCTTTGTAAGCACAATACTCCATGACCCATGGCATCACAATGTGCCATGCGCTTGTCATCACGATGCTCCACATCGTTGTCATCACAATGCTCCATAAACCTTGTCATCAGAATGCTCCATGCACTTCTCATCAAAATGCTCTCTCACCACTGATATCACAATGTTCCATCAATAATCATCACAATACTCCCTCACACCTGTCATCACAATGATCCATGACCCTATTCACAACAATTCTACATGCCCTTATAATCACAATGCTCCATACACATGACATCACAATGTTCCATAACCCCTTTCATCACAATGACCCATGACCCTTTTATCACAATGCTGCATGACCACTGATATCACAATGTTACATAAATACTGTCATCAAAATGTTCCATGACTCTTTTCATCCAATTGCTCCAAGACCCTGTCATCACAATGCTCCCTGCCCTTCTCATCACAATGCACCACACCCTTGTCATTAAAATGCTCCATGGCCTATGTCATCACAAAGCTCCATGACCCTTGGAATCACATTGCTCCATGCCATTGTCATCACAGAGTTCCATGACGCTTATCATCACGATGCTCGATGCCCTTCTAATCAGAATGCTCCATGCCCTTGTCATTGCAGTCCACCATGACACATGTATCACTGTGTTCCCTGCCCTAGTCATCACAATGTTCCATGCCCACTCTCGTCACAATAATCCATGAAACTTTTCAGACCAATTCTCCATGACCGTGTCATTTCATTCCTCCTTGACACATGTATCACTGTGTTCCGTGCCCTTGTCATCACAATGCTCCATTACCCCTGTCATAACAATGCTCCATGATCCCTGCCATCACAATGTTCCACGGCCTTGTCATCACAAGGCTCCACGACCCCTGTAATCAAATGCTCCATGCCCCTTTCCTTCTCAATGCTCCATGAACCCTGTCATCACAATGCACCATGCCCATCATCATAATGCTTCATGCTATTGTCATCACAATGAAATCAAAATTCTCCATGACCTCTATCATAAAAATGCTCCAAACCCTTGTGATCACAATGTTCCATAACACTTGTCAACACAACGCCCCATGACGCTGGTCATCACAATTATCCATGGACTTCTCATCACAATGCTCCATGACCATTGTCATCACAATGCTCAATACCCTTGTCATCACAATGCTCCCTGACACTTGTCATCAGTATGCTCCTTGAACTCTGTCATGACAAGGCTCCATGCCATTTTCATCAGAGTGATCCATGTGCTGTTCATCACAGTGCTCCAAGACTCCTGTTATCACAATGCTCCATGAACTTGTCATCACAATGCTCCAAGACCCCTGTAATCACAATGTTCCAAGCCCCTTTTCATAAGAATGCTCCATGAGACTTGTCATCAAAAGGCTCCATCATCTTCACATCACAATGCTCCAGTACCTTGTCATAACAATGCTCCATGACCCCTGACATCACAATACTTCATGAACGTTTTCAGCCCAATGCTCCATGACCTTCTCATCACAATGCTCCATGACCCCTGTCATCACTATGCTCCATGACCACTGTCATCACAACGCTCCATGAACCCTGACAACAAAATGATCCGGGACTCTTGTCATCAAAACGCTCCCTGACAACTGTCTTCACAATATTCCATGACTTTCTCGTCACAATGCTCCATGCCCTTGTCATCACAATGCTACATGTCCTTGTTATCACAATGCTCCATGAACCCTGTCATCACAGTGCTCCTTGACTCCAGTCATCACAATGCTTCTTGACCTTTGTCATCACAATGGTCCATGCCCTCCTCATTAACAGTCTCTGTGACATTTTTAACCACAATGCTCCATGAATGTTTCATCACAACGCTCCTTGACCCTTGTCATCACAATGCTCTATGCATTTCTCAGCAAAATGCTCCATGCCTTTGTCAGAAAAATGCTCCATGACCCTTGTAATCACAATGTGCCACACGCTTTTCATTACAATGGTCCACAAATTTGTAATCACATTGCTCCATAAACATTGTAATCACAATGATCCATGCCCTTTTCATCACAATTTTCCATTACACCTGTAATAACAATGCTCCATGACCCCTGCCATCAAAATGCTCCATGGCCTTGTCATCACAAGGCTCGATGACACTTCTCATCACAATGCTCCAAGACCCTTGTAATCACAATGCTCCATGACCTTGTCATCGCATATCTCCATGACACATGTCATCAGAATGTTCCATGGCCTTCTCATCAAAATGCACGATGCCCTTGTCATCACAATGCTCCAAGACCCCTGTAATCACAATTATCCATGCCCCTTTTCATCTCAATGCTCCATGAACCCTGTCATCACAATGCACCATGCCCGTCATCATAATCCTTCATGCTATTGTCATCACAGTGAAATCAAAATGCTCCATGACTTCAGTCATAACAGTGCTCCAAACCCTTGTGACCACAATATTCCATAACACTTGTCATCACAATGCCCATTGATGCTCGTCATTATAGTTATCCATGGTCTTCTCATCACAATGCTCCATGAACTTTGTCATCATAATGCTCAATACACTTGTCACCAAAATGTTCCCTGACACTTGTTGTCTGTATGCTCCTTGAACACTGTCATGACAAGGCTCCATGCCTTTTTCATCACAATGATCCATGTCTTTTTCATCACAATGTTCTAAGACCCCTGTAATCATAATTCTCCATGCCCTTGTCATCACAAAGCTCAATGACGCATATCATTAGAATGCTGCTTGGCCTTCTCCTCACAATGCTCCATGCCCTTGTCATCACAATGTTCCAAGACCCCTATAATCACAATGCTCCATGCCCCTTTTCATCAGTATGCTCCATGAGATTTGTCATCACAAGGCTCCATGGTTTTCTCATCACAATGCTCCAGGACCTTGTCATCACAATGCTTCACGAACTTGTCATGAACATTCTCAATGGCCTTTGTCATCATAATGCTTCAAGCGCTAGTCATCACAATGCTCCATTATATTTGTCATGACAATCCTCCATTACATTTGGCATCACAATGCTCCCTGCCATTGTCATCACAATGGACCATGACATATGTCATCACAATGCTCCCTTACACCTGTCTTCACAATACTCCATGACTTTCTCATCACAATGCTCCATGCCCTTGTCATCAAAATGCTCAATGACCTTGTCATCAGAATGCTCCATGCCCTTGTTATCACAATGCTCCATGACCCCTGTCACCACAATGCTCCGTGACACCTGTCATCACAATGCTTCATGACCTTTGTCATCACAGTGGTCCATGCACTCGTCATCAAGAGTCTCTGTGACGTGTTTAACCACAATGCTCCATGAAATTTTCATCACAATGCTCTTTGACCCTTGTCATCACAATGATCTATGCCTTTCTCAGGACAATGCTCCATGACCCTTGTCATCACAATGCTCCCTGCGCTTGTCAGCACAATACTCCATGACACATGTCATCACAATGCGCCATGTGCTTGTCATCACAGTGCTCCACAATCTTGTCATCACAATGCTCCATACACATTGTCATCACAATTCTCAACGCACTTCTCATCAAAATGCTCTCTCACCAAACATATCACAATGTTACATCACTATTCATCACAATACTCCCTCACCACTGTCGTCACAATGTTCCGTGACTCCTGTCATCATAATGGTACATGCACTTATCATCACAATGTTCGATGACCCCTGACATCACAGTGTTCCATAACCACTGTCATCAAAATGCTCCAAAACACTTTTCATCAAAATGCTCCATTACCCCTGACATCACAATGTTCCATAACCACTGTCATCAAAATGTTCCATGACACTTTTCAACAAATTGCTCCATGACCTTGTCATCACAGTGCTCCCTGCCCTTCTCATCACAGTGCACAACGCCTTTGTCATCAAAATGCTCCATGACATTTGTCATCACAAAGAACCATGACCCTTGGCATCACAAGGCTCCATGTCATTGTCATCACAGTGCTCCATGAATGCTCTCATCACATTACTCCATGCCCTTCTCATCACAAAGCTCCATGACACATGTCATCAGAATGCTCCATGGCCTTCTCAACACAGTGCTCCATTACACCTGTCATAAGAATGTTCCATGACCCATGCCATTACGATGTTCCATGGCCTTGTCATCACAAGGCCCCATGTCCCTTCTCCTCACAATGCTCCAAAACCCATGTTATCACAATGCTCCATGCCCCTTTTTATCTAAATGATCCATGAAACCTGTCATCACAATGTTCCAAGCCCTTGTGATCACAATATTCCATAACTCTTGTCATCACAATTCCCCATGACGCTCGTCATCACAATTATCCATGGTCTTCTCGTCACAATGCTCTATGACCTTTGTCATCACAATGCTCAATACACTTGTCATCAAAATGCTCCCTGACACTTGTTGTCTGTATGCTTCTTGAACCCTGTCATGACAAGGTTCCATGTCTTTTTAATTACAATGATCCATGCCTTTTTCATCACAATGCTCTAAGACACCTGTAATCATAATTCTCCATGCCATTGTCATCACAAAGCTCAATGATGCATATCATTAGAATGCTCCTTGGTCTTCTCCTCACAATGCTCCATGCCCTTGTCATCCCAATGCTCCATGACCCATGTATTCACAGTGCTCCGTGACGCTTGTCATCACAGTGCTCCATGACACCTGTCATCACAATGCTCCATACCTTTGTCAGCAAAATGCTACATGACCTTGACATTACAAAGCTCTATGCGCTTGTCATCAAAATACTCCAATACTATTTTCATCACAATCCTACATCAACCTTGGGATCACATAGCTTCATGCCCTTGTCATCACAATGTTCCATGCTCCTTGAAATCAAAATGATCCATGACCTCTCTCATCACTATTCTCCAAACTCTTGTAATCACAGTGTTCCATTACTCTTGTCATCACAACGCTCCATGCTGCCTGTCATCACAATACTCCATGCCATTGTCATCACAATGCTCCATGACCTTTGTCATCACAATTCACAATACACTTGTCATCAAAATGCTAACTGACAATTGTCGCCAAATGCTCCTTGAACCCTGTCACGAAAAGGCTCCATACATTTTTCAACACAATGCCCAATGCCTTTTTCATCACAATGCTCCATGCCGTTTTTATCACAATCCTCCATGCCATTGTCATCAAAATACTCCACAAGCTTTTCATCAGAATGTTCCATGACCCTTGTCATCACAAATCTCCATGACCCTTGTCATCACAATTCTCCATGCTCTTGTCAGCACAATCCTCCCTGACCCTTGTCATCACAATGCTCCAATCCATTGTCATCTCAATGCTCCATTACCTTTGTCATCAGAATCCTCCATGACACTTGGCATCACAATGCTCCATGCCCTTGTGATCACAATGCACCTTTCCAAATGTCATCGCTATTATCCATGAAACGTATTAGACCAATGCTCCATGCCCTTGTCCTCACAATGCGACATGCCCTTGTTATCACAATGCTCCATGACCCCTGTCATCACAATGCTCCATGCCTTTGTCAGAAAAATGCTCCATGACCCTTGACATCACAATGTGCCACATGCTTATCATTACAACGGTCCACAAATTTGTCATCACAGTGCTCCATAAACCTTGTAATCACAATGATCCATGCGCTTTTCATCACAGTTTTCCATTACACCTGTTATAACAATGCTCCATGACGCCTGCCATCAATATGCTCCATGGCCTTGTCATCACAAGGCTCGATGACACTTCTCATCACAAAGCTCCAAGACCCTTGTAATCACAATGCTCCATGAGCTTGTCATCACATATCTCCATGACACATGTCATCAGAATGTTCCATGGCCTTCTCATCAAAATGGCGATGCCCTTGTCATCACAATGCTCCAAGACCCCTGTAATCACAATGCTTCATGCCCCTTTTCAAATCGTTGTTCCATGATCCCTGTCATCACAATGCATCATGCCCATCATCATAATGCTTCAGGATATTGTCAGCACAATGAAATCAAAATTCTCCATGACCTCTGTCATCACAATGCTCCATGACCCCTGTCATAACAATACTCCATGAACATTTTCAGTCCAGAGCTCCATTACCCTTGTGAATACAATGATCCATGCCCTTGTCTTCCCTATGCTCCATGACCACTGTATTCACAAAGCTCCATGACACTTGTCATCACAGTGCTCCATGACAACTGCCATCACAATGCTCCTGGGCTTTGTCAGCAGAATTCTATATGACATTGTCATAACAATGCTCTATGAGCTTGTCATCACAATACTGCATTATCATTGTCATCACGATCCTCCATGAAACTTGGGATCACATTGCTTCATGCCCTTGTCATCACAATGCTCCATGCTCCTTGAAATCAAAATGATTCATGACCTCTCTCATCACAATTCTCCAAACCCTTGTGATTACAATGTTCCATCACACTTGTCATCACAACGCTCCATGCTGCCTGTCATCACAATATTCCATGCCCTTGTCATCACAATGCGCCATGAAATTTGTCATCACAATTCTCAATACACTTGTCATCTTAATGCTCCCTGACACTTGTCGTCACAGTGCTCCTTGAACCCTGTCACGAAAAGGCTCCATGCATTTTTCATCACAATGCCCCATGTCTTATTCATCACAATGCGCTATGTCATTTTCATCACAATGCTCCATGCTACTGTCATCAAAACACACCACAATCTTGTCATCAGAATGCTCCATTACCCTTGTCATCACAATTCTCCATGCGCTTGTCAGCACAATGCTCCCTTACCCTTGTCATCACAATGCTCAAATCCATTGTCATCACAAAGCTCCATTACCTTTGTCATCAGTATCCTCCATGACACTTGGCATCACAATGCTCCATGCCATTGTCATCACAATGGGCCATTACATATGTCATCACAATGCTCCCTGACAACTGCCTTCACAATAATGCATGACCTGGTCTTCACAATGCTCCATGTCCTTGTGATCACAATGCGCCTTTGCAAATGTCATCGCTATAATCCATGAAACTTAGTAGACCAATGTTCCATGCCCTTGACATCACAATGCTCCATGCCCTTGGTATCACAATGCTCCATGACCCCTGTCATCACAATGCTCCGTGACTCCAGTCATCACAATGCTTCATGACCTTTGTCATCACAATGGTCCATGCCCTCGTCATCAACAGACTCTGTGAACATTTTAGCCACAATGCTCCATGAACTTTTCATCACAATGCTTTTTGACCCTTGTCGTCACAATGCTCAATGCATTTCTAAGCACAATGCTCCATGTCCTTGTCACCACAATGCTCCATGACCCCTGTCACCACAATGCTCCATGACTCCAGTCATCACAGTGCTTCATAACATTTGTTACCACAATGGTCCATGCCCGCGTCATCACACGGCTCTGTGACCTTTGTAACCACAATAATCCATGAACTTTTCATCACAATGCTCCATGTCCTTGTTATCACAATGCTCCATGCCCTTTTCTTCACAATGATCCATGCCATTGTCATCACAATACTCCACAAGCTTGTCATCAGAAAGCTCCATTACCCTTGTCATCACAATGCTCCATAACCCCTCTCATCACAATGCTCCATACACCTTGTCATTACACTGCTCCATGACGCTTGTCATCACAATTATCTATGGTCTTCTCATCACAATGCTCCTCGCCCTTCTCATCAAAATGCTGCATGACCCTTGTCATCACAATAATCCATGACCCCTCTCATCACAGTGCTCCATGACACCTGTCATCACATTGCTCATTGTCCCTTGTCATTACAGTGCTCCATGATGCTCGTCACCACAAGTATCCATGGTCTTCTCATCACAGTGCTCCACGGTCTTGCCATCACAATGCTCCATGTCCTGGTAATGACAATGCTCATGTCCCTTGTCATCACAATTCTCCACGTCCTTGTCATCACAATGCTCCACGACAATTCTCATCAGAATGTTACATGCTCTTGTCATCACAATTCTCCACGCACTTGTCATTGCAATGCCCCCTTTACCCTGTCATAGCAAGCTCCATGCCTTTGTCATCACAATGCTTCACGAAATTTTCATCAAAATTCTCAATGGCCATTGTCATCAAAATGATCCATGCCCTTGTCATCACGATGCACCAAGCCCTTGTCATCACAAGGCTCCATTACCTTTGTCATCACAATCCTCCATAACACTTGGCATCACAATGCTCCATGCCATTGTCATCACAATGGACAATGAAATATGTCATCACTATGCTCCCTGACACATGTCTTCACAATAATCCATGACCTTGTAATCACAATGCTCCATGCCCTTGTTATCACAATATGCCATGCCCACTTTCAACACAATTATCCATGAAACTTGTCAGAGTAATGCTCCATGCCCCTGTCATCACAAAGCTCCCTGCCCTTGTCATCACAATGCTCCATGACACCAGTCATCACAATGCTCCGTGAATCCACTCATCACAAGGATTCATAACTGGTGTCATCACAGTGGTCCATGCCCTCATCATCACAAGGCTCTGTGAACTTTGTCACCACATTGCTCCATGAACTTTTCATCACAATGTTCCGTGACACTTCTCATCACAATCCTCCGTCCCTTTGTCAACTCAATGCTCCATGACCCATGTCATCACAATGTGACATGCGTCTGTCATCACAATGCTCCACAATCTTGTCATCACAATGCTCCATAAACCTTGTCATCACAATGCCCCATGCACTTCTTATCAAAATGCTCTCTCACAACTGGTATCAAAATGTTCCCTCACTAGTCAGCACAATACACCCACTACCCTGTCATCACTATGGTCCATAACCCATGTCATGAAAATGTTCGATGACCCCTGACATCACAATGTTCCATAACCCCTGTCATCAAAATGTTACATGACATTTTTCATCAAATTGCTCCATGACCTTGTCATCACAATGCTCCCTCTCTTTCAGAACAGAATGCACCACAGCCTTGTCAACAAAATTCTACCTGACCTTTGTCATCAGAAAGCTCTATGACCATAGGCATCACAATGCTGCATGACATTGTCATCACAATGCTCCATGAACCATCTCATCACATTGTTCCATGCCCTTGTCATCACAGGCTCCATGATAATTTTCATCACAATGCTCAATGCCATTCTTCTCACAATGCTCCATGCACTTGTCATTACAATCCTCCATGACCCATGTATCACAGTGTTCCGTGCCCTTGTCATATCAATGCTCGTTGCCCCCTCTAATCACAACAATCCATGAAACATTTCAGACCAATGCTCCATGCTCTTGTCATCACAATGCTCCATTACCCCTGTCATAACAATTCTCCATGACCCCCGCCATCACAATGATCCACAGCCTTGTCATCACAAGGCTCCATGACCCTTGTCATCACAATGCACCAAGACCCCTGTAATCACAATGCTCCATGCCCTTGTCATGACAAAGCATCATGACCCATGTCATCAGAATGCTCCATGGCCTTCTCATTCACGATGCTCCATGCCCTTGGCATCACAATGCTCCATGCCCCTTTTCATCTCAATGTGCCATGAACCCTGTCATCAAATTGCACCATGCCCATCATCAGAATGCTTCATTCTACTATCATCACAATGAAATTAAATGCTCCATGACCTCTGTCATCACAATGCTCCAAATCCTTGTGATCAAAATGTTCCATAACACTTTACATCACAACGCCCCATGACGCTTGTCATCACAATTATCCATGGCCTTCTCATCACAATGCTCCATGCCCTTGCCATCACAATGCTCCATTACCACTGTCATAAAAATGCTCCATGACCCCAGCCATCACGATGTTCCATGGCCTTTTCATCACAAGGCTCCAAGATCCCTGTAATCACAATGCTCCATGCCCCTTTTCATCTCAATGATCCATGAAACTGTCATCACAATTCACCATGCCCATCATCATAATGCTTCATGCTATTGTCATCACAATGAAATCAAATTTCTCCATGACGTCTGTCATAACAATGCTCCAAACCCTTGTGATCACAATATTCCATAACACTTGTCCTCACAAAGTCCCATGAGGCTCGTCATCACAATTATCCATGATCTTCTCATCACAATGCTCCATGACCATTTTCATCACAATGCTCAATACACTTGTCATCAAAATGCTCCCTGACACTTGTTGTCTGTATGCTCCTTGAACCCTGACATGACAAGGCTCCTTGCCATTTTCATCACAATGATCCATGCCCCTTTCTTCACAATGCTCCAAGACCCCTGTAATCACAATGCTCCATGCCTTTCTCATCACTAAGCTCAATGACTCATGTCATCAGAATGCTCCTTGGGCTTCTCCTCACAATGCTCCATGCCTTTGTCAATAGAATGTTCCAAGACCCCTGTAATCACAATGCACCATGCACCTTTTCATCAGAATTCTCCATGAGATTTGTCATCACAAGGCTCCATGGACTTCTCATCACAATGCTCCAGGATCTTGTCATCACAATCCTCCATTCCCTTGTAATCACAATGTTCCATGAACTCTGTCATCACAATATTCCATTAACATTTTCAGCCCAATGCTTCATACCCTTGTCATCACAATGCTCCATGCCCTTGTTATCACAGTGCTCCATGACCCCTGTCATCACAATGCACCGTGACTCCAATCACCACAATGTTTCATGACCTTTGTCATCACCATGGTCCATGCCGTCATCATCAACAGTCTCTGTTACGTTTTTAACCTCAATGCTCCATGAACTTTTCATCACAATGCTCTTTGACCCTTGTCATCACAATGCTCTATGCCTTTCTCAGCACAATGTTCCATGACCCTTGTCATCACAATGCTCCATGCGCTTGTCAGCACAATGCTCCATGACCTTGTCATCACAATGCTCCATGACCCTTGTCATCACAATGCTCCGTGATTCCAGTCATCAGAATGCTTCATAACATTTGTCATCACAATGGTCCATTCCAGTGTCATCACAAGGCTCTGTGACTTTGTAACCACAATGCTCCATGAACGTTTCATCACAATGCTCCATGACCCTTGTCAGCACAATGCTCCATGCCTTTGTCAAAACAATGCTCCATGACCCTTGTCATCACAATGTGCCACACGGTTTTCATCACAAAGGTCCACAACCTTGTCATTGCAATGCTCCATAAACCTTGTAATCACAATGCTCCATGCACATCTCATCAAAATGCTCTCTCACCACTGATATCACAATGTTCCATCACTAGTCATCACAATACTCCCTCACCCCTGTAATCACAATGTTCCATGACCGCTGTCTTCACAATGCTACATACCCTTATCATCACAAAGTTCCTTGACCCCTGTCATCAAAATGCTCCATGACCCTTTTCATCCCAAAGCTCCAGGACCCCTGACATCTCAATGATCTATAACACCTGTCAGCAAAATATTCCATTACACATTTCATCATATTGCTCCGTGACCCTGGCATCAAAATGCTCCCTGCCCTTATCATCACAAAGCACCACACACTTGTCTTCAAAATGCTCCTTGACCCTTGTCATTACATATCTCCATGACCCTTGGCATCACAGTGCTCCATGCCAGCACTCATCACAATAATCCATGAAATATTTCAGACCAATGCTACATGCCCTTCTCATCACAATACTCCATTACCCCTGTCTTAACAATGCTCCATTACCCCTGCCATCACAATGATCCACGGCCTTGTCTTCACAAGGCTCCATGACACTTGTCATCACAATGCTCAAGACCCCTGTAATCACAATGCTCCATGCCCGTTTTCCCCTAAATGTTCCATGAACCCTGCCATCACAATGCACCCTGCCCATCATCATAATGTTTCAGGCTATTGTCATCACAATGAAATCAAAATGCTCCATGAAACTCTGTCATTACAATGCTCCATGACCCCTGTAATCACAATACTCCATGAACATTTTCAGCCCAATGCTCCATGACACTTGTCATCACAATGAACCATGCCCTTGTCATCCCAATGCTCCATGACCCCTGTATTCACAATGCTCCGTGACGCTTGTCATCACAGTGCTCCATGACAACTGTCATCACAATGCTCCAAGCCATTGTCATCACAATGCTCCATGACGTTTGTCATCAGAATCCTCCATGACAATTGGCATCACAATGCTCCATGCCATTCTCATCACAATGGGCCATTACATATGTCATCACAATGCTCCCTGACACCTCTCTTCACAATACTGCAAGACCTGGTCATCACAATGTTCCATGCCCTTGTCATCAAAATGCGCCATTCCAACTGTCATCACAATAATCCATGAAACTTATTAGACCAATGCTCCATTCCCTTGTCATCACAATGCTCCATGCCCTTGTTATCACAATGCTCCATGACACCTGTCACCACAATGCTCCGTGACTACAGTTATCAAAATGCTTCATGGCCTTTGTCCTCACAATGGTCCATGCCCATGTCATCAACAGTCTCTGTGACCTTTTTAACCACAATACTCAATGAAATTTTCATCAAAATGCTCTTTGACCCTTTTCATCACAATACTCTATGCCTTTCTCAGCACAATGATCCATGACATTTTTCATCACAATGTTCCATGCGCTTGTCAGCACAATGTTCCATTACACATGTCATCAGAATGTTCCATGGCCTTCCCATCACAGTGCTCCATTACACCTGTCATAAGAATGCTCCATGACCCCTGCCATCACGAAGATCCATGGCCTTGTACTCACAAGGCTCCATGACCCTTCTCATTACAATGCTCCAAGACCCATGTTATCACAATGCTCCATGCCCCTTTTCATCTAAATGATCCATGAACCCTGTCCTCACAATGTCCCAAACCCTTGTGATCAAAATATACCGTAGCTCTTGTCATCACAATGCCCCATGACGATCGTCATCACAGTTATCCATAGTCTTCTCATCACAATGCTCCATGACCTTTGTCATCACAATGCTCAATACACTTGTCATCAAAATGTTCCCTGACACTTGTTGTCTGTATGTTCCTTGAACCCTGTCATGACAAGGCTCCATGCCTTTTTCATCACAGTGATCCATGCCTTTTTCATCACAATGCTCTAAGACCCCTGTAATCATAATTCCCCATGCCCTTGTCATCACAAAGCTCATGACACATATCATTAGAATGCTCCTTGTCCTTCTCCTCACAATGCTCCATGCCCTTGTCATCACAATGTTCCAAGACCCCTGTAATCACAGTGCTCCATGCCCCTTTTCATCAGTATGCTCCATGAGATTTGTCATCACAAGGCTCCATGGTTTTCTCATCACAGTGCTCCAGGACATTGTCATCACAATGCTTCACGACCTTGTCATGAAAATTCTCAATGGCCATTGTCATCATAAAGCTTCAAGCCCTAGTCATCACAATGCTACATTATATTTGTCATGACAATCCTCCATTTTATATGGCATCACAATGCTCCATGCTATTGTCATCGGAATGAACCATGACATATGTCATCACAATGCTCCCTGACACCTGTCTTCACAATACTCCATGCCCTTGTCATCACAATGCTCCATGCCCTTGTCATCACAATGCTCCATGTCCTTGTCATCACAATGCACCATGCCAACTGTCATCACAATAATCTATGAAACTTTTCAGACCAATGCTCCATGCCCCTGTCATCACAATGCTCCATGCCCTTCTCATCACAATGCTCCATGTCCCCTGTCATCACAATGCTCCATGACTCCATTCATCACAATGCTTCATAACGTTTTTCATCACAATGGTCCATGCCCACATCATCACAAATCTCTGAGACCTTTGTAACCACAATGCTCCATGAACTTTTCATCACAATGCTCCGTGATCCTTTTCATCACAATGCTCCATGCCTTTGTCAGAACAATGCTCCATGTCCCTTGTCATCACAATGTGCCATGCGCTTTTCATCACAACGGTCCCCAAATTTTTCATCGTTATGCTCCATAAACCTTTTAATCACAATGCTCCATGCACATCTCAATAAAATACTCTCTCACTAGAGATATCACAATGTTCCATCACTAGTCATCATAATACTCGCTGACCCCTGTAATCACAATGTTCCATGACCACTGTCATCACAATGCTACGTCCCCTTGTAATCACAATGTTCCAAAAACTCTGTAATCACAATTCTCCATGGCCCTTTTCATCAGAATGCTCCATGAGACTTGTCATCACAAGTGTTCATGGTCATCAACCACAATGGTCCAGGACCTTGTCATCAACATGCTCCATTCCCTTGACATCACAATGCTCCATGACCCCTGTCATCACAATACTTCATAAAAATTTTCAGCCCAGTGCTCCATGACCTTCTCATGACAATGCTCCAGGACCAATATCATCAAAATGCTCCATGACCACTGTCATCAAAACACTCCATGACACCTAACAACACAATGATCCGGAACTCTTGTCATCACAGTGCTCCATTTCCTAGTCATCACAATGCTCCATGACCCCTGTCATCACAGTACTCCATTAACATTTTCAGCCCAATGCTCCTTGACACTAGTCATCACAATGATCCATGCCCTTGTAATCCCAATGCTTCATGACACCTGTATTCACAATGCTCCATGCCTTTGTCAGCAAAATGCTACATGACCTTGTCATTACAATGCTCTATGCGCTTGTCATCACAATACTCCATTACCACTGTTATCACAATCCTCCATGAACCTTGGGATCACATTGCTTCATGACCTTGTCATCACAATGCTCTATGCTCCTTGAAATCAAAATGATCCATGACCTTTGTCTTCACAATGCTCCAAACCCTTGTGATCACAATGTTCCAGAACACTTTTCATCACAACGCTCCATGATGCCTGTCATCACAATACTCCATGCCCTTTTCATCACAATGTTCCAAGACATTTGTCATCACAATTCTCAATACACTTGTCATCACAATGCTCCCTGACACTTTTCGTCAGAATGCTCCTTGAACCCTGTCACGAAAAGGCTCCATGACTTATTCATCACAATGCCCCATGCCGTTTTCATCACAATGCTCCGTGCCATTGTCATCAAAATACTCCACAAGCTTGTCATCAGAATGCTCCATGACCCTTGTCATCACAATTCTCCATGCACTTGTCAGCACAATAGTCCCTGAACCTTGTCATCACAATGCTCCAAGCCATTGTCATCACAGTGCTGCATTCCCTTTTTATCATAAGGCTCCATGACCCCTGTCATCACAATGGTCCGTGAATCCAGTCATCACAATGCTTCATGACCTTTGCAATCACAATAGTCCATGCCCTCGTCATCAACAGTCTCTGTGACATTTTTAACCACAATTCTCCATGAACTTTTCATCACAATGCTCTTTGACCCTTGTCATCACAATGCTCTATGCATTTCTCAGCACAATTCTCCATGACCCTTGTCATCACAATGTTCCATGCCTTTCTCAGCACAATGCTCCATGACCCTTGTCATCACAATGCTCCATGTGCTTGTCAGGACAATGCTCCATGACACATGTCATCACAATGCACCATGAGCTTGCCATCACAGTGCTCCACAATCTTGTCATCACAATGCTCCATAAACCTTGTCATGACAATGCTCCAAAAACTTCTCATCAAAATGTTCTCTCACACTGATATCACAATGTTACATCACTATTCGTCACAATACTCCCTCACCCCTGTCATCATAATGATCCATGACTCCTGTCATAAGAATGCTACATGCACTTATCATCACAATGTTCGATAACCCCAGACATCACAATGCTCCATAAACACTGTCATCAAAATGTTCAATGACTCTTTTCATCAAATTGCTCCATGACCCTGTCCTCACAATGCTCCCTGCCCTACTCAACACAATGCACAACGCCTTTGTCATCCAAATGCTCCATGACCTTTGTCATCACAAAGATCCATGACCCTTGGCATCACAATGATCCATGTCATTGTCTTCACAATGCTCCATGTACTCTCAAATCACATTGCTCCTTGACATTGTCATCACAAAGCTCCAAGACACATGTCATCAGAATGTTCCATGGCCTTCTCATCACAATGCTCCATGCCCTTGCCATTCAAATGCTCCAATACCCACTCATAACAATGCTCCATGACCCCTAAAATCACGATGTTCCATGGCCTTGTCATAACAAGGCTCCATGACCCTTCTCATCACAATGCTCCAAGACCCATGTAATCACAATGCTCCATGCCCCTTTTCATCTCAATGTTCCATGAACCCTGTCATTACAGTTCACCATGCCCATCATCATAATGCTTCATGCTATTGTCATCACAGTGAAATCAAAATGCTCCATGACCTCTGTCATAACAATGCTCCAAACCCTTGTGATCACAATATTCCATAACACTTGTCATCCCAATGCCCCATGACACTCGTTATCACAATTATCCATTGACTTCTCATCACAAAGCTCCATGCCATTGTCATCACAATGCTCCATGACCCCTGTCATCACAATGCTCTGTGAATCCAGTCATCACAGTGTTTCATAACATTTGTCATCACAGTGGTCCATGCCCGCGTTATCACAAGGCTCTGTTACCTTTGTAACCACAATGCTCCATGAACTTTTCATCACAATGCTTCGTGACTCTTGTCATCACAATGCTCCATTCGTTTGTCAGAAAAATGCTCCGTGACCCTTGTCATCACAATGTGCCATGCGCTTTTCATCACAACGGTCCACATATTTGTCATCACAATGCCCCAGAAACCATATAATCACAATGCTCCATGACATTCTCATCACAATGCTCCATTACACCTGTCATAACAATGCTCCATGACACCTGCCATCACAATGTTCCACAGCCTTGTTATTAAAAGGCTCCCTGACATTTGTCATCACAATGCTCCAAGACCCCTGTAATCAGAATATTCCATGCCTTTGTCATCACAAAGCTCCATGACACATGTCATCAGCATGTTCCATGGCGTTCTCATCAAAATGCTCCATGCCCTTGTCATCACAGTGCTCCAAGACCCCTGTAATCACAATGCTGCATGCCCCTTTTCATCTCAATGCTCCATGAACCCTGTCATCACAATGCGTCATGCCCATCATCATAATGCTTCCGGCTATTGTCAGCACAATGAAATCAAAATTCTCTATGACCTCTGGCATCACAATGCTCCATTACCCCTGTCATCACAATACTCCATGAACATTTTCAGGCCAATACTCCATGACCCTTGTCATCACCATGAATCATGCCCTTGTCATCCCAATGCTCCATGACCCTGTATTCACAATGCTCCATGACACTTGTCATCACAGAGCTCAATGACACCTGTCTTCACAATGTTCCAGGCTTTGTCAGCAAAATTCTACATCAACTTCTCATTACAATGCTCTATGCGCTTGTCATCACAATGCTCCAAGACCCCTGTAATCACAATGCTCCATGCCCTTTTCCATCTCAATGTTCCATGAACCCAGTCATCTCAATGCACCATGCCCATCATCATAATGCTTTAGGCTATTGTCATTACAGTGAAATCAAAATTCTCCATGACCTCTGTCATCACAATCTCCAAACCCTTGTGATCACAATGTTCCATAACACTTATCATCACAAAACCCCATGACGATCATCATCACAATTATCCATGGTCTTCTCATCACCATGCTCCATGATCTTTGTCATCACAATGCTCAATACACTTGTCATCACAATGCTCCCTGACTCTTGTCATCAGTATGCTCCTTGAACACTGTCATGACAAGGCTCCATGCATTTTTCATCACAATGATCCATGCCCTTTTCATCACAATGCTCCAACACCCCTGTAACCACAATGCTCCATGCCTTTGTCATCACAAAGCTCCATGATGCATGTCATCAGAATGCTCCATGGCCTTCTCCTCACAATGCTCCATGTCCTTGTCATCACAGTGCTCAATGAAACCTCTCATCACATTGCTCCATGCCCTTGTCATTACAATCCTCCATTACGCATGTATCACAGTGTTCCGTGCCCTTGTTATCACAATGCTCCATGCCCACTCTCATCACAATAATCCATGAAATATTTCAGACCAATGCTCAATGACCTTCTCATCACAATGCTCCATTACCTCTGTCATAACAAAGCTCCATGACGCCTGCCATCACAATGTTCCACGGCCTTGTCAACACAATGCTCAGTGTCCCTTGTCAGCACAATGCTCCAAGACACCTGTCATCAAAATACTCATTGAATTTGTCAGAACAAAGCTCCATGACACATGCCATCAGAAGGTTCCATGGCCTTCTCATCACAATGCTCCATGCCCTTGTCATCACAATTCTCGAAGACCCTTGTAATCACAATAGTCCTTGCCCTTTATCATCTCAATGCTCCATGAACCCTGTCATCACAAAGCACCATGCACAACACCATAATTCTTCAGGCTATTGTCATTAAAATGAAATCAAAATTCTCCATGACCTCTGTCATCATAATGCTCCAAACCCTTGTGATCACAATGTTCCATAACACTTATCATCACAACACCCCATGACGCTCATCATCACAATTATCCATGGTCTTCTCATCACAATGCTCCATGATCTTTGTCATCACAATGCTCAATAAACTTGTCAACACAATGCTCGCTGACACTTGTCCTCAGAATGCTCCTTGAACCCTGCCATTACAAGGCTCCATACCTTTTTCATCACAATGATCCATGCCCTTTTCATCACAATGCTCCAAGACTCCTGTAATCACAATGCTTTATGCCCTTATCATCACAAAGCTCCATGACGCATGTCATCAGAATGCTCCATGGCCTTCTCCTCACAATGCTCCATGCCCTTGTCATCACAATGCTCCAAGACCCCTGTAATCACAATGCTCCATGCCCCTTTTCATCAGAATGCTCCATGAGACTTGTCATCACAATTCTCCATGGTCATCTCATCACAATGCTCCAGGACCTTTTCATCACCATGCTCCATTCCCTTGTCATCACAATGCTCCATGACACCTGTCATCACAATAATCCATGAACAGTTACAATAATCCATGAACAGTTTCAGCCGAATGCTCCATGACATTCTCATCACAATGATCCATGACCAATATCATCACAATGCTCCATGACCTCTGTCATCACAACATTCCATGACACCTGGCAACACAATGATCCAAGACTCTTGTCATCACAATGCTCCATTCCCTAGGCATCACAATGCTCCATGACCCCTGTCATCACAATATTCCATGAAAAATTTCAGCCCAATGATCCATGACCTACTCATCACAATTCTCCATGACCAATATCATCACAATGCTCCATGGCCACTGTCATCGCAACACTTCCTAACACCTGACAACACAATGATACGGGACTCTTGTCATTACAATGCTCCATTCCCTAGTCATCACAATACTCCATGACCCTGTCATCACAATACTCCATGAACATTTTCAGCCCAATGCTCCATGACCCTTGTCATCACAATGATCCATGCCCTTTTCATCCCAATGCTCCATGACCCCTGTATTCACAATGTTCCGTGACACTTGTCATCACAGTGCTCCATGACACCTCTCATCACAATGCTCCATGCCTTTGTAAGCAAAATGCTGCATGACCTTGTCATTACAATGCTCTATGTGCTTGTCATCACAATACTCCATTACCATTGTCATCACAATCCTCCATGAACCTTGGGATCACATTGCTTCATGCCCTTGTCATCACAATGCTCCATGCTCCTTGAAATCAAAATGATCCATGACCTCTGTCATCGCAGTGTTCCAACCCCTTGTGATCACAATATTCCATAATACTTGTCATCACAACTCACCCTGATGCCTGTCATCACAATACTCCATGCCGTTTTTAACACAATGCTCCATTACCTTTGTCATCACAATTCTCTATACACTTGTCATCACAATGCTCCCTGACACTTGTCGTCAGAATGCTCCTTGATACCTTTCACAAAAAGGTTCCATGCCGTTGTCATCACAATGCCCCATTCCATTTTCATCACAATGCTCCATGCCATTGTCATCAAAATACACCACAAGCTTGTCATCAGAATGCTCCATGACCCTTGTCATCACAATTCTCCATGCACTTGTCAGCACAATGCTCCCTGACCCTTGTCATCACAATGCTCCAAGCCATTGTCATCACAATGCTCCATTACCTTTGTCATCAGAATCCTCCATGACACTTGGCATCACAATGCTCCATGCCGTTGTCATCACAATGGGCCATTACATATGTCATCACAATGCTCCCTGACACCAGTTTTCACAATACTGAAGGACCTGTTCATCACAATGCTCCATGCCCTTGTCATCACAATGTGCCATTCCAACTGTCATCGCAATAAACCATGAAACTTATTAGACTAATGCTCCATGTCCTTGTCATCACAATGCTCCATGCCCTTGTTATCACAATGCTCCATGACCACTGTCATCACAATGCTCTGTGACTCCAGTCATCACAATGCTTCATGACCTTTGTCATCACAGTTCTCCATGCCCCGTCATCAACAGACAATGTGACCTTTTTAACCACAATGCTCCATGAACTTTTCATCACAATGCAAGTTGACCCTTGTCATCACAATGCTGTATGCCTTTCTCAGCACATTGCTGAATGGCCCTTGTCATCACAGTGCTCCACAATCTTGTCATCACAATGCTCAATGCATTTCTCATCAAAATGCTCTCTCACCACTGATATCACAATGTTACATCACTATTCATCACAATACTCCATCACCCCTGTCAAAACAATGTTCAATGACTCCTGTCATCACAATGCTACATGCATTTATCATCACAATGTTCGATGACCCCTGACATCACAATGTTCCTTAACCCCTGTCATCAAAATTCTCCATGACCCTTTTCATCAAAATGCTCCATGACCGCTGACTTCACAGTGTTCCATAAACCCTCTCATCAAAATATTCCATGACCGACTTCCGGGTAAGATGGTGGAAGAGTAAGACGCGGAGAACATCTTCCTCTCCACGGATACACCAGAAATACAGCTACACGTGGAACAACTCCTACAGAACACCTACTTAATGCTGGCAGAAGACCCCAGACCTCCCAAAAGGCAAGAAACTCCCGACATACCTGGGTAGGGCAAAGCGGAGACATTCCTGCACAGAGGATCGGTGCCGAGTGGCACTCACCAGACCAAGAGGTTTGTCTGCTCGCCCGCCAGGGCAGGCGGCGCTGGAAGCTGAGTCTCGGGCTTCGGTCAGATCTCAGGGAGAGGACTGGGGCTGGCGGCGAGAACTCAGCCTGAAGGGGGCTAATGTGCCACAGCTAGCCGGCAGGGAGTCCGGGAAAACTCTGGAGCTGCTGAAGAGGCAAGAGACTTTTTCTTCCCTCTTGGTTTCCTGGTGCATGGTGCGAGGGGATTAAGAGCGCTGTTTAAAGTGGTTCCTCAGACAGGCACGAGTCACGACGGAAATCGCGGAGCCCAGTGACCTGCGTGGGACACTGGGGCTGCTGCTGCCGCCGCCAAGAAGCCTGTGTGCGAGCGCAGGTCACTGTCCACACCGCCCTGCCAGGAGCCTGTGCAGCCCACCACTGCCGGTGTCCCGGGATCCAGGTGCGGCTTCCCTGGGAGAACGCACGGCGTGCCTCGGGCTGGTGCAACGTCACGCCGACCTCTGCCGCTGCAGGCTCGCCCTGCACTCCATGCCCCTCCTTCCCTCCTGGTCTGAGTGAGCCAGAGTCCCCGAAGAGGTTGCTCCTTTTACCCTGTCCTGTCTGAGCGAAGAACAGATGCCTTCCGGCGACCTACACGCAGAAGCGGGGCCAAATCCAAAGCTGAGACCCAGGAGCTGTGAGAACAAAGAAGAGAAAGGGAAACCTCTCCCAGCAGCCTCAGAAGCAGCGGATTAAAGCTCCACAATCAACTTGATGTACCCTGCATCTGTGGAATACATGAATAGACAACAAATCATCCCAAATTGAGGAGCCAGGAGTCAGTGCTGTGCCTCTGAGGTGGGAGAGCCAACTTCAGGACACTGGTCCACAAGAGACCTCCCATCTCCACATAATATCAAACGGCGAAAATCTTCCAGAGATCTCCATCTCAACACCAGCACCCAGCTTCACTCAACGACCAGGAAGCTAAAGTGCTGGACACCCTATGCCAAACAACTAGCAAGACAGGAATACAACACCACCCATTAGCAGAGAGGTGGCCTAAAATCATAAAAAAGTCCGCAGACACCCCAAAACACACCACCAGACGTGGACCTGCCCACCAGAAAGACAAGATCCAGCCTCATCCACCAGAACACAGGCACTAGTACCCTCCACCAGGAAGCCTACACCCACTAAACCAACCTTAGCCACTGGGGACAGACACCAAAAACAACGGGAACTAGGAACCTGCAGGCTGCAAAAAGGAGACCCCAAACACTGTAACATAAGCAAAATGAGAAGACAGAAAAACACACAGCAGGTGAAGGAGCAAGATAAAAAACCCACCAGACCTAACAAATGAAGAGGTAATAGGCAGTCTACCTGAAAAAGAATTCAGAATAATGATGGTAAAGATTATCCAAGATTCTATTTCCCAGATCCAAAATCTTGGAAATAGAATAGACAAAATGCAAGAAACAGTTAACAAGGACCTAGAAGAACTAAAGATGAATCAAGCATCAATTAAAAATAAAATAAATGAAATAAAAAAATACTCTAGATGGGATCAATAGCAGAATAACTGAGGCAGAAGAACGGATAAGTGAGGTGGAAGATAAAATAGTGGAAATAACTGCTGCAGAGAAAAATAAAGAAAAAAGAATGAAAAAAACAGAGGACAGTCTCAGAGACCTCTGGGACAACATTAAACGCACCAACATTTGAATTATAGGGGTTCCAGAAGAAGAAGAGAAAAAGAAAGGGACTGAGAAAATATTTGAAGAGATTATAGTTGAAAACTTCCCTAATATGGGAAAGGAAATAGTTAATCAAGTCCAGGAGGCACAGAGAGTCCCATATAGAATAAATCCAAGGAGAAATACGCCAAGACACATATTAATCAAACTGTCAAAAAGTAAACACAAAGAAATCATATGAAAAGCAGCAAGGCAAAAACAACAAATAACACACAAGGGAATCCCCATCAGGATAACAGCTGATCTCTCAGCAGAAACTCTACAAGCCAGAAGGGAGTGGCAGGACATAATTAAAGTGATGAAAGAGAAAAACCTGCAACCAAGATTACTCTACCCAGCAAGGATCTCATTCAGATTTGATGGAGAAATTAAAACATTTACAGACAAGCAAAAGCTGAGAGAGTTCAGCACCACCAAACCAGCTTTACAACAAATGCTAAAGGAACTTCTCTAGGCAAGAAACACAACAGAAGGAAAAGACCTACAATAACGAACCCAAAATAATTAAGAAAATGGGAATAGGAACAAACATATCGATAATTACCTTAAATGTAAATGGACTAAATGCTCCCACCAAAAGACACAGATTGGCTGAATGGATACAAAAACAAGACCCATATATATGCTGTCTACAAGAGACCCACTTCAGACCTAGAGACACATACAGACTGAAAGTAAAGGGATGGAAAAAGATATTCTATGCAAATGGAAACCAAAGGAAAGCTGGAGTAGCAATTCTCATATCAGACAAAATAGACTTTAAAATAAAGACTACTAGAAGAGACAAAGAAGGACACTACATAATGATCAAGGGATCGATCCAAGAAGAAGATATAACAACTCTAAATATTTATGCACCCAACATAGGAGCAGCTCAATACATAAGGCAAATACTAACAGCCATAAAAGGAGAAATCGACAGTAACACAATCATAGTAGGGGACTTTAACACCCCACTTTCACCAATGGACAGATCATCCAAAATGAAAATAAATAATGAAACACCAGCTTTAAATGACACATTAAACAAGATGGACTTAATTGATATTTATAGGATATTCTATCCAAAAACAACAGAATACACATTTTTCTCAAGTGCTCATGGAATATTCTCCAGGATAGATCATATCTTGTGTCACAAATCAAGCCTTGGTAAATTCAAGAAAATTGAAATTGTACCAAGTATCTTTTCCGACCACAATGCTATGAGACTTCATATCAATTACAGGAAAAGAGCTGTAAAAATACAAACACATGGAGGCTAAACAATACACTACTTAATAAGGAAGTGATTACTGAAGAAATCAAAGAGGAAATTAAAAAATACCTAGAAACAAATGACAATGGAGACACGACAACCCAAAACCTATGGGATGCAGCAAAAGCAGTTCTAAGAGGGAAGTTTATAGCAATACAATCCCACCTTAAGAAACAGGAAACATCTCGAATAAACAACCTAACCTTGCACCTAAAGCAATTAGAGAAAGAAGAACAAAAACATCCCAAAGTTAGCAGAAGGAAATAAATCATAAAAATCAGACCAGAAATAAATGAAAAAGAAATGAAGGAAACGATAGTAAAGATCAATAAAACTAAAAGCTGGTTCTTTGAGAAGATAAACAAAATTAATAAACCATTAGCCAGACTCATGAAGAAAAAAAGGGAGAAGACTCAAATCAATAGAATTAGAAATGAAAAAGGAGAAGTAACAACTGACACTGCAGAAATACAAAAGATCATGAGAGATTACTACAAGCAACTCTATGCCCATAAAATGGACAACCTGGAAGAAATGGAAAAAATCTTAGAAATGCACAACCTGCCAAGACTGAATCAGGAAGAAATAGAAAATATGAACAGACCAATCACAAGCACTGAAATTGAAACTGTGACAAAAAATCTTCCAACAAACAAAAGCCCAGGACCAGATGGCTTCTCAGGCGAATTCTATCAAGCATTTAGAGAAGAGCTAACACCTATCCTTCTCAAACTCTTCCAAAATATAGCAGAGGGAGGAACACTCCCAAACTCATTCTACGAGACAACCATCACCTTGATACCAAAACCAGGCAAGGATGTCACAAAGAAAGAAAACTACAGGCCAATATCACTGATGAACATAGATGCAAAAATCCTCAACAAAATCCTAGCAAACAGAATCCAACAGCACATTACAAGGATCATACACCATGATCAAGTGGGGTTTATTCCAGGAATGCAAGGATTCTTCAGTATACGCAAATCAATCGACGTGATACACCATATTAACAAATTGAAGCAGAAAAACCATATGATCATCTCAATAGATGCAGAGAAAGCTTTCGACAAAATTCAACACCCATTTATGATAAAAACCCTGCAGAAAGTAGGCATAGAGGGATCTTTCCTCAACATAATAAAGGCCATATATGACAAACCCACAGCCAGCATCGTCTTCAATGGTGAAAAAGTGAAACCATTTCCACTAAGATCAGGAACAAGACAAGGTTGCCCACTCTCACTACTCTTATTCAACATAGTTTTGGAAGCTTTAGCCTCAGCAATGAGAGAAGAAAAGGAAATAAAAGGAATCCAAATCGGAAAAGAAGAAGTAAAGCTGTCACTGTTTGAAGATGGCATGATACTATACAGAGAGAATCCTAAAGATGCTACCAGAAAATAACTAGAGCTAATCAATGAATTTGGTAAAGTTGCCGGATACGAAATTAATGCACAGAAATCTCTGGCATTCCTATATACTAATGATGAAAAATCTGAAAGTGAAATCAAGGAAACACTCCCATTTACCATTGCAACAAAAAGAATAAAATATCTAGGAATAAACCTACCTAAGGAGACAAAAGACCTATATGCAGAAAATTATAAGACACTGATGAAAGAAAATAAAGATGATACAAATAGATGGAGTGATGTACCATGCTCTTGGATTGGAAGAATCAACATTGTGAAAATGACTCTACTACCCAAAGCAATCGACAGATCCAGTGCAATCCCTATCAAACTACCACTGGCATTTTTCACAGAACTAGAGCAAAAAATTTCACAATTTGTATGGAAACACAAAAGACCCCGAATAGCCAAAGCAATCTTGAGAACGAAAAATGGAGCTGGAGGAATCAGGCTCCCTGGCTTCAGACTATACTACAAAGCTACAGTAATCAAGACAGTATGGTACTGGCACAAAACCAGAAAGATAGATCAATGGAACAGGATAGAAAGCCCAGAGATAAACCCGTGGACATATGTTCACCTTATCTTTGATAAAGGAGGCAGGAATGTACAGTGGAGAAAAGACAGTCTCTTCAATAAGTGGTGCTGGGAAAACTGTATAGGGACATGTAAAAATATGAGATTAGATCACTCCCTAACACCATACACAAAAATAAGCTCAAAATGGATTAAAGACCTAAGTGTAAGGACAGAAATTATCAAACTCTTAGAGGAAAACATAGGCAGAACACTCTATGACATAAATCACAGCAAGATCCTTTTTGACCCACCTCCTAGAGAAATGGAAATAAAGACAAACATAAACACATGGGACCTAATGAAACTTAAAAGCTTTTGCACAGCAAAGGAAAACATAATCAAGATGAAAAGACAACCCTCAGAATGGGAGAACATATTTGCAAATGAAGCAACTGACAAAGGATTAATCTCCAAAATTTATAAGCAGCTCAGGCAGCTCAATAACAAAAAAACAAACAACCCAATCCAAAAATGGGCAGAAGACCTAAATAGACATTTCTCCACAGAAGATATACAGACTGCCAACAAACACATGAAAGGATGCTCAACATCTTTACTCATCAGAGAAATGCAAATCAAAACTACAATGAGATATCATCTCACACCAGTCAGAATGGCCATCATCAAAAAATCTAGAAACAATAAATGCTGGAGAGGGTGTGGAAAAAAGGGAACACTGTTGCACTGCTGGTGGGAATGTGAATTGGTACAGCCACTATGGAGAACGGTATGGAGGTTCCTTAAAAAACTACAAATAGAACTACCATATGACCCAGCAATCCCACTACTGGGCATATACCCTGAGAAAACCATAATTCAAAAAGAGACATGTACCAAAATGTTCATAGCAGGCCTATTTACAATAGCCCGGAGATGGAAACAACCTAAGGGTCCATCATCGGATGAATGGGTAAAGAAGATGTGGCCCATATATACAATGGAATATTACTCAGCCATAAAAAGAAATGAAATTGACCTATTCGTAATGAGGTGGATGGACCTAGAGTGTGTCATACAGAGTGAAGTAAGTCAGAAAGAGAAAGACAAATACTGTATGCTGACACATATATATGGAATTTAAGAAAAAAAATGTCATGAAGAACATAGGGGTAAGACAGGAATAAAGACACAGACCTACTAGGGAATGGACTTGAGGATATGGGGAGGGGGAAGGGTAAGCTGTGACAAAGTGAAAGAGTGGCATGGACATATATACACTACCAAACGTAAGGTAGATAGCTAGTGGGAAGCAGCCGCATAGCACAGGGAGATGAGCTCGGTGCTTTGGGACCGCCTGGAGGGGTGGGATAGGGAGGGTGGGAGGGAGATGCAAAAGGGAGGGGATATGGGAACATATGTATATGTATAACTGACTTAAATTGTTATAAAGCAAAAAATTCAAAAAAAAGATGTTAAAAAATATTCCATGACACATTTCATCAAATTTCTCCATGACCCTGTCATTACAATGCTCCCTGCCCTTCTCATCACAATGCACAATGCCCTTGTTATCAAAATAGTCCATGAACATTGTCATCACAAAGATCCATGACCCTTGGCATCACAATGCTCCATATCATTGTTATCACAATGCACCATGAACGCTCTCATCATATTGCTCCATGCCCTTGTCATCACAAAGCTCCATGACTCATGTCATCAGAATACACCATGGACTTCTCATCACAGTGCTCCATGCAGTTGCCATTACAATGCTCCATTATCCCTGACATAAAAATGTTCCATGAACCCTGCCATCACGATGTTCCATGGTCTTCTCATCACAAGGCTCCATGACCGTTCTCATCACAATGCTCCAAGACCCCTGTAATCACAATGCTCCATGCCCCTTTTCATCTCACTGATCCATGAACCCTGTCATCATAATGCACCCTGTCCATCATCGTAATGATTCATGCTATTGTCATCACAATGAAATCAAAATGCTCCATGACCTCTGTCATAACAATGCTCCAAACCGTTGTGATCACAATATTCCATAACACTTGTCATCACAATGTCGCATGACGCTCGTCACCACAATTATCCGTGGTCTTCTCATCACAGTTCTCCATGACCTTTGTCATCACAATGCTCAATACACTTGTCATCAAAATGTTCCCTGAAACTTATTGTCTGTATGATCCTTGAACCCTATCATGACAAGGCTCCATGCCTTTTTCATCACAATGATCCATGCCCTTTTCATCACAATGCTCCAAGACCATTGTAATCACAATGCTCCATGCCCTTGTCGTCAGAAAGATCAATGACGCATGTCATCAGAATGCTCCTTGGCCTTCTCTTCACAATGCTCCATTCCCTTTTCATCACAAGGTTCCAAGACCCCTGTAATCACAATGTTCCAAGTCCCTTTTCATCAGTATGCTCCATGAGACTTGTCATCACAAGGCTCCATGGTTTTCTCATCACAATGCTCCAGGACATTGTCATCACAATGCTTTACGACCATGTCATCAAAATACTCAATGGCCCTTGTCATCATAATGCTCCAAGCCCTAGTCATCACAATGCTCCATTATATTTGTCATCACAATCCTCCATTACATTTTGCATCACAATGCTCCATGCCATTGTCATCGCAATGGACCATGACATATGTCATCACAATGCTCCATGTCTTTGTCAGAACAATGCTCCATGACCCTTGTCATCACAATATGTCACACGATTTTCATCAAAACTTTCCACAACCTTGTCATTGCAATGCTCCATAAACCTTGTAATCACAATGCTCCATGCACGTCTCATCAAAATGCTCTCTCACCAGAGATAACACAATGTTCCATCACTAGTCATCACAATATTCCCTCACCCCTGTAAACACAATGTGCCATGACTCCTGTCATCACATTGCTACATCCCTTTATCATCACAATGTTCCATGACCCTTGACATCACAATATTCCATAACCCCTGTCATCAAAATGCTCCATGACCATATTCATCCCAAAGCTCCATGACCCCTGACATCACAATGTTCTATAACCCCATTCATCAAAATATTCCATTACACTTTTCATCAAATTGCTGCATGACCCTGTCCTCTAAATTCTCCCTGCCCTACTCATCACAATGCACACACGCTTGTCATCAAAATGCTCCATAACCTTTGTCATCACAAAGCTCCATGACACTTTGCATCACAGTGCTCCATGTCATTGTCATCACAATGCTCCATGATCCCTCTCACCACATTGCTCCATGCCCTTGTCATCACAAAGCTCCATGACACTTGTCATCACAATGCTCGATGCCCTTCTAATCACAATGCTCCATGCCCTTGTCATTACAATCCTCCATGACCCATGTATCACAGTGTTCAGTGCCCATGTCATCACAATGCTCCATGCCCACTCTCATCACAATAATCCATGAAATATTTCAGACCAATGCTCCATGCACTTCTCATCACATTGCTCCAATAACCCTGTCGTAACAATGCTCAATGAACCCTGCCTTCACAATGTTCCATGGCCTTGTCATCACAAGGCTCCATGACACTTGTCATCACAATGCACCAAGACCCCTTTAATCACAATGCTCCATGAGTTTGTCATCACAAAACTCCATGACACATGTAATCAGAATGTTCCATGGCCTTCTCATCATAATGCTCCATGCCCTTGTCATCACGATGCTCCATGACACATGTAATCAGAATGCTCCATGCCTCTTTTCATCTCAATGCTCCATGAACCCTGTCATCACAATGCACCATGCCCATCATCATAATGCTTCAGGCTATTGTCATAACAATGACATCAAAATGCTCAAAGACCTCTGTCATCACAGTGCTCCAAAACCTTGTGATCACAATCTTCCATAAAACTTATCATCACAACACCACATGACGCTCATCATCACAATTATCCATGGTCTTCTCATCACAATGCTCCATGACTTTTGTCATCACAATGCTCAATACACCTGTCAACACAATGCTCCCTGACATTTGTCGTCAGTATGCTCCTTGAACCCTGTAATGACAATGCTCCATGCCTTTTTCATCACAATGATCCATGCAGTTTTGATGATAATGCTCCAAGATCCCTGTAATCAAAATGCTCCATGCCCTTGTCATCACAAAGCTCCATGACGCCTGTCATCAGAATGCTCCATGGCCTTCTAATCACAGTGCTCCATTCCCTTGTCATCACAATGCTCCAAGACCCCTGTAATCACAATGCTCCATGTACCTTTTCATCAGAATTCTCCATGAGACTGGTCATCACAAGTCTCCATGGTCTTCTCATCACAATGCTCCAGGACATTGTCATTAAAATGCTCCATTCCCTAGTCATCACAATGCCCCATGATACCTGTCATCACAATGATCCATGCCTTTGTCAGCAAAATGCTAAATGACATTGTCATTACAATGCTCTATGTGCTTGTCATCACAACACTGCATTTCCATTTTCATCACAATCCTCCATGAATCTTGGGATCACATTGCTTCATGCACTTGTCATCACAATGCTCCCTGCCCTTCTCATCACAATGCACAATGCCCTTGTCATCAAAATGCTCCATGTTGTTGTCATCACAAAGACCCATGACCCTTGACATCACAATGCTCCATGTCATTGTCATCACAATTCTCCATAAACGCTCTCATCACATTGCTCCATGCCCTTGTCATCACAAGGCTCCATGACGCATGTCATCAGAATGCTCCATGGCATTCTCATCACAATGTACCTTGCCCTTGCCATCACAATGCTCCATTATCCCTGTCATCACAATGCTTCATGACCCCTGACATCACGATGTTCCATGGTCTTGTCATCACAAGGCTCCATGACCCTTCTCATCACAGTGCTCCAAGACCTCTATAATCACAATACTCCATGCCCCTTTTCATCTCAATAATCCATGAACCCTATCATCACAATGCACCATGCCCATCATAATAATGCTTCATGCTATTGTCATCACAGTGAAATCAAAATTCTCCATGACCTCTGTCAAAACAATACTCCAAACCCTTGTGATCACAATATTCCATAACACTTGTCATCACAATGCCCATTGACGCTCACCATCACAATTTTCCATGGTCTTCTCATCACAATGCTCCATGACCTTTGTCATCACAATGCTCAATACACTTGCCATCAAAATGCTCCCTGACACTTGTTGTCTGTATGCTCCTTGAAACCAGTCATGACAAGGCTCCATGCCTTTACCCTCACAATGATCCATGCCCTTATCATCACAATGCTCCAAGAACACTGTAATCACATTGTTCCATGCCCTTGTCATCACAAAGCTCAATGACACATGTCATTAGAATGCTCCTTGGCCTTCTCCTCACAATGCTCCAGGCCCATGTCATCACAATGTTCCAGGACCCCTGTAATCACAATGGTTCATGTCCCTTTTCATCAGTATGCTCCATGAGATTTGTCATCACAGGCTCCATGGATTTCTCATCACAATGATCCAGGACCTTGTCATCACAATGCTTCATGACCTTGTCATGAAAATTCTCAATGGCCCTTGTCATCATAATGCGCCAAGCCCTAGTCATCACAATGCTCCATTATATTTGTCATCACAATACTCCATTACATTTGGCATCACAATGCTCCCTGCCATTCTCATCACAATGGACCATGACATATGTCATCACAATGCTCCCTGACACGTCTTCACAAAATTACATGACCTTCTCATCCCAATGCTCCATGCCCTTGTCCTCACAATGCTCCATGACCCCTGTCATCACAATGTACCGTGACTCCAGGCATCACAATGCTTCATAATATTTGTAATCACAGTGGTTGACGCCCTCGTCTTCATAAGGCTCTGTGACCTTTGTAACCACAATGCTCCATGAACATTTCATCACAGTGCTACGTGACACTTGTCATCACAAAGCTCCATGCCTTTGTAAGAAAAATTCTCTATGACCATTGCATGACATTTGTCATCCCAACGGTCCACAAATTATTCATCGCAATGCTCCATAAACCTTGTCATCACAATGTTCCATGCCCTTCTCATCACAATTTTCCATTACACCTCTCAAAACAATGCTCCATGACCCCCGCCATCACAAAGTTCCACGTCCTTATAATCACAAGTCTCCATGACACTTGTCATCACAATGCTCCAAGACCCCTGTAATCACAATGCTCCATGCCCCTTTACATCTCAATGCTCCATGAACACTGTCATCACAATGCATCCTGCACATCATCATAATGCTTCCGGCTATTGTCACCACAATGAAATCAAAATTCTCCATGAACTCTGTCATCACAATGCTCCACGACCCCTGTCATCACAATACTCCATGAACATTTTCAGCCCAATGCTCCATGACCCTTGTCATCACAATGATCCATGCCCTTGTCATCCCAATGCTCCATGACCCCTGTATTCACAATGCTCCATGATGCTTGTCATCACAGTGCTCCATGACACCTGTCATCACAATGCTCTATGCCTTTGTCAGCAAAATGCTACATGACATTGTCATTACAATTCTCTATGCGCTTTTCATCACAATACTCCATTACTATTGTCATCACAATCCTCCATGAACCTTGGGATCATATTGCTTCATGCTCTTGTCATCACAATGCTCCATGCTCCTTGAAATCAAAATGATCCATGACCTCTGTCTTCACAATGCTCCAAACCCTTGTGATCACAAAGTTCAATAACCTTTGTCATCACAACACTCCATGATGGCTGTCATCACAATACTCCATGCCCTTTTCATCAAAATGCTCCATGAACTTTGTCATCACAATTCTCAATACACTTGTCATTACAATGCTCCCTGACACTTGTCGTCAGAATGCTCCTTGAACACTGTTACGAAAAGGCTCCATGCCTTTTTCATCCCAATGTCCCATGCCATTTTCATCACAATGCTCCATGCCATTGTCATCAAAATACTCCACAAGCTTGTCATCAGAATGCTCCATGACCGTTGTCATCACAATTTTCCATGCACTTGTCAGCACAATGCTCCCTGACCCTTGTCATTACAATGCTCCTAGCCATTGTCATCACAATGCTCGAATACATTGGTCATCAGAATCCTCCATGACACTTGGCATCACAATGCTCCATGTCATTGTCATCAAAATGGGCCATTACATATGTCATCACAATGCTCCCTGACACCTGTCTTCACAATACTGCATGACCTGGTCATCACAATGCTCCATGCCATTGCCATCAAAATGCGCCATTCCAACTCTCATCGCAATAATCCATGAAACTTATTAGACCAATGCTTCATGCTCTTTAATCACAATGCTCTATGAACCCTCTCATCACAATGCTATGTGACTCCAGTCATCACAATTCTTCAGGACCTTTGTCATCACAATGGTCCATGTCCTCGTCATCAACAGTCTCTGTGAACTTTTTAACCACAATGCTCCATGAACTTTTCAGCACAATTCCCTTTGACCCTTGTCATCACAATGCTCTATGCCTTTCTCAGCACAATGCTCCATGACCCTTGTCATCACAATGCTCCATGTGCTTGTCAGCACAATGCTCCATGACACATGTCATCAAGATGCACCATGCGCTTGTCATAACAGTGCTCCACAATCTTGTCATCACAATGCTCCATAAACCTTGTCATCACAATGATCCACGCATTTCTCATCAAAATGCTCTCTCACCACTGATATCCCAATGTTACATCACTATTCGTCACAATACACCCTCACCCCTATCATCATAATGTTCCATGACTCCTGTCATCACAATGGTACATGCACTTATCATCACAATGTTCGATGACCCCTGACATCACAATGTTCCATAACCCCTGTCATCAAAATGCTCCATGACCCTTTCCATCAAAATGCTCCATGACCCCTTATCTCACAATGTTCCATAACACCTGTCATCAAAATGTTCCATGACACTTTTCATCAAATTGCTCCATGACCTCTCTCATCACAATGCTCCATGACCCCTATCATCACAATACTCTATGAACATTTTCAGCACAATGCTCCATGACCCTTGTCATCACAATGCTCCATTACTCATGTATTCACAATGCTCCGTTACGCTTGTCATCACAGTGCTCCATGACACCTCTCATCACAATGCCCCATGGCTTTGTCAGCAAAATGCTACATGACCTTGTCATTACAATGCTCTATGCCCTTGTCATCACAATACTCCATTACCATTGTCATCACAATCCTCCATGAACCATGGGTTCACATTGCTTCATGCCCTTGTCATCACAATGTTCCATGCTCCTTGAAATTAAAATGATCCATGACCTCTGTCATCACAATGCTCCAAAACCTTGTGATCACAACGTTCCATAACGCTTGTCATCAAATCGCTCCTTGATTCTTATCATCACAATACTCCATGCACTTTTCATCACAATGCGCCATGATCTTTGTCATCCCAATTCTCAATACACTTGTCATCACAATGCTCCCTGACACTTGTGGTCAGAATGCTCCTTGAACCCTGTCACGAAAAGCCTCCATGCCTTTTTCATCACAATGCCCCATGCCATTTTCATCACAATGCTCAATGCCAACGTCATCAAAGTACTCCACAAGCTTGTCATCAGAATGCTCCATGACCCTTGTCATCACAATTCACCATTCACTTGTCAGCACAATGTACCCTGACACTTGTCATCACAATGCTCCAAGCCATTGTCATCAAAATGCTCTATTACCTTTGTCATCAGAATCCTCCATGACACTTGATATCACAATGCTCCATGCCATTGTCATCACAATAAGCCATTACATATGTCATCACAATGCTCCCTGACAACTCTCTTCACAATACTGCATTACCTTGTCATCACAATGCCTCATGACCCCTGCCATCAAAATGTTCCACGGCCTTGTCATCACGAGACTCCATGACATTTGTAATCACAATGCTCCAAGACCCCAGTATTCACAATGCTCCATGCCCTTGTCATCACAAAGCTCCATGACACATGTCATCAGAATGTTCCATGGCCTTCTCATCAAAATGCTCCATGTCCTTGTCATCACCATGCTCCAACACACCTGTAATGACAATGCTCCATGCCCCTTTTCATCAGTATGCTCCATGAGATTTGTCATCACAAGGCTCCTTGGGTTTCTCATCACAGTGCTCCAGGATTTTGTCATCACAATGCTTCACGAACTTGTCATGAAAATTCTCAATGGCCCTTGTCATCATAATGCTACAAGCCCTAGTCATCACAATGCTCCATTATATTTGTCATCACAATCCTCCATTACATTTGGCATCACCGTGCTCCCTGACATTTTCATCGCAATGGACCAAGACATATGTCATCACAATGCTCCCTGACACCTGTCTTCACAATACTCCTTGACCTTATCATCACAATGATCCAGACCCTTGTCATCACAATGCACCATGCCAACTGTCATCACAATAATCTATGAAACTTGACATACCAATGTTCCATGCCCCTGACATCACAATGCTCCATGCCCTTTTCATCACAATGTTCCATGACCCCTGTCATCACAATGCTCCGTGACTCCAGGCATTACAATGGTTCATAACAGTTGTCATCACAGTGGTCCATGCCCACGTCATCACAAGGCTCTATGACCTTTGTAACCACAATACTCCATGAAATTTCCATCACAATGCTCCGTGACCCTTGTCATCACAATGCTCCATGCCTTTGTCAGAAAAATGCTCCATGACCCTTGTAATCAGAATGTGGCACGCGTTTTCATCACAACGGTCCATAAATTTATCATGGCAATGCTCCATAAACATTTTAATCACAATGTTCCATGCCCATCTCATCACAATGCTCCATTACCCCTGTCATAACAATGCTCCATGACCACTGCCATCACAATTTTCCACAGTCTTGTCATCACAAGGCTCCATGACACTTGTCATCACTCTGCTCCAAGACCACTGTAATCACAATGCACGCTGACAATGTCATCACAAGGCTCCATGACACATGTCATCAGAATGTTCCATGGCATTCTCATCAAAATGTTCCATGCCCTTGTCATCACAATGCTCCAAGACCCTTGTAATCACAATGCTCCATGCCCCTCTTCATCTCAATGCTCCATGAACCCTGTCATCAAAATGAATCATGCTCATGATCATAATGCTTCAGGCTATTGTCAGCACAATGAAATCAAAATTCTCCATGACCTCCATCATCACAATTCTCCATGACCCCTATCATCACAATACTCCATGAACATTTTCAGCCCAATGCTCCATGACGCTTGTCATCACAATGATCAATGACCTTGTCATCCCAATGCTCCATGACCCCTGTATTCACAATGCTCCGTGACGCTTGTCATCACAGTGCTCCATGACACCTGTCATCACAATGCTCCATGGCTTTGTCAGCAAAATGCTACATGAACTTGTCATTACAATGCTCTATGCTTCTGTCATCACAATACTCCATTACAATTGTCATCACAATCCTTCATGAACCGTGGGATCACATTGCTTCATGCCCTTGTCATCACAATGTTCCATGCTCCTTGAAATCAAAATGATCCATGACATCTTTCATCACAATGCTCCAAACCCTTGTGATCACAAAGTTCCATAACTCTTGTCATCAAATCGCTCCATGATGCCTATCATCACAATACTCCATGCCCTTTTCATCACAATGCTCCATGACCTTTGTCATCACAATTCTCAATACACTTGTTATCACAATGATCCCTGACACTTGTCGTCAGAATGCTCCTTGAAACCTGTCACGAAAACGCTCCATGCCTTATTCATCACAATGCCCCATGCGATTATCATCACAATGTTCCATGCCATTGTCATCAAAATACTCTAAAACCTTGTCATCAGAATGCTCCATGACCCTTGTCATCACAATTCTCCATGCATTTGTCAGCACAATGCTCCCTGACCCTTGTCATCACAATGCTCCAAGCCATTGTCATCACAATGCTCCATTACCTTTGTCATCAGAATCCTCCATGACACTTGCCATCACAATGCTCCATGCCATTGTCATCACAATGGGCCATTACATATGTCATGACAATGCTCCCTGAAAACTCTCTTCACAATACTGCATGACGTGGTCATCACAATGCTCGATGCCCTTGTCATAACAATGCGCCATTCCACCTGTCATCGCAATAATCCATGAAATTATTAGACCAATGCTCCATGCCCTTTTCATCACAATGCTCCATACCCTTGTTATCACAATGCTCCATGAACCCTGTCACCACAATGCTCCGTGACTCCAGTAATCACAATGCTTCATGACCTTTGTCATCACAATTGTCCATGCCCTCATCATCAACAGTCTCTGTGATATCTTTAACCACAATGCTCCATGAACTTTTCATCACAATTCTCTTTGACCCTTGTCATCACAATGCTCTATGCCTTTCTCAGCACAATGCTCCATGACACTTGTCATCACAAAGCTCCATGCACTTGTCAGCACAATGCTCCATGACACATGTCATCACAATGCACAATGCGCTTGTCATCACAGTGCTCCAATACATTTTCATCATAATGCTCCAAAAAACTTGTCATCACAATGCTCCCTGCACTTCTCATCAAAATGCTCTCTCACCACTGATATCCCAATGTTACATCACTATTCGTCACAATACTCCCTCACCCCTGTCATCACAATGTTCCATGACTCCTGTCATCACAATGATACATGCATTATCATCACAATATTCGATGACCACTTACATCACAATGTTCCCCAACCCCTGTCATCAAAATGTTCCATGACCCTTTTCATCAAATTGCTCCATGACCCTGTCATCAAAATGCTTCCTTCCATTCTCATCACAGTAAACAACGCCCTTGTCATCAAAATGCTCCATGAACTTTGCCATCACAAAGATCAATGACGCTTGGTATCACAAAGCTCCATGCCATTGTCATCACAAAGCTCCATGACACATGTCAGCAGAATGCTCCATGGCCTTCTCATCACAATGCTCCATGACCTTGCCATCACAATGCTCCATTACCCCTGTCATAACAATGCTCCATGACCACAGACATCACGATGTTCCATGGCCTTATCATCACAAGGCTCCATGACCCTTCTCATCACAATGCTCCAAGACCCCTGTACTCACAATGCTCCATGCCCATTTTCATCTCAATGATCCATGAAACCTGTCATCACAATGCACCATGCCCATCATCATAATGCTTCATGCTATTGTCATCACAATGAATTCAGAATGCTCCATGACCTCTGTCATAACAATGCTCCAAACCCTTGTGATCACAATATTCCATAACACTTGTCATCACAATGCACCGTGACACTCGTCATCACAATGATCCATGCCCTTTTCATCACAATGCTCCAAGACCCTTTTAATCACAATGCTCCATGCCCTTGTCATCACAAACCTCCATGACTCATGTCATTAGAATGCTCCTTGGCCTTCTCCTCACAATGCTCCATCCCCTTGTCATCACAATGTTCCAAGACCCCTGTAATCACAAAGGTGCATGCCCCTTTTCATCAGTATGCTCCATGAGATTTGTCATCACAAGGCTCCATGGTTTTCTCATCACAATGCTCCAGGACCTTGTCATCACAATGTTCCATGACCTTGTCATGAAAATTCTCAATGGCACTTGTCATCATAATGCTCCAAGCCCTATTCATCACAATGCTCCATTACATTTGGCATCACAATGTTCCCTGCCATTGTCATTGCAATGGACCATGACTTATGGCATCACAATGCTCCCTGACACGTGTCTTCACAATACTCCATGATCTTCTCATCACAATGCTCCATGCCCTTGTCATCACAATGCAGCATGTCCACTGTCATCACAGTAATCTATGAAACTCTTCAGTCCAATGCTCCGTGCCCCTGTCATCACAATGCTCCATGCACTTTTCATCACAATGCTCCATGACCCCTGTATTCAAAATGCTCCGTGAAGCTTGTCATCACAGTGGTCCATGACACCTCTCATCAAAATGCTCCATGCCTTTGTCAGCAAAATGCTACATGACCTTGTCCTTACAATGCTCTATGCGCTTGTCATTACAATACTCCATTACCATTGTCATCACAATCCTCCATGAATCTTGATATCATGTTGCTTCACGCCATTGTCATCACAATGCTCCATGCTCCTTGAAATCAAAATGATCCATGACCTCTGTCATCACAATGCTCCAAACCCTTGTGATCACAAAGTTCCAGAACACTTGTCATCACAACGTTCCATGATGCCTGTCATCACAATACTCCATGCCCTTTTCATCACAATGCTCCATGCTCTGTATCATCACAATTCTCAATAAACTTTTCATCACAATGCTCCCTGACACTTGTCGTCAGAATGTTCCTTGAACCCTGTCACGAACAGGCTCCATGCCTTTTTCATCACAATGCCCCATGCCATTTTCATCACAATCCTCCATGTCACTGTCATCAAAATACTCCACAAGCTTGTCATCAGAATGCTCCATGACCCATGTCATCACAATTATCCATGCCCTTGTTAGCACAATGCTCCCTGACCCTTGTCATCACAATGCTCCAAGCCATTGTCATCACAATGCTCCATTACCTTTGTCATAAGAATCCTCCATGATACTTGGCATCACAATGCTCCATGCCATTATCATCAGAATGGTCCATTACATATGTCGTGACAATGCTCCCTGACACCTGTCTTCACAATACTGCATGACCTGGTCATCACAATGCTCTATGCACTTGTCATCACAGAGCTCCATGACACCTGTCATCACAATGCTCCGTGACTCCAGTCATCACAATGCTTCATGACCTTTGTCATCACAATGGTCCATGCTCTCGTAATCAACAGTCTCTGTGACCTTTGTAACCACAATGCTCCATAAACATTACATCACAATGCTCCTTGATTCTTGTCATCACAATGCTCCATGCGTTTGTCAGAAAAATGCTCCATGACCCTTGTAATCACAGTGTGCCACGCGCTTTTCATCACAACGGTCCACAAATTTGTCCTGGCAATGCTCCATAATCCTTGTAATCACAATGCTCCATGGCCTTCTCATCACAGTGCTCCATTACACCTGTCATAACAATGCTCCATGACCCTTGGCATCACAAAGTTCCACGGCATTGTCATCACAAGGCTCCATGACGATTCTCATCACAATGTACCAAGACCCCTTTAATCACAATGCTCCATGCCCTTGTCATCACAAAGCTTCATGACACAGGTTATCAGTATGTTCCATGGCCTTCTCATCAAAATGCTCCATGCCCTTGTCATCACAATGTTCCATTACCCCTGTCATAACAATGCTCCCTGACCCCCGCCATCACAATGCTCCCTGCCCTTCTCATCACAATGCACAATGCCCTTGTCATCCAAATGCTCCTTGACCTTTGTCATCACAAAGATCCATGACAATTGGCATCACAGTGCTCCATGTCCTTGTCATCACAATGCTCCATGAACGCTCTCATCACATTGCTCCACGCCCTTGTCATCACAAAGCTGCATGACATATGTCATCAGAATGCTACATGGCCTTCTCATCACAATGCTCCATGCCCTTGTCATCACAATGCTCCATTACCCCGTCATAAAAATGGTCCATGACCCCGGCCATAACGATGTCCCATGGCCTTGTCATCACAAGGCTCCATGACCCATCTCATCACAATGGTCTAAGACCCCTGTAATCACAATGCTCCATGCCCCTTTTCATCTCACTGATCCATGAACCCTGTCATCATAATGCACCATGCCCATCATCTTAATGCTTCATGCTATTGTCATCACAATGAAATCAAAATGCTCCATGACCTCTGTCATAACAATGCTCCAAACCCTTGTGATCACAATATTCCATAACACTTTTCATCACAGTGCCCCATGACGCTCATCATCACAATAATCCTTGGACTTCTCATCACAATGCTCCATGACCTTTGTCATCACAATGCTCAATACACTTGTCATCAAAATGCTCCCTGACACATGTTGTCTGTATGCTCCTTGTACCCTGTCATGACAAGGCTCCATGCATATTTCATCGCAATGAACAATGCCCTTCTCCTCACAATGCTCCAAGACCACTGTTATCACAATGCTCCAAGCTCTTGTCATCACAAAGTTCCATGACACATGTCATCAGAAGGTTCCATGGCTTTCTCATCAAAATGCACCATGGCCTTGTCATCACAATGCCCCAAGACCCCTGTAATCACAATGCTCCATGCCCCTATTCATCTCAATGCTCCATGAAACCTGTCATCACAATGCATCATGCCCATCATCATAATGCTTCTGGCTATTGTCAGCACAATGAAATAAAAATTCTCCATGACCTCTGTCATCACAATGCTCCATGCCCCCTGTTATCACAATACTCCATGAACTTTTTCAGCCCAATGCTCCATGACCCCTGTATTCACAATGCTCCGGGACGCTTGTCAGAACAGTGCTCCATGACACCGGTCATCACAATGCTCCATGCCTTTGTCAGCAAAATGCTACATGACCTTTTCATTACAATGCTCTATGCGCTTGTCATCACAATACTCCATTACCATTGTCATCACAATCCTCGATGACCCTTGGGATCACATTGCTTCATGTCCTTGTCATCACAATGTTCCATGCTCTTAGAAATCAAAATGATCCATTACCTCTGTCATCACAGTGCTCCAAACCCTTGAGATAACAATGTCTCATAAATCTTGGTATCACAACACTCCATGATGCCTGTCAACACATTACTCCATGCCCTTTTCATCACAATGCTCCATGACCTTTGTCATCACAATTCTCAATACACTTGTCATCACAGTGCTCCCTGACACTTGTCGTCAGAATGCTCCTTGAAACCTGTCACGAAAAGTCTCCATGCCTTTTTCATCACAATGCCCCATGTCGTTTGCATCACAATGCTCTATTTCATTGTCATTAAAATACTCCACAATCTTGTCATCAGAATCCTCCATGACCCTTGTCATCACAATGCTCCATGCCCTTGTCATCACAATGTTCCATGACCCCTGTCATCACAATGTTCCGTGACTCCAGGCATCACAATGGTTCATAACTGTTGTCATCACAGTGGTCCATGCCCACGTCATCACAAGGCTCTATGACCTTTGTAACCACAATGCTCCATGAAATTTCCATCACAATGCTCCGTGACCCTTGTCATCACAATGCTCCATGCCTTTGTCAGAAAAATGCTCCATGACCATTGTAATCAGAATGTGGCACGCATTTTCATCACAACGGTCCATAAATTTATCATGGCAATGCTCCATAAACATTTTAATCACAATGTTCCATGCCCTTCTCATCACAATGCTCCATTACCCCTATCATAACAATGCTCCAAGACCCCTGCCATCACAATTTTCCACAGGCTTGTCATCACAAGGCTCCATGACACTTGTCATCTCTCTGCTCCAAGACCACTGTAATCACAATGCACGCTGACCATGTCATCACAAGGCTCCATGACATATGTCATCAGAATGTTCCATGGCTTTCTCATCAAAATGTTCCATGCCCTTGTCATCACAATGCTCCATGCCCCTCTTCATCTCAATGCTCCATGAACCCTGTCATCAAAATGTATCATGCTCATGATCATAATGCTTCAGGCTATTGTCAGCACAATGAAATCAAAATTCTCCATGACCTCCATCATCACAATGCTCCAAGACACCTATCATCACAATACTCCATGAACATTTTCAGCCCAATGCTCCATGACGCTTGTCATCACAATGATCAATGACCTTGTCATCCCAATGCTCCATGACACCTGTATTCACAATGCTCCGTGACGCTTGTCATCAAAGTGCTCCATGACACCTGTCATCACAATGATCCATGGCTTTGTCAGCAAAATGCTACATGAAATTGTCATTACAATTCTCTATGCCTTTGTCATCACAATACTCCATTACAATTGTCATCACAATCCTCCATGAACCGTGGGATCTCATTGCTTCATGCCCTTGTCATCACAATGTTCCATGCTCCTTGAAATCAAAATGATCCATGACATCTTTCATCACAATGCTCCAAACCCTTGTGATCACAAAGTTCCATAACTCTTGTCATCAAATCGCTCCATGATGCCTATCATCACAATAATCCATGCCCTTTTCATCACAATGCTCCATGACCTTTGTCATCACAATTCTCAATACATTTGTTATCACAATGATCCCTGACACTTGTCGTCAGAATGCTCCTTGAAACCTGTCACGAAAAGGCGCCATGCCTTTTTCATCACAAGGCCCCATGCGATTATCATCACAATGTTCCATGCCATTGTCATCAAAATACTCTAAAAGCTTGTCATCAGAATGCTCCATGACCCTTGTCATCACAATTCTCCATGCATTTGTCAGCACAATGCTCCCTGACACTTGTCATCACAATGCTCCAAGCCATTGTCATCACAATGGGCCATTACAAATGTCATGACAATGCTCCCTGAAAACTCTCTTCACAATACTGCATGACCTGGTCATCACAATGCTCGATGCCCTTGTCATCACAATGCGCCATTCCAACTGTCATCGCAATAATCCATGAAATTATTAGACCAATGCTCCATGCCCTTTTCATCACAATGATCCATGCCCTTGTTATCACAAGGCTCCATGACCCCTGTCATCACAATGCTCCGTGACTCCAGTCATCACAATGCTTCATAACATTTGTCATCAGAATGGTCCATGCCCGCATCATCACAAGGATCTGTGACCTTTGTAACCACAATGCTCCATGAACTTTTCATCACAATGCTCCGTGACCCTTGTCATCACAATGTTCCTTGCCTTTGTCAGAAAAATGCTCCATGACCCTTGTCATCACAATGTGCCACACGCTTTTCATCACAGCGGTCCACAAATTTGTCATCGCAATGCTCCATAAACCTTGTAATCACAATGCTCCTTGCCCTTCTCATCACAATGCTCCATTACCCCTATCATAACAATGAATCATGATCCCTGCCATCACAATGTTCCACGGCCTTGTCATCACAAGGCTCCATGACACTTGTCATCACAATTCTCAAGATCCCTGTAATCACAATGCTCCATTCACTTGTCACCACAAAGCTCCATGACACATGTCATCAGAAAGTTCCATGTCCTTCTCATCAAAATGATCCATGCCCTTGTCATCACAGTGCTCCAAGACCCCTGTAATCACAATGGTCCATGCCCCTTTTCATCAGAATGCTCCATGAGACTTGTCATCACAAGGCTCCATGGTTTTCTCAACAGAATGCTCCAGGACGTTGTCATCACAATGATTCACGACCTTGCCATGAAAATTCACATTTGCCCTTGTCATCATAATGCTCAAAGGCCTAGTCATCACAATGCTCCATTATATTTGGCATCACAATCCTCCATTACATTTGGCATCACAATGCTCTCTGCCATTGTCATCACAATGGACCATGATATATGTCCTCACAATGCTCCCAGACACCTGTCTTCACAGTACTCCATGACCTTCTCATCACAATGCTGCATGCCCTAGTCATTAAATTCAACATGTCCACTGTCATCACGATAATCTATGAAACTTGTCAGACCAATGCTCCATGCCACTGTCATCAGAATGCTCCATGCCCTTGTCATCACAATGCTCCATGACCCCTGTCATCACAATGCTCGGTGACTCCAGGCATCCCAATGCTTCATAACATTTGTCATCACAGTGATCCTTGCCCGCGTCATCACAAAGCTCCATTACACATGTCATCAGTATTCTCCATGGCATTCTCATCACAGTGCTCCACGCCCTTGCCATCACAATGCTCCAAGACACCGGTAATCACAATGCTCCATGCCCTTTTTCATCTCAATGATCCATGAACCCTGTCATCACAATTCACCATGCCCATCATCCTAATGCTTCATGCTATTGTTATCGCAATGAAATCAAAATGCTCCATGAACTCTGTCAAAACAATGCTCCATACACTTGTGATCACAATTTTCCATTTCACTTGTCATCACAATGCCCCTTGACGCTCGTCATCACAATTATCCATGGTCTTCTCATCACAATGCTCCATGATCTTTGTCATCACAATGCTCAATACACTTGTCATCAAAATGCTCCGTGACACCTTTTGTCTGTATGCTCCTTGAAATCTGTCATGACAAGGCTCCATGCCTTTTCCATCACAATGATCCATGCCCTTTTCATCACAATGCTACAAGACCCCTGTAATCACAATGCTCCTTGCCCTTGTTATCACAAAGCTCAATGACGCATGTCATTAGAATGCTCCTTGGCCTTCTCCTCACAATGCTCCATGCCCATGTCATCACAATGTTCCAAGACCCCTGTAATCACAATGGTCCATGTCCCTTTTCATCACTATGCTCCATGACATTTGTCATCACAAGGCTCCATGGTTTTCTCATCACAATGCTCCATGCCCTTGTCATCACAATGTTCCAAGACCCCTGTAATCACAATGGTCCATGAACGTTTCATCAGTATGCTCCATGAGAACTGTCATCACAAGGCTCCATGGATTTCTTATCACAATGCTCCAGGACCTTGTCATCACAATGCTTCATGACATTGTCATGAAAATTCTCAATGTCCCTTGTCATCATAATGTTCCAACCATAGTCATCACAATGGTCCATTATATTTCTCATCACAATCCTCCATTACATTTGGCATCACAATGCTCCCTGCCATTGTCATCGCCATGGACCATGACATATGTCATCACAATGCTTCCTGACACCCTTTTCAATATACTCCATGAAATTCTAATCACAATGCTCCATGCCCCTTTCATCACAATGCTCCTTGCCCTTGTCATCACAATGCTCCATGACGCATGTCATCAGAATGTTCCATGTCCTTCTCATCACAATGCTCCATGCCCTTGTCATCACAATGCTCCAAGACCACTGTTATCACAATTCTCCACGCCCCTTTTCATCTCAGTGTTCCATGAACCCTGTCATCAAAATGCACCATGCCCATCATCATAATGCTTCAGGCTTTTGTCATCACAATGAAATCAAAATTCTCCATGACCTCTGTCATCATAATGCCCCAAACCCTTGTGATCACAATGTTCCATAACACTTATCATCACAACACCCCTGATGCTCATCATCAAAATTATCGATGGTCTTCTCATCACAATGCTCCATGAAATTTGTCATCACAATGCTCAATACACATGTCATGAAAGTGCTCCCTGACACTTGTTGTCTGTATGCTCCTTGAACCCTGTCATGACAAGGTTCCATGCCTTTTTCATCACAATGATCCATGTCCTTTTCATCACAATGCTCCAAGACCCCTGTAATCACAATGCTCCATGCCCCTTTTCATCAGAATGCTCCATGAGACTTGTCAACATAAGTCTCCATTATCTTCTCCTCACAATGCTCTAGGACCTTGTCATCACTATGCTCCAATCCCTTGTAATCACAATGCTCCATGAACCCTGTCTTCACAATACTCCATGAGCAGTTTCAGTACAGTGCTCCATGACCTTCTCATCACAATGCTCCATGAACAATGTCATCACAATGCCCCATGACCACTGTCATCACAAAACTCCATGACACCTGACAACACAATGATCCGAGACTCTTGTCATCACAATGCTCCATGACCCCTCTCATCAAAATACTCCATGAACATTTTCAGCCCAATGCTCCATGACACTTCTCATTCCAATGATCCATGCCCTTGTCATCCCAATGATCCAAAACCCCTGTATTCACAATGCTCCATGACGCTTGTCTTCACAGTGCTCCATGGCACCTGTCATCACAATGCTCCAATACACTTTTAATCACAATTCTCCATGCCCTTCTCATCACAATGCACCATTACACCTGTCATAACAATGCTCCATGACCCCTGCCGTCACAATGTTCCACGGCCTTGTCATCACAATGCTCCATGACACTTGTCATCACAATGCTCCAAGACCCCTCTAATCACAATGCTCCATGCCCTTGTCATCAAAAAGCTCCATGACACATGTCACCAGAATGTTCCATGGCCTTCTAATCAAAAGGCTCCATGCCCTGTTCATCAAAATGCTCCAAGACCCCTGTAATCACAATGCTACCTGCCCCTTTTCATCTCAGTGCTCTATGAACCCTGTCATCATAATGCATCATGACCATCATCATCATGCTTCCGGTTATTGTCAGCACAATGAAATCAAAATTCTCCATGACCTCTGTCATCTCAGTGCTCCATGATCCCTGTCATCACAAAATTCCATGAACATTTTCAGCCCAATGCTCCATGACATTTGTCATTACAATGATCCATGCCCTTGTCATCCCAATGCTCCATGACCCCTGTATTCACAATGCTCCGTGACGCTTGTCATCACAGTGCTCCATGGCACCTGTCATCACAATGCTCCATGCCTTTGTCAGCAAAATGCTACATGACCTTGTCATTACAATGCTTTATGCGCTTGTCATCAGAATACTCCATTTCCATTGTCATCACAATCCTCCATGAAAGTTGGGATCGCATTGCTTCATGCCCTTGTCATCAAAATGCTCCATGCTCCTTGAAATCAAAATGATTCATGACCTCTGTCATCGCAATGCTCTAAACCCTTGTGATCACAATGTTCCATATCACTTGTCATCACAACGCGCCATGATGCCTGTCATCACAATACTCCATGCCCTTTTCATCACAATGCTCCATGACCTTTGTCATCACAATTCTCAATACACTTGTCATCACAATGCTCCCTGACAATTGTCATCAGTATGCTCCTTGAACCGTGTCACAAAAAGGCTCCATGGCTTTTTCATCACAATGCCCCATGCAGTTTTTATCACAATGCTCCATGCCATTGTCATCAAAATACTCCACAAGCTTGTCATCAGAATGCTCCATGACCCTTGTCATCACAATTCTCATTGCACTTGTCAGCACAATGCTCACTGACAATTGTCATCACAATGCTCCAAGCCATTGTTATCACAATGATCCATTACCTTTGTGATCAGAATCCTCCATGACACTTGGCCTCAAAATGCTCCATGGCATTGTCATCACAATGGGCCATTACATATGTCATCACAATGTTCCCTGACACTTGTCATCACAATACTGCATGACCTGGTCATCACAATGCTCCATGCCCTTGTCATCACAATGCGCCATTCCAACTGTCATCGCAATAATCCCTGAAACTTATTAGACCAGTGCTTCATGCCCTTGTCATCACAATGCTCCATGACCCCTGTCATCACAATGCTCCATGACCCCTGTCATCACAATGCTCCTTAACTCCAGTCATCACAATTGTTCATGACCTTTGTCATCACAATGGTCCAGGCCCTGGGCATCAACAGTCTCTGTAACCTTTTTAACCACAATGCTCCATGAACTTTTCATCATAATGCTCTTTGACCCATGTCATCACAATGCTCTATGCCTTTCACAGCACAATGCACCATGACCCTTGTCATCACAATTCTCCATGCGCTTGTCAGCACAATGCTCCATGACATATGTCATCACAATGAACCAAGTGCTTGTCATCACAGTGCTCCACAATCTTGTCATCACAATGCTCCATAAACCTTGTCATCACAATGATCCATGCCATTGTCATCACAGTGGGCCATTACATATGTCATCACAATGCTCCCTGACACATGTCTTCACAATATGGCATGACCTGGTCATCACAATGTTCCATGCCCTTGTCATCACAATGTGCCATTCCAACTGTCATCTCAATAATCCATGAAACATATTAGACCAATGCTCCATGCCCTTTTCATCACAATGTGCCATTCCAACTGTCATCGCAATAATCCGTGAAACTTATTAGACCAATGCTCCATGCCCTTGTCATCACAATGCTCCATGCCCTTGTTATCACAATGCTCCATGACCACTGTCATCACAATGCTCCGTGACTCCACTCATCACAATGCTTCATGAACTTTGTCATCACAATGGTCCATGCCCTCATCATCAACAGTTTCTGTGACCTTTTTAACCACAGTGCTCCATGAACTTTTCATCACAATGCTCTTTGACCATTGTCATCACAATGCTCTATGCATTTCTCAGCACAACGCTCCATGCCTTTGTCAGAAAAATTCTCCATGACCCTTGTCATCACAATGTGCAACACGCTTTTCATTACAACGGTCCACAAATTGGTCATCACAGTGCTCCATAAACCTTGTAATCACAATGATCCATGCCCTTTTCATCACAATGCTCCATTACACCTGTAATAACAATGCTCCATGATCCCTGCCATCAAAATGCTCCATGGACTTGTCAATAAAAGGCTCCATGACACTTCTCATCACAATGCTCCAAGACCCTTGTAATCACAATGCTCCATGCCCTTGTCATCACAAATCTCCAAGACCCCTGAAATCACAATGCTCCATGCCCCTTTTCATCAGAATTCTCCATGAGACATCTCATCACAAGACTTCATGGTATTCTCATCACAAGGCTCCAAGACCTTGTCATCAGCATGTGCCATTCCCTTGTCATCAGAGTGCTCCTTGACCCCTGTCATCACAATACTCCATGAATATTTTCAGCACAATGCTCCATGACCTTCTCATCACAATGCTCCATGACCAATAGCATCACAATGCTCCATGACCTCTGTCATCACAACACTCTATGACACCTGACAACACAATGATCCGGGACTCTTGTCACCACAGTGCTCAATTCCCTAGTCATCACAATGCTCCATGAACCCTGTCATCACAATACGCCATGAATATTTTTTTTTTTTTTCTTTTTGCGGTATGCGGGCCTCTCACTCTTGTGGCCTCTCCCGTTGCGGAGCACAGGCTCCGGATGTGCAGGCTCCGGATGCGCAGGCCCAGCGGCCATGGCTCACGGGCCCAGCCGCTCCGCGGCATATGGGATCCTCCCAGACCGGGGCACGAACCCGTATCCCCTGCATCGGCAGGCGGACTCTCAACCACTGCACCACCAGGGAGGCCCCGCCATGAATATTTTAAGCCCAATGATCCATGACCCTTGTCATCACAATGATCCATGCCTTTGTCATCCCAATGCTCCATGACCCCTGTATTCACAATGCACCTTGACGCTTGCCATCACAGTGCTCCATGACAACTGTCATCACAATGCTTCACGCATTTGTCAGCAAAATGCGACATGAGCTTTTAATTACAATGTTCTATGCACTTGTCATCACAATACACCATTACCATTTTCATCACAATCCTCCATGAACCTTGGGATCACATTGCTTCATGCCTTTGTTATCACAATGCTCCATGCTCCTTGAAATCAAAATGATCCATGACCACTGTCAACACAATGCTCCAAACCCTTGTGATCACAATGCTCCATAACACTTGTCATCACAACGCTCCATGATGCCTGTCATCACAATATTCCATGCCCATTTCATCACAATGCTCCATGACCTTTTTCATCACAATTATCAATACACCTGTCATAACAATGTTCCCTGACACTTGTCATCAGAATGCTCCTTGAAACCTGTCATGAAAAGGCTCCATGCCTTTTTCATCACAATGCCCCATGCCGTTTTCATCACAATGCTCCATGACCTCTTTCATCACAATACTCCATGACACCTGAAAACACAATGATCCGGGACTCTTCTCATCACAATGCTCCATTCCCTAGTCATCAAAATGCTCCATGAATGCTGTCATCACAACACTCCATGAATATTTTCAGCCCAGTGCTCCAGGATACTTGTCATCAAAATGATCCATGCCCTTGTCATCCCAATGCTCCATGACCCCTGTATTCACAATGCTCCGTGACGCTTGTCATCACCGTGCACCATGACACATGTCATCACAATGCTCCATGCCTTTGCCAACAAAATGCTACATTACCTTGTCATTACAATGCTCTATACGCTTGTTATCACCAAACTCCATTTCCATTGTCATCACAATCCTCCGTGAGCCCTGGGATCAGATTGCTTCATGCTTCTTGAAATCAAAATGATCCATGACCTGTATCAACACAATGCTCCAAACCCTTGTAATCACAATATTCCATAACAGTTGTCATCACAACGATGTATGACGCCTGCCATCACAATACTCTATGCCATTTTCATCACAATGCTCCGTGCCCTTGTCATCACAAAGCTCAAAGACACATGTAATTACAATGCTCCTTGGGCTACTCCTCACAATGCTCCATGCTCTTGTCATCACAATGCTCCAAGACCCATGTAATCACAATGCTCTATGACCCTTTTCATCTCAATGCTCCATGAACCCTGTCATCACAATGCACCATGCCCATCATCATAATGCTTCAAGCTATTATCATCACAATGAAATCAATATTCTCCATGACCTTTGTCATCATAATGCTCCAAACCCTTGTTATCACAGTGTTCCATAACACTTATCATCACAACACACCATGATCCACCTCATCACAATTATCCATGGTGTTCTCATCACAATGCTCTATGATCTTTATCATCACAATGCTCAATACACTTGTCATCACAATTCTCCCTGACACTTGTCATCAGTATGCTTCTTGAACCCTGTCATGACAAGGTTCCATGCCTTTTTCATCACAATGATCCGTGCCCTTTTCATCACAATGCTCCAAGATCCCTGTAATCACAATGCTCCATGCCCTTGTCATCACAAAGCTCCATGATGCATGTCATCAGAATGCTCCATGGCCTTCTCATCACAATGCTCCATGCTCTAGTCATCACAATGTTCCAAGACCCCTGTAATCACAATGCTCCATGCCCCTTTTCCTCAGAATGCTCCATGAGAATTATCATCACAAGTCTCCATGGTCTTCACATCACAATGCTCCAGGAACTTGTCATCACCATGCTCCATTCCCTTGTCATCACAATGCTCTATGATACCTGTCATTACAATAATCCATGAACATTTTCAGCCCAATGCTCCACGACCTACTCATCACAATGGTCCATGGCCAATATCATCACAATGCTCCATGACCACTGTCATCACAACACTCCATTACACCTGACAACACAATGATCTGGGACTCTTGTCATCACAATGCTCCATTTCCTACTCATCACAATGCTCCATAACCCCTGTCATCAAAACCCTCCAAAAACATTTTCAGCCCAGTGCTCCAGGAAACTTGTCATCACAATGATCCATGCCCTTGTCAACCCAATGGTCCATGACCCATGTATTCACAATGCTCCATGACGCTTGTCATCACAGTGCTCCATGACACATGTCATCACAATGCTCCATGCCTTTGTCAGCAAAATGCTACATTACCTTGTCATTACAATGCTCTATGCGCTTGTCATTACAATATTCCATTTCCATTGTCATCACAATCCTCCATGAACCTTGGGATCACATTGCTTCATGCCCTTGTCATCACAATGCTCCATGCTCCTTGAAATCAAAATGATCCAGGACCTCTGTCATCACAATGCTCCAAACACTTGTGATCACAGTGTTCCATAACACTTGTCATTACAACGCTCCATGATGCCTGTCATCAAAATATTCCATGCCCTTTTCATCACAATGCTCCATGACCTTTGTCATCACAATTCTCAATACACTTTTCATCACAATGCTCCCTTACACTTGTCATCAGAATGCTCATTGAAACCTGTCACGAAAAGGCTCCATGCCTTTTTCATCACAATGCCCCATGCCGTTTTCATCACAATGCTCCATGCCATTGTCATCAAAATACTCCACAAGCTTGTCATCAGAATGCTCCATGACCCTTGTCATCACAATTCTCCATGCACTTGCCAGCACAATGCTCCCTGACCCTTGTCATCATAATGCTCCAAGCCCTAGTCATCACAATGCTCCATTACATTTGTCATCAGAATCCTCCATGACACTTGGCATCACAATGCTCCATGCCATTGTCATCACAATGGGCCATGACATGTGTTATGACAATGCTCCCTGACACCTGTCTACACAATACTGCATGACCTGGTCATCACAATGCTCCATGCCCTTGTCATCACAATGCGCAATTCCAACTGTCATTGCAATGATCCAGAAACTTATTACACCAATGCTCCATGCCCTTGTCATCACAATGTTCCATGACCTTGTTATCACATTCTTCCATTGACCCTGTCATCACAATGCTCCGTGACTCCAGTCTTTACAATGCTTCATGACCTTTGACATCACAATAGTCCATTCCCTCGTCATCAACAGCCTCTGTGACCTTTTTAACCACAATGCTCCGTGAACTTTTCATCACAATGCTCTTTGACCCTAGTCATCACAGTGCTCTATGCTTTTCTCAGCACAATGTTCCATGACGCATGTCATCAGAATGCTCCATGGCCTTCTCATCAAAATGCTCCATGCCCTAGTCATCACAATGTTCCAAGATCCCTGTAATCACAATGCTCCATGCCCCTTTTCATCAGAATGCTCCATGAGACTTGTCATCACACGTCTCCATGGTCTTCACATCACAATGCTCCACGACCTTTTCATCACCATGCTCCATTCCCTTGTAATCACAATGCTCCATGATCCCTGTCATCACAATAATCCATGAATATTTTCAGCCCAATGCTCCACGACCTACTCATCACAACGCTCCATTGCCAATATCATCACAATGCTCCATGACCAGAGTCATCACAACACTCCATGACACCTGAAAACACAATGATCCGGGACTCTTGTCATCACAATGCTCCATTCTCTAGTCATCACAATGCTCCATGAACGCTGTCATCACAACACTCCATGAACATTTTCAACCCAGTGCTCCAGGAAACTTGTCATCACAATGATCCATGTCCTTGTCATCCCAATGCTCCATGACCCCTGTATTCACAATGCTCCATGACGCTTGTCATCACCGTACTCCATGACATATGTCATCACAATGCTCCATGCCTTTGTCAACAAAATGCTACATGACCTTGTCATTACAATGCTCTATACGCTTGTCATCACAATAATCCTTTTCCATTGTCATCACAATCCTCCGTGAGGCTTGGGATCACATTGCTTCATGCCCTTGTCATCACAATGCTCCATCCACCTTGAAATCAAAATGATCAATGACCTCTATCATCACAATGCTCCAAACCCTTGTAATCATAATATTCCATAACACTTGTCATCACAACGCTCTATGACGCCTGTAATCACAATACTCCATGCCCTTTTCATCACAATGCTCCATGCAATTGTCATCACAAAGCTCAATGACAAATGTAATTACAATGCTCCTTGGGCTACTCCTCACAATGCTCCATGCCCTTGTCATCAAAATGCTCCTAGACGCATGTAATCACAATGCTCTATGCCCCTTTTCATCTCAATGTTCCATGAACCCTGTAATCACAATGCACCAGGCCCATCATCATAATGCTTCAGGCTATTGTGATCACCATGAAATCAATATTCTCCATGACCTCTGTCATCATAATGCTCCAAACCCTTGTTATCACAGTGTTCCATAAGACTTACCATCACAACACCCCATGATGCTCCTCATCACAATTATCCATGGTCTTCTCATCACAATGCTCCATGATCATTGTCATCACAATGCTCAATACACTTGTCATCACAATGCCCCCTGACACTTGTCATCAGTATGCTCCTTGAACCCTGTCATGACAAGGCTCCATGCCTTTTTCATCACAATGATCCGTGACATTTTCATCACAATGTTCCAATATCCCTGTAATCACAATGCTCCATGTCGTTGTCATCACAAAGCTCCATGACACATGTCATCAGAATGCACCATGGCCTTCTCATCACAATGCTCCATGCCCTAGTCAACACAATGTTCCAAGACCCATGTAATCACAATGCTCCATACCCCTTTTCATGAGAATGCTCCATGAGAATTGTCATCCCAAGTCTCCATGGTCTTCACATCACAATGCTCCAGGACCTTGTCATCACCATGCTACCTTCCCTTGTCATCACAATGCTCCATGATACCTGTCATCACAATAATCCATGAACATTTTCAGCCCAATGCTCCACGACCTACTCATCACAATGCTCAATGACCAATATCATCACAATGCTCCATGATCACTGTCATCACAACACTCCATGACACCTGACAACACAATGATCCTGGGCTCTTGTCATCACAATGCTCCATTTCCTACTCATCACAATGCTCCATGACCCCTGTCATCAAAACCCTCCATGAACATTTTCAGCCCAGTGCTCCAGGAAACTTGTCATCACACTGATCCATGCCCTTGTTAACCCAATGGTCCATGACCCCTGTATTCACAATGCTCCGTGACGCTTGTCATCACAGTGCTCCATGACACATGCCATCACAATGCTCCATGCCTTTGTCAGCCAAATGCTACATGACTTTGTCATTACAGTGCTCTATGCGCTTGTTATTAGAATACTTCATTTCCATTGTCATCACAATGCTCCATGAATCTTGGGATCACATTGCTTCATGCCCTTGTCATCACAATGGTCCATGCTCCTTGAAATCAAAGTGATCCAAGACCTATGTCATCACAATGCTCCAAACCCTTGTGATCACATTGTTCCATAACACTTGTCATCACAACGCTCCATGATGCCTGTCATCAAAGTACTCCATGCACTTTTCATCACAATGCTCCATGACCATTGTCATCACAATTCTCAATACACTTGTCATCACAATGCTCCCTGACACTTGTCATCAGAATGCTCCTTGAACCCTGACACGAAAAGGCTATATGCTTATTTCATCACTGTGTCCCATGCCGTTTTCGTCAAAATGCTCCATGCCACTGTCATCAAAATACTCCACAAGCTTGTCATCAGAAGGCTCCATGACCCTTGTCATCACAATTCTCCATGCACTTGTCTGCACAATGCTCCCTGACCCTTGTCACCACAATGCTCCAAGCTATTGTCATCACAATGCTCCATTACATTTGTCATCAGAATCCTCCATGACACTTGGCATCACAACGCTCCATGCAATTGTCATCACAATGGGCCATTACATATGTCATCATAATACTCCCTCACACCTGTCTTCACAATACTGCATGACCTGGCCATTACAATGCTCCATGACCTTGTCATCACAATGCGCCATTCCAACTGTCATTGCAGTATTCCATGAAATGAATTAGACCAATATTCCATGCCCTTGTCATCACAATGCTCCATGCCCTTTTTATCACAATGCTCCATGACCCCTGTAATCACAATGCTCCGCGAATCCAGTCATCACAATGCTTCATGACGTTTGCATCACAATGGTCCATGCCCTCGTCATCAATAGTCTCTGTGACGTTTTTAACCACAATGCTCCATGAACATTTCATCACAATGCACTTTGACCCTTGTTGTCACAATGCACTATGCCTTTGTCAGCACAATGCTCCATAACCCTTGTCATCACAATGCTCCTTACGCTTCTCAGCACAATGCTCCATGACACATGTCATCACAATGCACCATGCGCTTGTCATCACAGTGCTCCACAATCTTGTCTTCACAATGCTCCATAAAATTTGACATCACAATGCTCCATGCAATTCTCATCAAAATGCTCTCTCACCACTGATATCACAATGCTACATGCATTTATCTTCACAATGTTCGATGACCCCTGACATCACAATGTTCCATAACAGCTGTCATCAAAATGTTCCATGACAATTTCATCAAATTGCTCCATGACCCTGTAATCACAATGCTCCCTGCCCTTCTCATCACAATGCATAACACGCTTGCCATCAGAATGCTCCATGACCTTTGTCATCAGAAAGTTCCATGACCCTGGCATCACAAAGATCCATGTCATTGTCATCACAATGCTCCATGAACACTCTCATCACATTGTTCCATGCCCTTGTCTTCACAAAGCTCCATGACACATGTCATCAGAATGCTCCATGGACTTCTCATCACAATGCTCCATGAACCTTCTCATCACAATGCTCCATGCCGATTTTAATCTCAATGATCCATGAACCGTGTCATCACAATGCACCATGCCCATCATCATAATGCTTCATGCTATTGTCATCACAATGAAATCAAAATGCTCCATGACCTCTGTCATAACAATGCTCCAAAACCTTGCGATCACAATATAGTATAACACTTGTCATCACAATGTCCCATGACGCTCTTCATCACAGTTATCCATGGTCTTCTCATGACAATGTTCCATGACCTTTGTCATCACAATGCTCAATACACTTGTCATCAAAAAGCTCCCTGACACTTTTTGTCTGTATGCTCCTTGAACCATGTCTTGACAAGGCTCCATGCCGTTTTCATCACAATGATCCATGCCCTTTTCATCACAATGCTCCAAGACACATGTAATCACAATGCTCCATGCCCTTGTCATCACAAAGCTCAATGACGCATGCCATTAGTATGCTCCTTGGTCTTCTCCTCACAATGCTCCATGCCCTTGTCATCACAATGTTGCAAGACCCCTGTAATCACAGTGCTCCATGCCTCTTTTCATCAGTATGCTCCATGAGACTTGTCATCACAAGGCTCCATGATTTTCTCATCACAGTGCTCCAGGACCTTGTCATCACAATGCTTCACGACCTTGTCATGAAAATTTTCAATGGCCCTTGTCATCATAATGCTCCAAGCCCTAGTTATCACAATGTTCCTTTATATTTGTCATCACAATCCTCCATTACATTTGGCATCACAATTCTCCATGCCATTGTTATCACAATGGACCATGACATGTGTCAACACAATGCTCCCTGACACCTGTCTTCACAGTATTCGATGACCTTCTCATCACAATGCTCCATGCCCTTGTCATCACAATGCACCATGCCCAAGGTCCTCACAATAATCTATGAAACTTCTCAGACCAATGCTCCATGACCCTGTCATCACAGTGCTCCATCCCCTTGTCTTCACAATGCTCCATGAACCCTGTCATCACAATGCTCCGTGACTCCAGTCATCCCAATGATTTATAACGTTTGTGATCACAATGGTCCATGCCCGCGTCATCACAAAGCTCTGTGACCTTTGTAACCACAATGCTCCATGAACTTTTCATCACAATGCTCTGTGACCCTTGTCATCACAATGCTCCATGTCTTTGTCAGAACAATGCTCCATGACCATTGTCATCACAATGTGTCACGCACATTTCATCACAACGGTCCACAACTTTGTCATTGCAATGCTCCATAAACTTTGTAATCACAATGCTCTATGCACTTCTCATCAAAATGCTCTCTCACGAGAGATATCACAGTGTCCATCACTAGTCATCACAATACTCCCTCACCCCTTTAATCACAATGTTCCATGACCGTGTCATCACACTGCTACATCCCCTTATCATCACAATGTTCCATGACCCCTGACATCACAATGTTCCATAACCCCGGTCATCAAAATGCTCCATGACACATTTCATCCCAAAGCTCCAAAACCACAGACATCACAATGTTCCAATACAATTTTCATCAAATTGCTGCATGACCCGGTCATCAAAATGCTCCCTCCCCTTCTCATCACAATGCACCATGCCCTTGTTATCAAAATGCTCCATGACTTTACATGACAAAGCTCCATGACACTTGACATCACAATGCTCCATGTCATTGTCATCAAAATGCTCCATGAACCCTCTCGTAATATTGCTCAATGCCCTTGTCATCAAAAAGCTCCATGACACTTGTCATCACAATGCTCGATGCCCTTTTCATTACAATCCTGCATGACCCATGTATCATAGTGTTCCGTACACTTTTCATCACAATGCTCCATGCCCACTCTCATTACAATAATCCATGAAACATTTCAGACCAATGTTCCATGCCCTTCTCATCACAATGCTCCATTACATCTGTCATAACAATGCACCATGTCCCCTGCCATCACAATGTTCCACGCCCTAGTCATCACAAAGTTCCATGACACATGTCATCAGAATACTCAATGGCTTTCTCATCACAATGATCCATGCACGTGTCACCACAATGCTCTAAGACCCTTGTAATCACAATGCTCCATAATCCTTTTCATCTCAGTGTTCCATGATCACTATCATCACAATGCACCATACCCATCATCATAATGCTTCCGGCTATTGTCATCACAGTGAAATCAAAATGCTCCATAAACACTGTCATCAAAATGCTCCAAACCCTTGTGATCACTCTGTTCTTTAACACTTATCATCACAACACCCCATGATGCGCATCATCACAATTATGCATGGATTTCTCATCTCAATGCTCCATAACCTTTGACATCGCAATGCTCAATACACTTGTCATCCCAATGCTCCCTGACACTTGTCGTCAGTATGCTCCTTGAACACTGTCATGACAAGTTTCCATGCCTTTTTCATCACAATGATCCATGCCCTTTTCATCACAATGCTCCAAGACCCCTGTAATCACAATGCTCCATGCCCGTGTCATCGCAAAGCTCCATAACGCATGTGATCAGAATGCTCCATGGCCTTCTCATCACAATGCTCCATGCCCTTGTCATCACAATGCTACAAGACCCTTGTAATCACAATGATCCATGCCCCTTTTCATCAGAATGTTCCATGAGACGTGCCATCACAAGTCTCCATGGTCTTCTCAACATAATGCTCCAGGAACTTGTCATCACCATGCTCCATTTCCTTGTCATCAAAGTGCTCCAGGACCCCTGTCATCACAATACTCCATGAACATTTTCAGCCCAATGCTCCATGAACATCTCATCACAATGCTCCATGACCAATATGATCACAATGCTCCATGACAACTGTCTTCACAGCACTCCATGACACCAGACAGTACAATAATCCAGGACTCTTGTCATCACAATGCCCGATTACCTAGTCATCACAATGCTCCATGACCCCTGTCATCACAATATTCCATGGACATTTTCAGCCCAAACCTCCATGACCCTTGTCATCATAATGATCCATGCCCTAGTCATCCCAATGCTCCAGGAACACAGTATTCACAATGCTCTGTGACGCTTGTCATCACAGTGCTCCATGACACCTGTCATCACAATGCTCCATGTCTTTGTCAGCAAAATGCTACATGACATTGTAATTACACTGCTCTATGTGCTTGTCATCACAATACTCCATTACCATTGTCATCACAATCCTCCATGAACCTTGGGATCACATTGCTTCATGCCCTTGTCATCACAATGCTCCATGCTCCTTGAAATCAAAATGATCCATGACCTCTGTCATCACAATGCTCCAAAACCTTGTGATCACAGTGTTCCATAACACTTGTCATCACAACGCTCCATGATGACTGTCATCACAATACTCCATGCCCTTTTCATCACAATTCTCCATGATCTTTGTCATCATCATTATAAATACACTTGACATCACAATGCACCCTGACACTTGTCGTCAGAATGCTCCTTGAACCCTGTCATGAAAAGGATCCATGCTTTTTTCATCACAATGCCCCATGCCATTTTCATCACAATGCTCCATGCCATTTTCATCAAAATACTCCACAAGCTTGTCATCAGAAGGCTCCATGACCCTTGTCATCACACTTCTCCATGCACTTGCCAGCACAATGCTCCCTGACCTTTGTCATTACAATGCTCCAAGCCATTGTCATCACAATGCTCCATTACCTTTGTCATCAGAATCTTCCATGACACTTCGCATCACAATGTTCCATGACATTGTCATCACAATGGGCTATTACAGATGTCATAAGAATACTCCCTGACACATGTCTTCACAATAATTCATGACCTGGTCATCACAATGCTCCATGCCCTTGTGATCACAATGCGCCATTCCAACTGTCATCGCAATAATCCATGGAACTTATTAGACCAATGCTCCATGCACTTGTCATCAAAATGCTCCCTGCCCTTGTTATCACAATGCTCCATGACCCCTGTCATCACAATGCTCCGTGGCTCCAGTCATCACAATGCTTCATAACCTTTGTCATAACAATGGTCCATGCCCTCGTCATCAACAGTCTCTGTGACCATTGTAACCACAATGCTCCATGAACTTTTCATCACAATGCTCTTTGACCCTTGTCATCACAAAGCTCTATGCCTTTCTCAGCACAGTGCTCCATGACCGTTGTCATCACAATGTGCCACGCACTTTTCATCACAACGGTCCACAAGTTTGTCATGGCAATGCTCCATAAACCTTTTAATCACAATGCTCCACGCCCTTCTCATCACAATGCTCCCTTACCCCTGTCATAACAATGCTCCATGACCCTTGCCATCACATTGTTCCATGGCCTTGTCATCACAAGGCTCCATGACACATGTCATCACAATGCTCCAAGACCCCTCTAATCACAATGCTCCATGCCCTTGTCGTCACAAAGCTCCATGACACATGTCATCATAAGGTTCCATGGCCTTCTCATCAAAATGCTCCATGCCCTTGTCATCACAATGCTCCCAGACCACTGTAATCACAATGCTCCATGCCCCGTTTCATCTCAATGCACCATGAAACCTGTCATCACAATGCATCATGCCCATCATCATAATGCTTCCGCCTACTGTCACCACAATGAAATCAAAATTCTCCATGACCTCTGTTATCACAGTGCTTCATGACCCCTGTCATCACAATACTCCATGAACATTTTCAGCCCAATGCTCCATGACCCTTGTCATCACAATGCTCCATGCGCTTGTCAGCACAATGCTCCATGACACATGTCATCACAATGCACCATGCGCTTGTCATCACACTGCTCCACAATCTTGCCATCACAATGCTCCATAAACCTTGTCATCACAATGCTCCATGCACTTCTCATCAAAATGCTGTCTCACCACTGATATCACAATGTTACATCACTATTCGGAACAATACTCCCTCTCCCATGTCATCATAATGTTCCATGACTCCTGTCATCACAATGGTACATGCACTTATCATCACAATGTTCGATGACCCCTGACATCACAATGTTCCATAACCACTGTTATCAAAATGCTCCATGACCCGTTTCATCAAAATGCTCCATGACCCATGACATCACAGTGTTGCATAACCCATGTCATCAAAATGTTCCATGAACCTTTTCATCAATTGCTCCATGACCCTGTCATCACAATGCTCTCTGCCCTTCTCATCACAATGCACAACCCCCTTGTCATCAAAATGCTTCATGACCTTTGTCATCACAAAGATCCATGATACTTGGCATCACAATGCTCCATGTCATTGTCATCACGATGCTCCATGAATGCTCTCATCACCTTGCTCCATGCCTTTTTATCACAAAGCTCCATGACACATGTCATCAGAATACTCCATGGCCTTCTCATCACAATGCTCCATGCCCTTGCCATCACAATGCTCCATTACCCCTGTCATAACAACTCTCCATGACCCCTGCCATCACGATGTTCCTTGGCCTTGTCATCACAAGGCTCCATGACCCTTCTCATCACAATGCTCCAAGACCCCTCTAATCAGTATGCTCCATGCCCCTTTTCATCTCAATGTTCCATGAACCCTGTCATCACAATGCACCATGGCCATCATCATAATGCTTCATGCTATTGTCATCACAAAGAAGTCAAAATGCTCCATGAATTCTGTCATAACAATGCTCCAAACCCTTGTGATCACAATATTCCATAACACTTGTCATCACAATGCCCCATGACACTCGTCATCACAATTATCCATGTTCTTCTCATCACAATGCTCCATGACCTTTGTCATCACAATGCTCAATACACTTGTCATCAAAATTCTCCCTGACACTTGTCGTCAGTATGCTCCTTGAACCCTGTCATGACAAGGCTCCATGCCTTGTTCATCAGAATGATCCATGCCCTTTTCATCACAATGCTCCAAGACCGCTGTAATCACAATGCTCCATGCCCTTGTCATCACAAAGCTCTATGATGCATATCATTAGAATGCTCCTTGGACTTCTCCTAACAATGCTCCATGTCTTTGTTATCACAATGTTCCAAGAACCATGTAATCACAGTGGTCCAGCCCCTTTTCTCAGTATGCTCCATGAGATTTGTCATCACAAGCCTCCATGGTTTTCTTATCACAATACTCCAGGACCTTGTCATCACAATGCTTCATGACCTTGTCATGAAAATTCTCAACGGACCTTATCATCATAATGCTCCAAGCCCTAGTCATCACAATGCTCCATTATATTTTGTTATCACAATACTCCGTTTCATTTGGCATTACAATGCTCCCTGCCATTGTCATCGCAATGGACCATGACATATGTCATCACAATGCTCCGTGACTCCAGGCATCACAGTGCTTCATAACATTTGTCATCACAGAGGTACATGCCCGCGTCATCACAAGGCTCTGTGACCTTTGCAACCACAATGCTCCACGAACATTTCATCACAATGCTCCGTGACCCTTGTCATCACAATACTCCTTGCCTCTGTCAGTAAAATGCTCCATGACTTTGTCATCACAATGTGCCACCCGTTTTCATCACAACGGTCCTCAAATTTGTCATGGCAATGCTCCATAAACCTTTTAATCACAATGCTCCATGCCCTTCTCATCACAATGCTCCATTACCCCTGTCATAACAATGCTCAATAAAACCTGCCATCACAATGTTACACGGTCTTGTCTTCACAAGGCTCCATGACACTTGTCATCACTAGGCTCCAAGACGCCTGTAATCACAATGCTCCATGCACTTGTCATCACAAAGCTCCATGACACATGTCAACAGAATGTTCCGTGGCCTTCTCATCAAAATGCTCCATGCCCTTGTCATCACAGAGCTCCAAGACCCCTGTAATCACAATGCTCCATGCCCCTTTTCATCAGTATGCTCCATGAGATTTGTCATCACAAGGCTCCATTGTTTTCTCATCACAGTGCTCCAGGACCTTATCATCACAATGCTTCATGACCTTGTCATGAAAATTCTCAATGGCCCTTGTCATCATAATGCTCCAAGCCCCAGTCATCACAATGCTCCATTATATTTGGCATCAGAATCCTCCATTACATTTGGCATCACAATGCTCCCTGCCATTGTCATCGCAATGGACCATGACTTATGGCATCACAATGCTCCCTGACACCTGTCTTCTCAATATTCCATGACCTTCTCATCACAATCCTCCATGCCCTTGTCATCACAATGCAGAATGTCCACTGTCATAACAATAATCCATGAAACTTGTCAGACCAGTGATCCGTTCCCCTGTCATCACAATGCTCCTTGCACTTGTCATCACAATGCTCCATGACCCCTCTATTCACAATGCTCCATGACGATTGTCATCTCAGTGCTACATGACATCTGTCATCACAATGCTCCATGCCTTTGTCAGCAAAATGCTACATGACTTAGTCATTACTATTCTCTTTGCGCTTGTCATCATAATACTCCATTACCATTGTCATCGCAATCCGCCATGAACGTTGTGACCACATCGCTTCATCCCCTTGTCATCAAAATGCTCCATGCTCCTTGAAATAAAAATGATCCATGACCTCTGTCATCACTGTGCTCCAAACGCTTGTGATCTCAAAGTTCCATAACACTTGTCATAACAACGTTCCATGATTCCTGTCATCACAGTACTCCATGCCCTTTTCATCACAATGCTCCATGATCTTTATCATCACAATTCTCAATACACTTGCCATCACAATGCTCCCTGGCACTTGTCGTCAGAATGCTCCTTGAAACCTGTCACAAAAAGGCTCCATACCATTTTCCTCACAATGCCCCATGCCATTTTCATCACAATGCTCCATGCCATTGTCATCAAAATATTCCACAAGCTTGTCATCAGAATGCTCCAAGACCCTTGTCATCACAATTCTCCATGCAGTGGTCAGCACAATGCTCCCTGACCCTTGTCATCACAAGGCTCCATGGTATTGTCATCACAATGCTCCCTGACACCTGTCTTCACAACACTCCATGAACATTTTCATCCCAGTGCTCCATGACCCTTCTCATCACAATGATCCATGCCCTTGTCATCCCAATGCTCCATGACCCCTGTATTCATAATGCTCCGTGACGCTTGTCATCACAGTGCTCCACAATTTTGTCATCACAATGCTCCATAAACCTTTTCATCGAAATGCTGCATGCACTTCTCATCAAAATGCTCTCTCACAACTGATATCACAATATTACATCACTATTCGTCACAATACTCCCTCACCCCTGTCATCAAAATGTTCCATGACTCCTGTCATCACAATGCTACATGCATTATCATCACAATGTTCGATGACCCCTGACATCACAATGTTCCATAACCCCTGTCATCAAAAGGCTCCATGACCTGTTTCATCAAAATGTTCCATGACCCCTGACATCACAATGTTCCATAACCCCTGCCATCAAAATGTTCCATGACATTTTTCATCAAATTGCTCCATGACCCTGTCATCACAATGCCCAAAGCCATTGTCATCACAATGCTCCATTACATTTGTCATCAGAATCCTCCATGACACTTGGCATCACAATGCTCCATGCCATTGTCATCACAGTGGGCCATTACATATGTCATCACAATGCTCCCTGACACTTGTCGTCAGAATGCTCCTTGAACCCTGTCACGAAAAGTCTCCATGCCTATTTCCTCACAATACCGCATGCCGTTTTCATCACAATGCTCCATGCCATTGTCATCAAAATACTCCACAAGCTTGTCCTCAGAATCCTCCATGACCTTTGTCATCACAATTCTCCATGCACTTGTCAGCAAAATGCTCCCTGACCCTTGTCATCACAATGCCCCAAGCCATTGTCATCACAATGCTCCATTACATTTGTCATCAGAATCCTCCATGACACTTGGCATCACAATGCTCCATGCCATTGTCATCACAGTGGGCCATTACATATGTCATCACAATGCTCCCTGACACCTGTCTTCACAATACTGCATGACCTGGACATCACAATGCTCTATGCACTTGTCGTCACAATGCTCGATGACCCCTGTCATCACAATGCTCCGTGACTCCAGTCATCACAATGCTTCATAACCTTTGTCATCACAATGGTCCATGCCCTCATCATCAACAGTCTCTGTGACCTTTTCAAACACAATGCTCCATGAAATTTTCATCACAATGCCCTTTGACCGTTGTCATCACAATACTCCATGCCCTTTTCATCACAATGCTCCATGACCTTTGTCATCACAATTCTCAATACACTTGTCATCACAATGCTCCCTGACACTTGTCACAATGCTCCTTGAACCCTGTCACGAAAAGGCTCCATGCCTTTTTCATCACAAAGCCCCATGCCGTTTTCATCACAATGCTCCATGCCATTGTCATCAAAATACTCCACAAGCTTGTCATCAGAATGCTCCATAACCCTTGTCATCACAGCTCTCCATGCACTTGTCACCACAATGCTCCCTGACCCTTGTCATCACAATGCTCCAAGCCATTGTCATCACAATGCTCCATTACATTTGTCATCAGAATCCTCCATGACACTTGGCATCACAATACTCCATGCCATTGTCATCACAATGGGCCATTACATATGTCATTACAATGCTCCCTGACACCTGTCTTCACAGTACTGCATTACATAGTCATCACAATGCTCCATGCCCTTGTCATCACAATGTGCCATTCTAACTGTCATCGCAGTAATCCATGAAACTTATTAGACCAATGCTCCTTGCCCTTGTCATCACAATGCTCCTTGCCCTTGTTATCACAGTGCTCCATGACCCCTGTCATCACAATGCTCCCTGACTGCAATCATCACAATGTTTAATGGCCTTGTCATCACAATCTTCCATGCCCTCGTCATCAACAGTCTCTGTGACATTTTAACCAAAATGCTCCATGAACTATTCATCACAATGCTCTTTGACCTTTGTCATCACAATGCTCCCAGACACTTGTCGTCAGAATGCTCCTTGAACCCTGTCACGAAAAGGCTCCATGCCTATTTCCTCACAGTACTGCATGCCGTTTTCATCACAATGCTCCATGCCATTGTCATCAAAATACTCCACAAGCTTGTCCTCAGAATCCTCCATGACCTTTGTCATCACAATTCTCCAGGCAATTGTCAGCAAAATGCTCCCTAACCCTTGTCATCACAATGCCCCAAGCCATTGTCATCACAATGCTCCATTACATTTGTCATCAGAATCCTCCATGACACTTGGCATCACAATGCTCCATGCCATTGTCATCACAGTGGGCCATTACATATGTCATCACAATGCTCCCTGACACCTGTCTTCACAATACTGCATGACCTGGACATCACAATGCTCTATGCACTTGTCGTCACAATGCTCGATGACCCCTGTCATCACAATGCTCCGTGACTCCAGTCATCACAATGCTTCATAACCTTTGTCATCACAATGGTCCATGCCCTCATCATCAACAGTCTCTGTGACCTTTTCAAACACAATGCTCCATGAAATTTTCATCACAATGCCCTTTGACCGTTGTCATCACAATACTCCATGCCCTTTTCATCACAATGCTCCATGACCTTTGTCATCACAATTCTCAATACACTTGTCATCACAATGCTCCCTGACACTTGTCACAATGCTCCTTGAACTCTGTCATGAAAAGGCTCCATGCCTTTTTCATCACAATGCCCCATGCCGTTTTCATCACAATGCTCCATGCCATCGTCATCAAAATACTCCACAAGCTTGTCATCAGAATGCTCCATAACCCTTGTCATCACAGCTTTCCATGCACTTGTCACCACAATGCTCCCTGACCCTTGTCATCACAATGCTCCAAGCCATTGTCATCACAATGCTCCATTACATTTGTCATCAGAATCCTCCATGACACTTGGCATCACAATACTCCATGCCATTGTCATCACAATGGGCCATTACATATGTCATTACAATGCTCCCTGACACCTGTCTTCACAGTACTGCATTACCTAGTCATCACAATGCTCCATGCCCTTGTCATCACAATGTGCCATTCTAACTGTCATCGCTGTAATCCATGAAACTTATTAGACCAATGCTCCATGCCCTTGTCATCACAATGCTCCTTGCCCTTGTTATCACAAGGCTCCATGACCCCTGTCATCACAATGCTCCCTGACTGCAATCATCACACTGTTTAATGACCTTGTCATCACAATCTTCCATGCCCTCGTTATCAACAGTCTCTGTGACATTTTAACCAAAATGCTCCATGAACTATTCATCACAATGCTCTTTGACCTTTGTCATCACAATGCTCTATGCCTTTCTCAGCACAATGCTCCATGACCCTTGTCATCACAATGCTCCATGTGCTTGTCAGGACATTGCTCCATGACACATGTCATCACAATGCACCGGGCGATTGTCATCACAGTGCTCCACAATCTTGTCATCACAATGCTCCATTAACCTTGTCTTCACAATGCTCCATGCACTTCTCATCAAAATGCTCTCTCACCACTGATATCACAATGTTACATCACTATTCGTCACAATACTCCCTCACCCGTCATCACAATTTTCCATGACTCCTGTCATCAAAATGCTACATGCACTTATCATCACAATGTTCGATGACCCCTGACATCACACTGTTCCATACCCCTGTCATCAAGTTGCTCCATGACCCTTTTCATCCAATTGCTCCATGACTCTGTCATCACAATGCTCCCTGCCCTTATCATCAAAATGCACAACACCCTTGTCATCAAAATGCTCCATGACCTTTGTCATCACAAAGACCCATGACACTTGGCATCACAGTGCTCCATGCCATTGTTATCACAATATTCCATGAACGCTCTCATCACATTACTCCTTGCCCTTGTCATCACAAAGCTCCATGACACATGTCATCAGAATGCTCCATGGCCTTCTCATCACAATGTTCCATGCCCTTGCCATCACAATGCTCCATTACACATGTAATAACAATGTTCCATGATCCCTGCCATCACGTTGTTCCATGGTCTTGTCATCACAAGGCTCCATGACCCTTCTCATTACAATGCTCCAAGAACCCTGTAATCACAATGCTCCATGCCCATTTCATCTCAATGACACATGAACCCTGTCATCACAATGCACCATGCACATCATCATAATGCTTCATGCTATTTTCATTACAATGAAATCAAAATGCTCCATGACCACTGTCATAACAATGCTCCAAATCGTTGTGATAACAATATTCCAAAACACTTGTCATCACAGTGCCCCATGACGCTCGTCATCACATTTATCCATGCCCTTCTGATCACAATGCTCAATTACCCCTGACATCACAATGTCCCACGGCCGTGTCATCACAAGGCTCCGTGACACTTGTCATCACAATGCTCCAAGACACCTGTCATCACAATGCTCCAAGACACCTGTCATCACAATGCTCCATGCCTTTGTCAGCAAAATGCTACATGACCATGTCATTACTATTCTCTTTGTGCTTGTCATCAAAATACTCCATTTCCATTGTCATCACAATCCTCCATGAACATTGGAATAACATTGCTTCATGCCCTTGTCATCACAATGCTCCATGCTCCTTGAAATCAAAATGATCCATGACCTCTGTCATCACAGTGCTCCACACCCTTGTGATTACAATGTTCCATAACACTTGTCATCACAACGCTCCATGATGTCTGTCATCACTATACTCCATGCCCTTTTCATCACAATGCTCCATGACCCTTGTCATCACAATTCTCAATACACTTGTCATCACAATGCTCCCTGACACTTGTCGTCAGAATGCTCCTTGAACCCTGTCACGAAAAGGCTCCATGCCTATTTCCTCACAATACCGCATGCCGTTTTCATCACAATGCTCCATGCCATTGTCATCAAAATACTCCACAAGCTTGTCCTCAGAATCCTCCATGACCTTTGTCATCACAATTCTCCATGCACTTGTCAGCAAAATGCTCCCTGACCCTTGTCATCACAATGCCCCAAGCCATTGTCATCACAATGCTCCATTACATTTGTCATCAGAATCCTCCATGACACTTGGCATCACAATGCTCCATGCCATTGTCATCACAGTGGGCCATTACATATGTCATCACAATGCTCCCTGACACCTGTCTTCACAATACTGCATGACCTGGACATCACAATGCTCTATGCACTTGTCGTCACAATGCTCGATGACCCCTGTCATCACAATGCTCCGTGACTCCAGTCATCACAATGCTTCATAACCTTTGTCATCACAATGGTCCATGCCCTCATCATCAACAGTCTCTGTGACCTTTTCAAACACAATGCTCCATGAAATTTTCATCACAATGCCCTTTGACCGTTGTCATCACAATACTCCATGCCCTTTTCATCACAATGCTCCATGACCTTTGTCATCACAATTCTCAATACACTTGTCATCACAATGCTCCCTGACACTTGTCACAATGCTCCTTGAACCCTGTCACGAAAAGGCTCCATGCCTTTTTCATCACAATGCCCCATGCCGTTTTCATCACAATGCTCCATGCCATTGTCATCAAAATACTCCACAAGCTTGTCATCAGAATGCTCCATAACCCTTGTCATCACAGCTCTCCATGCACTTGTCACCACAATGCTCCCTGACCCTTGTCATCACAATGCTCCAAGCCATTGTCATCACAATGCTCCATTACATTTGTCATCAGAATCCTCCATGACACTTGGCATCACAATACTCCATGCCATTGTCATCACAATGGGCCATTACATATGTCATTACAATGCTCCCTGACACCTGTCTTCACAGTACTGCATTACATAGTCATCACAATGCTCCATGCCCTTGTCATCACAATGTGCCATTCTAACTGTCATCGCAGTAATCCATGAAACTTATTAGACCAATGCTCCTTGCCCTTGTCATCACAATGCTCCTTGCCCTTGTTATCACAGTGCTCCATGACCCCTGTCATCACAATGCTCCCTGACTGCAATCATCACAATGTTTAATGGCCTTGTCATCACAATCTTCCATGCCCTCGTCATCAACAGTCTCTGTGACATTTTAACCAAAATGCTCCATGAACTATTCATCACAATGCTCTTTGACCTTTGTCATCACAATGCTCCCAGACACTTGTCGTCAGAATGCTCCTTGAACCCTGTCACGAAAAGGCTCCATGCCTATTTCCTCACAGTACTGCATGCCGTTTTCATCACAATGCTCCATGCCATTGTCATCAAAATACTCCACAAGCTTGTCCTCAGAATCCTCCATGACCTTTGTCATCACAATTCTCCAGGCAATTGTCAGCAAAATGCTCCCTAACCCTTGTCATCACAATGCCCCAAGCCATTGTCATCACAATGCTCCATTACATTTGTCATCAGAATCCTCCATGACACTTGGCATCACAATGCTCCATGCCATTGTCATCACAGTGGGCCATTACATATGTCATCACAATGCTCCCTGACACCTGTCTTCACAATACTGCATGACCTGGACATCACAATGCTCTATGCACTTGTCGTCACAATGCTCGATGACCCCTGTCATCACAATGCTCCGTGACTCCAGTCATCACAATGCTTCATAACCTTTGTCATCACAATGGTCCATGCCCTCATCATCAACAGTCTCTGTGACCTTTTCAAACACAATGCTCCATGAAATTTTCATCACAATGCCCTTTGACCGTTGTCATCACAATACTCCATGCCCTTTTCATCACAATGCTCCATGACCTTTGTCATCACAATTCTCAATACACTTGTCATCACAATGCTCCCTGACAATTGTCACAATGCTCCTTGAACTCTGTCATGAAAAGGCTCCATGCCTTTTTCATCACAATGCCCCATGCCGTTTTCATCACAATGCTCCATGCCATCGTCATCAAAATACTCCACAAGCTTGTCATCAGAATGCTCCATAACCCTTGTCATCACAGCTTTCCATGCACTTGTCACCACAATGCTCCCTGACCCTTGTCATCACAATGCTCCAAGCCATTGTCATCACAATGCTCCATTACATTTGTCATCAGAATCCTCCATGACACTTGGCATCACAATACTCCATGCCATTGTCATCACAATGGGCCATTACATATGTCATTACAATGCTCCCTGACACCTGTCTTCACAGTACTGCATTACCTAGTCATCACAATGCTCCATGCCCTTGTCATCACAATGTGCCATTCTAACTGTCATCGCTGTAATCCATGAAACTTATTAGACCAATGCTCCATGCCCTTGTCATCACAATGCTCCTTGCCCTTGTTATCACAAGGCTCCATGACCCCTGTCATCACAATGCTCCCTGACTGCAATCATCACACTGTTTAATGACCTTGTCATCACAATCTTCCATGCCCTCGTTATCAACAGTCTCTGTGACATTTTAACCAAAATGCTCCATGAACTATTCATCACAATGCTCTTTGACCTTTGTCATCACAATGCTCTATGCCTTTCTCAGCACAATGCTCCATGACCCTTGTCATCACAATGCTCCATGTGCTTGTCAGGACATTGCTCCATGACACATGTCATCACAATGCACCGGGCGATTGTCATCACAGTGCTCCACAATCTTGTCATCACAATGCTCCATTAACCTTGTCTTCACAATGCTCCATGCACTTCTCATCAAAATGCTCTCTCACCACTGATATCACAATGTTACATCACTATTCGTCACAATACTCCCTCACCCGTCATCACAATTTTCCATGACTCCTGTCATCAAAATGCTACATGCAATTATCATCACAATGTTCGATGACCCCTGACATCACACTGTTCCATACCCCTGTCATCAAGTTGCTCCATGACCCTTTTCATCCAATTGCTCCATGACTCTGTCATCACAATGCTCCCTGCCCTTATCATCAAAATGCACAACACCCTTGTCATCAAAATGCTCCATGACCTTTGTCATCACAAAGACCCATGACACTTGGCATCACAGTGCTCCATGCCATTGTTATCACAATATTCCATGAACGCTCTCATCACATTACTCCTTGCCCTTGTCATCACAAAGCTCCATGACACATGTCATCAGAATGCTCCATGGCCTTCTCATCACAATGTTCCATGCCCTTGCCATCACAATGCTCCATTACACATGTAATAACAATGTTCCATGATCCCTGCCATCACGTTGTTCCATGGTCTTGTCATCACAAGGCTCCATGACCCTTCTCATTACAATGCTCCAAGAACCCTGTAATCACAATGCTCCATGCCCATTTCATCTCAATGACACATGAACCCTGTCATCACAATGCACCATGCACATCATCATAATGCTTCATGCTATTTTCATTACAATGAAATCAAAATGCTCCATGACCACTGTCATAACAATGCTCCAAATCGTTGTGATAACAATATTCCAAAACACTTGTCATCACAGTGCCCCATGACGCTCGTCATCACATTTATCCATGCCCTTCTGATCACAATGCTCAATTACCCCTGACATCACAATGTCCCACGGCCGTGTCATCACAAGGCTCCGTGACACTTGTCATCACAATGCTCCAAGACACCTGTCATCACAATGCTCCAAGACACCTGTCATCACAATGCTCCATGCCTTTGTCAGCAAAATGCTACATGACCATGTCATTACTATTCTCTTTGTGCTTGTCATCAAAATACTCCATTTCCATTGTCATCACAATCCTCCATGAACATTGGAATAACATTGCTTCATGCCCTTGTCATCACAATGCTCCATGCTCCTTGAAATCAAAATGATCCATGACCTCTGTCATCACAGTGCTCCACACCCTTGTGATTACAATGTTCCATAACACTTGTCATCACAACGCTCCATGATGTCTGTCATCACTATACTCCATGCCCTTTTCATCACAATGCTCCATGACCCTTGTCATCACAATTCTCAATACACTTGTCATCACAATGCTCCCTGACACTTGTCGTCAGAATGCTCCTTGAACCCTGTCACGAAAAGGCTCCATGCCTATTTCCTCACAATACCGCATGCCGTTTTCATCACAATGCTCCATGCCATTGTCATCAAAATACTCCACAAGCTTGTCCTCAGAATCCTCCATGACCTTTGTCATCACAATTCTCCATGCACTTGTCAGCAAAATGCTCCCTGACCCTTGTCATCACAATGACCCAAGCCATTGTCATCACAATGCTCCATTACATTTGTCATCAGAATCCTCCATGACACTTGGCATCACAATGCTCCATGCCATTGTCATCACAGTGGGCCATTACATATGTCATCACAATGCTCCCTGACACCTGTCTTCACAATACTGCATGACCTGGACATCACAATGCTCTATGCACTTGTCGTCACAATGCTCGATGACCCCTGTCATCACAATGCTCCGTGACTCCAGTCATCACAATGCTTCATAACCTTTGTCATCACAATGGTCCATGCCCTCATCATCAACAGTCTCTGTGACCTTTTCAAACACAATGCTCCATGAAATTTTCATCACAATGCCCTTTGACCGTTGTCATCACAATACTCCATGCCCTTTTCATCACAATGCTCCATGACCTTTGTCATCACAATTCTCAATACACTTGTCATCACAATGCTCCCTGACACTTGTCACAATGCTCCTTGAACCCTGTCACGAAAAGGCTCCATGCCTTTTTCATCACAATGCCCCATGCCGTTTTCATCACAATGCTCCATGCCATTGTCATCAAAATACTCCACAAGCTTGTCATCAGAATGCTCCATAACCCTTGTCATCACAGCTCTCCATGCACTTGTCACCACAATGCTCCCTGACCCTTGTCATCACAATGCTCCAAGAAATTGTCATCACAATGCTCCATTACATTTGTCATCAGAATCCTCCATGACACTTGGCATCACAATACTCCATGCCATTGTCATCACAATGGGCCATTACATATGTCATTACAATGCTCCCTGACACCTGTCTTCACAGTACTGCATTAACTAGTCATCACAATGCTCCATGCCCTTGTCATCACAATGTGCCATTCTAACTGTCATCGCAGTAATCCATGAAACTTATTAGACCAATGCTCCATGCCCTTGTCATCACAATGCTCCTTGCCCTTGTTATCACAATGCTCCATGACCCCTGTCATCACAATGCTCCCTGACTGCAATCATCACAATGTTTAATGACCTTGTCATCACAATCTTCCATGCCCTCGTCATCAACAGTCTCTGTGACATTTTAACCAAAATGCTCCATGAACTATTCATCACAATGCTCTTTGACCTTTGTCATCACAATGCTCTATGCCTTTCTCAGCACAATGCTCCATGACCCTTGTCATCACAATGCTCCATGTGCTTGTCAGGACATTGCTCCATGACACATGTCATCACAATGCACCGGGCGCTTGTCATCACAGTGCTCCACAATCTTGTCATCACAATGCTCCATTAACCTTGTCTTCACAATGCTCCATGCACTTCTCATCAAAATGCTCTCTCACCACTGATATCACAATGTTACATCACTATTCGTCACAATACTCCCTCACCCGTCATCACAATTTTCCATGACTCCTGTCATCAAAATGCTACATGCACTTATCATCACAATGTTCGATGACCCCTGACATCACACTGTTCCATACCACTGTCATCAAGTTGCTCCATGACCCTTTTCATCCAATTGCTCCATGACTCTGTCATCACAATGCTCCCTGCCCTTATCATCAAAATGCACAACACCCTTGTCATCAAAATGCTCCATGACCTTTGTCATCACAAAGACCCATGACACTTGGCATCACAGTGCTCCATGCCATTGTCATCACAATACTCCATGAACGCTCTCATCACATTACTCCTTGCCCTTGTCATCACAAAGCTCCATGACACATGTCATCAGAATGTTCCATGGCCTTCTCATCACAATGTTCCATGCCCTTGCCATCACAATGCTCCATTACACATGTAATAACAATGTTCCATGATCCCTGCCATCACGTTGTTCCATGGTCTTGTCATCACAAGGCTCCATGACCCTTCTCATTACAATGCTCCAAGAACCCTGTAATCACAATGCTCCATGCCCATTTCATCTCAATGACACATGAACCCTGTCATCACAATGCACCATGCACATCATCATAATGCTTCATGCTATTGTCATCACAATGAAATCAAAATGCTCCATGACCACTGTCATAACAATGCTCCAAATCGTTGTGATAACAATATTCCATAACACTTGTCATCACAGTGCCCCATGACGCTCGTCATCACATTTATCCATGCCCTTCTGATCACAATGCTCAATTACCCCTGACATCACAATGTCCCACGGCCGTGTCATCACAAGGCTCCATGACACTTGTCATCACAATGCTCCAAGACACCTGTCATCACAATGCTCCATGCCTTTGTCAGCAAAATGCTACATGACCATGTCATTACTATTCTCTTTGTGCTTGTCATCAAAATACTCCATTACCATTGTCATCACAATCCTCCATGAACATTGGAATAACATTGCTTCATGCCCTTGTCATCACAATGCTCCATGCTCCTTGAAATCAAAATGATCCATGACCGCTGTCATCACAGTGCTCCACACCCTTGTGATTACAATGTTCCATAACACTTGTCATCACAACGCTCCATGATGTCTGTCATCACTATACTCCATGCCCTTTTCATCACAATGCTCCATGACCGTTGTCATCACAATTCTCAATACACTTGTCATCACAATGCTCCCTGACACTTGTCGTCAGTATGCTCCTTGAACCCTGTCACGAAAAGGCTCCATGCCTATTTCCTCACAATACCGCATGCCGTTTTCATCACAATGCTCCATGCCATTGTCATCAAAATACTCCACAAGCTTGTCCTCAGAATCCTCCATGACCTTTGTCATCACAATTCTCCATGCACTTGTCAGCAAAATGATCCCTGACCCTTGTCATCACAATGCCCCAAGCCATTGTCATCACAATGCTCCATTACATTTGTCATCAGAATCCTCCATAACACTTGGCATCACAATGCTCCATGCCATTGTCATCACAGTGGGCCATTACATATGTCATCACAATGCTCCCTGACACCAGTCTTCACAATACTGCATGACCTGGACATCACAATGCTCTATGCACTTGTCGTCACAATGCTCGATGACACCTGTCATCACAATGCTCCGTGACTCCAGTCATCACAATGCTTCATAACCTTTTTCATCACAATGGTCCATGCCCTCATCATCAACAGTCTCTGTGACCTTTTCAAACACAATGCTCCATGAAATTTTCATCACAATGCCCTTTGACCGTTGTCATCACAATACTCCATGCCCTTTTCATCACAATGCTCCATGACCTTTGTCATCACAATTCTCAATACACTTGTCATCACAATGCTCCCTGACACTTGTCACAATGCTCCTTGAACCCTGTCACGAAAAGGCTCCATGCCTTTTTCATCACAATGCCCCATGCCGTTTTCATCACAATGCTCCATGCCATTGTCATCAAAATACTCCACAAGCTTGTCATCAGAATGCTCCATAACCCTTGTCATCACAGCTCTCCATGCACTTGTCACCACAATGCTCCCTGACCCTTGTCATCACAATGCTCCAAGCCATTGTCATCACAATGCTCCATTACATTTGTCATCAGAATCCTCCATGACACTTGGCATCACAATACTCCATGCCATTGTCATCACAATGGGCCATTACATATGTCATTACAATGCTCCCTGACACCTGTCTTCACAGTACTGCATTACCTAGTCATCACAATGCTCCATGCCCTTGTCATCACAATGTGCCATTCTAACTGTCATCGCAATAATCCATGAAACTTATTAGACCAATGCTCCATGCCCTTGTCATCACAATGCTCCTTGCCCTTGTTATCACAATGCTCCATGACCCCTGTCATCACAATGCTCCCTGACTGCAATCATCACAATGTTTAATGACCTTGTCATCACAATCTTCCATGCCCTCGTCATCAACAGTCTCTGTGACATTTTAACCAAAATGCTTCATGAACTATTCATCACAATGCTCTTTGACCTTTGTCATCACAGTGCTCTATGCCTTTCTCAGCACAATGCTCCATGACCCTTGTCATCACAATGCTCCATGTGCTTGTCAGGACATTGCTCCATGACACATGTCATCACAATGCACCGGGCGCTTGTCATCACAGTGCTCCACAATCTTGTCATCACAATGCTCCATTAACCTTGTCTTCACAATGCTCCATGCACTTCTCATCAAAATGCTCTCTCACCACTGATATCACAATGTTACATCACTATTCGTCACAATACTCCCTCACCCGTCATCACAATTTTCCATGACTCCTGTCATCAAAATGCTACATGCACTTATCATCACAATGTTCGATGACCCCTGACATCACACTGTTCCATACCACTGTCATCAAGTTGCTCCATGACACTTTTCATCCAATTGCTCCATGACTCTGTCATCACAATGCTCCCTGCCCTTATCATCAAAATGCACAACACCCTTGTCATCAAAGTGCTCCATGACCTTTGTCATCACATAGACCCATGACACTTGGCATCACAGTGCTCCATGCCATTGTCATCACAATACTCCATGAACGCTCTCATCACATTACTCCTTGCCCTTGTCATCACAAGTTCCATGACACATGTCATCAGAATGTTCCATGGCCTTCTCATCACAATGTTCCATGCCCTTGCCATCACAATGCTCCATTACACATGTAATAACAATGTTCCATGATCCCTGCCATCACGTTGTTCCATGGTCTTGTCATCAAAAGGCTCCATGACCCTTCTCATTACAATGCTCCAAGAACCCTGTAATCACAATGCTCCATGCCCATTTCATCTCAATGACACATGAACCCTGTCATCACAATGCACCATGCACATCATCATAATGCTTCATGCTATTGTCATCACAATGAAATCAAAATGCTCCATGACCACTGTCATAACAATGCTCCAAATCGTTGTGATAACAATATTCCATAACACTTGTCATCACAGTGCCCCATGACGCTCGTCATCACATTTATCCATGCCCTTCTGATCACAATGCTCAATTACCCCTGACATCGCAATGTCCCACGGTCGTGTCATCAAAAGGCTCCATGACACTTGTCATCACAATGCTCCAAGACACCTGTCATCACAATGCTCCAAGACACCTGTCATCACAATGCTCCATGCCTTTGTCAGCAAAATGCTACATGACCATGTCATTACTATTCTCTTTGTGCTTGTCATCAAAATACTCCATTTCCATTGTCATCACAATCCTCCATGAACATTGGAATAACATTGCTTCATGCCCTTGTCATCACAATGCTCCATGCTCCTTGAAATCAAAATGATCCATGACCTCTGTCATCACAGTGCTCCACACACTTGTGATTACAATGTTCCATAACACTTGTCATCACAACACTCCATGATGTCTGTCATCACTATACTCCATGCCCTTTTCATCACAATGCTCCATGACCTTTGTCATCACAATTCTCAATACACTTGTCATCACAATGCTCCCTGACACTTGTCGTCAGAATGCTCCTTGAACCCTGTCACGAAAAGGCTCCATGCCTATTTCCTCACAATACCGCCTGCCGTTTTCATCACAATGCTCCATGCCATTGTCATCACAATGCTCCATTACATTTGTCATCAGAATCCTCCATGACACTTGGCATCACAATGCTCCATGCCATTGTCATCACAGTGGGCCATTACATATGTCATCACAATGCTCCCTGACACCTGTCTTCACTATACTGCATGACCTGGACATCACAAAGCTCTATGCACTTGTCGTCACAATGCTCGATGACACCTGTCATCACAATGCTCCGTGACTCCAGTCATCACAATGCTTCATAACCTTTGTCATCACAATGGTCCATGCCCTCATCATCAACAGTCTCTGTGACCTTTTCAAACACAATGCTCCATGAAATTTTCATCACAATGCCCTTTGACCATTGTCATCACAATACTCCATGCCCTTTTCATCACAATGCTCCATGACCTTTTTCATCACAATTCTCAATACACTTGTCATCACAATGCTCCCTGACACTTGTCACAATGCTCCTTGAACCCTGTCACGAAAAGGCTCCATGCCTTTTTCATCACAATGCCCCATGCCGTTTTCATCACAATGCTCCATGCCATTGTCATCAAAATACTCCACAAGCTTGTCATCAGAATGCTCCATAACCCTTGTCATCACAGCTCTCCATGCACTTGTCACCACAATGCTCCCTGACCCTTGTCATCACAATGCTCCAAGCCATTGTCATCACAATGCTCCATTACATTTGTCATCAGAATCCTCCATGACACTTGGCATCACAATACTCCATGCCATTGTCATCACAATGGGCCATTACATATGTCATTACAATGCTCCCTGACACCTGTCTTCACAGTACTGCATTACCTAGTCATCACAATGCTCCATGCCCTTGTCATCACAATGTGCCATTCTAACTGTCATCGCAATAATCCATGAAACTTATTAGACCAATGCTCCATGCCCTTGTCATCACAATGCTCCTTGCCCTTGTTATCACAATGCTCCATGACCCCTGTCATCACAATGCTCCCTGACTGCAATCATCACAATGTTTAATGACCTTGTCATCACAATCTTCCATGCCCTCGTCATCAACAGTCTCTGTGACATTTTAACCAAAATGCTTCATGAACTATTCATCACAATGCTCTTTGACCTTTGTCATCACAGTGCTCTATGCCTTTCTCAGCACAATGCTCCATGACCCTTGTCATCACAATGCTCCATGTGCTTGTCAGGACATTGCTCCATGACACATGTCATCACAATGCACCGGGCGCTTGTCATCACAGTGCTCCACAATCTTGTCATCACAATGCTCCATTAACCTTGTCTTCACAATGCTCCATGCACTTCTCATCAAAATGCTCTCTCACCACTGGTATCACAATGTTACATCACTATTTGTCACAATACTCCCTCACCCGTCATCACAATTTTCCATGACTCCTGTCATCAAAATGCTACATGCACTTATCATCACAATGTTCGATGACCCCTGACATCACACTGTTCCATACCCCTGTCATCAAGTTGCTCCATGACCCTTTTCATCCAATTGCTCCATGACTCTGTCATCACAATGCTCCCTGCCCTTATCATCAAAATGCACAACACCCTTGTCATCAAAATGCTCCATGACCTTTGTCATCACAAAGACCCATGACCCTTGGCATCACAGTGCTCCATGCCATTGTCATCACAATACTCCATGAACGCTCTCATCACATTACTCCTTGCCCTTGTCATCACAAAGCTCCATGACCCATGTCATCAGAATGCTCCATGGCCTTCTCATCACAATGTTCCATGCCCTTGCCATCACAATGCTCCATTACACATGTAATAACAATGTTCCATGATCCCTGCCATCATGTTGTTCCATGGTCTTGTCATCACAAGGCTCCATGACCCTTCTCATTACAATGCTCCAAGAACCCTGTAATCACAATGCTCCATGCCCATTTCATCTCAATGACACATGAACCCTGTCATCACAATGCACCATGCACATCATCATAATGCTTCATGCTATTGTCATCACAATGAAATCAAAATGCTCCATGACCACTGTCATAACAATGCTCCAAATCGTTGTGATAACAATATTCCATAACACTTGTCATCACAGTGCCCCATGACGCTCGTCATCACATTTATCCATGCCCTTCTGATCACAATGCTCAATTACCCCTGACATCGCAATGTCCCACGGTCGTGTCATCACAAGGCTCCATGACACTTGTCATCACAATGCTCCAAGACACCTGTCATCACAATGCTCCAAGACACCTGTCATCACAATGCTCCATGCCTTTGTCAGCAAAATGCTACATGACCATGTCATTACTATTCTCTTTGTGCTTGTCATCAAAATACTCCATTTCCATTGTCATCACAATCCTCCATGAACATTGGAATAACATTGCTTCATGCCCTTGTCATCACAATGCTCCATGCTCCTTGAAATCAAAATGATCCATGACCTCTGTCATCACAGTGCTCCACACCCTTGTGATTACAATGTTCCATAACACTTGTCATCACAACGCTCCATGATGTCTGTCATCACTATACTCCATGCCCTTTTCATCACAATGCTCCATGACCTTTGTCATCACAATTCTCAATACACTTGTCATCACAATGCTCCCTGACACTTGTCGTCAGAATGCTCCTTGAACCCTGTCACGAAAAGGCTCCATGCCTATTTCCTCACAATACCGCCTGCCGTTTTCATCACAATGCTCCATGCCATTGTCATCAAAATACTCCACAAGCTTGTCCTCAGAATCCTCCATGACCTTTGTCATCACAATTCTCCATGCACTTGTCAGCAAAATGCTCCCTGACCCTTGTCATCACAATGCCCCAAGCCATTGTCATCACAATGCTCCATTACATTTGTCATCAGAATCCTCCATGACACTTGGCATCACAATGCTCCATGCCATTGTCATCACAGTGGGCCATTACATATGTCATCACAATGCTCCCTGACACCTGTCTTCACAATACTGCATGACCTGGACATCACAAAGCTCTATGCACTTGTCGTCACAATGCTCGATGACACCTGTCATCACAATGCTCCGTGACTCCAGTCATCACAATGCTTCATAACCTTTGTCATCACAATGGTCCATGCCCTCATCATCAACAGTCTCTGTGACCTTTTCAAACACAATGCTCCATGAAATTTTCATCACAATGCCCTTTGACCATTGTCATCACAATACTCCATGCCCTTTTCATCACAATGCTCCATGACCTTTTTCATCACAATTCTCAATACACTTGTCATCACAATGCTCCCTGACACTTGTCACAATGCTCCTTGAACCCTGTCACGAAAAGGCTCCATGCCTTTTTCATCACAATGCCCCATGCCGTTTTCATCACAATGCTCCATGCCATTGTCATCAAAATACTCCACAAGCATGTCATCAGAATGCTCCATAACCCTTGTCATCACAGCTCTCCATGCACTTGTCACCACAATGCTCCCTGACACTTGTCATCACAATGCTCCAAGCCATTGTCATCACAATGCTCCATTACATTTGTCATCAGAATCCTCCATGACACTTGGCATCACAATACTCCATGCCATTGTCATCACAATGGGCCATTACATATGTCATTACAATGCTCCCTGACACCTGTCTTCACAGTACTGCATTACCTAGTCATCACAATGCTCCATGCCCTTGTCATCACAATGTGCCATTCTAACTGTCATCGCAATAATCCATGAAACTTATTAGACCAATGCTCCATGCCCTTGTCATCACAATGCTCCTTGCCCTTGTTATCACAATGCTCCATGACCCCTGTCATCACAATGCTCCCTGACTGCAATCATCACAATGTTTAATGACCTTGTCATCACAATCTTCCATGCCCTCGTCATCAACAGTCTCTGTGACATTTTAACCAAAATGCTTCATGAACTATTCATCACAATGCTCTTTGACCTTTGTCATCACAGTGCTCTATGCCTTTCTCAGCACAATGCTCCATGACCCTTGTCATCACAATGCTCCATGTGCTTGTCAGGACATTGCTCCATGACACATGTCATCACAATGCACCGGGCGCTTGTCATCACAGTGCTCCACAATCTTGTCATCACAATGCTCCATTAACCTTGTCTTCACAATGCTCCATGCACTTCTCATCAAAATGCTCTCTCACCACTGATATCACAATGTTACATCACTATTTGTCACAATACTCCCTCACCCGTCATCACAATTTTCCATGACTCCTGTCATCAAAATGCTACATGCACTTATCATCACAATGTTCGATGACCCCTGACATCACACTGTTCCATACCCCTGTCATCAAGTTGCTCCATGACCCTTTTCATCCAATTGCTCCATGACTCTGTCATCACAATGCTCCCTGCCCTTATCATCAAAATGCACAACACCCTTGTCATCAAAATGCTCCATGACCTTTGTCATCACAAAGACCCATGACCCTTGGCATCACAGTGCTCCATGCCATTGTCATCACAATACTCCATGAACGCTCTCATCACATTACTCCTTGCCCTTGTCATCACAAAGCTCCATGACCCATGTCATCAGAATGCTCCATGGCCTTCTCATCACAATGTTCCATGCCCTTGCCATCACAATGCTCCATTACACATGTAATAACAATGTTCCATGATCCCTGCCATCATGTTGTTCCATGGTCTTGTCATCACAAGGCTCCATGACCCTTCTCATTACAATGCTCCAAGAACCCTGTAATCACAATGCTCCATGCCCATTTCATCTCAATGACACATGAACCCTGTCATCACAATGCACCATGCACATCATCATAATGCTTCATGCTATTGTCATCACAATGAAATCAAAATGCTCCATGACCACTGTCATAACAATGCTCCAAATCGTTGTGATAACAATATTCCATAACACTTGTCATCACAGTGCCCCATGACGCTCGTCATCACATTTATCCATGCCCTTCTGATCACAATGCTCAATTACCCCTGACATCGCAATGTCCCACGGTCGTGTCATCACAAGGCTCCATGACACTTGTCATCACAATGCTCCAAGACACCTGTCATCACAATGCTCCAAGACACCTGTCATCACAATGCTCCATGCCTTTGTCAGCAAAATGCTACATGACCATGTCATTACTATTCTCTTTGTGCTTGTCATCAAAATACTCCATTTCCATTGTCATCACAATCCTCCATGAACATTGGAATAACATTGCTTCATGCCCTTGTCATCACAATGCTCCATGCTCCTTGAAATCAAAATGATCCATGACCTCTGTCATCACAGTGCTCCACACCCTTGTGATTACAATGTTCCATAACACTTGTCATCACAACGCTCCATGATGTCTGTCATCACTATACTCCATGCCCTTTTCATCACAATGCTCCATGACCTTTGTCATCACAATTCTCAATACACTTGTCATCACAATGCTCCCTGACACTTGTCGTCAGAATGCTCCTTGAACCCTGTCACGAAAAGGCTCCATGCCTATTTCCTCACAATACCGCCTGCCGTTTTCATCACAATGCTCCATGCCATTGTCATCAAAATACTCCACAAGCTTGTCCTCAGAATCCTCCATGACCTTTGTCATCACAATTCTCCATGCACTTGTCAGCAAAATGCTCCCTGACCCTTGTCATCACAATGCCCCAAGCCATTGTCATCACAATGCTCCATTACATTTGTCATCAGAATCCTCCATGACACTTGGCATCACAATGCTCCATGCCATTGTCATCACAGTGGGCCATTACATATGTCATCACAATGCTCCCTGACACCTGTCTTCACAATACTGCATGACCTGGACATCACAAAGCTCTATGCACTTGTCGTCACAATGCTCGATGACACCTGTCATCACAATGCTCCGTGACTCCAGTCATCACAATGCTTCATAACCTTTGTCATCACAATGGTCCATGCCCTCATCATCAACAGTCTCTGTGACCTTTTCAAACACAATGCTCCATGAAATTTTCATCACAATGCCCTTTGACCATTGTCATCACAATACTCCATGCCCTTTTCATCACAATGCTCCATGACCTTTTTCATCACAATTCTCAATACACTTGTCATCACAATGCTCCCTGACACTTGTCACAATGCTCCTTGAACCCTGTCACGAAAAGGCTCCATGCCTTTTTCATCACAATGCCCCATGCCGTTTTCATCACAATGCTCCATGCCATTGTCATCAAAATACTCCACAAGCATGTCATCAGAATGCTCCATAACCCTTGTCATCACAGCTCTCCATGCACTTGTCACCACAATGCTCCCTGACCCTTGTCATCACAATGCTCCAAGCCATTGTCATCACAATGCTCCATTACATTTGTCATCAGAATCCTCCATGACACTTGGCATCACAATACTCCATGCCATTGTCATCACAATGGGCCATTACATATGTCATTACAATGCTCCCTGACACCTGTCTTCACAGTACTGCATTACCTAGTCATCACAATGCTCCATGCCCTTGTCATCACAATGTGCCATTCTAACTGTCATCGCAATAATCCATGAAACTTATTAGACCAATGCTCCATGCCCTTGTCATCACAATGCTCCTTGCCCTTGTTATCACAATGCTCCATGACCCCTGTCATCACAATGCTCCCTGACTGCAATCATCACAATGTTTAATGACCTTGTCATCACAATCTTCCATGCCCTCGTCATCAACAGTCTCTGTGACATTTTAACCAAAATGCTTCATGAACTATTCATCACAATGCTCTTTGACCTTTGTCATCACAGTGCTCTATGCCTTTCTCAGCACAATGCTCCATGACCCTTGTCATCACAATGCTCCATGTGCTTGTCAGGACATTGCTCCATGACACATGTCATCACAATGCATCGGGCGCTTGTCATCACAGTGCTCCACAATCTTGTCATCACAATGCTCCATTAACCTTGTCTTCACAATGCTCCATGCACTTCTCATCAAAATGCTCTCTCACCACTGATATCACAATGTTACATCACTATTTGTCACAATACTCCCTCACCCGTCATCACAATTTTCCATGACTCCTGTCATCAAAATGCTACATGCACTTATCATCACAATGTTCGATGACCCCTGACATCACACTGTTCCATACCACTGTCATCAAGTTGCTCCATGACCCTTTTCATCCAATTGCTCCATGACTCTGTCATCACAATGCTCCCTGCCCTTATCATCAAAATGCACAACACCCTTGTCATCAAAATGCTCCATGACCTCTGTCATCACAAAGACCCATGACCCTTGGCATCACAGTGCTCCATGCCATTGTCATCACAATACTCCATGAACGCTCTCATCACATTACTCCTTGCCCTTGTCATCACAAAGCTCCATGACCCATGTCATCAGAATGCTCCATGGCCTTCTCATCACAATGTTCCATGCCCTTGCCATCACAATGCTCCATTACACATGTAATAACAATGTTCCATGATCCCTGCCATCATGTTGTTCCATGGTCTTGTCATCACAAGTCTCCATGACCCTTCTCATTACAATGCTCCAAGAACCCTGTAATCACAATGCTCCATGCCCATTTCATCTCAATGACACATGAACCCTGTCATCACAATGCACCATGCACATCATCATAATGTTTCATGCTATTGTCATCACAATGAAATCAAAATGCTCCATGACCACTGTCATAACAATGCTCCAAATCGTTGTGATAACAATATTCCATAACACTTGTCATCACAGTGCCCCATGACGCTCGTCGTCACATTTATCCATGCCCTTCTGATCACAATGCTCAATTACCCCTGACATCGCAATGTCCCACGGTCGTGTCATCACAAGGCTCCATGACACTTGTCATCACAATGCTCCAAGACACCTGTCATCACAATGCTCCAAGACACCTGTCATCACAATGCTCCATGCCTTTGTCAGCAAAATGCTACATGACCATGTCATTACTATTCTCTTTGTGCTTGTCATCAAAATACTCCATTTCCATTGTCATCACAATCCTCCATGAACATTGGAATAACATTGCTTCATGCCCTTGTCATCACAATGCTCCATGCTCCTTGAAATCAAAATGATCCATGACCTCTGTCATCACAGTGCTCCACACCCTTGTGATTACAATGTTCCATAACACTTGTCATCACAACGCTCCATGATGTCTGTCATCACTATACTCCATGCCCTTTTCATCACAATGCTCCATGACCTTTGTCATCACAATTCTCAATACACTTGTCATCACAATGCTCCCTGACACTTGTCGTCAGAATGCTCCTTGAACCCTGTCACGAAAAGGCTCCATGCCTATTTCCTCACAATACCGCATGCCGTTTTCATCACAATGCTCCATGCCATTGTCATCAAAATATTCCACAAGCTTGTCCTCAGAATCCTCCATGACCTTTGTCATCACAATTCTCCATGCACTTGTCAGCAAAATGCTCCCTGCCCCTTGTCATCACAATGCCCCAAGACATTGTCATCACAATGCTCCATTACATTTGTCATCAGAATCCTCCATGACACTTGGCATCACAATGCTCCATGGCATTGTCATCACAGTGGGCCATTACATATGTCATCACAATGCTCCCTGACACCTGTCTTCACAATACTGCATGACCTGGACATCACAATGCTCTATGCACTTGTCGTCACAATGCTCGATGACCCCTGTCATCACAATGCTCCGTGACTCCAGTCATCACAATGCTTCATAACCTTTGTCATCACAATGGTCCATGCCCTCATCATCAACAGTCTCTGTGACCTTTTCAAACACAATGCTCCATGAAATTTTCATCACAATGCCCTTTGACCATTGTCATCACCATACTCCATGCCCTTTTCATCACAATGCTCCATGACCTTTGTCATCACAATTCTCAATACACTTGTCATCACAATGCTCCCTGACACTTGTCACAATGCTCCTTGAACCCTGTCACGAAAAGGCTCCATGCCTTTTTCATCACAATGCCCCATGCCGTTTTCATCACAATGCTCCATGCCATTGTCATCAAAATACTCCACAAGCTTGTCATCAGAATGCTCCATAACCCTTGTCATCACAGCTCTCCTTGCACTTGTCACCACAATGCTCCCTGACCCTTGTCATCACAATGCTCCAAGCCATTGTCATCACAATGCTCCATTACATTTGTCATCAGAATCCTCCATGACACTTGGCATCACAATACTCCATGCCATTGTCATCACAATAGGCCATTACATATGTCATTACAATGCTCCCTGACACCTGTCTTCACAGTACTGCATTACCTAGTCATCACAATGCTCCATGCCCTTGTCATCACAATGTGCCATTCTAACTGTCATCGCAGTAATCCATGAAACTTATTAGACCAATGCTCCATGCCCTTGTCATCACAATGCTCCTTGCCCTTGTTATCACAATGCTCCATGACCCCTGTCATCACAATGCTCCCTGACTGCAATCATCACAATATTTAATGACCTTGTCATCACAATCTTCCATGCCCTCGTCATCAACAGTCTCTGTGACATTTTAACCAAAATGCTCCATGAACTATTCATCACAATGCTCTTTGACCTTTGTCATCACAATGCTCTATGCCTTTCTCAGCACAATGCTCCATGACCCTTGTCATCACAATGCTCCATGTGCTTGTCAGGACATTGCTCCATGACACATGTCATCACAATGCACCGGGCGCTTGTCATCACAGTGCTCCACAATCTTGTCATCACAATGCTCCATTAACCTTGTCTTCACAATGCTCCATGCACTTCTCATCAAAATGCTCTCTCACCACTGATATCACAATGTTACATCACTATTCGTCACAATACTCCCTCACCCGTCATCACAATTTTCCATGACTCCTGTCATCAAAATGCTACATGCACTTATCATCACAATATTCGATGACCCCTGACATCACACTGTTCCATACCACTGTCATCAAGTTTCTCCATGACCCTTTTCATCCAATTGCTCCATGACTCTGTCATCACAATGCTCCCTGCCCTTATCATCAAAATGCACAACACCCTTGTCATCAAAATGCTCCATGACCTTTGTCATCACAAAGACCCATGACACTTGGCATCACAGTGCTCCATGCCATTGTCATCACAATACTCCATGAACGCTCTCATCACATTACTCCTTGCCCTTGTCATCACAAAGCTCCATGACACATGTCATCAGAATGTTCCATGGCCTTCTCATCACAATGTTCCATGCCCTTGCCATCACAATGCTCCATTACACATGTAATAACAATGTTCCATGATCCCTGCCATCACGTTGTTCCATGGTCTTGTCATCACAAGGCTCCATGACCCTTCTCATTGCAATGCTCCAAGAACCCTGTAATCACAATGCTCCATGCCCATTTCATCTCAATGACACATGAACCCTGTCATCACAATGCACCATGCACATCATCATAATGCTTCATGCTATTGTCATCACAATGAAATCAAAATGCTCCATGACCACTGTCATAACAATGTTCCAAATCGTTGTGATAACAATATTCCATAACACTTGTCATCACAGTGCCCCATGACGCTCGTCATCACATTTATCCATGCCCTTCTGATCACAATGCTCAATTACACCTGACATCACAATGTCCCACGGCCGTGTCATCACAAGGCTCCATGACACTTGTCATCACAATGCTCCAAGACACCTGTCATCACAATGCTCCAAGACACCTGTCATCACAATGCTCCATGCCTTTGTCAGCAAAATGCTACATGACCATGTCATTACTATTCTCTTTGTGCTTGTCATCAAAATACTCCATTACCATTGTCATCACAATCCTCCATGAACATTGGAATAACATTGCTTCATGCCCTTGTCATCACAATGCTCCATGCTCCTTGAAATCAAAATGATCCATGATCGCTGTCATCGCAGTGCTCCACACCCTTTTGATTACAATGTTCCATAACACTTGTCATCACAACGCTCCATGATGTCTGTCATCACTATACTCCATGCCCTTTTCATCACAATGCTCCATGACCTTTGTCATCACAATTCTCAATACACTTGTCATCACAATGCTCCCTGACACTTGTCGTCAGAATGCTCCTTGAACCCTGTCACGAAAAGGCTCCATGCCTATTTCCTCACAATACCGCATGCCGTTTTCATCACAATGCTCCATGCCATTGTCATCAAAATACTCCACAAGCTTGTCCTCAGAATCCTCCATGACCTTTGTCATCACAATTCTCCATGCACTTGTCAGCAAAATGCTCCCTGACCCTTGTCATCACAATGCCCCAAGCCATTGTCATCACAATGCTCCATTACATTTGTCATCAGAATCCTCCATGACACTTGGCATCACAATGCTCCATGCCATTGTCATTACAGTGGGCCATTACATATGTCATCACAATGCTCCCTGACACCTGTCTTCACAATACTGCATGACCTGGACATCACAATGCTCTATGCACTTGTCGTCACAATGCTCGATGACCCCTGTCATCACAATGCTCCGTGACTCCAGTCATCACAATGCTTCATAACCTTTGTCATCACAATGGTCCATGCCCTCATCATCAACAGTCTCTGTGACCTTTTCAAACACAATGCTCCATGAAATTTTCATCACAATGCCCTTTGACCGTTGTCATCACAATACTCCATGCCCTTTTCATCACAATGCTCCATGACCTTTGTCATCACAATTCTCAATACACTTGTCATCACAATGCTCCCTGACACTTGTCACAATGCTCCTTGAACCCTGTCACGAAAAGGCTCCATGCCTTTTTCATCACAATGCCCCATGCCTTTTTCATCACAATGCTCCATGCCATTGTCATCAAAATACTCCACAAGCTTGTCATCAGAATGCTCCATAACCCTTGTCATCACAGCTCTCCATGCACTTGTCACCACAATGCTCCCTGACCCTTGTCATCACAATGCTCCAAGCCATTGTCATCACAATGCTCCATTACATTTGTCATCAGAATCCTCCATGACACTTGGCATCACAATACTCCATGCCATTGTCATCACAATGGGCCATTACATATGTCATTACAATGCTCCCTGACACCTGTCTTCACAGTACTGCATTACCTAGTCATCACAATGCTCCATGCACTTGTCATCACAATGTGCCATTCTAACTGTCATCGCAATAATCCATGAAACTTATTAGACCAATGCTCCATGCCCTTGTCATCACAATGCTCCTTGCCCTTGTTATCACAATGCTCCATGACCCCTGTCATCACAATGCTCCCTGACTGCAATCATCACAATGTTTAATGACCTTGTCATCACAATCTTCCATGCCCTCGTCATCAACAGTCTCTGTGACATTTTAACCAAAATGCTCCATGAACTATTCATCACAATGCTCTTTGACCTTTGTCATCACAGTGCTCTATGCCTTTCTCAGCACAATGCTCCATGACCCTTGTCATCACAATGCTCCATGTGCTTGTCAGGACATTGCTCCATGACACATGTCATCACAATGCACCGGGCGCTTGTCATCACAGTGCTCCACAGTCTTGTCATCACAAAGCTCCATTAACCTTGTCTTCACAATGCTCCATGCACTTCTCATCAAACTGCTCTCTCACCACTGATATCACAATGTTACATCACTATTCGTCACAATACTCCCTCACCCGTCATCACAATTTTCCATGACTCCTGTCATCAAAATGCTACATGCACTTATCATCACAATGTTCGATGACCCCTGACATCACACTGTTCCATACCCCTGTCATCAAGTTGCTCCATGACCCTTTTCATCCAATTGCTCCATGACTCTGTCATCACAATGCTCCCTGCCCTTATCATCAAAATGCACAACACCCTTGTCATCAAAATGCTCCATGACCTTTGTCATCACAAAGACCCATGACCCTTGGCATCACAGTGCTCCATGCCATTGTCATCACAATACTCCATGAACGCTCTCATCACATTACTCCTTGCCCTTGTCATCACAAAGCTCCATGACCCATGTCATCAGAATGCTCCATGGCCTTCTCATCACAATGTTCCATGCCCTTGCCATCACAATGCTCCATTACACATGTAATAACAATGTTCCATGATCCCTGCCATCACGTTGTTCCATGGTCTTGTCATCACAAGGCTCCATGACCCTTCTCATTACAATGCTCCAAGAACCCTGTAATCACAATGCTCCATGCCCATTTCATCTCAATGACACCTGAACCCTGTCATCACAATGCACCATGCACATCATCATAATGCTTCATGCTATTGTCATCACAATGAAATCAAAATGCTCCATGACCACTGTCATAACAATGCTCCAAATCGTTGTGATAACAATATTCCATAACACTTGTCATCACAGTGCCCCATGACGCTCGTCATCACATTTATCCATGCCCTTCTGATCACAATGCTCAATTACCCCTGACATCACAATGTCCCACGGTCGTGTCATCACAAGGCTCCATGACACTTGTCATCACAATGCTCCAAGACACCTGTCATCACAATGCTCCAAGACACCTGTCATCACAATGCTCCATGCCTTTGTCAGCAAAATGCTACATGACCATGTCATAACTATTCTCTTTGTGCTTGTCATCAAAATACTCCATTACCATTGTCATCACAATCCTCCATGAATATTGGAATAACATTGCTTCATGCCCTTGTCATCACAATGATCCATGCTCCTTGAAATCAAAATGATCCATGACCGCTGTCATCACAGTGCTCCACACCCTTGTGATTACAATGTTCCATAACACTTGTCAACACAACGCTCCATGATGTCTGTCATCACTATACTCCATGCCCTTTTCATCACAATGCTCCATGACCTTTGTCATCACAATTCTCAATACACTTGTCATCACAATGCTCCCTGACACTTGTCGTCAGAATGCTCCTTGAACCCTGTCACGAAAAGGCTCCATGCCTATTTCCTCACAATACCGCATGCCGTTTTCATCACAATGCTCCATGCCATTGTCATCAAAATACCCCACAAGCTTGTCCTTAGAATCCTCCATGACCTTTGTCATCACAATTCTCCATGTACTTGTCAGCAAAATGCTCCCTGACCCTTGTCATCACAATGCCCCAAGCCATTGTCATCACAATGCTCCATTACATTTGTCATCAGAATCCTCCATGACACTTGGCATCACAATGCTCCATGCCATTGTCATCACAGTGGGCCATTACATATGTCATCACAATGCTCCCTGACACCTGTCTTCACAATACTGCATGACCTGGACATCACAATGCTCTATGCACTTGTCGTCACAATGCTCGATGACCCCTGTCATCACAATGCTCCGTGACTCCAGTCATCACAATGCTTCATAACCTTTGTCATCACAATGGTCCATGCCCTCATCATCAACAGTCTCTGTGACCTTTTCAAACACAATGCTCCATGAAATTTTCATCACAATGCCCTTTGACCGTTGTCATCACAATACTCCATGCCCTTTTCATCACAATGCTCCATGACCTTTGTCATCACAATTCTCAATACACTTGTCATCACAATGCTCCCTGACACTTGTCACAATGCTCCTTGAACCCTGTCACGAAAAGGCTCCATGCCTTTTTCATCACAATGCCCCATGCCGTTTTCATCACAATGCTCCATGCCATTGTCATCAAAATACTCCACAAGCTTGTCATCAGAATGCTCCATAACCCTTGTCATCACAGCTCTCCATGCACTTGTCACCACAATGCTCCCTGACCCTTGTCATCACAATGCTCCAAGCCATTGTCATCACAATGCTCCATTACATTTGTCATCAGAATCCTCCATGACACTTGGCATCACAATACTCCATGCCATTGTCATCACAATGGGCCATTACATATGTCATTACAATGCTCCCTGACACCTGTCTTCACAGTACTGCATTACCTAGTCATCACAATGCTCCATGCCCTTGTCATCACAATGTGCCTTTCTAACTGTCATCGCAATAATCCATGAAACTTATTAGACCAATGCTCCATGCCCTTGTCATCACAATGCTCCTTGCCCTTGTTATCACAATGCTCCATGACCCCTGTCATCACAATGCTCCCTGACTGCAATCATCACAATGTTTAATGACCTTGTCATCACAATCTTCCATGCCCTCGTCATCAACAGTCTCTGTGACATTTTAACCAAAATGCTTCATGAACTATTCATCACAATGCTCTTTGACCTTTGTCATCACAGTGCTCTATGCCTTTCTCAGCACAATGCTCCATGACCCTTGTCATCACAATGCTCCATGTGCTTGTCAGGACATTGCTCCATGACACATGTCATCACAATGCACCGGGCGCTTGTCATCACAGTGCTCCACAATCTTGTCATCACAATGCTCCATTAACCTTGTCTTCACAATGCTCCATGCACTTCTCATCAAAATGCTCTCTCACCACTGATATCACAATGTTACATCACTATTTGTCACAATACTCCCTCACCCGTCATCACAATTTTCCATGACTCCTGTCATCAAAATTCTACATGCACTTATCATCACAATGTTCGATGACCCCTGACATCACACTGTTCCATACCCCTGTCATCAAGTTGCTCCATGACCCTTTTCATCCTATTGCTAAATGACTCTGTCATCACAATGCTCCCTGCCCTTATCATCAAAATGCAAAACACCCTTGTCATCAAAATGCTCCATGACCTTTGTCATCACAAAGACCCATGACCCTTGGCATCACAGTGCTCCATGCCATTGTCATCACAATACTCCATGAACGCTCTCATCACATTACTCCTTGCCCTTGTTATCACAAAGCTCCATGACACATGTCATCAGAATGTTCCATGGCCTTCTCACCACAATGTTCCATGCCCTTGCCATCACAATGCTCCATTACACATGTAATAACAATGTTCCATGATCCCTGCCATCACGTTGTTCCATGGTCTTGTCATCACAAGGCTCCATGACCCTTCTCATTACAATGCTCCAAGAACCCTGTAATCACAATGCTCCATGCCCATTTCATCTCAATGACACATGAACCCTGTCATCACAATACACCATGCACATCATCATAATGCTTCATGCTATTGTCATCACAATGAAATCAAAATGCTCCATGACCACTGTCATAACAATGTTCCAAATCGTTGTGATAACAAGATTCCATAACACTTGTCATCACAGTGCCCCATGACGCTCGTCATCACATTTATCCATGCCCTTCTGATCACAATGCTCAATTACCCCTGACATCACAATGTCCCACGGCCGTGTCATCACAAGGCTCCATGACACTTGTCATCACAATGCTCCAAGACACCTGTCATCACAATGCTCCAAGACACCTGTCATCACAATGCTCCATGCCTTTGTCAGCAAAATGCTACATGACCATGTCATTACTATTCTCTTTGTGCTTGTCATCAAAATACTCCATTTCCATTGTCATCACAATCCTCCATGAACATTGGAATAACATTGCTTCATGCCCTTGTCATCACAATGCTCCATGCTCCTTGAAATCAAAATGATCCATGACCTCTGTCATCACAGTGCTCCACACCCTTGTGATTACAATGTTCCATAACACTTGTCATCACAACGCTCCATGATGTCTGTCATCACTATACTCCATGCCCTTTTCATCACAATGCTCCATGACCTTTGTCATCACAATTCTCAATACACTTGTCATCACAATGCTCCCTGACACTTGTCGTCAGAATGCTCCTTGAACCCTGTCACGAAAAGGCTCCATGCCTATTTCCTCACAATACCGCATGCCGTTTTCATCACAATGCTCCATGCCATTGTCATCAAAATATTCCACAAGCTTGTCCTCAGAATCCTCCATGACCTTTGTCATCACAATTCTCCATGCACTTGTCAGCAAAATGCTCCCTGACCCTTGTCATCACAATGCCCCAAGACATTGTCATCACAATGCTCCATTACATTTGTCATCAGAATCCTCCATGACACTTGGCATCACAATGCTCCATGGCATTGTCATCACAGTGGGCCATTACATATGTCATCACAATGCTCCCTGACACCTGTCTTCACAATACTGCATGACCTGGACATCACAATGCTCTATGCACTTGTCGTCACAATGCTCGATGACCCCTGTCATCACAATGCTCCGTGACTCCAGTCATCACAATGCTTCATAACCTTTGTCATCACAATGGTCCATGCCCTCATCATCAACAGTCTCTGTGACCTTTTCAAACACAATGCTCCATGAAATTTTCATCACAATGCCCTTTGACCATTGTCATCACCATACTCCATGCCCTTTTCATCACAATGCTCCATGACCTTTGTCATCACAATTCTCAATACACTTGTCATCACAATGCTCCCTGACACTTGTCACAATGCTCCTTGAACCCTGTCACGAAAAGGCTCCATGCCTTTTTCATCACAATGCCCCATGCCGTTTTCATCACAATGCTCCATGCCATTGTCATCAAAATACTCCACAAGCTTGTCATCAGAATGCTCCATAACCCTTGTCATCACAGCTCTCCTTGCACTTGTCACCACAATGCTCCCTGACCCTTGTCATCACAATGCTCCAAGCCATTGTCATCACAATGCTCCATTACATTTGTCATCAGAATCCTCCATGACACTTGGCATCACAATACTCCATGCCATTGTCATCACAATAGGCCATTACATATGTCATTACAATGCTCCCTGACACCTGTCTTCACAGTACTGCATTACCTAGTCATCACAATGCTCCATGCCCTTGTCATCACAATGTGCCATTCTAACTGTCATCGCAGTAATCCATGAAACTTATTAGACCAATGCTCCATGCCCTTGTCATCACAATGCTCCTTGCCCTTGTTATCACAATGCTCCATGAACCCTGTCATCACAATGCTCCCTGACTGCAATCATCACAATATTTAATGACCTTGTCATCACAATCTTCCATGCCCTCGTCATCAACAGTCTCTGTGACATTTTAACCAAAATGCTCCATGAACTATTCATCACAATGCTCTTTGACCTTTGTCATCACAATGCTCTATGCCTTTCTCAGCACAATGCTCCATGACCCTTGTCATCACAATGCTCCATGTGCTTGTCAGGACATTGCTCCATGACACATGTCATCACAATGCACCGGGCGCTTGTCATCACAGTGCTCCACAATCTTGTCATCACAATGCTCCATTAACCTTGTCTTCACAATGCTCCATGCACTTCTCATCAAAATGCTCTCTCACCACTGATATCACAATGTTACATCACTATTCGTCACAATACTCCCTCACCCGTCATCACAATTTTCCATGACTCCTGTCATCAAAATGCTACATGCACTTATCATCACAATATTCGATGACCCCTGACATCACACTGTTCCATACCACTGTCATCAAGTTTCTCCATGACCCTTTTCATCCAATTGCTCCATGACTCTGTCATCACAATGCTCCCTGCCCTTATCATCAAAATGCACAACACCCTTGTCATCAAAATGCTCCATGACCTTTGTCATCACAAAGACCCATGACACTTGGCATCACAGTGCTCCATGCCATTGTCATCACAATACTCCATGAACGCTCTCATCACATTACTCCTTGCCCTTGTCATCACAAAGCTCCATGACACATGTCATCAGAATGTTCCATGGCCTTCTCATCACAATGTTCCATGCCCTTGCCATCACAATGCTCCATTACACATGTAATAACAATGTTCCATGATCCCTGCCATCACGTTGTTCCATGGTCTTGTCATCACAAGGCTCCATGACCCTTCTCATTACAATGCTCCAAGAACCCTGTAATCACAATGCTCCATGCCCATTTCATCTCAATGACACATGAACCCTGTCATCACAATGCACCATGCACATCATCATAATGCTTCATGCTATTGTCATCACAATGAAATCAAAATGCTCCATGACCACTGTCATAACAATGTTCCAAATCGTTGTGATAACAATATTCCATAACACTTGTCATCACAGTGCCCCATGACGCTCGTCATCACATTTATCCATGCCCTTCTGATCACAATGCTCAATTACACCTGACATCACAATGTCCCACGGCCGTGTCATCACAAGGCTCCATGACACTTGTCATCACAATGCTCCAAGACACCTGTCATCACAATGCTCCAAGACACCTGTCATCACAATGCTCCATGCCTTTGTCAGCAAAATGCTACATGACCATGTCATTACTATTCTCTTTGTGCTTGTCATCAAAATACTCCATTACCATTGTCATCACAATCCTCCATGAACATTGGAATAACATTGCTTCATGCCCTTGTCATCACAATGCTCCATGCTCCTTGAAATCAAAATGATCCATGATCGCTGTCATCGCAGTGCTCCACACCCTTTTGATTACAATGTTCCATAACACTTGTCATCACAACGCTCCATGATGTCTGTCATCACTATACTCCATGCCCTTTTCATCACAATGCTCCATGACCTTTGTCATCACAATTCTCAATACATTTGTCATCACAATGCTCCCTGACACTTGTCGTCAGAATGCTCCTTGAACCCTGTCACGAAAAGGCTCCATGCCTATTTCCTCACAATACCGCATGCCGTTTTCATCACAATGCTCCATGCCATTGTCATCAAAATACTCCACAAGCTTGTCCTCAGAATCCTCCATGACCTTTGTCATCACAATTCTCCATGCACTTGTCAGCAAAATGCTCCCTGACCCTTGTCATCACAATGCCCCAAGCCATTGTCATCACAATGCTCCATTACATTTGTCATCAGAATCCTCCATGACACTTGGCATCACAATGCTCCATGCCATTGTCATTACAGTGGGCCATTACATATGTCATCACAATGCTCCCTGACACCTGTCTTCACAATACTGCATGACCTGGACATCACAATGCTCTATGCACTTGTCGTCACAATGCTCGATGACCCCTGTCATCACAATGCTCCGTGACTCCAGTCATCACAATGCTTCATAACCTTTGTCATCACAATGGTCCATGCCCTCATCATCAACAGTCTCTGTGACCTTTTCAAACACAATGCTCCATGAAATTTTCATCACAATGCCCTTTGACCGTTGTCATTACAATACTCCATGCCCTTTTCATCACAATGCTCCATGACCTTTGTCATCACAATTCTCAATACACTTGTCATCACAATGCTCCCTGACACTTGTCACAATGCTCCTTGAACCCTGTCACGAAAAGGCTCCATGCCTTTTTCATCACAATGCCCCATGCCTTTTTCATCACAATGCTCCATGCCATTGTCATCAAAATACTCCACAAGCTTGTCATCAGAATGCTCCATAACCCTTGTCATCACAGCTCTCCATGCACTTGTCACCACAATGCTCCCTGACCCTTGTCATCACAATGCTCCAAGCCATTGTCATCACAATGCTCCATTACATTTGTCATCAGAATCCTCCATGACACTTGGCATCACAATACTCCATGCCATTGTCATCACAATGGGCCATTACATATGTCATTACAATGCTCCCTGACACCTGTCTTCACAGTACTGCATTACCTAGTCATCACAATGCTCCATGCACTTGTCATCACAATGTGCCATTCTAACTGTCATCGCAATAATCCATGAAACTTATTAGACCAATGCTCCATGCCCTTGTCATCACAATGCTCCTTGCCCTTGTTATCACAATGCTCCATGACCCCTGTCATCACAATGCTCCCTGACTGCAATCATCACAATGTTTAATGACCTTGTCATCACAATCTTCCATGCCCTCGTCATCAACAGTCTCTGTGACATTTTAACCAAAATGCTCCATGAACTATTCATCACAATGCTCTTTGACCTTTGTCATCACAGTGCTCTATGCCTTTCTCAGCACAATGCTCCATGACCCTTGTCATCACAATGCTCCATGTGCTTGTCAGGACATTGCTCCATGACACATGTCATCACAATGCACCGGGCGCTTGTCATCACAGTGCTCCACAGTCTTGTCATCACAAAGCTCCATTAACCTTGTCTTCACAATGCTCCATGCACTTCTCATCAAACTGCTCTCTCACCACTGATATCACAATGTTACATCACTATTCGTCACAATACTCCCTCACCCGTCATCACAATTTTCCATGACTCCTGTCATCAAAATGCTACATGCACTTATCATCACAATGTTCGATGACCCCTGACATCACACTGTTCCATACCCCTGTCATCAAGTTGCTCCATGACCCTTTTCATCCAATTGCTCCATGACTCTGTCATCACAATGCTCCCTGCCCTTATCATCAAAATGCACAACACCCTTGTCATCAAAATGCTCCATGACCTTTGTCATCACAAAGACCCATGACCCTTGGCATCACAGTGCTCCATGCCATTGTCATCACAATACTCCATGAACGCTCTCATCACATTACTCCTTGCCCTTGTCATCACAAAGCTCCATGACCCATGTCATCAGAATGCTCCATGGCCTTCTCATCACAATGTTCCATGCCCTTGCCATCACAATGCTCCATTACACATGTAATAACAATGTTCCATGATCCCTGCCATCACGTTGTTCCATGGTCTTGTCATCACAAGGCTCCATGACCCTTCTCATTACAATGCTCCAAGAACCCTGTAATCACAATGCTCCATGCACATTTCATCTCAATGACACCTGAACCCTGTCATCACAATGCACCATGCACATCATCATAATGCTTCATGCTATTGTCATCACAATGAAATCAAAATGCTCCATGACCACTGTCATAACAATGCTCCAAATCGTTGTGATAACAATATTCCATAACACTTGTCATCACAGTGCCCCATGACGCTCGTCATCACATTTATCCATGCCCTTCTGATCACAATGCTCAATTACCCCTGACATCACAATGTCCCACGGTCGTGTCATCACAAGGCTCCATGACACTTGTCATCACAATGCTCCAAGACACCTGTCATCACAATGCTCCAAGACACCTGTCATCACAATGCTCCATGCCTTTGTCAGCAAAATGCTACATGACCATGTCATAACTATTCTCTTTGTGCTTGTCATCAAAATACTCCATTACCATTGTCATCACAATCCTCCATGAATATTGGAATAACATTGCTTCATGCCCTTGTCATCACAATGATCCATGCTCCTTGAAATCAAAATGATCCATGACCGCTGTCATCACAGTGCTCCACACCCTTGTGATTACAATGTTCCATAACACTTGTCAACACAACGCTCCATGATGTCTGTCATCACTATACTCCATGCCCTTTTCATCACAATGCTCCATGACCTTTGTCATCACAATTCTCAATACACTTGTCATCACAATGCTCCCTGACACTTGTCGTCAGAATGCTCCTTGAACCCTGTCACGAAAAGGCTCCATGCCTATTTCCTCACAATACCGCATGCCGTTTTCATCACAATGCTCCATGCCATTGTCATCAAAATACCCCACAAGCTTGTCCTTAGAATCCTCCATGACCTTTGTCATCACAATTCTCCATGTACTTGTCAGCAAAATGCTCCCTGACCCTTGTCATCACAATGCCCCAAGCCATTGTCATCACAATGCTCCATTACATTTGTCATCAGAATCCTCCATGACACTTGGCATCACAATGCTCCATGCCATTGTCATCACAGTGGGCCATTACATATGTCATCACAATGCTCCCTGACACCTGTCTTCACAATACTGCATGACCTGGACATCACAATGCTCTATGCACTTGTCGTCACAATGCTCGATGACCCCTGTCATCACAATGCTCCGTGACTCCAGTCATCACAATGCTTCATAACCTTTGTCATCACAATGGTCCATGCCCTCATCATCAACAGTCTCTGTGACCTTTTCAAACACAATGCTCCATGAAATTTTCATCACAATGCCCTTTGACCGTTGTCATCACAATACTCCATGCCCTTTTCATCACAATGCTCCATGACCTTTGTCATCACAATTCTCAATACACTTGTCATCACAATGCTCCCTGACACTTGTCACAATGCTCCTTGAACCCTGTCACGAAAAGGCTCCATGCCTTTTTCATCACAATGCCCCATGCCGTTTTCATCACAATGCTCCATGCCATTGTCATCAAAATACTCCACAAGCTTGTCATCAGAATGCTCCATAACCCTTGTCATCACAGCTCTCCATGCACTTGTCACCACAATGCTCCCTGACCCTTGTCATCACAATGCTCCAAGCCATTGTCATCACAATGCTCCATTACATTTGTCATCAGAATCCTCCATGACACTTGGCATCACAATACTCCATGCCATTGTCATCACAATGGGCCATTACATATGTCATTACAATGCTCCCTGACACCTGTCTTCACAGTACTGCATTACCTAGTCATCACAATGCTCCATGCCCTTGTCATCACAATGTGCCTTTCTAACTGTCATCGCAATAATCCATGAAACTTATTAGACCAATGCTCCATGCCCTTGTCATCACAATGCTCCTTGCCCTTGTTATCACAATGCTCCATGACCCCTGTCATCACAATGCTCCCTGACTGCAATCATCACAATGTTTAATGACCTTGTCATCACAATCTTCCATGCCCTCGTCATCAACAGTCTCTGTGACATTTTAACCAAAATGCTTCATGAACTATTCATCACAATGCTCTTTGACCTTTGTCATCACAGTGCTCTATGCCTTTCTCAGCACAATGCTCCATGACCCTTGTCATCACAATGCTCCATGTGCTTGTCAGGACATTGCTCCATGACACATGTCATCACAATGCACCGGGCGCTTGTCATCACAGTGCTCCACAATCTTGTCATCACAATGCTCCATTAACCTTGTCTTCACAATGCTCCATGCACTTCTCATCAAAATGCTCTCTCACCACTGATATCACAATGTTACATCACTATTTGTCACAATACTCCCTCACCCGTCATCACAATTTTCCATGACTCCTGTCATCAAAATTCTACATGCACTTATCATCACAATGTTCGATGACCCCTGACATCACACTGTTCCATACCCCTGTCATCAAGTTGCTCCATGACCCTTTTCATCCTATTGCTAAATGACTCTGTCATCACAATGCTCCCTGCCCTTATCATCAAAATGCAAAACACCCTTGTCATCAAAATGCTCCATGACCTTTGTCATCACAAAGACCCATGACCCTTGGCATCACAGTGCTCCATGCCATTGTCATCACAATACTCCATGAACGCTCTCATCACATTACTCCTTGCCCTTGTTATCACAAAGCTCCATGACACATGTCATCAGAATGTTCCATGGCCTTCTCACCACAATGTTCCATGCCCTTGCCATCACAATGCTCCATTACACATGTAATAACAATGTTCCATGATCCCTGCCATCACGTTGTTCCATGGTCTTGTCATCACAAGGCTCCATGACCCTTCTCATTACAATGCTCCAAGAACCCTGTAATCACAATGCTCCATGCCCATTTCATCTCAATGACACATGAACCCTGTCATCACAATACACCATGCACATCATCATAATGCTTCATGCTATTGTCATCACAATGAAATCAAAATGCTCCATGACCACTGTCATAACAATGTTCCAAATCGTTGTGATAACAAGATTCCATAACACTTGTCATCACAGTGCCCCATGACGCTCGTCATCACATTTATCCATGCCCTTCTGATCACAATGCTCAATTACCCCTGACATCACAATGTCCCACGGCCGTGTCATCACAAGGCTCCATGACACTTGTCATCACAATGCTCCAAGACACCTGTCATCACAATGCTCCAAGACACCTGTCATCACAATGCTCCATGCCTTTGTCAGCAAAATGCTACATGACCATGTCATTACTATTCTCTTTGTGCTTGTCATCAAAATACTCCATTTCCATTGTCATCACAATCCTCCATGAACATTGGAATAACATTGCTTCATGCCCTTGTCATCACAATGCTCCATGCTCCTTGAAATCAAAATGATCCATGACCTCTGTCATCACAGTGCTCCACACCCTTGTGATTACAATGTTCCATAACACTTGTCATCACAACGCTCCATGATGTCTGTCATCACTATACTCCATGCCCTTTTCATCACAATGCTCCATGACCTTTGTCATCACAATTCTCAATACACTTGTCATCACAATGCTCCCTGACACTTGTCGTCAGAATGCTCCTTGAACCCTGTCACGAAAAGGCTCCATGCCTATTTCCTCACAATACCGCCTGCCGTTTTCATCACAATGCTCCATGCCATTGTCATCACAATGCTCCATTACATTTGTCATCAGAATCCTCCATGACACTTGGCATCACAATGCTCCATGCCATTGTCATCACAGTGGGCCATTACATATGTCATCACAATGCTCCCTGACACCTGTCTTCACTATACTGCATGACCTGGACATCACAAAGCTCTATGCACTTGTCGTCACAATGCTCGATGACACCTGTCATCACAGTGCTCCGTGACTCCAGTCATCACAATGCTTCATAACCTTTGTCATCACAATGGTCCATGCCCTCATCATCAACAGTCTCTGTGACCTTTTCAAACACAATGCTCCATGAAATTTTCATCACAATGCCCTTTGACCATTGTCATCACAATACTCCATGCCCTTTTCATCACAATGCTCCATGACCTTTTTCATCACAATTCTCAATACACTTGTCATCACAATGCTCCCTGACACTTGTCACAATGCTCCTTGAACCCTGTCACGAAAAGGCTCCATGCCTTTTTCATCACAATACCCCATGCCGTTTTCATCACAATGCTCCATGCCATTGTCATCAAAATACTCCACAAGCTTGTCATCAGAATGCTCCATAACCCTTGTCATCACAGCTCTCCATGCACTTGTCACCACAATGCTCCCTGACCCTTGTCATCACAATGCTCCAAGCCATTGTCATCACAATGCTCCATTACATTTGTCATCAGAATCCTCCATGACACTTGGCATCACAATACTCCATGCCATTGTCATCACAATGGGCCATTACATATGTCATTACAATGCTCCCTGACACCTGTCTTCACAGTACTGCATTACCTAGTCATCACAATGCTCCATGCCCTTGTCATCACAATGTGCCTTTCTAACTGTCATCGCAATAATCCATGAAACTTATTAGACCAATGCTCCATGCCCTTGTCATCACAATGCTCCTTGCCCTTGTTATCACAATGCTCCATGACCCCTGTCATCACAATGCTCCCTGACTGCAATCATCACAATGTTTAATGACCTTGTCATCACAATCTTCCATGCCCTCGTCATCAACAGTCTCTGTGACATTTTAACCAAAATGCTTCATGAACTATTCATCACAATGCTCTTTGACCTTTGTCATCACAGTGCTCTATGCCTTTCTCAGCACAATGCTCCATGACCCTTGTCATCACAATGCTCCATGTGCTTGTCAGGACATTGCTCCATGACACATGTCATCACAATGCACCGGGCGCTTGTCATCACAGTGCTCCACAATCTTGTCATCACAATGCTCCATTAACCTTGTCTTCACAATGCTCCTTGCACTTCTCATCAAAATGCTCTCTCACCACTGATATCACAATGTTACATCACTATTTGTCACAATACTCCCTCACCCGTCATCACAATTTTCCATGACTCCTGTCATCAAAATTCTACATGCACTTATCATCACAATGTTCGATGACCCCTGACATCACACTGTTCCATACCCCTGTCATCAAGTTGCTCCATGACCCTTTTCATCCTATTGCTAAATGACTCTGTCATCACAATGCTCCCTGCCCTTATCATCAAAATGCAAAACACCCTTGTCATCAAAATGCTCCATGACCTTTGTCATCACAAAGACCCATGACCCTTGGCATCACAGTGCTCCATGCCATTGTCATCACAATACTCCATGAACGCTCTCATCACATTACTCCTTGCCCTTGTTATCACAAAGCTCCATGACACATGTCATCAGAATGTTCCATGGCCTTCTCACCACAATGTTCCATGCCCTTGCCATCACAATGCTCCATTACACATGTAATAACAATGTTCCATGATCCCTGCCATCACGTTGTTCCATGGTCTTGTCATCACAAGGCTCCATGACCCTTCTCATTACAATGCTCCAAGAACCCTGTAATCACAATGCTCCATGCCCATTTCATCTCAATGACACATGAACCCTGTCATCACAATACACCATGCACATCATCATAATGCTTCATGCTATTGTCATCACAATGAAATCAAAATGCTCCATGACCACTGTCATAACAATGTTCCAAATCGTTGTGATAACAAGATTCCATAACACTTGTCATCACAGTGCCCCATGACGCTCGTCATCACATTTATCCATGCCCTTCTGATCACAATGCTCAATTACCCCTGACATCACAATGTCCCACGGTTGTGTCATCACAAGTCTCCATGACACTTGTCATCACAATGCTCCAAGACACCTGTCATCACAATGCTCCAAGACACCTGTCATCACAATGCTCCATGCCTTTGTCAGCAAAATGCTACATGACCATGTCATTACTATTCTCTTTGTGCTTGTCATCAAAATACTCCATTACCATTGTCATCACAATCCTCCATGAACATTGGAATAACATTGCTTCATGCCCTTGTCATCACAATGCTCCATGCTCCTTGAAATCAAAATGATCCATGACCTCTGTCATCACAGTGCTCCACACCCTTGTGATTACAATGTTCCATAACACTTGTCAACACAACGCTCCATGATGTCTGTCATCACTATACTCCATGCCCTTTTCATCACAATGCTCCATGACCTTTGTCATCACAATTCTCAATACACTTGTCATCACAATGCTCCCTGACACTTGTCGTCAGAATGCTCCTTGAACCCTGTCACGAAAAGGCTCCATGCCTATTTCCTCACAATACCGCATGCCGTTTTCATCACAATGCTCCATGCAATTGTCATCAAAATACCCCACAAGCTTGTCCTTAGAATCCTCCATGACCTTTGTCATCACAATTCTCCATGCACTTGTCAGCAAAATGCTCCCTGACCCTTGTCATCACAATGCCCCAAGCCATTGTCATCACAATGCTCCATTACATTTGTCATCAGAATCCTCCATGACACTTGGCATCACAATGCTCCATGGCATTGTCATCACAGTGGGCCATTACATATGTCATCACAATGCTCCCTGACACCTGTCTTCACAATACTGCATGACCTGGACATCACAATGCTCTATGCACTTGTCGTCACAATGCTCGATGACCCCTGTCATCACAATGCTCCGTGACTCCAGTCATCACAATGCTTCATAACCTTTGTCATCACAATGGTCCATGCCCTCATCATCAACAGTCTCTGTGACCTTTTCAAACACAATGCTCCATGAAATTTTCATCACAATGCCCTTTGACCGTTGTCATCACAATACTCCATGCCCTTTTCATCACAATGCTCCATGACCTTTGTCATCACAATTCTCAATACACTTGTCATCACAATGCTCCCTGACACTTGTCACAATGCTCCTTGAACCCTGTCACAAAAAGGCTCCATGCCTTTTTCATCACAATGCCCCATGCCGTTTTCATCACAATGCTCCATGCCATTGTCATCAAAATACTCCACAAGCTTGTCATCAGAATGCTCCATAACCCTTGTCATCACAGCTCTCCATGCACTTGTCACCACAATGCTCCCTGACCCTTGTCATCACAATGCTCCAAGCCATTGTCATCACAATGCTCCATTACATTTGTCATCAGAATCCTCCATGACACTTGGCATCACAATACTCCATGCCATTGTCATCACAATGGGCCATTACATATGTCATTACAATGCTCCCTGACACCTGTCTTCACAGTACTGCATTACCTAGTCATCACAATGCTCCATGCCCTTGTCATCACAATGTGCCATTCTAACTGTCATCGCAGTAATCCATGAAACTTATTAGACAAATGCTCCATGCCCTTGTCATCAAAATGCTCCTTGCCCTTGTTATCACAATGCTCCATGACCCCTGTCATCACAATGCTCCCTGACTGCAATCATCACAATGTTTAATGACCTTGTCATCACAATCTTCCATGCCCTCGTCATCAACAGTCTCTGTGACATTTTAACCAAAATGCTCCATGAACTTTTCATCACAATGCTCTTTGACCTTTGTCATCACAATGCTCTATGCCTTTCTCAGCACAATGCTCCATGACCCTTGTCATCACAATGCTCCATGTGCTTGTCAGGACATTGCTCCATGACACATGTCATCACAATGCACCGGGCGCTTGTCATCACAGTGCTCCACAATCTTGTCATCACAATGCTCGATGACCCTGTCATCACAATGCTCCGTGACTCCAGTCATCACAATGCTTCATAACCTTTGTCATCACAATGGTCCATGCCCTCATCATCTACAGTCTCTGTGACCTTTTCAAACACAATGCTCCATGAAATTTTCATCACAATGCCCTTTGACCGTTGTCATCACAATACTCCATGCCCTTTTCATCACAATGCTCCATGACCTTTGTCATCACAATTCTCAATACACTTGTCATCACAATGCTCCCTGACACTTGTCACAATGCTCCTTGAACCCTGTCACGAAAAGGCTCCATGCCTTTTTCATCACAATGCCCCATGCCGTTTTCATCACAATGCTCCATGCCATTGTCATCAAAATACTCCACAAGCTTGTCATCAGAATGCTCCATAACCCTTGTCATCACAGCTCTCCATGCACTTGTCACCACAATGCTCCCTGACCCTTGTCATCACAATGCTCCAAGCCATTGTCATCACAATGCTCCATTACATTTGTCATCAGAATCCTCCATGACACTTGGCATCACAATACTCCATGCCATTGTCATCACAATGGGCCATTACATATGTCATTACAATGCTCCCTGACACCTGTCTTCACAGTACTGCATTACCTAGTCATCACAATGCTCCATGCCCTTGTCATCACAATGTGCCATTCTAACTGTCATCGCAGTAATCCATGAAACTTATTAGACCAATGCTCCATGCCCTTGTCATCACAATGCTCCTTGCCCTTGTTATTACAATGCTCCATGACACCTGTCATCACAATGCTCCCTGACTGCAATCATCACAATGTTTAATGACCTTGTCATCACAATCTTCCATGCCCTCGTCATCAACAGTCTCTGTGACATTTTAACCAAAATGCTTCATGAACTATTCATCACAATGCTCTTTGACCTTTGTCATCACAGTGCTCTATGCCTTTCTCAGCACAATGCTCCATGACCCTTGTCATCACAATGCTCCATGTGCTTGTCAGGACATTGCTCCATGACACATGTCATCACAATGCACCGGGCGCTTGTCATCACAGTGCTCCACAATCTTGTCATCACAATGCTCCATTAACCTTGTCTTCACAATGCTCCATGCACTTCTCATCAAAATGCTCTCTCACCACTGATATCACAATGTTACATCACTATTTGTCACAATACTCCCTCACCCGTCATCACAATTTTCCATGACTCCTGTCATCAAAATTCTACATGCACTTATCATCACAATGTTCGATGACCCCTGACATCACACTGTTCCATACCCCTGTCATCAAGTTGCTCCATGACCCTTTTCATCCAATTGCTCCATGACTCTGTCATCACAATGCTCCCTGCCCTTATCATCAAAATGCACAACACCCTTGTCATCAAAATGCTCCATGACCTTTGTCATCACAAAGACCCATGACACTTGGCATCACAGTGCTCCATGCCATTGTCATCACAGTACTCCATGAACGCTCTCATCACATTACTCCTTGCCCTTGTCATCACAAAGCTCCATGACACATGTCATCAGAATGCTCCATGGCCTTCTCATCACAATGTTCCATGCCCTTGCCATCACAATGCTCCATTACACATGTAATAACAATGTTCCATGATCCCTGCCATCACGTTGTTCCATGGTCTTGTCATCACAAGGCTCCATGACCCTTCTCATTACAATGCTCCAAGAACCCTGTAATCACAATGCTCCATGCCCATTTCATCTCAATGACACATGAACCCTGTCATCACAATGCACCATGCACATCATCATAATGCTTCATGCTATTGTCATCACAATGAAATCAAAATGCTCCATGACCACTGTCATAACAATGCTCCAAATCGTTGTGATAACAATATTCCATATCACTTGTCATCACAGTGCCCCATGACGCTCGTCATCACATTTATCCATGCCCTTCTGATCACAATGCTCAGTTACCCCTGACATCACAATGTCCCACGGCCGTGTCATCACAAGGCTCCATGACACTTGTCATCACAATGCTCCAAGACACCTGTCATCACAATGCTCCAAGACACCTGTCATCACAATGCTCCATGCCTTTGTCAGCAAAATGCTACATGACCATGTCATTACTATTCTCTTTGTGCTTGTCATCAAAATACTCCATTACCATTGTCATCACAATCCTCCATGAACATTGGAATAACATTGCTTCATGCCCTTGTCATCACAATGCTCCATGCTCCTTGAAATCAAAATGATCCATGACCTCTGTCATCACAGTGCTCCACACCCTTGTGATTACAATGTTCCATAACACTTGTCATCACAACGCTCCATGATGTCTGTCATCACTATACTCCATGCCCTTTTCATCACAATGCTCCATGACCTTTGTCATCACAATTCTCAATACACTTGTCATCACAATGCTCCCGGACACTTGTCGTCAGAATGCTCCTTGAACCCTGTCACGAAAAGGCTCCATGCGTATTTCCTCACAATACCGCATGCCGTTTTCATCACAATGCTCCATGCCATTGTCATCAAAATACCCCACAAGCTTGTCCTCAGAATCCTCCATGACCTTTGTCATCACAATTCTCCATGCACTTGTCAGCAAAATGCTCCCTGACCCTTGTCATCACAATGCCCCAAGACATTGTCATCACAATGCTCCATTACATTTGTCATCAGAATCCTCCATGACACTTGGCATCACAATGCTCCATGCCATTGTCATCACAGTGGGCCATTACATATGTCATCACAATGCTCCCTGACACCTGTCTTCACAATACTGCATGACCTGGACATCACAATGCTCTATGCACTTGTCGTCACAATGCTCGATGACCCCTGTCATCACAATGCTCCGTGACTCCAGTCATCACAATGCTTCATAACCTTTGTCATCACAATGGTCCATGCCCTCATCATCAACAGTCTCTGTGACCTTTTCAAACACAATGCTCCATGAAATTTTCATCACAATGCCCTTTGACCGCTGTCATCACAATACTCCATGCCCTTTTCATCACAATGCTCCATGACCTTTGTCATCACAATTCTCAATACACTTGTCATCACAATGCTCCCTGACACTTGTCACAATGCTCCTTGAACCCTGTCACGAAAAGGCTCCATGCCTTTTTCATCACAATGCCCCATGCCGTTTTCATCACAATGCTCCATGCCATTGTCATCAAAATACTCCACAAGCTTGTCATCAGAATGCTCCAGAACCCTTGTCATCACAGCTCTCCATGCACTTGTCACCACAATGCTCCCTGACCCTTGTCATCACAATGCTCCAAGCCATTGTCATCACAATGCTCCATTACATTTGTCATCAGAATCCTCCATGACACTTGGCATCACAATACTCCATGCCATTGTCATCACAATGGGCCATTACATATGTCATTACAATGCTCCCTGACACCTGTCTTCACAGTACTGCATTACCTAGTCATCACAATGCTCCATGCCCTTGTCATCACAATGTGCCATTCTAACTGTCATCGCAGTAATCCATGAAACTTATTAGACCAATGCTCCATGCCCTTGTCATCACAATGCTCCTTGCCCTTGTTATCACAATGCTCCATGACCCCTGTCATCACAATGCTCCCTGAGTGCAATCATCACAATGTTTAATGACCTTGTCATCACAATCTTCCATGCCCTCGTCATCAACAGTCTCTGTGACATTTTAACCAAAATGCTCCATGAACTATTCATCACAATGCTCTTTGACCTTTGTCATCACAATGCTCTATGCCTTTCTCAGCACAATGCTCCATGACCCTTGTCATCACAATGCTCCATGTGCTTGTCAGGACATTGCTCCATGACACATGTCATCACAATGCACCGGGCGCTTGTCATCACAGTGCTCCACAATCTTGTCATCACAATGCTCCATTAACCTTGTCTTCACAATGCTCCATGCACTTCTCATCCAAATGCTCTCTCACCACTGATATCACAATGTTACATCACTATTCGTCACAATACTCCCTCACCCGTCATCACAATTTTCCATGACTCCTGTCATCAAAATGCTACATGCACTTATCATCACAATGTTCGATGACCCCTGACATCACACTGTTCCATACCCCTGTCATCAAGTTGCTCCATGACCCTTTTCATCCAATTGCTCCATGACTCTGTCATCACAATGCTCCCTGCCCTTATCATCAAAATGCACAACACCCTTGTCATCAAAATGCTCCATGACCTTTGTCATCACAAAGACCCATGACACTTGGCATCACAGTGCTCCATGCCATTGTTATCACAATATTCCATGAACGCTCTCATCACATTACTCCTTGCCCTTGTCATCACAAAGCTCCATGACACATGTCATCAGAATGCTCCATGGCCTTCTCATCACAATGTTCCATGCCCTTGCCATCACAATGCTCCATTACACATGTAATAACAATGTTCCATGATCCCTGCCATCACGTTGTTCCATGGTCTTGTCATCACAAGGCTCCATGACCCTTCTCATTACAATGCTCCAAGAACCCTGTAATCACAAGGCTCCATGCCCATTTCATCTCAATGACACATGAACCCTGTCATCACAATGCACCATGCACATCATCATAATGCTTCATGCTATTGTCATCACAATGAAATCAAAATGCTCCATGACCACTGTCATAACAATGCTCCAAATCGTTGTGATAACAAGATTCCATAACACTTGTCATCACAGTGCCCCATGACGCTCGTCATCACATTTATCCATGCCCTTCTGATCACAATGCTCAGTTACCCCTGACATCACAATGTCCCACGGCCGTGTCATCACAAGGCTCCATGACACTTGTCATCACAATGCTCCAAGACACCTGTCATCACAATGCTCCAAGACACCTGTCATCACAATGCTCCATGCCTTTGTCAGCAAAATGCTACATGACCATGTCATTACTATTCTCTTTGTGCTTGTCATCAAAATACTCCATTACCATTGTCATCACAATCCTCCATGAACATTGGAATAACGTTGCTTCATGCCCTTGTCATCACAATGTTCCATGCTCCTTGAAATCAAAATGATCCATGACCTCTGTCATCACAGTGCTCCACACCCTTGTGATTACAATGTTCCATAACACTTGTCATCACAACGCTCCATGATGTCTGTCATCACTATACTCCATGCCCTTTTCATCACAATGCTCCATGACCTTTGTCATCACAATTCTCAATACACTTGTCATCACAATGCTCCCTGACACTTGTCGTCAGAATGCTCCTTGTACCCTGTCACGAAAAGGCTCCATGCCTATTTCCTCACAATACCGCATGCCGTTTTCATCACAATGCTCCATGCCATTGTCATCAAAATACTCCACAAGCTTGTCCTCAGAATCCTCCATGACCTTTGTCATCACAATTCTCCATGCACTTGTCAGCAAAATGCTCCCTGACCCTTGTCATCACAATGCCCCAAGACATTGTCATCACAATGCTCCATTACATTTGTCATCAGAATCCTCCATGACACTTGGCATCACAATGCTCCATGCCATTGTCATCACAGTGGGCCATTACATATGTCATCACAATGCTCCCTGACACCTGTCTTCACAATACTGCATGACCTGGACATCACAATGCTCTATGCACTTGTCGTCACAATGCTCGATGACCCCTGTCATCACAATGCTCCGTGACTCCAGTCATCACAATGCTTCATAACCTTTGTCATCACAATGGTCCATGCCCTCATCATCAACAGTCTCTGTGACCTTTTCAAACACAATGCTCCATGAAATTTTCATCACAATGCCCTTTGACCGTTGTCATCACAATACTCCATGCCCTTTTCATCACAATGCTCCATGACCTTTGTCATCACAATTCTCAATACACTTGTCATCACAATGCTCCCTGACACTTGTCACAATGCTCCTTGAACCCTGTCACGAAAAGGCTCCATGCCTTTTTCATCACAATGCCCCATGCCGTTTTCATCACAATGCTCCATGCCATTGTCATCAAAATACTCCACAAGCTTGTCATCAGAATGCTCCATAACACTTGTCATCACAGCTCTCCATGCACTTGTCACCACAATGCTCCCTGACCCTTGTCATCACAATGCTCCAAGCCATTGTCATCACAATGCTCCATTACATTTGTCATCAGAATCCTCCATGACACTTGGCATCACAATACTCCATGCCATTGTCATCACAATGGGCCATTACATATGTCATTACAATGCTCCCTGACACCTGTCTTCACAGTACTGCATTACCTAGTCATCACAATGCTCCATGCCCTTGTCATCACAATGTGCCATTCTAACTGTCATCGCAGTAATCCATGAAACTTATTAGACCAATGCTCCATGCCCTTGTCATCACAATGCTTCTTGCCCTTGTTATCACAATGCTCCATGACCCCTGTCATCACAATGCTCCCTGACTGCAATCATCACAATGTTTAATGACCTTGTCATCACAATCTTCCATGCCCTCGTCATCAACAGTCTCTGTGACATTTTAACCAAAATGCTCCATGAACTATTCATCACAATGCTCTTTGACCTTTGTCATCACAATGCTCTATGCCTTTCTCAGCACAATGCTCCATGACCCTTGTCATCACAATGCTCCATGTGCTTGTCAGGACATTGCTCCATGACACATGTCATCACAATGCACCGGGCGCTTGTCATCACAGTGCTCCACAATCTTGTCATCACAATGCTCCATTAACCTTGTCTTCACAATGCTCCATGCACTTCTCATCCAAATGCTCTCTCACCACTGATATCACAATGTTACATCACTATTCGTCACAATACTCCCTCACCCGTCATCACAATTTTCCATGACTCCTGTCATCAAAATGCTACATGCACTTATCATCACAATGTTCGATGACCCCTGACATCACACTGTTCCATACTCCTGTCATCAAGTTGCTCCATGACCCTTTTCATCCAATTGCTCCATGACTCTGTCATCACAATGCTCCCTGCCCTTATCATCAAAATGCACAACACGCTTGTCATCAAAATGCTCCATGACCTTTGTCATCACAAAGACCCATGACACTTGGCATCACAGTGCTCCATGCCATTGTCATCACAATACTCCATGAACGCTCTCATCACATTACTCCTTGCCCTTGTCATCACAAAGCTCCATGACCCATGTCATCAGAATGTTCCATGGCCTTCTCATCACAAAGTTCCTTGCCCTTGCCATCACAATGCTCCATTACACATGTAATAACAATGTTCCATGATCCCTGCCATCACGTTGTTCCATGGTCTTGTCATCACAAGGCTCCATGACCCTTCTCATTACAATGCTCCAAGAACCCTGTAATCACAATGCTCCATGCCCATTTTTTCTCAATGACACATGAACCCTGTCATCACAATGCACCATGCACATCATCATAATGTTTCATGCTATTGTCATCACAATGAAATCAAAATGCTCCATGACCACTGTCATAACAATGCTCCAAATCGTTGTGATAACAATATTCCATAACACTTGTCATCACAGTGCCCCATGACGCTCGTCATCACATTTATCCATGCCCTTCTGATCACAATGCTCAATTACCCCTGACATCGCAATGTCCCACGGTCGTGTCATCACAAGGCTCCATGACACTTGTCATCACAATGCTCCAAGACACCTGTCATCACAATGCTCCAAGACACCTGTCATCACAATGCTCCATGCCTTTGTCAGCAAAATGCTACATGACCATGTCATTACTATTCTCTTTGTGCTTGTCATCAAAATACTCCATTTCCATTGTCATCACAATCCTCCATGAACATTGGAATAACATTGCTTCATGCCCTTGTCATCACAATGCTCCATGCTCCTTGAAATCAAAATGATCCATGACCTCTGTCATCACAGTGCTCCACACCCTTGTGATTACAATGTTCCATAACACTTGTCATCACAACGCTCCATGATGTCTGTCATCACTATACTCCATGCCCTTTTCATCACAATGCTCCATGACCTTTGTCATCACAATTCTCAATACACTTGTCATCACAATGCTCCCTGACACTTGTCGTCAGAATGCTCCTTGAACCCTGTCACGAAAAGGCTCCATGCCTATTTCCTCACAATACCGCATGCCGTTTTCATCACAATGCTCCATGCCATTGTCATCAAAATACTCCACAAGCTTGTCCTCAGAATCCTCCATGACCTTTGTCATCACAATTCTCCATGCACTTGTCAGCAAAATGCTCCCTGACCCTTGTCATCACAATGACCCAAGCCATTGTCATCACAATGCTCCATTACATTTGTCATCAGAATCCTCCATGACACTTGGCATCACAATGCTCCATGGCATTGTCATCACAGTGGGCCATTACATATGTCATCACAATGCTCCCTGACACCTGTCTTCACAATACTGCATGACCTGTACATCACCATGCTCTATGCACTTGTCGTCACAATGCTCGATGACCCCTGTCATCACAATGCTCCGTGACTCCAGTCATCACAATGCTTCATAACCTTTGTCATCACAATGGTCCATTCCCTCATCATCAACACTCTCTGTGACCTTTTCAAACACAATGCTCCATGAAATTTTCATCACAATGCCCTTTGACCATTGTCATCACCATACTCCATGCCCTTTTCATCACAATGCTCCATGACCTTTGTCATCACAATTCTCAATACACTTGTCATCACAATGCTCCCTGACACTTGTCACAATGCTCCTTGAACCCTGTCACGAAAAGGCTCCATGCCTTTTTCATCACAATGCCCCATGCCGTTTTCATCACAATGCTCCATGCCATTGTCATCAAAATACTCCACAAGCTTGTCATCAGAATGCTCCATAACCCTTGTCATCACAGCTCTCCTTGCACTTGTCACCACAATGCTCCCTGACCCTTGTCATCACAATGCTCCAAGCCATTGTCATCACAATGCTCCATTACATTTGTCATCAGAATCCTCCATGACACTTGGCATCACAATACTCCATGCCATTGTCATCACAATAGGCCATTACATATGTCATTACAATGCTCCCTGACACCTGTCTTCACAGTACTGCATTACCTAGTCATCACAATGCTCCATGCCCTTGTCATCACAATGTGCCATTCTAACTGTCATCGCAGTAATCCATGAAACTTATTAGACCAATGCGCCATGCCCTTGTCATCACAATGCTCCTTGCCCTTGTTATCACAATGCTCCATGAACCCTGTCATCACAATGCTCCCTGACTGCAATCATCACAATATTTAATGACCTTGTCATCACAATCTTCCATGCCCTCGTCATCAACAGTCTCTGTGACATTTTAACCAAAATGCTCCATGAACTATTCATCACAATGCTCTTTGACCTTTGTCATCACAATGCTCTATGCCTTTCTCAGCACAATGCTCCATGACCCTTGTCATCACAATGCTCCATGTGCTTGTCAGGACATTGCTCCATGACACATGTCATCACAATGCACCGGGCGCTTGTCATCACAGTGCTCCACAATCTTGTCATCACAATGCTCCATTAACCTTGTCTTCACAATGCTCCATGCACTTCTCATCAAAATGCTCTCTCACCACTGATATCACAATGTTACATCACTATTCGTCACAATACTCCCTCAACCGTCATCACAATTTTCCATGACTCCTGTCATCAAAATGCTACATGCACTTATCATCACAATATTCGATGACCCCTGACATCACACTGTTCCATACCCCTGTCATCAAGTTGCTCCATGACCCTTTTCATCCAGTTGCTCCATGACACTGTCATCACAATGCTCCCTGCCCTTATCATCAAAATGCACAACACCCTTGTCATCAAAATGCTCCATGACCTTTGTCATCACAAAGACCCATGACACTTGGCATCACAGTGCTCCATGCCATTGTCATCACAATACTCCATGAACGCTCTCATCACATTACTCCTTGCCCTTGTCATCACAAAGCTCCATGACACATGTCATCAGAATGTTCCATGGCCTTCTCATCACAATGTTCCATGCCCTTGCCATCACAATGCTCCATTACACATGTAATAAAAATGTTCCATGATCCCTGCCATCACGTTGTTCCATGGTATTGTCATCACAAGGCTCCATGACCCTTCTCATTACAATGCTCCAAGAACCCTGTAATCACAATGCTCCATGCCCATTTCATCTCAATGACACATGAACCCTGTCATCACAATGCACCATGCACATCATCATAATGCTTCATGCTATTGTCATCACAATGAAATCAAAATGCTCCATGACCACTGTCATAACAATGCTCCAAATCGTTGTGATAACAAGATTCCATAACACTTGTCATCACAGTGCCCCATGACGCTCATCATCACATTTATCCATGCCCTTCTGATCACAATGCTCAGTTACCCCTGACATCACAATGTCCCACGGCCGTGTCATCACAAGGCTCCATGACACTTGTCATCACAATGCTCCAAGACACCTGTCATCACAATGCTCCAAGACACCTGTCATCACAATGCTCCATGCCTTTGTCAGCAAAATGCTACATGACCATGTCATTACTATTCTCTTTGTGCTTGTCATCAAAATACTCCATTACCATTGTCATCACAATCCTCCATGAACATTGGAATAACATTGCTTCATGCCCTTGTCATCACAATGTTCCATGCTCCTTGAAATCAAAATGATCCATGACCTCTGTCATCACAGTGCTCCACACCCTTGTGATTACAATGTTCCATAACACTTGTCATCACAACGCTCCATGATGTCTGTCATCACTATACTCCATGCCCTTTTCATCACAATGCTCCATGACCTTTGTCATCACAATTCTCAATACACTTGTCATCACAATGCTCCCTGACACTTGTCGTCAGAATGCTCCTTGAACCCTGTCACGAAAAGGCTCCATGCCTATTTCCTCACAATACCGCATGCCGTTTTCATCACAATGCTCCATGCCATTGTCATCAAAATACTCCACAAGCTTGTCCTCAGAATCCTCCATGACCTTTGTCATCACAATTCTCCATGCACTTGTCAGCAAAATGCTCCCTGACCCTTGTCATCACAATGCCCCAAGACATTGTCATCACAATGCTCCATTACATTTGTCATCAGAATCCTCCATGACACTTGGCATCACAATGCTCCATGCCATTGTCATCACAGTGGGCCATTACATATGTCATCACAATGCTCCCTGACACCTGTCTTCACAATACTGCATGACCTGGACATCACAATGCTCTATGCACTTGTCGTCACAATGCTCGATGACCCCTGTCATCACAATGCTCCGTGACTCCAGTCATCACAATGCTTCATAACCTTTGTCATCACAATGGTCCATGCCCTCATCATCAACAGTCTCTGTGACCTTTTCAAACACAATGCTCCATGAAATTTTCATCACAATGCCCTTTGACCGTTGTCATCACAATACTCCATGCCCTTTTCATCACAATGCTCCATGACCTTTGTCATCACAATTCTCAATACACTTGTCATCACAATGCTCCCTGACACTTGTCACAATGCTCCTTGAACCCTGTCACGAAAAGGCTCCATGCCTTTTTCATCACAATGCCCCATGCCGTTTTCATCACAATGCTCCATGCCATTGTCATCAAAATACTCCACAAGCTTGTCATCAGAATGCTCCATAACCCTTGTCATCACAGCTCTCCATGCACTTGTCACCACAATGCTCCCTGACCCTTGTCATCACAATGCTCCAAGCCATTGTCATCACAATGCTCCATTACATTTGTCATCAGAATCCTCCATGACACTTGGCATCACAATACTCCATGCCATTGTCATCACAATGGGCCATTACATATGTCATTACAATGCTCCCTGACACCTGTCTTCACAGTACTGCATTACCTAGTCATCACAATGCTCCATGCCCTTGTCATCACAATGTGCCATTCTAACTGTCATCGCAGTAATCCATGAAACTTATTACACCAATGATCCATGCCCTTGTCATCACAATGCTTCTTGCCCTTGTTATCACAATGCTCCATGACCCCTGTCATCACAATGCTCCCTGACTGCAATCATCACAATGTTTAATGACCTTGTCATCACAATCTTCCATGCCCTCGTCATCAACAGTCTCTGTGACATTTTAACCAAAATGCTCCATGAACTATTCATCACAATGCTCTTTGACCTTTGTCATCACAATGCTCTATGCCTTTCTCAGCACAATGCTCCATGACCCTTGTCATCACAATGCTCCATGTGCTTGTCAGGACATTGCTCCATGACACATGTCATCACAATGCACCGGGCGCTTGTCATCACAGTGCTCCACAATCTTGTCATCACAATGCTCCATTAACCTTGTCTTCACAATGCTCCATGCACTTCTCATCCAAATGCTCTCTCACCACTGATATCACAATGTTACATCACTATTCGTCACAATACTCCCTCACCCGTCATCACAATTTTCCATGACTCCTGTCATCAAAATGCTACATGCACTTATCATCACAATGTTCGATGACCCCTGACATCACACTGTTCCATACCCCTGTAATCAAGTTGCTCCATGACCCTTTTCATCCAATTGCTCCATGACTCTGTCATCACAATGCTCCCTGCCCTTATCATCAAAATGCACAACACCCTTGTCATCAAAATGCTCCATGACCTTTGTCATCACAAAGACCCATGACACTTGGCATCACAGTGCTCCATGCCATTGTCATCACAATACTCCATGAACGCTCTCATCACATTACTCCTTGCCCTTGTCATCACAAAGCTCCATGACCCATGTCATCAGAATGTTCCATGGCCTTCTCATCACAAAGTTCCTTGCCCTTGCCATCACAATGCTCCATTACACATGTAATAACAATGTTCCATGATCCCTGCCATCACGTTGTTCCATGGTCTTGTCATCACAAGGCTCCATGACCCTTCTCATTACAATGCTCCAAGAACCCTGTAATCACAATGCTCCATGCCCATTTCATCTCAATGACACATGAACCCTGTCATCACAATGCACCATGCACATCATCATAATGTTTCATGCTATTGTCATCACAATGAAATCAAAATGCTCCATGACCACTGTCATAAAAATGCTCCAAATCGTTGTGATAACAATATTCCATAACACTTGTCATCACAGTGCCCCATGACGCTCGTCATCACATTTATCCATGCCCTTCTGATCACAATGCTCAATTACCCCTGACATCGCAATGTCCCACGGTCGTGTCATCACAAGGCTCCATGACACTTGTCATCACAATCCTCCAAGACACCTGTCATCACAATGCTCCAAGACACCTGTCATCACAATGCTCCATGCCTTTGTCAGCAAAATGCTACATGACCATGTCATTACTATTCTCTTTGTGCTTGTCATCAAAATACTCCATTTCCATTGTCATCACAATCCTCCATGAACATTGGAATAACATTGCTTCATGCCCTTGTCATCACAATGCTCCATGCTCCTTGAAATCAAAATGATCCATGACCTCTGTCATCACAGTGCTCCACACCCTTGTGATTACAATGTTCCATAACACTTGTCATCACAACGCTCCATGATGTCTGTCATCACTATACTCCATGCCCTTTTCATCACAATGCTCCATGACCTTTGTCATCACAATTCTCAATACACTTGTCATCACAATGCTCCCTGACACTTGTCGTCAGAATGCTCCTTGAACCCTGTCACGAAAAGGCTCCATGCCTATTTCCTCACAATACCGCATGCCGTTTTCATCACAATGCTCCATGCCATTGTCATCAAAATACTCCACAAGCTTGTCCTCAGAATCCTCCATGACCTTTGTCATCACAATTCTCCATGCACTTGTCAGCAAAATGCTCCCTGACCCTTGTCATCACAATGACCCAAGCCATTGTCATCACAATGCTCCATTACATTTGTCATCAGAATCCTCCATGACACTTGGCATCACAATGCTCCATGGCATTGTCATCACAGTGGGCCATTACATATGTCATCACAATGCTCCCTGACACCTGTCTTCACAATACTGCATGACCTGGACATCACAATGCTCTATGCACTTGTCGTCACAATGCTCGATGACCCCTGTCATCACAATGCTCCGTGACTCCAGTCATCACAATGCTTCATAACCTTTGTCATCACAATGGTCCATGCCCTCATCATCAACACTCTCTGTGAGCTTTTCAAACACAATGCTCCATGAAATTTTCATCACAATGCCCTTTGACCATTGTCATCACCATACTCCATGCCCTTTTCATCACAATGCTCCATGACCTTTGTCATCACAATTCTCAATACACTTGTCATCACAATGCTCCCTGACACTTGTCACAATGCTCCTTGAACCCTGTCACGAAAAGGCTCCATGCCTTTTTCATCACAATGCCCCATGCCGTTTTCATCACAATGCTCCATGCCATTGTCATCAAAATACTCCACAAGCTTGTCATCAGAATGCTCCATAACCCTTGTCATCACAGCTCTCCTTGCACTTGTCACCACAATGCTCCCTGACCCTTGTCATCACAATGCTCCAAGCCATTGTCATCACAATGCTCCATTACATTTGTCATCAGAATCCTCCATGACACTTGGCATCACAATACTCCATGCCATTGTCATCACAATAGGCCATTACATATGTCATTACAATGCTCCCTGACACCTGTCTTCACAGTACTGCATTACCTAGTCATCACAATGCTCCATGCCCTTGTCATCACAATGTGCCATTCTAACTGTCATCGCAGTAATCCATGAAACTTATTAGACCAATGCGCCATGCCCTTGTCATCACAATGCTCCTTGCCCTTGTTATCACAATGCTCCATGAACCCTGTCATCACAATGCTCCCTGACTGCAATCATCACAATATTTAATGACCTTGTCATCACAATCTTCCATGCCCTCGTCATCAACAGTCTCTGTGACATTTTAACCAAAATGCTCCATGAACTATTCATCACAATGCTCTTTGACCTTTGTCATCACAATGCTCTATGCCTTTCTCAGCACAATGCTCCATGACCCTTGTCATCACAATGCTCCATGTGCTTGTCAGGACATTGCTCCATGACACATGTCATCACAATGCACCGGGCGCTTGTCATCACAGTGCTCCACAATCTTGTCATCACAATGCTCCATTAACCTTGTCTTCACAATGCTCCATGCACTTCTCATCAAAATGCTCTCTCACCACTGATATCACAATGTTACATCACTATTCGTCACAATACTCCCTCAACCGTCATCACAATTTTCCATGACTCCTGTCATCAAAATGCTACATGCACTTATCATCACAATATTCGATGACCCCTGACATCACACTGTTCCATACCCCTGTCATCAAGTTGCTCCATGACCCTTTTCATCCAATTGCTCCATGACTCTGTCATCACAATGCTCCCTGCCCTTATCATCAAAATGCACAACACCCTTGTCATCAAAATGCTCCATGACCTTTGTCATCACAAAGACCCATGACACTTGGCATCACAGTGCTCCATGCCATTGTCATCACAATACTCCATGAACGCTCTCATCACATTACTCCTTGCCCTTGTCATCACAAAGCTCCATGACACATGTCATCAGAATGTTCCATGGCCTTCTCATCACAATGTTCCATGCCCTTGCCATCACAATGCTCCATTACACATGTAATAAAAATGTTCCATGATCCCTGCCATCACGTTGTTCCATGGTATTGTCATCACAAGGCTCCATGACCCTTCTCATTACAATGCTCCAAGAACCCTGTAATCACAATGCTCCATGCCCATTTCATCTCAATGACACATGAACCCTGTCATCACAATGCACCATGCACATCATCATAATGCTTCATGCTATTGTCATCACAATGAAATCAAAATGCTCCATGACCACTGTCATAACAATGTTCCAAATCGTTGTGATAACAATATTCCATAACACTTGTCATCACAGTGCCCCATGACGCTCGTCATCACATTTATCCATGCCCTTCTGATCACAATGCTCAATTACACCTGACATCACAATGTCCCACGGCCGTGTCATCACAATGCTCCAAGACACCTGTCATCACAATGCTCCAAGACACCTGTCATCACAATGCTCCATGCCTTTGTCAGCAAAATGCTACATGACCATGTCATTACTATTCTCTTTGTGCTTGTCATCAAAATACTCCATTACCATTGTCATCACAATCCTCCATGAACATTGGAATAACATTGCTTCATGCCCTTGTCATCACAATGCTCCATGCTCCTTGAAATCAAAATGATCCATGATCGCTGTCATCGCAGTGCTCCACACCCTTTTGATTACAATGTTCCATAACACTTGTCATCACAACGCTCCATGATGTCTGTCATCACTATACTCCATGCCCTTTTCATCACAATGCTCCATGACCTTTGTCATCACAATTCTCAATACACTTGTCATCACAATGCTCCCTGACACTTGTCGTCAGAATGCTCCTTGAACCCTGTCACGAAAAGGCTCCATGCCTATTTCCTCACAATACCGCATGCCGTTTTCATCACAATGCTCCATGCCATTGTCATCAAAATACTCCACAAGCTTGTCCTCAGAATCCTCCATGACCTTTGTCATCACAATTCTCCATGCACTTGTCAGCAAAATGCTCCCTGACCCTTGTCATCACAATGCCCCAAGCCATTGTCATCACAATGCTCCATTACATTTGTCATCAGAATCCTCCATGACACTTGGCATCACAATGCTCCATGCCATTGTCATTACAGTGGGCCATTACATATGTCATCACAATGCTCCCTGACACCTGTCTTCACAATACTGCATGACCTGGACATCACAATGCTCAATGCACTTGTCGTCACAATGCTCGATGACCCCTGTCATCACAATGCTCCGTGACTCCAGTCATCACAATGCTTCATAACCTTTGTCATCACAATGGTCCATGCCCTCATCATCAACAGTCTCTGTGACCTTTTCAAACACAATGCTCCATGAAATTTTCATCACAATGCCCTTTGACCGTTGTCATCACAATACTCCATGCCCTTTTCATCACAATGCTCCATGACCTTTGTCATCACAATTCTCAATACACTTGTCATCACAATGCTCCCTGACACTTGTCACAATGCTCCTTGAACCCTGTCACGAAAAGGCTCCATGCATTTTTCATCACAATGCCCCATGCCGTTTTCATCACAATGCTCCATGCCATTGTCATCAAAATACTCCACAAGCTTGTCATCAGAATGCTCCATAACCCTTGTCATCACAGCTCTCCATGCACTTGTCACCACAATGCTCCCTGACCCTTGTCATCACAATGCTCCAAGCCATTGTCATCACAATGCTCCATTACATTTGTCATCAGAATCCTCCATGACACTTGGCATCACAATACTCCATGCCATTGTCATCACAATGGGCCATTACATATGTCATTACAATGCTCCCTGACACCTGTCTTCACAGTACTGCATTACCTAGTCATCACAATGCTCCATGCCCTTGTCATCACAATGTGCCATTCTAACTGTCATCGCAATAATCCATGAAACTTATTAGACCAATGCTCCATGCCCTTGTCATCACAATGCTCCTTGCCCTTGTTATCACAATGCTCCATGACCCCTGTCATCACAATGCTCCCTGACTGCAATCATCACAATGTTTAATGACCTTGTCATCACAATCTTCCATGCCCTCGTCATCAACAGTCTCTGTGACATTTTAACCAAAATGCTTCATGAACTATTCATCACAATGCTCTTTGACCTTTGTCATCACAGTGCTCTATGCCTTTCTCAGCACAATGCTCCATGACACTTGTCATCACAATGCTCCATGTGCTTGTCAGGACATTGCTCCATGACACATGTCATCACAATGCACCGGGCGCTTGTCATCACAGTGCTCCACAATCTTGTCATCACAATGCTCCATTAACCTTGTCTTCACAATGCTCCATGCACTTCTCATCAAAATGCTCTCTCACCACTGATATCACAATGTTACATCACTATTTGTCACAATACTCCCTCACCCGTCATCACAATTTTCCATGACTCCTGTCATCAAAATTCTACATGCACTTATCATCACAATGTTCGATGACCCCTGACATCACACTGTTCCATACCCCTGTCATCAAGTTGCTCCATGACCCTTTTCATCCAATTGCTCCATGACTCTGTCATCACAATGCTCCCTGCCCTTATCATCAAAATGCACAACACCCTTGTCATCAAAATGCTCCATGACCTTTGTCATCACAAAGACCCATGACCCTTGGCATCACAGTGCTCCATGCCATTGTCATCACAATACTCCATGAACGCTCTCATCACATTACTCCTTGCCCTTGTCATCACAAAGCTCCATGACACATGTCATCAGAATGCTCCATGGCCTTCTCATCACAATGTTCCATGCCCTTGCCATCACAATGCTCCATTACACATGTAATAACAATGTTCCATGATCCCTGCCATCACGTTGTTCCATGGTCTTGTCATCACAAGGCTCCATGACCCTTCTCATTACAATGCTCCAAGAACCCTGTAATCACAATGCTCCATGCCCATTTCATCTCAATGACACATGAACCCTGTCATCACAATGCACCATGCACATCATCATAATGCTTCATGCTATTGTCATCACAATGAAATCAAAATGCTCCATGACCACTGTCATAACAATGCTCCAAATCGTTGTGATAACAATATTCCATAACACTTGTCATCACAGTGCCCCATGACGCTCGTCATCATATTTATCCATGCCCTTCTGATCACAATGCTCAATTACCCCTGACATCGCAATGTCCCACGGTCGTGTCATCACAAGGCTCCATGACACTTGTCATCACAATCCTCCAAGACACCTGTCATCACAATGCTCCAAGACACCTGTCATCACAATGCTCCATGCCTTTGTCAGCAAAATGCTACATGACCATGTCATTACTATTCTCTTTGTGCTTGTCATCAAAATACTCCATTTCCATTGTCATCACAATCCTCCATGAACATTGGAATAACATTGCTTCATGCCCTTGTCATCACAATGCTCCATGCTCCTTGAAATCAAAATGATCCATGACCTCTGTCATCACAGTGCTCCACACCCTTGTGATTACAATGTTCCATAACACTTGTCATCACAACGCTCCATGATGTCTGTCATCATTATACTCCATGCCCTTTTCATCACAATGCTCCATGACCTATGTCATCACAATTCTCAATACACTTGTCATCACAATGCTCCCTGACACTTGTCGTCAGAATGCTCCTTGAACCCTGTCACGAAAAGGCTCCATGCCTATTTCCTCACAATACCGCATGCCGTTTTCATCACAATGCTCCATGCCATTGTCATCAAAATACTCCACAAGCTTGTCCTCAGAATCCTCCATGACCTTTGTCATCACAATTCTCCATGCACTTGTCAGCAAAATGCTCCCTGACCCTTGTCATCACAATGCCCCAAGCCATTGTCATCACAATGCTCCATTACATTTGTCATCAGAATCCTCCATGACACTTGGCATCACAATGCTCCATGCCATTGTCATCACAGTGGGCCATTACATATGTCATCACAGTGCTCCCTGACACCTGTCTTCACAATACTGCATGACCTGGACATCACAATGCTCTATGCACTTGTCGTCACAATGCTCGATGACCCCTGTCATCACAATGCTCCGTGACTCCAGTCATCACAATGCTTCATAACCTTTGTCATCACAATGGTCCATGCCCTCATCATCAACAGTCTCTGTGACCTTTTCAAACACAATGCTCCATGAAATTTTCATCACAATGCCCTTTGACCGTTGTCATCACAATACTCCATGCCCTTTCCATCACAATGCTCCATGACCTTTGACATCACAATTCTCAATACACTTGTCATCACAATGCTCCCTGACACTTGTCACAATGCTCCTTGAACCCTGTCACGAAAAGGCTCCATGCCTTTTTCATCACAATGCCCCATGCCGTTTTCATCACAATGCTCCATGCCATTGTCATCAAAATACTCCACAAGCTTGTCATCAGAATGCTCCATAACCCTTGTCATCACAGCTCTCCTTGCACTTGTCACCACAATGCTCCCTGACCCTTGTCATCACAATGCTCCAAGCCATTGTCATCACAATGCTCCATTACATTTGTCATCAGAATCCTCCATGACACTTGGCATCACAATACTCCATGCCATTGTCATCACAATAGGCCATTACATATGTCATTACAATGCTCCCTGACACCTGTCTTCACAGTACTGCATTACCTAGTCATCACAATGCTCCATGCCCTTGTCATCACAATGTGCCATTCTGTCATCGCAGTAATCTATGAAACTTATTAGACCAATGCTCCATGCCCTTGTCATCACAATGCTCCTTGCCCTTGTTATCACAATGCTCCATGAACCCTGTCATCACAATGCTCCCTGACTGCAATCATCACAATATTTAATGACCTTGTCATCACAATCTTCCATGCCCTCGTCATCAACAGTCTCTGTGACATTTTAACCAAAATGCTCCATGAACTATTCATCACAATGCTCTTTGACCTTTGTCATCACAATGCTCTATGCCTTTCTCAGCACAATGCTCCATGACCCTTGTCATCACAATGCTCCATGTGCTTGTCAGGACATTGCTCCATGACACATGTCATCACAATGCACCGGGCGCTTGTCATCACAGTGCTCCACAATCTTGTCATCACAATGCTCCATTAACCTTGTCTTCACAATGCTCCATGCACTTCTCATCAAAATGCTCTCTCACCACTGATATCACAATGTTACATCACTATTCGTCACAATACTCCCTCACCCGTCATCACAATTTTGCATGACTCCTGTCATCAAAATGCTACATGCACTTATCATCACAATATTCGATGACCCCTGACATCACACTGTTCCATACCACTGTCATCAAGTTGCTCCATGACCCTTTTCATCCAATTGCTCCATGACTCTGTCATCACAATGCTCCCTGCCCTTATCATCAAAATGCACAACACCCTTGTCATCAAAATGCTCCATGACCTTTGTCATCACAAAGACCCATGACACTTGGCATCACAGTGCTCCATGCCATTGTCATCACAATACTACATGAACGCTCTCATCACATTACTCCTTGCCCATGTCATCACAAAGCTCCATGACACATGTCATCAGAATGTTCCATGGCCTTCTCATCACAATGTTCCATGCCCTTGCCATCACAATGCTCCATTACACATGTAATAATAATGTTCCATGATCCCTGCCATCACGTTGTTCCATGGTCTTGTCATCACAAGGCTCCATGACCCTTCTCATTACAATGCTCCAAGAACCCTGTAATCACAATGCTCCATGCCCATTTCATCTCAATGACACATGAACCCTGTCATCACAATGCACCATGCACATCATCATAATGCTTCATGCTATTGTCATCACAATGAAATCAAAATGCTCCATGACCACTGTCATAACAATGTTCCAAATCGTTGTGATAACAATATTCCATAACACTTGTCATCACAGTGCCCCATGACGCTCGTCATCACATTTATCCATGCCCTTCTGATCACAATGCTCAATTACACCTGACATCACAATGTCCCACGGCCGTGTCATCACAAGGCTCCATGACACTTGTCATCACAATGCTCCAAGACACCTGTCATCACAATGCTCCAAGACACCTGTCATCACAATGCTCCATGCCTTTGTCAGCAAAATGCTACATGACCATGTCATTACTATTCTCTTTGTGCTTGTCATCAAAATACTCCATTTCCATTGTCATCACAATCCTCCATGAACATTGGAATAACATTGCTTCATGCCCTTGTCATCACAATGCTCCATGCTCCTTGAAATCAAAATGATCCATGACCTCTGTCATCACAGTGCTCCACACCCTTGTGATTACAATGTTCCATAACACTTGTCATCACAACGCTCCATGATGTCTGTCATCATTATACTCCATGCCCTTTTCATCACAATGCTCCATGACCTATGTCATCACAATTCTCAATACACTTGTCATCACAATGCTCCCTGACACTTGTCGTCAGAATGCTCCTTGAACCCTGTCACGAAAAGGCTCCATGCCTATTTCCTCACAATACCGCATGCCGTTTTCATCACAATGCTCCATGCCATTGTCATCAAAATACTCCACAAGCTTGTCCTCAGAATCCTCCATGACCTTTGTCATCACAATTCTCCATGCACTTGTCAGCAAAATGCTCCCTGACCCTTGTCATCACAATGCCCCAAGCCATTGTCATCACAATGCTCCATTACATTTGTCATCAGAATCCTCCATGACACTTGGCATCACAATGCTCCATGCCATTGTCATCACAGTGGGCCATTACATATGTCATCACAATGCTCCCTGACACCTGTCTTCACAATACTGCATGACCTGGACATCACAATGCTCTATGCACTTGTCGTCACAATGCTCGATGACCCCTGTCATCACAATGCTCCGTGACTCCAGTCATCACAATGCTTCATAACCTTTGTCATCACAATGGTCCATGCCCTCATCATCAACAGTCTCTGTGACCTTTTCAAACACAATGCTCCATGAAATTTTCATCACAATGCCCTTTGACCGTTGTCATCACAATACTCCATGCCCTTTTCATCACAATGCTCCATGACCTTTGTCATCACAATTCTCAATACACTTGTCATCACAATGCTCCCTGACACTTGTCACAATGCTCCTTGAACCCTGTCACGAAAAGGCTCCATGCCTTTTTCATCACAATGCCCCATGCCGTTTTCATCACAATGCTCCATGCCATTGTCATCAAAATACTCCACAAGCTTGTCATCAGAATGCTCCATAACCCTTGTCATCACAGCTCTCCTTGCACTTGTCACCACAATGCTCCCTGACCCTTGTCATCACAATGCTCCAAGCCATTGTCATCACAATGCTCCATTACATTTGTCATCAGAATCCTCCATGACACTTGGCATCACAATACTCCATGCCATTGTCATCACAATAGGCCATTACATATGTCATTACAATGCTCCCTGACACCTGTCTTCACAGTACTGCATTACCTAGTCATCACAATGCTCCATGCCCTTGTCATGACAATGTGCCTTTCTAACTGTCATCGCAGTAATCCATGAAACTTATTAGACCAATGCTCCATGCCCTTGTCATCACAATGCTCCTTGCCCTTGTTATCACAATGCTCCATGAACCCTGTCATCACAATGCTCCCTGACTGCAATCATCACAATATTTAATGACCTTGTCATCACAATCTTCCATGCCCTCGTCATCAACAGTCTCTGTGACATTTTAACCAAAATGCTCCATGAACTATTCATCACAATGCTCTTTGACCTTTGTCATCACAATGCTCTATGCCTTTCTCAGCACAATGCTCCATGACCCTTGTCATCACAATGCTCCATGTGCTTGTCAGGACATTGCTCCATGACACATGTCATCACAATGCACCGGGCGCTTGTCATCACAGTGCTCCACAATCTTGTCATCACAATGCTCCATTAACCTTGTCTTCACAATGCTCCATGCACTTCTCATCAAAATGCTCTCTCACCACTGATATCACAATGTTACATCACTATTCGTCACAATACTCCCTCACCCGTCATCACAATTTTCCATGACTCCTGTCATCAAAATGCTACATGCACTTATCATCACAATATTCGATGACCCCTGACATCACACTGTTCCATACCCTTGTCATCAAGTTGCTCCATGACCCTTTTCATCCAATTGCTCCATGACTCTGTCATCACAATGCTCCCTGCCCTTATCATCAAAATGCACAACACCCTTGTCATCAAAATGCTCCATGACCTTTGTCATCACAAAGACCCATGACACTTGGCATCCCAGTGCTCCATGCCATTGTCATCACAATACTCCATGAACGCTCTCATCACATTACTCCTTGCCCTTGTCATCACAAAGCTCCATGACACATGTCATCAGAATGTTCCATGGCCTTCTCATCACAATGTTCCATGCCCTTGCCATCACAATGCTCCATTACACATGTAATAACAATGTTCCATGATCCCTGCCATCACGTTGTTCCATGGTCTTGTCATCACAAGGCTCCATGACCCTTCTCATTACAATGCTCCAAGAACCCTGTAATCACAATGCTCCATGCCCATTTCATCTCAATGACACATGAACCCTGTCATCACAATGCACCATGCACATCATCATAATGCTTCATGCTATTGTCATCACAATGAAATCAAAATGCTCCATGACCACTGTCATAACAATGTTCCAAATCGTTGTGATAACAATATTCCATAACACTTGTCATCACAGTGCCCCATGACGCTCGTCATCACATTTATCCATGCCCTTCTGATCACAATGCTCAATTACACCTGACATCACAATGTCCCACGGCCGTGTCATCACAAGGCTCCATGACACTTGTCATCACAATGCTCCAAGACACCTGTCATCACAATGCTCCAAGACACCTGTCATTACAATGCTCCATGCCTTTGTCAGCAAAATGCTACATGACCATGTCATTACTATTCTCTTTGTGCTTGTCATCAAAATACTCCATTTCCATTGTCATCACAATCCTCCATGAACATTGGAATAACATTGCTTCATGCCCTTGTCATCACAATGCTCCATGCTCCTTGAAATCAAAATGATCCATGACCGCTGTCATCACAGTGCTCCACACCCTTGTGATTACAATGTTCCATAACACTTGTCATCACAACGCTCCATGATGTCTGTCATCACTATACTCCATGCCCTTTTCATCACAATGCTCCATGACTTTTGTCATCACTATTCTCAATACACTTGTCATCACAATGCTCCCTGACACTTGTCGTCAGAATGCTCCTTGAACCCTGTCACGAAAAGGCTCCATGCCTATTTCCTCACAATACCACATGCCGTTTTCATCACAATGCTCCATGCCATTGTCATCAAAATACTCCACAAGCTTGTCCTCAGAATCCTCCATGACCTTTGTCATGACAATTCTCCATGCACTTGTCACCACAATGCTCCCTGACCCTTGTCATCACAATGCCCCAAGCCATTGTCATCACAATGCTCCATTACATTTGTCATCAGAATCCTCCATGACACTTGGCATCACAATGCTCCATGCCATTGTCATCACAGTGGGCCATTACATATGTCATCACAATGCTCCCTGACACCTGTCTTCACAATACTGCATGACCTGGACATCACAATGCTCTATGCACTTGTCGTCACAATGCTCGATGACCCCTGTCATCACAATGCTCCGTGACTCCAGTCATCACAATGCTTCATAACCTTTGTCATCACAATGGTCCATGCCCTCATCATCAACAGTCTCTGTGACCTTTTCAAACACAATGCTCCATGAAATTTTCATCACAATGCCCTTTGACCGTTGTCATCACAATACTCCATGCCCTTTTCATCACAATGCTCCATGACCTTTGTCATCACAATTCTCAATACACTTGTCATCACAATGCTCCCTGACACTTGTCACAATGCTCCTTGAACCCTGTCACGAAAAGGCTCCATGCCTTTTTCATCACAATGCCCCATGCCGTTTTCATCACAATGCTCCATGCCATTGTCATCAAAATACTCCACAAGCTTGTCATCAGAATGCTCCATAACCCTTGTCATCACAGCTCTCCATGCACTTGTCACCACAATGCTCCCTGACCCTTGTCAACACAATGCTCCAAGCCATTGTCATCACAATGCTCCATTACATTTGTCATCAGAATCCTCCATGACACTTGGCATCACAATGCTCCATGCCATTGTCATCACAATGGGCCATTACATATGTCATTACAATGCTCCCTGACACCTGTCTTCACAGTACTGCATTACCTAGTCATCACAATGCTCCATGCCCTTGTCATCACAAAGTGCCCTTCTAACTGTCATCGCAATAATCCATTAAACTTATTAGACAAATGCTCCATGCCCTTGTCATCACAATGCTCCTTGCCCTTGTTATCACAATGCTCCATGACCCCTGTCATCACAATGCTCCCTGACTGCAATCATCACAATGTTTAATGACCTTGTCATCACAATCTTCCATGCCCTCGTCATCAACAGTCTCTGTGACATTTTAACCAAAATGCTCCATGAACTATTCATCACAATGCTCTTTGACCTTTGTCATCACAGTGCTCTATGCCTTTCTCAGCACAATGCTCCATGACCCTTGTCATCACAATGCTCCATGTGCTTGTCAGGACATTGCTCCATGACACATGTCATCACAATGCACCGGGCGCTTGTCATCACAGTGCTCCACAATCTTGTCATCACAAAGCTCCATTAACCTTGTCTTCACAATGCTCCATGCACTTCTCATCAAACTGCTCTCTCACCACTGATATCACAATCTTACATCACTATTCGTCACAATACTCCCTCACCCGTCATCACAATTTTCCATGACTCCTGTCATCAAAATGCTACATGCACTTATCATCACAATGTTCGATGACCCCTGACATCACACTGTTCCATACCCCTGTCATCAAGTTGCTCCATGACCCTTTTCATCCAATTGCTCCATGACTCTGTCATCACAATGCTCCCTGCCCTTATCATCAAAATGCACAACACCCTTGTCATCAAAATGCTCCATGACCTTTGTCATCACAAAGACCCATGACACTTGGCATCACAGTGCTCCATGCCATTGTCATCACAATACTCCATGAACGCTCTCATCACATTACTCCTTGGCCTTGTCATCACAAAGCTCCATGACACATGTCATCAGAATGCTCCATGGCCTTCTCATCACAATGTTTCATGCCCTTGCCATCACAATTCTCCACTACACATGTAATAACAATGTTCCATGATCCCTGCCATCATGTTGTTCCATGGCTTTGTCATCACAAGGCTCCATGACCCTTCTCATTACAATGCTCCAAGAACCCTGTAATCAGAATGCTCCATGCCCATTTCATCTCAATGACACATGAACCCTGTCATCACAATGCACCATGCACATCATCATAATGCTTCATGCTATTGTCATCACAATGAAATCAAAATGCTCCATGACCACTGTCATAACAATGCTCCAAATCGTTGTGATAACAATATTCCATAACACTTGTCATCACAGTGCCCCATGACGCTCGTCATCACATTTATCCATGCCCTTCTGATCACAATGCTCAATTACCCCTGACATCACAATGTCCCACGGTCGTGTCATCACAAGTCTCCATGACACTTGTCATCACAATGCTCCAAGACACCTGTCATCACAATGCTCCAAGACACCTGTCATCACAATGCTCCATGCCTTTGTCAGCAAAATGCTACATGACCATGTCATTACTATTCTCTTTGTGCTTGTCATCAAAATACTCCATTACCATTGTCATCACAATCCTCCATGAACATTGGAATAACATTGCTTCATGCCCTTGTCATCACAATGCTCCATGCTCCTTGAAATCAAAATGATCCATGACCTCTGTCATCACAGTGCTCCACACCCTTGTGATTACAATGTTCCATAACACTTGTCAACACAACGCTCCATGATGTCTGTCATCACTATACTCCATGCCCTTTTCATCACAATGCTCCATGACCTTTGTCATCACAATTCTCAATACACTTGTCATCACAATGCTCCCTGACACTTGTCGTCAGAATGCTCCTTGAACCCTGTCACGAAAAGGCTCCATGCCTATTTCCTCACAATACCGCATGCCGTTTTCATCACAATGCTCCATGCCATTGTCATCAAAATACCCCACAAGCTTGTCCTTAGAATCCTCCATGACCTTTGTCATCACAATTCTCCATGCACTTGTCAGCAAAATGCTCCCTGACCCTTGTCATCACAATGCCCCAAGCCATTGTCATCACAATGCTCCATTACATTTGTCATCAGAATCCTCCATGACACTTGGCATCACAATGCTCCATGACCTTTGTCATCACAATTCTCAATACACTTGTCATCACAATGCTCCCTGACACTTGTCACAATGCTCCTTGAACCCTGTCACGAAAAGGCTCCATGCCTTTTTCATCACAATGCCCCATGCCGTTTTCATCACAATGCTCCATGCCATTGTCATCAAAATACTCCACAAGCTTGTCATCAGAATGCTCCATAACCCTTGTCATCACAGCTCTCCATGCACTTGTCACCACAATGCTCCCTGACCCTTGTCAACACAATGCTCCAAGCCATTGTCATCACAATGCTCCATTACATTTGTCATCAGAATCCTCCATGACACTTGGCATCACAATGCTCCATGCCATTGTCATCACAATGGGCCATTACATATGTCATTACAATGCTCCCTGACACCTGTCTTCACAGTACTGCATTACCTAGTCATCACAATGCTCCATGCCCTTGTCATCACAAAGTGCCCTTCTAACTGTCATCGCAATAATCCATTAAACTTATTAGACAAATGCTCCATGCCCTTGTCATCACAATGCTCCTTGCCCTTGTTATCACAATGCTCCATGACCCCTGTCATCACAATGCTCCCTGACTGCAATCATCACAATGTTTAATGACCTTGTCATCACAATCTTCCATGCCCTCGTCATCAACAGTCTCTGTGACATTTTAACCAAAATGCTCCATGAACTATTCATCACAATGCTCTTTGACCTTTGTCATCACAGTGCTCTATGCCTTTCTCAGCACAATGCTCCATGACCCTTGTCATCACAATGCTCCATGTGCTTGTCAGGACATTGCTCCATGACACATGTCATCACAATGCACCGGGCGCTTGTCATCACAGTGCTCCACAATCTTGTCATCACAAAGCTCCATTAACCTTGTCTTCACAATGCTCCATGCACTTCTCATCAAACTGCTCTCTCACCACTGATATCACAATCTTACATCACTATTCGTCACAATACTCCCTCACCCGTCATCACAATTTTCCATGACTCCTGTCATCAAAATGCTACATGCACTTATCATCACAATGTTCGATGACCCCTGACATCACACTGTTCCATACCCCTGTCATCAAGTTGCTCCATGACCCTTTTCATCCAATTGCTCCATGACTCTGTCATCACAATGCTCCCTGCCCTTATCATCAAAATGCACAACACCCTTGTCATCAAAATGCTCCATGACCTTTGTCATCACAAAGACCCATGACACTTGGCATCACAGTGCTCCATGCCATTGTCATCACAATACTCCATGAACGCTCTCATCACATTACTCCTTGGCCTTGTCATCACAAAGCTCCATGACACATGTCATCAGAATGCTCCATGGCCTTCTCATCACAATGTTTCATGCCCTTGCCATCACAATTCTCCACTACACATGTAATAACAATGTTCCATGATCCCTGCCATCATGTTGTTCCATGGCTTTGTCATCACAAGGCTCCATGACCCTTCTCATTACAATGCTCCAAGAACCCTGTAATCAGAATGCTCCATGCCCATTTCATCTCAATGACACATGAACCCTGTCATCACAATGCACCATGCACATCATCATAATGCTTCATGCTATTGTCATCACAATGAAATCAAAATGCTCCATGACCACTGTCATAACAATGCTCCAAATCGTTGTGATAACAATATTCCATAACACTTGTCATCACAGTGCCCCATGACGCTCGTCATCACATTTATCCATGCCCTTCTGATCACAATGCTCAATTACCCCTGACATCACAATGTCCCACGGTCGTGTCATCACAAGTCTCCATGACACTTGTCATCACAATGCTCCAAGACACCTGTCATCACAATGCTCCAAGACACCTGTCATCACAATGCTCCATGCCTTTGTCAGCAAAATGCTACATGACCATGTCATTACTATTCTCTTTGTGCTTGTCATCAAAATACTCCATTACCATTGTCATCACAATCCTCCATGAACATTGGAATAACATTGCTTCATGCCCTTGTCATCACAATGCTCCATGCTCCTTGAAATCAAAATGATCCATGACCTCTGTCATCACAGTGCTCCACACCCTTGTGATTACAATGTTCCATAACACTTGTCAACACAACGCTCCATGATGTCTGTCATCACTATACTCCATGCCCTTTTCATCACAATGCTCCATGACCTTTGTCATCACAATTCTCAATACACTTGTCATCACAATGCTCCCTGACACTTGTCGTCAGAATGCTCCTTGAACCCTGTCACGAAAAGGCTCCATGCCTATTTCCTCACAATACCGCATGCCGTTTTCATCACAATGCTCCATGCCATTGTCATCAAAATACCCCACAAGCTTGTCCTTAGAATCCTCCATGACCTTTGTCATCACAATTCTCCATGCACTTGTCAGCAAAATGCTCCCTGACCCTTGTCATCACAATGCCCCAAGCCATTGTCATCACAATGCTCCATTCCATTTGTCATCCGAATCCTCCATGACACTTGGCATCACAATGCTCCATGCCATTGTCATCACAGTGGGCCATTACATATGTCATCACAATGCTCCCTGACACCTGTCTTCACAATACTGCATGACCTGGACATCACAATGCTCTATGCACTTGTCGTCACAATGCTCGATGACCCCTGTCATCACAATGCTCCGTGACTCCAGTCATCACAATGCTTCATAACCTTTGTCATCACAATGGTCCATGCCCTCATCATCAACAGTCTCTGTGACCTTTTCAAACACAATGCTCCATGAAATTTTCATCACAATGCCCTTTGACCGTTGTCATCACAATACTCCATGCCCTTTTCATCACAATGCTCCATGACCTTTGTCATCACAATTCTCAATACACTTGTCATCACAATGCTCCCTGACACTTGTCACAATGCTCCTTGAACCCTGTCACGAAAAGGCTCCATGCCTTTTTCATCACAATGCCCCATGCCGTTTTCATCACAATGCTCCATGCCATTGTCATCAAAATACTCCACAAGCTTGTCATCAGAATGCTCCATAACCCTTGTCATCACAGCTCTCCATGCACTTGTCACCACAATGCTCCCTGACCCTTGTCAACACAATGCTCCAAGCCATTGTCATCACAATGCTCCATTACATTTGTCATCAGAATCCTCCATGACACTTGGCATCACAATACTCCATGCCATTGTCATCACAATGGGCCATTACATATGTCATTACAATGCTCCCTGACACCTGTCTTCACAGTACTGCATTACCTAGTCATCACAATGCTCCATGCCCTTGTCATCACAATGTGCCATTCTAACTGTCATCGCAATAATCCATGAAACTTATTAGACCAATGCTCCATGCCCTTGTCATCACAATGCTCCTTGCCCTTGTTATCACAATGCTCCATGACCCCTGTCATCACAATGCTCCCTGACTGCAATCATCACAATGTTTAATGACCTTGTCATCACAATCTTCCATGCCCTCGTCATCAACAGTCTCTGTGACATTTTAACCAAAATGCTTCATGAACTATTCATCACAATGCTCTTTGACCTTTGTCATCACAGTGCTCTATGCCTTTCTCAGCACAATGCTCCATGACCCTTGTCATCACAATGCTCCATGTGCTTGTCAGGACATTGCTCCATGACACATGTCATCACAATGCACCGGGCGCTTGTCATCACAGTGCTCCACAATCTTGTCATCACAATGCTCCATTAACCTTGTCTTCACAATGCTCCATGCACTTCTCATCAAAATGCTCTCTCACCACTGATATCACAATGTTACATCACTATTTGTCACAATACTCCCTCACCCGTCATCACAATTTTCCATGACTCCTGTCATCAAAATTCTACATGCACTTATCATCACAATGTTCGATGACCCCTGACATCACACTGTTCCATACCCCTGTCATCAAGTTGCTCCATGACCCTTTTCATCCAATTGCTCCATGACTCTGTCATCACAATGCTCCCTGCCCTTATCATCAAAATGCAAAACACCCTTGTCATCAAAATGCTCCATGACCTTTGTCATCACAAAGACCCATGACCATTGGCATCACAGTGCTCCATGCCATTGTCATCACAATACTCCATGAACGCTCTCATCACATTACTCCTTGCCCTTGTCATCACAAAGCTCCATGACACATGTCATCAGAATGTTCCATGGCCTTCTCACCACAATGTTCCATGCCCTTGCCATCAAAATGCTCCATTACACATGTAATAACAATGTTCCATGATCCCTGCCATCACGTTGTTCCATGGTCTTGTCATCACAAGGCTCCATGACCCTTCTCATTACAATGCTCCAAGAACCCTGTAATCACAATGCTCCATGCCCATTTCATCTCAATGACACATGAACCCTGTCATCACAATACACCATGCACATCATCATAATGCTTCATGCTATTGTCATCACAATGAAATCAAAATGCTCCATGACCACTGTCATAACAATGTTCCAAATCGTTGTGATAACAATATTCCATAACACTTGTCATCACAGTGCCCCATGACGCTCGTCATCACATTTATCCATGCCCTTCTGATCACAATGCTCAATTACCCCTGACATCACAATGTCCCACGGCCGTATCATCACAAGGCTCCATGACACTTGTCATCACAATGCTCCAAGACACCTGTCATCACAATGCTCCAAGACACCTGTCATCACAATGCTCCATGCCTTTGTCAGCAAAATGCTACATGACCATGTCATTACTATTCTCTTTGTGCTTGTCATCAAAATACTCCATTACCATTGTCATCACAATCCTCCATGAACATTGGAATAACATTGCTTCATGCCCTTGTCATCACAATGCTCCATGCTCCTTGAAATCAAAATGATCCATGACCGCTGTCATCACAGTGCTCCACACCCTTGTGATTACAATGTTCCATAACACTTGTCATCACAACGCTCCATGATGTCTGTCATCACTATACTCCATGCCCTTTTCATCACAATGCTCCATGACCTTTGTCATCACAATTCTCAATACACTTGTCATCACAATGCTCCCGGACACTTGTCGTCAGAATGCTCCTTGAACCCTGTCACGAAAAGGCTCCATGCCTATTTCCTCACAATACCGCATGCCGTTTTCATCACAATGCTCCATGCCATTGTCATCAAAATACTCCACAAGCTTGTCCTCAGAATCCTCCATGACCTTTGTCATCACAATTCTCCATGCACTTGTCAGCAAAATGCTCCCTGACCCTTGTCATCACAATGCCCCAAGCCATTGTCATCACAATGCTCCATTACATTTGTCATCAGAATCCTCCATGACACTTGGCATCACAATGCTCCATGCCATTGTCATCACAGTGGGCCATTACATATGTCATCACAATGCTCCCTGACACCTGTCTTTACAATACTGCATGACCTGGACATCACAATGCTCTATGCACTTGTCGTCACAATGCTCGATGACCCCTGTCATCACAATGCTCCGTGACTCCAGTCATCACAATGCTTCATAACCTTTGTCATCACAATGGTCCATGCCCTCATCATCAACAGTCTCTGTGACCTTTTCAAACACAATGCTCCATGAAATTTTCATCACAATGCCCTTTGACCGTTGTCATCACAATACTCCATGCCCTTTTCATCACAATGCTCCATGACCTTTGTCATCACAATTCTCAATACACTTGTCATCACAATGCTCCCTGACACTTGTCACAATGCTCCTTGAACCCTGTCACGAAAAGGCTCCATGCCTTTTTCATCACAATGCCCCATGCCGTTTTCATCACAATGCTCCATGCCATTGTCATCAAAATACTCCACAAGCTTGTCATCAGAATGCTCCATAACCCTTGTCATCACAGCTCTCCATGCACTTGTCACCACAATGCTCCCTGACCCTTGTCATCACAATGCTCCAAGCCATTGTCATCACAATGCTCCATTACATTTGTCATCAGAATCCTCCATGACACTTGGCATCACAATACTCCATGCCATTGTCATCACAATGGGCCATTACATATGTCATTACAATGCTCCCTGACACCTGTCTTCACAGTACTGCATTACCTAGTCATCACAATGCTCCATGCCCTTGTCATCACAATGTGCCATTCTAACTGTCATCGCAGTAATCCATGAAACTTATTAGACCAATGCTCCATGCCCTTGTCATCACAATGCTCCTTGCCCTTGTTATCACAATGCTCCATGAACCCTGTCATCACAATGCTCCCTGACTGCAATCATCACAATGTTTAATGACCTTGTCATCACAATTTTCCATGCCCTCGTCATCAACAGTCTCTGTGACATTTTAACCAAAATGCTCCATGAACTATTCATCACAATGCTCTTTGACCTTTGTCATCACAATGCTCTATGCCTTTCTCAGCACAATGCTCCATGACCCTTGTCATCACAATGCTCCATGTGCTTGTCAGGACATTGCTCCATGACACATGTCATCACAATGCACCGGGCGCTTGTCATCACAGTGCTCCACAATCTTGTCATCACAATGCTCGATGACCCCTGTCATCACAATGCTCCGTGACTCCAGTCATCACAATGCTTCATAACCTTTGTCATCACAATGGTCCATGCCCTCATCATCAACAGTCTCTGTGACCTTTTCAAACACAATGCTCCATGAAATTTTCATCACAATGCCCTTTGACCGTTGTCATCACAATACTCCATGCCCTTTTCATCACAATGCTCCATGACCTTTGTCATCACAATTCTCAATACACTTGTCATCACAATGCTCCCTGACACTTGTCACAATGCTCCTTGAACCCTGTCATGAAAAGGCTCCATGCCTTTTTCATCACAATGCCCCATGCCGTTTTCATCACAATGCTCCATGCCATTGTCATCAAAATACTCCACAAGTTTGTCATCAGAATGCTCCATAACCCTTGTCATCACAGCTCTCCATGCACTTGTCACCACAATGCTCCCTGACCCTTGTCATCACAATGCTCCAAGCCATTGTCATCACAATGCTCCATTACATTTGTCATCAGAATCCTCCATGACACTTGGCATCACAATACTCCATGCCATTGTCATCACAATGGGCCATTACATATGTCATTACAATGCTCCCTGACACCTGTCTTCACAGTACTGCATTACCTAGTCATCACAATGCTCCATGCCCTTGTCATCACAATGTGCCATTCTAACTGTCATCGCAGTAATCCATGAAACTTATTAGACCAATGCTCCATGCCCTTGTCATCACAATGCTCCTTGCCCTTGTTATCACAATGCTCCATGAACCCTGTCATCACAATGCTCCCTGACTGCAATCCTCACAATGTTTAATGACCTTGTCATCACAATCTTCCATGCCCTCGTCATCAACAGTCTCTGTGACATTTTAACCAAAATGCTCCATGAACTATTCATCACAATGCTCTTTGACCTTTGTCATCACAATGCTCTATGCCTTTCTCAGCACAATGCTCCATGACCCTTGTCATCACAATGCTCCATGTGCTTGTCAGGACATTGCTCCATGACACATGTCATCACAATGCACCGGGCGCTTGTCATCACAGTGCTCCACAATCTTGTCATCACAATGCTCCATTAACCTTGTCTTCACAATGCTCCATGCACTTCTCATCAAAATGCTCTCTCACCACTGATATCACAATGTTACATCACTATTCGTCACAATACTCCCTCACCCGTCATCACAATTTTCCATGACTCCTGTCATCAAAATGCTACATGCACTTATCATCACAATGTTCGATGACCCCTGACATCACGCTGTTCCATACCCCTGTCATCAAGTTGCTCCATGACCCTTTTCATCCAATTGCTCCATGACTCTGTCATCACAATGCTCCCTGCCCTTATCATCAAAATGCACAACACCCTTGTCATCAAAATGCTCCATGACCTTTGTCATCACAAAGACCCATGACACTTGGCATCACAGTGCTCCATGCCATTGTCATCACAATACTCCATGAACGCTCTCATCACATTACTCCTTGCCCTTGTCATCACAAAGCTCCATGACACATGTCATCAGAATGTTCCATGGCCTTCTCATCACAATGTTCCATGCCCTTGCCATCAAAATGCTCCATTACACATGTAATAACAATGTTCCATGATCCCTGCCATCACGTTGTTCCATGGTCTTGTCATCAAAAGGCTCCATGACCCTTCTCATTACAATGCTCCAAGAACACTGTAATCAAAATGCTCCATGCCCATTTCATCTCAATGACACATGAACCCTGTCATCACAATGCACCATGCACATCATCATAATGCTTCATGCTATTGTCATCACAATGAAATCAAAATGCTCCATGACCACTGTCATAACAATGTTCCAAATCGTTGTGATAACAATATTCCATAACACTTGTCATCACAGTGCCCCATGACGCTCGTCATCACATTTATCCATGCCCTTCTGATCACAATGCTCAATTACCCCTGACATCACAATGTCCCACGGCCGTGTCATCACAAGGCTCCATGACACTTGTCATCACAATGCTCCAAGACACCTGTCATCACAATGCTCCAAGACACCTGTCATCACAATGCTCCATGCCTTTGTCAGCAAAATGCTACATGACCATGTCATTACTATTCTCTTTGTGCTTGTCATCAAAATACTCCATTTCCATTGTCATCACAATCCTCCATGAACATTGGAATAACATTGCTTCATGCCCTTGTCATCACAATGCTCCATGCTCCTTGAAATCAAAATGATCCATGACCTCTGTCATCACAGTGCTCCACACCCTTGTGATTACAATGTTCCATAACACTTGTCATCACAACGCTCCATGATGTCTGTCATCACTATACTCCATGCCCTTTTCATCACAATGCTCCATGACCTTTGTCATCACAATTCTCAATACACTTGTCATCACAATGCTCCCTGACACTTGTCACAATGCTCCTTGAACCCTGTCACGAAAAGGCTCCATGCCTTTTTCATCACAATGCCCCATGCCGTTTTCATCACAATGCTCCATGCCATTGTCATCAAAATACTCCACAAGCTTGTCATCAGAATGTTCCATAACCCTTGTCATCACAGCTCTCCATGCACTTGTCACCACAATGCTCCCTGACCCTTGTCATCACAATGCTCCAAGCCATTGTCATCACAATGCTCCATTACATTTGTCATCAGAATCCTCCATGACACTTGGCATCACAATACTCCATGCCATTGTCATCACAATGGGCCATTACATATGTCATTACAATGCTCCCTGACACCTGTCTTCACAGTACTGCATTACCTAGTCATCACAATGCTCCATGCCCTTGTCATCACAATGTGCCATTCTAACTGTCATCGCAATAATGCATTAAACTTATTAGACCAATGCTCCATGCCCTTGTCATCACAATGCTCCTTGCCCTTGTTATCACAATGCTCCATGACCCCTGTCATCACAATGCTCCCTGACTGCAATCATCACAATGTTTAATGACCTTGTCATCACAATCTTCCATGCCCTCGTCATCAACAGTCTCTGTGACATTTTAACCAAAATGCTTCATGAACCATTCATCACAATGCTCTTTGACCTTTGTCATCACAGTGCTCTATGCCTTTCTCAGCACAATGCTCCATGACCCTTGTCATCACAATGCTCCATGTGCTTGTCAGGACATTGCTCCATGACACATGTCAGCACAATGCACCGGGCGCTCGTCATCACAGTGCTCCACAATCTTGTCATCACAATGCTCCATTAACCTTGTCTTCACAATGCTCCATGCACTTCTCATCAAAATGCTCTCTCACCACTGATATCACAATGTTACATCACTATTTGTCACAATACTCCCTCACCCGTCATCACAATTTTCCATGACTCCTGTCATCAAAACTCTACATGCACTTATCATCACAATGTTTGATGACCCCTGACATCACACTGTTCCATACCCCTGTCATCAAGTTGCTCCATGACCCTTTTCATCCAATTGCTCCATGACTCTGTCATCACAATGCTCCCTGCCCTTATCATCAAAATGCAAAACACCCTTATCATCAAAATGCTCCATGACCTTTGTCATCACAAAGACCCATGACCCTTGGCATCACAGTGCTCCATGCCATTGTCATCACAATACTCCATGAACGCTCTCATCACATTACTCCTTGCCCTTGTCATCACAAAGCTCCATGACACATGTCATCAGAATGTTCCATGGCCTTCTCACCACAATGTTCCATGCCCTTGCCATCACAATGCTCCATTACACATGTAATAACAATGTTCCATGATCCCTGCCATCACGTTGTTCCATGGTCTTGTCATCACAAGGCTCCATGACCCTTCTCATTACAATGCTCCAAGAACCCTGTAATCACAATGCTCCATGCCCATTTCATCTCAATGACACATGACCCTGTCATCACAATACACCATGCACATCATCATAATGCTTCATGCTATTGTCATCACAATGAAATCAAAATGCTCCATGACCACTGTCATAACAATGTTCCAAATCGTTGTGATAACAATATTCCATAACACTTGTCATCACAGTGCCCCATGACGCTCGTCATCACATTTATCCATGCCCTTCTGATCACAATGCTCAATTACCCCTGACATCACAATGTCCCACGGCCGTATCATCACAAGGCTCCATGACACTTGTCATCACAATGCTCCAAGACACCTGTCATCACAATGCTCCAAGACACCTGTCATCACAATGCTCCATGCCTTTGTCAGCAAAATGCTACATGACCATGTCATTACTATTCTCTTTGTGCTTGTCATCAAAATACTCCATTACCATTGTCATCACAATCCTCCATGAACATTGGAATAACATTGCTTCATGCCCTTGTCATCACAATGCTCCATGCTCCTTGAAATCAAAATGATCCATGACCGCTGTCATCACAGTGCCCCACACCCTTGTGATTACAATGTTCCATAACACTTGTCATCACAACGCTCCATGATGTCTGTCATCACTATACTCCATGCACTTTTCATCACAATGCTCCATGACCTTTGTCATCACAATTCTCAATACACTTGTCATCACAATGCTCCCGGACACTTGTCGTCAGAATGCTCCTTGAACCCTGTCACGAAAAGGCTCCATGCCTATTTCCTCACAATACCGCATGCCGTTTTCATCACAATGCTCCATGCCATTGTCATCAAAATACTCCACAAGCTTGTCCTCAGAATCCTCCATGACCTTTGTCATCACAATTCTCCATGCACTTGTCAGCAAAATGCTCCCTGACCCTTGTCATCACAATGCCCCAAGCCATTGTCATCACAATGCTCCATTACATTTGTCATCAGAATCCTCCATGACACTTGGCATCACAATGCTCCATGCCATTGTCATCACAGTGGGCCATTACATATGTCATCACAATGCTCCCTGACACCTGTCTTCACAATACTGCATGACCTGGACATCACAATGCTCTATGCACTTGTCGTCACAATGCTCGATGACCCCTGTCATCACAATGCTCCGTGACTCCAGTCATCACAATGCTTCATAACCTTTGTCATCACAATGGTCCATGCCCTCATCATCAACAGTCTCTGTGACCTTTTCAAACACAATGCTCCATGAAATTTTCATCACAATGCCCTTTGACCGTTGTCATCACAATACTCCATGCCCTTTTCATCACAATGCTCCATGACCTTTGTCATCACAATTCTCAATACACTTGTCATCACAATGCTCCCTGACACTTGTCACAATGCTCCTTGAACCCTGTCACGAAAAGGCTCCATGCCTTTTTCATCACAATGCCCCATGCCGTTTTCATCACAATGCTCCATGCCATTGTCATCAAAATACTCCACAAGCTTGTCATCAGAATGCTCCATAACCCTTGTCATCACAGCTCTCCATGCACTTGTCACCACAATGCTCCCTGACCCTTGTCATCACAATGCTCCAAGCCATTGTCATCACAATGCTCCATTACATTTGTCATCAGAATCCTCCATGACACTTGGCATCACAATACTCCATGCCATTGTCATCACAATGGGCCATTACATATGTCATTACAATGCTCCATGACACCTGTCTTCACAGTACTGCATTACCTAGTCATCACAATGCTCCATGCCCTTGTCATCACAATGTGCCATTCTAACTGTCATCGCAGTAATCCATGAAACTTATTAGACCAATGCTCCATGCCCTTGTCATCACAATGCTCCTTGCCCTTGTTATCACAATGCTCCATGAACCCTGTCATCACAATGCTCCCTGACTGCAATCATCACAATGTTTAATGACCTTGTCATCACAATCTTCCATGCCCTCGTCATCAACAGTCTCTGTGACATTTTAACCAAAATGCTCCATGAACTATTCATCACAATGCTCTTTGACCTTTGTCATCACAATGCTCTATGCCTTTCTCAGCACAATGCTCCATGACCCTTGTCATCACAATGCTCCATGTGCTTGTCAGGACATTGCTCCATGACACATGTCATCACAATGCACCGGGCGCTTGTCATCACAGTGCTCCACAATCTTGTCATCACAATGCTCGATGACCCCTGTCATCACAATGCTCCGTGACTCCAGTCATCACAATGCTTCATAACCTTTGTCATCACAATGGTCCATGCCCTCATCATCAACAGTCTCTGTGACCTTTTCAAACACAATGCTCCATGAAATTTTCATCACAATGCCCTTTGACCGTTGTCATCACAATACTCCATGCCCTTTTCATCACAATGCTCCATGACCTTTGTCATCACAATTCTCAATACACTTGTCATCACAATGCTCCCTGACACTTGTCACAATGCTCCTTGAAACCTGTCATGAAAAGGCTCCATGCCTTTTTCATCACAATGCCCCATGCCGTTTTCATCACAATGCTCCATGCCATTGTCATCAAAATACTCCACAAGCTTGTCATCAGAATGCTCCATAACCCTTGTCATCACAGCTCTCCATGCACTTGTCACCACAATGCTCCCTGACCCTTGTCATCACAATGCTCCAAGCCATTGTCATCACAATGCTCCATTACATTTGTCATCAGAATCCTCCATGACACTTGGCATCACAATACTCCATGCCATTGTCATCACAATGGGCCATTACATATGTCATTACAATGCTCCCTGACACCTGTCTTCACAGTACTGCATTACCTAGTCATCACAATGCTCCATGCCCTTGTCATCACAATGTGCCATTCTAACTGTCATCGCAGTAATCCATGAAACTTATTAGACCAATGCTCCATGCCCTTGTCATCACAATGCTCCTTGCCCTTGTTATCACAATGCTCCATGAACCCTGTCATCACAATGCTCCCTGACTGCAATCCTCACAATGTTTAATGACCTTGTCATCACAATCTTCCATGCCCTCGTCATCAACAGTCTCTGTGACATTTTAACCAAAATGCTCCATGAACTATTCATCACAATGCTCTTTGACCTTTGTCATCACAATGCTCTATGCCTTTCTCAGCACAATGCTCCATGACCCTTGTCATCACAATGCTCCATGTGCTTGTCAGGACATTGCTCCATGACACATGTCATCACAATGCACCGGGCGCTTGTCATCACAGTGCTCCACAATCTTGTCATCACAATGCTCCATTAACCTTGTCTTCACAATGCTCCATGCACTTCTCATCAAAATGCTCTCTCACCACTGATATCACAATGTTACATCACTATTCGTCACAATACTCCCTCACCCGTCATCACAATTTTCCATGACTCCTGTCATCAAAATGCTACATGCACTTATCATCACAATGTTCGATGACCCCTGACATCACACTGTTCCATACCCCTGTCATCAAGTTGCTCCATGACCCTTTTCATCCAATTGCTCCATGACTCTGTCATCACAATGCTCCCTGCCCTTATCATCAAAATGCACAACACCCTTGTCATCAAAATGCTCCATGACCTTTGTCATCACAAAGACCCATGACACTTGGCTACACAGTGCTCCATGCCATTGTCATCACAATACTCCATGAACGCTCTCATCACATTACTCCTTGCCCTTGTCATCACAAAGCTCCATGACACATGTCATCAGAATGTTCCATGGCCTTCTCATCACAATGTTCCATGCCCTTGCCATCACAATGCTCCATTACATATGTAATAACAATGTTCCATGATCCCTGCCATCACGTTGTTCCATGGTCTTGTCATCAAAAGGCTCCATGACCCTTCTCATTACAATGCTCCAAGAACACTGTAATCAAAATGCTCCATGCCCATTTCATCTCAATGACACATGAACCCTGTCATCACAATGCACCATGCACATCATCATAATGCTTCATGCTATTGTCATCACAATGAAATCAAAATGCTCCATGACCACTGTCATAACAATGTTCCAAATCGTTGTGATAACAATATTCCATAACACTTGTCATCACAGTGCCCCATGACGCTCGTCATCACATTTATCCATGCCCTTCTGATCACAATGCTCAATTACCCCTGACATCACAATGTCCCACGGCCGTGTCATCACAAGGCTCCATGACACTTGTCATCACAATGCTCCAAGACACCTGTCATCACAATGCTCCAAGACACCTGTCATCACAATGCTCCATGCCTTTGTCAGCAAAATGCTACATGACCATGTCATTACTATTCTCTTTGTGCTTGTCATCAAAATACTCCATTTCCATTGTCATCACAATCCTCCATGAACATTGGAATAACATTGCTTCATGCCTTTGTCATCACAATGCTCCATGCTCCTTGAAATCAAAATGATCCATGACCTCTGTCATCACAGTGCTCCACACCCTTGTGATTACAATGTTCCATGACACTTGTCATCACAACGCTCCATGATGTCTGTCATCACTATACTCCTTGCCCTTTTCATCACAATGCTCCATGACCTTTGTCATCACAATTCTCAATACACTTGTCATCACAATGCTCCCTGACACTTGTCACAATGCTCCTTGAACCCTGTCACGAAAAGGCTCCATGCCTTTTTCATCACAATGCCCCATGCCGTTTTCATCACAATGCTCCATGCCATTGTCATCAAAATACTCCACAAGCTTGTCATCAGAATGTTCCATAACCCTTGTCATCACAGCTCTCCATGCACTTGTCACCACAATGCTCCCTGACCCTTGTCATCACAATGATCCAAGCCATTGTCATCACAATGCTCCATTACATTTGTCATCAGAATCCTCCATGACACTTGGCATCACAATACTCCATGCCATTGTCATCACAATGGGCCATTACATATGTCATTACAATGCTCCCTGACACCTGTCTTCACAGTACTGCATTACCTAGTCATCACAATGCTCCATGCCCTTGTCATCACAATGTGCCATTCTAACTGTCATCGCAATAATGCATTAAACTTATTAGACCAATGCTCCATGCCCTTGTCATCACAATGCTCCTTGCCCTTGTTATCACAATGCTCCATGACCCCTGTCATCACAATGCTCCCTGACTGCAATCATCACAATGTTTAATGACCTTGTCATCACAATCTTCCATGCCCTCGTCATCAACAGTCTCTGTGACATTTTAACCAAAATGCTTCATGAACTATTCATCACAATGCTCTTTGACCTTTGTCATCACAGTGCTCTATGCCTTTCTCAGCACAATGCTCCATGACCCTTGTCATCACAATGCTCCATGTGCTTGTCAGGACATTGCTCCATGACACATGTCATCACAATGCACCGGGCGCTTGTCATCACAGTGCTCCACAATCTTGTCATCACAATGCTCCATTAACCTTGTCTTCACAATGCTCCATGCACTTCTCATCAAAATGCTCTCTCACCACTGATATCACAATGTTACATCACTATTTGTCACAATACTCCCTCACCCGTCATCACAATTTTCCATGACTCCTGTCATCAAAACTCTACATGCACTTATCATCACAATGTTTGATGACCCCTGACATCACACTGTTCCATACCCCTGTCATCAAGTTGCTCCATGACCCTTTTCATCCAATTGCTCCATGACTCTGTCATCACAATGCTCCCTGCCCTTATCATCAAAATGCAAAACACCCTTATCATCAAAATGCTCCATGACCTTTGTCATCACAAAGACCCATGACCCTTGGCATCACAGTGCTCCATGCCATTGTCATCACAATACTCCATGAACGCTCTCATCACATTACTCCTTGCCCTTGTCATCACAAAGCTCCATGACACATGTCATCAGAATGTTCCATGGCCTTCTCACCACAATGTTCCATGCCCTTGCCATCACAATGCTCCATTACACATGTAATAAAAATGTTCCATGATCCCTGCCATCACGTTGTTCCATGGTCTTGTCATCACAAGGCTCCATGACCCTTCTCATTACAATGCTCCAAGAACCCTGTAATCACAATGCTCCATGCCCATTTCATCTCAATGACACATGAACCCTGTCATCACAATACACCATGCACATCATCATAATGCTTCATGCTATTGTCATCACAATGAAATCAAAATGCTCCATGACCACTGTCATAACAATGTTCCAAATCGTTGTGATAACAATATTCCATAACACTTGTCATCACAGTGCCCCATGACGCTCGTCATCACATTTATCCATGCCCTTCTGATCACAATGCTCAATTACCCCTGACATCACAATGTCCCACGGCCGTATCATCACAAGGCTCCATGACACTTGTCATCACAATGCTCCAAGACACCTGTCATCACAATGCTCCAAGACACCTGTCATCACAATGCTCCATGCCTTTGTCAGCAAAATGCTACATGACCATGTCATTACTATTCTCTTTGTGCTTGTCATCAAAATACTCCATTACCATTGTCATCACAATCCTCCATGAACATTGGAATAACATTGCATCATGCCCTTGTCATCACAATGCTCCATGCTCCTTGAAATCAAAATGATCCATGACCGCTGTCATCACAGTGCTCCACACCCTTGTGATTACAATGTTCCATAACACTTGTCATCACAACGCTCCATGATGTCTGTCATCACTATACTCCATGCCCTTTTCATCACAATGCTCCATGACCTTTGTCATCACAATTCTCAATACACTTGTCATCACAATGCTCCCGGACACTTGTCGTCAGAATGCTCCTTGAACCCTGTCACGAAAAGGCTCCATGCCTATTTCCTCACAATACCGCATGCCGTTTTCATCACAATGCTCCATGCCATTGTCATCAAAATACTCCACAAGCTTGTCCTCAGAATCCTCCATGACCTTTGTCATCACAATTCTCCATGCACTTGTCAGCAAAATGCTCCCTGACCCTTGTCATCACAATGCCCCAAGCCATTGTCATCACAATGCTCCATTACATTTGTCATCAGAATCCTCCATGACACTTGGCATCACAATGCTCCATGCCATTGTCATCACAGTGGGCCATTACATATGTCATCACAATGCTCCCTGACACCTGTCTTCACAATACTGCATGACCTGGACATCACAATGCTCTATGCACTTGTCGTCACAATGCTCGATGACCCCTGTCATCACAATGCTCCGTGACTCCAGTCATCACAATGCTTCATAACCTTTGTCATCACAATGGTCCATGCCCTCATCATCAACAGTCTCTGTGACCTTTTCAAACACAATGCTCCATGAAATTTTCATCACAATGCCCTTTGACCGTTGTCATCACAATACTCCATGCCCTTTTCATCACAGTGCTCCATGACCTTTGTCATCACAATTCTCAATACACTTGTCATCACAATGCTCCCTGACACTTGTCACAATGCTCCTTGAACCCTGTCACGAAAAGGCTCCATGCCTTTTTCATCACAATGCCCCATGCCGTTTTCATCACAATGCTCCATGCCATTGTCATCAAAATACTCCACAAGCTTGTCATCAGAATGCTCCATAACCCTTGTCATCACAGCTCTCCATGCACTTGTCACCACAATGCTCCCTGACCCTTGTCATCACAATGCTCCAAGCCATTGTCATCACAATGCTCCATTACATTTGTCATCAGAATCCTCCATGACACTTGGCATCACAATACTCCATGCCATTGTCATCACAATGGGCCATTACATATGTCATTACAATGCTCCCTGACACCTGTCTTCACAGTACTGCATTACCTAGTCATCACAATGCTCCATGCCCTTGTCATCACAATGTGCCATTCTAACTGTCATCGCAGTAATCCATGAAACTTATTAGACCAATGCTCCATGCCCTTGTCATCACAATGCTCCTTGCCCTTGTTATCACAATGCTCCATGAACCCTGTCATCACAATGCTCCCTGACTGCAATCATCACAATGTTTAATGACCTTGTCATCACAATCTTCCATGCCCTCGTCATCAACAGTCTCTGTGACATTTTAACCAAAATGCTCCATGAACTATTCATCACAATGCTCTTTGACCTTTGTCATCACAATGCTCTATGCCTTTCTCAGCACAATGCTCCATGACCCTTGTCATCACAATGCTCCATGTGCTTGTCAGGACATTGCTCCATGACACATGTCATCACAATGCACCGGGCGCTTGTCATCACAGTGCTCCACAATCTTGTCATCACAATGCTCGATGACCCCTGTCATCACAATGCTCCGTGACTCCAGTCATCACAATGCTTCATAACCTTTGTCATCACAATGGTCCATGCCCTCATCATCAACAGTCTCTGTGACCTTTTCAAACACAATGCTCCATGAAATTTTCATCACAATGCCCTTTGACCGTTGTCATCACAATACTCCATGCCCTTTTCATCACAATGCTCCATGACCTTTGTCATCACAATTCTCAATACACTTGTCATCACAATGCTCCCTGACACTTGTCACAATGCTCCTTGAACCCTGTCATGAAAAGGCTCCATGCCTTTTTCATCACAATGCCCCATGCCGTTTTCATCACAATGCTCCATGCCATTGTCATCAAAATACTCCACAAGCTTGTCATCAGAATGCTCCATAACCCTTGTCATCACAGCTCTCCATGCACTTGTCACCACAATGCTCCCTGACCCTTGTCATCACAATGCTCCAAGCCATTGTCATCACAATGCTCCATTACATTTGTCATCAGAATCCTCCATGACACTTGGCATCACAATACTCCATGCCATTGTCATCACAATGGGCCATTACATATGTCATTACAATGCTCCCTGACACCTGTCTTCACAGTACTGCATTACCTAGTCATCACAATGCTCCATGCCCTTGTCATCACAATGTGCCATTCTAACTGTCATCGCAGTAATCCATGAAACTTATTAGACCAATGCTCCATGCCCTTGTCATCACAATGCTCCTTGCCCTTGTTATCACAATGCTCCATGAACCCTGTCATCACAATGCTCCCTGACTGCAATCCTCACAATGTTTAATGACCTTGTCATCACAATCTTCCATGCCCTCGTCATCAACAGTCTCTGTGACATTTTAACCAAAATGCTCCATGAACTATTCATCACAATGCTCTTTGACCTTTGTCATCACAATGCTCTATGCCTTTCTCAGCACAATGCTCCATGACCCTTGTCATCAAAATGCTCCATGTGCTTGTCAGGACATTGCTCCATGACACATGTCATCACAATGCACCGGGCGCTTGTCATCACAGTGCTCCACAATCTTGTCATCACAATGCTCCATTAACCTTGTCTTCACAATGCTCCATGCACTTCTCATCAAAATGCTCTCTCACCACTGATATCACAATGTTACATCACTATTCGTCACAATACTCCCTCACCCGTCATCACAATTTTCCATGACTCCTGTCATCAAAATGCTACATGCACTTATCATCACAATGTTCGATGACCCCTGACATCACACTGTTCCATACCCCTGTCATCAAGTTGCTCCATGACCCTTTTCATCCAATTGCTCCATGACTCTGTCATCACAATGCTCCCTGCCCTTATCATCAAAATGCACAACACCCTTGTCATCAAAATGCTCCATGACCTTTGTCATCACAAAGACCCATGACACTTGGCATCACAGTGCTCCATGCCATTGTCATCACAATACTCCATGAACGCTCTCATCACATTACTCCTTGCCCTTGTCATCACAAAGCTCCATGACACATGTCATCAGAATGTTCCATGGCCTTCTCATCACAATGTTCCATGCCCTTGCCATCACAATGCTCCATTACACATGTAATAACAATGTTCCATGATCCCTGCCATCACGTTGTTCCATGGTCTTGTCATCAAAAGGCTCCATGACACTTCTCATTACAATGCTCCAAGAACACTGTAATCACAATGCTCCATGCCCATTTCATCTCAATGACACATGAACCCTGTCATCACAATGCACCATGCACATCATCATAATGCTTCATGCTATTGTCATCACAATGAAATCAAAATGCTCCATGACCACTGTCATAACAATGTTCCAAATCGTTGTGATAACAATATTCCATAACACTTGTCATCACAGTGCCCCATGACGCTCGTCATCACATTTATCCATGCCCTTCTGATCACAATGCTCAATTACCCCTGACATCACAATGTCCCACGGCCGTGTCATCACAAGGCTCCATGACACTTGTCATCACAATGCTCCAAGACACCTGTCATCACAATGCTCCAAGACACCTGTCATCACAATGCTCCATGCCTTTGTCAGCAAAATGCTACATGACCATGTCATTACTATTCTCTTTGTGCTTGTCATCAAAATACTCCATTTCCATTGTCATCACAATCCTCCATGAACATTGGAATAACATTGCTTCATGCCCTTGTCATCACAATGCTCCATGCTCCTTGAAATCAAAATGATCCATGACCTCTGTCATCACAGTGCTCCACACCCTTGTGATTACAATGTTCCATAACACTTGTCATCACAACGCTCCATGATGTCTGTCATCACTATACTCCATGCCCTTTTCATCACAATGCTCCATGACCTTTGTCATCACAATTCTCAATACACTTGTCATCACAATGCTCCCTGACACTTGTCGTCAGAATGCTCCTTGAACCCTGTCACGAAAAGGCTCCATGCCTATTTCCTCACAATACCGCATGCCGTTTTCATCACAATGCTCCATGCCATTGTCATCAAAATACTCCACAAGCTTGTGCTCAGAATCCTCCATGACCTTTGTCATCACAATTCTCCATGCACTTGTCAGCAAAATGCTCCCTGACCCTTGTCATCACAATGCCCCAAGCCATTGTCATCACAATGCTCCATTACATTTGTCATCAGAATCCTCCATGACACTTGGCATCACAATGCTCCATGCCATTGTCATCACAGTGGGCCATTACATATGTCATCACAATGCTCCCTGACACCTGTCTTCACAATACTGCATGACCTGGACATCACAATGCTCTATGCACTTGTCGTCACAATGCTCGATGACCCCTGTCATCACAATGCTCCGTGACTCCAGTCATCACAATGCTTCATACCCTTTGTCATCACAATGGTCCATGCCCTCATCATCAACAGTCTCTGTGACCTTTTCAAACACAATGCTCCATGAAATTTTCATCACAATGCCCTTTGACCGTTGTCATCACAATACTCCATGCCCTATTCATCACAATGCTCCATGACCTTTGTCATCACAATTCTCAATACACTTGTCATCACAATGCTCCCTGACACTTGTCACAATGCTCCTTGAACCCTGTCACGAAAAGGCTCCATGCCTTTTTCATCACAATGCCCCATGCCGTTTTCATCACAATGCTCCATGCCATTGTCATCAAAATACTCCACAAGCTTGTCATCAGAATGTTCCATAACCCTTGTCATCACAGCTCTCCATGCACTTGTCACCACAATGCTCCCTGACCCTTGTCATCACAATGCTCCAAGCCATTGTCATCACAATGCTCCATTACATTTGTCATCAGAATCCTCCATGACACTTGGCATCACAATACTCCATGCCATTGTCATCACAATGGGCCATTACATATGTCATTACAATGCTCCCTGACACCTGTCTTCACAGTACTGCATTACCTAGTCATCACAATGCTCCATGCCCTTGTCATCACAATGTGCCATTCTAACTGTCATCGCAATAATGCATTAAACTTATTAGACCAATGCTCCATGCCCTTGTCATCACAATGCTCCTTGCCCTTGTTATCACAATGCTCCATGACCCCTGTCATCACAATGCTCCCTGACTGCAATCATCACAATGTTTAATGACCTTGTCATCACAATCTTCCATGCCCTCGTCATCAACAGTCTCTGTGACATTTTAACCAAAATGCTCCATGAACTATTCATCACAATGCTCTTTGACCTTTGTCATCACAGTGCACTATGCCTTTCTCAGCACAATGCTCCATGACCCTTGTCATCACAATACTCCATGTGCTTGTCAGGACATTGCTCCATGACACATGTCATCACAATGCACCGGGCGCTTGTCATCACAGTGCTCCACAATCTTGTCATCACAAAGCTCCATTAACCTTGTCTTCACAATGCTCCATGCACTTCTCATCAAAATGCTCTCTCACCACTGATATCACAATGTTACATCACTATTCGTCACAATACTCCCTCACCCGTCATCACAATTTTCCATGACTCCTGTCATCAAAATGCTACATGCACTTATCATCACAATGTTCGATGACCCCTGACATCACACTGTTCCATACCCCTGTCATCAAGTTGCTCCATGACCCTTTTCATCCAATTGCTCCATGACTCTGTCATCACAATGCTCCCTGCCCTTATCATCAAAATGCACAACACCCTTGTCATCAAAATGCTCCATGACCTTTGTCATCACAAAGACCCATGACACTTGGCATCACAGTGCTCCATGCAATTGTCATCACAATACTCCATGAACGCTCTCATCACATTACTCCTTGCACTTGTCATCACAAAGCTCCATGACACATGTCATCAGAATGCACCATGGCCTTCTCATCACAATGTTCCATGCCCTTGCCATCACAATTCTCCACTACACATGTAATAACAATGTTCCATGATCCCTGCCATCATGTTGTTCCATGGTCTTGTCATCACAAGGCTCCATGACCCTTCTCATTACAATGCTCCAAGAACCCTGTAATCACAATGCTCCATGCCCATTTCATCTCAATGACACATGAACCCTGTCATCACAATGCACCATGCACATCATCATAATGCTTCATGCTATTGTCATCACAATGAAATCAAAATGCTCCATGACCACTGTCATAACAATGCTCCAAATCGTTGTGATAACAATATTCCATAACACTTGTCATCACAGTGCCCCATGACGCTCGTCATCACATTTATCCATGCCCTTCTGATCACAATGCTCAATTACCCCTGACATCACAGTGTCCCACAGTCGTGTCATCACAAGGCTCCATGACACTTGTCATCACAATGCTCCAAGACACCTGTCATCACAATGCTCCAAGACACCTGTCATCACAATGCTCCATGCCTTTGTCAGCAAAATGCTACATGACCATGTCATTACTATTCTCTTTGTGCTTGTCATCAAAATACTCCATTACCATTGTCATCACAATCCTCCATGAACATTGGAATAACATTGCTTCATGCCCTTGTCATCACAATGATCCATGCTCCTTGAAATCAAAATGATCCATGACCTCTGTCATCACAGTGCTCCACACCCTTGTGATTACAATGTTCCATAACACTTGTCAACACAACGCTCCATGATGTCTGTCATCACTATACTCCATGCCCTTTTCATCACAATGCTCCACGACCTTTGTCATCACAATTCTCAATACACTGGTCATCACAATGCTCCCGGACACTTGTCTTCAGAATGTTCCTTGAACCCTGTCACGAAAAGGCTCCATGCCTATTTCCTCACAATACCGCATGCCGTTTTCATCACAATGCTCCATGCCATTGTCATCAAAATACCCCACAAGCTTTTCCTCAGAATCCTCCATGACCTTTGTCATCACAAATCTCCATGCACTTGTCAGCAAAATGCTCCCTGACCCTTGTCATCACAATGCCCCAAGCCATTGTCATCACAATGCTCCATTACATTTGTCATCAGAATCCTCCATGACACTTGGCATCACAATGCTCCATGCCATTGTCATCACAGTGGGCCATTACATATGTCATCACAATGCTCCCTGACACCTGTCTTCACAATACTGCATGACCTGGACATCACAATGCTCTATGCACTTGTCGTCACAATGCTCGATGACCCCTGTCATCACAATGCTCCGTGACTCCAGTCATCACAATGCTTCATAACCTTTGTCATCACAATGGTCCATGCCCTCATCATCAACAGTCTCTGTGACCTTTTCAAACACAATGCTCCATGAAATTTTCATCACAATGCCCTTTGACCGTTGTCATCACAATACTCCATGCCCTTTTCATCACAATGCTCCATGACCTTTGTCATCACAATTCTCAATACACTTGTCATCACAATGCTCCCTGACACTTGTCACAATGCTCCTTGAACCCTGTCACGAAAAGGCTCCATGCCTTTTTCATCACAATGCCCCATGCCGTTTTCATCACAATGCTCCATGCCATTGTCATCAAAATACTCCACAAGCTTGTCATCAGAATGCTCCATAACCCTTGTCATCACAGCTCTCCATGCACTTGTCACCACAATGCTCCCTGACCCTTGTCAACACAATGCTCCAAGCCATTGTCATCACAATGCTCCATTACATTTGTCATCAGAATCCTCCATGACACTTGGCATCACAATACTCCATGCCATTGTCATCACAATGGGCCATTACATATGTCATTACAATGCTCCCTGACACTTGTCACAATGCTCCTTGAACCCTGTCACGAAAAGGCTCCATGCCTTTTTCATCACAATGCCCCATGCCGTTTTCATCACAATGCTCCATGCCATTGTCATCAAAATACTCCACAAGCTTGTCATCAGAATGCTCCATAACCCTTGTCATCACAGCTCTCCATGCACTTGTCACCACAATGCTCCCTGACCCTTGTCATCACAATGCTCCAAGCCATTGTCATCACAATGCTCCATTACATTTGTCATCAGAATCCTCCATGACACTTGGCATCACAATACTCCATGCCATTGTCATCACAATGGGCCATTACATATGTCATTACAATGCTCCCTGACACCTGTCTTCACAGTACTGCATTACCTAGTCATCACAATGCTCCATGCCCTTGTCATCACAATGTGCCATTCTAACTGTCATCGCAGTAATCCATGAAACTTATTAGACCAATGCTCCATGCCCTTGTCATCACAATGCTCCTTGCCCTTGTTATCACAATGCTCCATGACCCCTGTCATCACAATGCTCCCTGACTGCAATCATCACAATGTTTAATGACCTTGTCATCACAATCTTCCATGCCCTCGTCATCAACAGTCTCTGTGACATTTTAACCAAAATGCTCCATGAACTATTCATCACAATGCTCTTTGACCTTTGTCATCACAGTGCACTATGCCTTTCTCAGCACAATGCTCCATGACCCTTGTCATCACAATACTCCATGTGCTTGTCAGGACATTGCTCCATGACACATGTCATCACAATGCACCGGGCGCTTGTCATCACAGTGCTCCACAATCTTGTCATCACAAAGCTCCATTAACCTTGTCTTCACAATGCTCCATGCACTTCTCATCAAAATGCTCTCTCACCACTGATATCACAATGTTACATCACTATTCGTCACAATACTCCCTCACCCGTCATCACAATTTTCCATGACTCCTGTCATCAAAATGCTACATGCACTTATCATCACAATGTTCGATGACCCCTGACATCACACTGTTCCATACCCCTGTCATCAAGTTGCTCCATGACCCTTTTCATCCAATTGCTCCATGACTCTGTCATCACAATGCTCCCTGCCCTTATCATCAAAATGCACAACACCCTTGTCATCAAAATGCTCCATGACCTTTGTCATCACAAAGACCCATGACACTTGGCATCACAGTGCTCCATGCAATTGTCATCACAATACTCCATGAACGCTCTCATCACATTACTCCTTGCACTTGTCATCACAAAGCTCCATGACACATGTCATCAGAATGCACCATGGCCTTCTCATCACAATGTTCCATGCCCTTGCCATCACAATTCTCCACTACACATGTAATAACAATGTTCCATGATCCCTGCCATCATGTTGTTCCATGGTCTTGTCATCACAAGGCTCCATGACCCTTCTCATTACAATGCTCCAAGAACCCTGTAATCACAATGCTCCATGCCCATTTCATCTCAATGACACATGAACCCTGTCATCACAATGCACCATGCACATCATCATAATGCTTCATGCTATTGTCATCACAATGAAATCAAAATGCTCCATGACCACTGTCATAACAATGCTCCAAATCGTTGTGATAACAATATTCCATAACACTTGTCATCACAGTGCCCCATGACGCTCGTCATCACATTTATCCATGCCCTTCTGATCACAATGCTCAATTACCCCTGACATCACAGTGTCCCACAGTCGTGTCATCACAAGGCTCCATGACACTTGTCATCACAATGCTCCAAGACACCTGTCATCACAATGCTCCAAGACACCTGTCATCACAATGCTCCATGCCTTTGTCAGCAAAATGCTACATGACCATGTCATTACTATTCTCTTTGTGCTTGTCATCAAAATACTCCATTACCATTGTCATCACAATCCTCCATGAACATTGGAATAACATTGCTTCATGCCCTTGTCATCACAATGATCCATGCTCCTTGAAATCAAAATGATCCATGACCTCTGTCATCACAGTGCTCCACACCCTTGTGATTACAATGTTCCATAACACTTGTCAACACAACGCTCCATGATGTCTGTCATCACTATACTCCATGCCCTTTTCATCACAATGCTCCACGACCTTTGTCATCACAATTCTCAATACACTGGTCATCACAATGCTCCCGGACACTTGTCTTCAGAATGTTCCTTGAACCCTGTCACGAAAAGGCTCCATGCCTATTTCCTCACAATACCGCATGCCGTTTTCATCACAATGCTCCATGCCATTGTCATCAAAATACCCCACAAGCTTTTCCTCAGAATCCTCCATGACCTTTGTCATCACAAATCTCCATGCACTTGTCAGCAAAATGCTCCCTGACCCTTGTCATCACAATGCCCCAAGCCATTGTCATCACAATGCTCCATTACATTTGTCATCAGAATCCTCCATGACACTTGGCATCACAATGCTCCATGCCATTGTCATCACAGTGGGCCATTACATATGTCATCACAATGCTCCCTGACACCTGTCTTCACAATACTGCATGACCTGGACATCACAATGCTCTATGCACTTGTCGTCACAATGCTCGATGACCCCTGTCATCACAATGCTCCGTGACTCCAGTCATCACAATGCTTCATAACCTTTGTCATCACAATGGTCCATGCCCTCATCATCAACAGTCTCTGTGACCTTTTCAAACACAATGCTCCATGAAATTTTCATCACAATGCCCTTTGACCGTTGTCATCACAATACTCCATGCCCTTTTCATCACAATGCTCCATGACCTTTGTCATCACAATTCTCAATACACTTGTCATCACAATGCTCCCTGACACTTGTCACAATGCTCCTTGAACCCTGTCACGAAAAGGCTCCATGCCTTTTTCATCACAATGCCCCATGCCGTTTTCATCACAATGCTCCATGCCATTGTCATCAAAATACTCCACAAGCTTGTCATCAGAATGCTCCATAACCCTTGTCATCACAGCTCTCCATGCACTTGTCACCACAATGCTCCCTGACCCTTGTCAACACAATGCTCCAAGCCATTGTCATCACAATGCTCCATTACATTTGTCATCAGAATCCTCCATGACACTTGGCATCACAATACTCCATGCCATTGTCATCACAATGGGCCATTACATATGTCATTACAATGCTCCCTGACACTTGTCACAATGCTCCTTGAACCCTGTCACGAAAAGGCTCCATGCCTTTTTCATCACAATGCCCCATGCCGTTTTCATCACAATGCTCCATGCCATTGTCATCAAAATACTCCACAAGCTTGTCATCAGAATGCTCCATAACCCTTGTCATCACAGCTCTCCATGCACTTGTCACCACAATGCTCCCTGACCCTTGTCATCACAATGCTCCAAGCCATTGTCATCACAATGCTCCATTACATTTGTCATCAGAATCCTCCATGACACTTGGCATCACAATACTCCATGCCATTGTCATCACAATGGGCCATTACATATGTCATTACAATGCTCCCTGACACCTGTCTTCACAGTACTGCATTACCTAGTCATCACAATGCTCCATGCCCTTGTCATCACAATGTGCCATTCTAACTGTCATCGCAGTAATCCATGAAACTTATTAGACCAATGCTCCATGCCCTTGTCATCACAATGCTCCTTGCCCTTGTTATCACAATGCTCCATGACCCCTGTCATCACAATGCTCCCTGACTGCAATCATCACAATGTTTAATGACCTTGTCATCACAATCTTCCATGCCCTCGTCATCAACAGTCTCTGTGACATTTTAACCAAAATGCTCCATGAACTATTCATCACAATGCTCTTTGACCTTTGTCATCACAGTGCACTATGCCTTTCTCAGCACAATGCTCCATGACCCTTGTCATCACAATACTCCATGTGCTTGTCAGGACATTGCTCCATGACACATGTCATCACAATGCACCGGGCGCTTGTCATCACAGTGCTCCACAATCTTGTCATCACAAAGCTCCATTAACCTTGTCTTCACAATGCTCCATGCACTTCTCATCAAAATGCTCTCTCACCACTGATATCACAATGTTACATCACTATTCGTCACAATACTCCCTCACCCGTCATCACAATTTTCCATGACTCCTGTCATCAAAATGCTACATGCACTTATCATCACAATGTTCGATGACCCCTGACATCACACTGTTCCATACCCCTGTCATCAAGTTGCTCCATGACCCTTTTCATCCAATTGCTCCATGACTCTGTCATCACAATGCTCCCTGCCCTTATCATCAAAATGCACAACACCCTTGTCATCAAAATGCTCCATGACCTTTGTCATCACAAAGACCCATGACACTTGGCATCACAGTGCTCCATGCAATTGTCATCACAATACTCCATGAACGCTCTCATCACATTACTCCTTGCACTTGTCATCACAAAGCTCCATGACACATGTCATCAGAATGCACCATGGCCTTCTCATCACAATGTTCCATGCCCTTGCCATCACAATTCTCCACTACACATGTAATAACAATGTTCCATGATCCCTGCCATCATGTTGTTCCATGGTCTTGTCATCACAAGGCTCCATGACCCTTCTCATTACAATGCTCCAAGAACCCTGTAATCACAATGCTCCATGCCCATTTCATCTCAATGACACATGAACCCTGTCATCACAATGCACCATGCACATCATCATAATGCTTCATGCTATTGTCATCACAATGAAATCAAAATGCTCCATGACCACTGTCATAACAATGCTCCAAATCGTTGTGATAACAATATTCCATAACACTTGTCATCACAGTGCCCCATGACGCTCGTCATCACATTTATCCATGCCCTTCTGATCACAATGCTCAATTACCCCTGACATCACAGTGTCCCACAGTCGTGTCATCACAAGGCTCCATGACACTTGTCATCACAATGCTCCAAGACACCTGTCATCACAATGCTCCAAGACACCTGTCATCACAATGCTCCATGCCTTTGTCAGCAAAATGCTACATGACCATGTCATTACTATTCTCTTTGTGCTTGTCATCAAAATACTCCATTACCATTGTCATCACAATCCTCCATGAACATTGGAATAACATTGCTTCATGCCCTTGTCATCACAATGATCCATGCTCCTTGAAATCAAAATGATCCATGACCTCTGTCATCACAGTGCTCCACACCCTTGTGATTACAATGTTCCATAACACTTGTCAACACAACGCTCCATGATGTCTGTCATCACTATACTCCATGCCCTTTTCATCACAATGCTCCACGACCTTTGTCATCACAATTCTCAATACACTGGTCATCACAATGCTCCCGGACACTTGTCTTCAGAATGTTCCTTGAACCCTGTCACGAAAAGGCTCCATGCCTATTTCCTCACAATACCGCATGCCGTTTTCATCACAATGCTCCATGCCATTGTCATCAAAATACCCCACAAGCTTTTCCTCAGAATCCTCCATGACCTTTGTCATCACAAATCTCCATGCACTTGTCAGCAAAATGCTCCCTGACCCTTGTCATCACAATGCCCCAAGCCATTGTCATCACAATGCTCCATTACATTTGTCATCAGAATCCTCCATGACACTTGGCATCACAATGCTCCATGCCATTGTCATCACAGTGGGCCATTACATATGTCATCACAATGCTCCCTGACACCTGTCTTCACAATACTGCATGACCTGGACATCACAATGCTCTATGCACTTGTCGTCACAATGCTCGATGACCCCTGTCATCACAATGCTCCGTGACTCCAGTCATCACAATGCTTCATAACCTTTGTCATCACAATGGTCCATGCCCTCATCATCAACAGTCTCTGTGACCTTTTCAAACACAATGCTCCATGAAATTTTCATCACAATGCCCTTTGACCGTTGTCATCACAATACTCCATGCCCTTTTCATCACAATGCTCCATGACCTTTGTCATCACAATTCTCAATACACTTGTCATCACAATGCTCCCTGACACTTGTCACAATGCTCCTTGAACCCTGTCACGAAAAGGCTCCATGCCTTTTTCATCACAATGCCCCATGCCGTTTTCATCACAATGCTCCATGCCATTGTCATCAAAATACTCCACAAGCTTGTCATCAGAATGCTCCATAACCCTTGTCATCACAGCTCTCCATGCACTTGTCACCACAATGCTCCCTGACCCTTGTCAACACAATGCTCCAAGCCATTGTCATCACAATGCTCCATTACATTTGTCATCAGAATCCTCCATGACACTTGGCATCACAATACTCCATGCCATTGTCATCACAATGGGCCATTACATATGTCATTACAATGCTCCCTGACACTTGTCACAATGCTCCTTGAACCCTGTCACGAAAAGGCTCCATGCCTTTTTCATCACAATGCCCCATGCCGTTTTCATCACAATGCTCCATGCCATTGTCATCAAAATACTCCACAAGCTTGTCATCAGAATGCTCCATAACCCTTGTCATCACAGCTCTCCATGCACTTGTCACCACAATGCTCCCTGACCCTTGTCATCACAATGCTCCAAGCCATTGTCATCACAATGCTCCATTACATTTGTCATCAGAATCCTCCATGACACTTGGCATCACAATACTCCATGCCATTGTCATCACAATGGGCCATTACATATGTCATTACAATGCTCCCTGACACCTGTCTTCACAGTACTGCATTACCTAGTCATCACAATGCTCCATGCCCTTGTCATCACAATGTGCCATTCTAACTGTCATCGCAGTAATCCATGAAACTTATTAGACCAATGCTCCATGCCCTTGTCATCACAATGCTCCTTGCCCTTGTTATCACAATGCTCCATGACCCCTGTCATCACAATGCTCCCTGACTGCAATCATCACATTGTTTAATGACCTTGTCATCACAATCTTCCATGCCCTCGTCATCAACAGTCTCTGTGACATTTTAACCAAAATGCTCCATGAACTATTCATCACATTGCTCTTTGACCTTTGTCATCACAATGCTCTATGCCTTTCTCAGCACAATGCTCCATGACCCTTGTCATCACAATGCTCCATGTGCTTGTCAGGACATTGCTCCATGACACATGTCATCACAATGCACCGGGCGCTTGTCATCACAGTGCTCCACAATCTTGTCATCACAATGCTCCATTAACCTTGTCTTCACAATGCTCCATGCACTTCTCATCAAAATGCTCTCTCACCACTGATATCACAATGTTACATCACTATTCGTCACAATACTCCCTCACCCGTCATCACAATTTTCCATGACTCCTGTCATCAAAATGCTACATGCACTTATCATCACAATGTTCGATGACCCCTGACATCACACTGTTCCATACCCCTGTCATCAAGTTGCTCCATGACCCTTTTCATCCAATTGCTCCATGACTCTGTCATCACAATGCTCCCTGCCCTTATCATCAAAATGCACAACACCCTTGTCATCAAAATGCTCCATGACCTTTGTCATCACAAAGACCCATGACACTTGGCATCACAGTGCTCCATGCCATTGTCATCACAATACTCCATGAACGCTCTCATCACATTACTCCTTGCCCTTGTCATCACAAAGCTCCATGACACATGTCATCAGAATGTTCCATGGCCTTCTCATCACAATGTTCCATGCCCTTGCCATCACAATGCTCCATTACACATGTAATAACAATGTTCCATGATCCCTGCCATCACGTTGTTCCATGGTCTTGTCATCAAAAGGCTCCATGACACTTCTCATTACAATGCTCCAAGAACACTGTAATCACAATGCTCCATGCCCATTTCATCTCAATGACACATGAACCCTGTCATCACAATGCACCATGCACATCATCATAATGCTTCATGCTATTGTCATCACAATGAAATCAAAATGCTCCATGACCACTGTCATAACAATGTTCCAAATCGTTGTGATAACAATATTCCATAACACTTGTCATCACAGTGCCCCATGACGCTCGTCATCACATTTATCCATGCCCTTCTGATCACAATGCTCAATTACCCCTGACATCACAATGTCCCACGGCCGTGTCATCACAAGGCTCCATGACACTTGTCATCACAATGCTCCAAGACACCTGTCATCACAATGCTCCAAGACACCTGTCATCACAATGCTCCATGCCTTTGTCAGCAAAATGCTACATGACCATGTCATTACTATTCTCTTTGTGCTTGTCATCAAAATACTCCATTTCCATTGTCATCACAATCCTCCATGAACATTGGAATAACATTGCTTCATGCCCTTGTCATCACAATGCTCCATGCTCCTTGAAATCAAAATGATCCATGACCTCTGTCATCACAGTGCTCCACACCCTTGTGATTACAATGTTCCATAACACTTGTCATCACAACGCTCCATGATGTCTGTCATCACTATACTCCATGCCCTTTTCATCACAATGCTCCATGACCTTTGTCATCACAATTCTCAATACACTTGTCATCACAATGCTCCCTGACACTTGTCGTCAGAATGCTCCTTGAACCCTGTCACGAAAAGGCTCCATGCCTATTTCCTCACAATACCGCATGCCGTTTTCATCACAATGCTCCATGCCATTGTCATCAAAATACTCCACAAGCTTGTCCTCAGAATCCTCCATGACCTTTGTCATCACAATTCTCCATGCACTTGTCAGCAAAATGCTCCCTGACCCTTGTCATCACAATGCCCCAAGCCATTGTCATCACAATGCTCCATTACATTTGTCATCAGAATCCTCCATGACACTTGGCATCACAATGCTCCATGCCATTGTCATCACAGTGGGCCATTACATATGTCATCACAATGCTCCCTGACACCTGTCTTCACAATACTGCATGACCTGGACATCACAATGCTCTATGCACTTGTCGTCACAATGCTCGATGACCCCTGTCATCACAATGCTCCGTGACTCCAGTCATCACAATGCTTCATACCCTTTGTCATCACAATGGTCCATGCCCTCATCATCAACAGTCTCTGTGACCTTTTCAAACACAATGCTCCATGAAATTTTCATCACAATGCCCTTTGACCGTTGTCATCACAATACTCCATGCCCTATTCATCACAATGCTCCATGACCTTTGTCATCACAATTCTCAATACACTTGTCATCACAATGCTCCCTGACACTTGTCACAATGCTCCTTGAACCCTGTCACGAAAAGGCTCCATGCCTTTTTCATCACAATGCCCCATGCCGTTTTCATCACAATGCTCCATGCCATTGTCATCAAAATACTCCACAAGCTTGTCATCAGAATGTTCCATAACCCTTGTCATCACAGCTCTCCATGCACTTGTCACCACAATGCTCCCTGACCCTTGTCATCACAATGATCCAAGCCATTGTCATCACAATGCTCCATTACATTTGTCATCAGAATCCTCCATGACACTTGGCATCACAATACTCCATGCCATTGTCATCACAATGGGCCATTACATATGTCATTACAATGCTCCCTGACACCTGTCTTCACAGTACTGCATTACCTAGTCATCACAATGCTCCATGCCCTTGTCATCACAATGTGCCATTCTAACTGTCATCGCAATAATGCATTAAACTTATTAGACCAATGCTCCATGCCCTTGTCATCACAATGCTCCTTGCCCTTGTTATCACAATGCTCCATGACCCCTGTCATCACAATGCTCCCTGACTGCAATCATCACAATGTTTAATGACCTTGTCATCACAATCTTCCATGCCCTCGTCATCAACAGTCTCTGTGACATTTTAACCAAAATGCTCCATGAACTATTCATCACAATGCTCTTTGACCTTTGTCATCACAGTGCACTATGCCTTTCTCAGCACAATGCTCCATGACCCTTGTCATCACAATACTCCATGTGCTTGTCAGGACATTGCTCCATGACACATGTCATCACAATGCACCGGGCGCTTGTCATCACAGTGCTCCACAATCTTGTCATCACAAAGCTCCATTAACCTTGTCTTCACAATGCTCCATGCACTTCTCATCAAAATGCTCTCTCACCACTGATATCACAATGTTACATCACTATTCGTCACAATACTCCCTCACCCGTCATCACAATTTTCCATGACTCCTGTCATCAAAATGCTACATGCACTTATCATCACAATGTTCGATGACCCCTGACATCACACTGTTCCATACCCCTGTCATCAAGTTGCTCCATGACCCTTTTCATCCAATTGCTCCATGACTCTGTCATCACAATGCTCCCTGCCCTTATCATCAAAATGCACAACACCCTTGTCATCAAAATGCTCCATGACCTTTGTCATCACAAAGACCCATGACACTTGGCATCACAGTGCTCCATGCAATTGTCATCACAATACTCCATGAACGCTCTCATCACATTACTCCTTGCACTTGTCATCACAAAGCTCCATGACACATGTCATCAGAATGCACCATGGCCTTCTCATCACAATGTTCCATGCCCTTGCCATCACAATTCTCCACTACACATGTAATAACAATGTTCCATGATCCCTGCCATCATGTTGTTCCATGGTCTTGTCATCACAAGGCTCCATGACCCTTCTCATTACAATGCTCCAAGAACCCTGTAATCACAATGCTCCATGCCCATTTCATCTCAATGACACATGAACCCTGTCATCACAATGCACCATGCACATCATCATAATGCTTCATGCTATTGTCATCACAATGAAATCAAAATGCTCCATGACCACTGTCATAACAATGCTCCAAATCGTTGTGATAACAATATTCCATAACACTTGTCATCACAGTGCCCCATGACGCTCGTCATCACATTTATCCATGCCCTTCTGATCACAATGCTCAATTACCCCTGACATCACAGTGTCCCACAGTCGTGTCATCACAAGGCTCCATGACACTTGTCATCACAATGCTCCAAGACACCTGTCATCACAATGCTCCAAGACACCTGTCATCACAATGCTCCATGCCTTTGTCAGCAAAATGCTACATGACCATGTCATTACTATTCTCTTTGTGCTTGTCATCAAAATACTCCATTACCATTGTCATCACAATCCTCCATGAACATTGGAATAACATTGCTTCATGCCCTTGTCATCACAATGATCCATGCTCCTTGAAATCAAAATGATCCATGACCTCTGTCATCACAGTGCTCCACACCCTTGTGATTACAATGTTCCATAACACTTGTCAACACAACGCTCCATGATGTCTGTCATCACTATACTCCATGCCCTTTTCATCACAATGCTCCACGACCTTTGTCATCACAATTCTCAATACACTGGTCATCACAATGCTCCCGGACACTTGTCTTCAGAATGTTCCTTGAACCCTGTCACGAAAAGGCTCCATGCCTATTTCCTCACAATACCGCATGCCGTTTTCATCACAATGCTCCATGCCATTGTCATCAAAATACCCCACAAGCTTTTCCTCAGAATCCTCCATGACCTTTGTCATCACAAATCTCCATGCACTTGTCAGCAAAATGCTCCCTGACCCTTGTCATCACAATGCCCCAAGCCATTGTCATCACAATGCTCCATTACATTTGTCATCAGAATCCTCCATGACACTTGGCATCACAATGCTCCATGCCATTGTCATCACAGTGGGCCATTACATATGTCATCACAATGCTCCCTGACACCTGTCTTCACAATACTGCATGACCTGGACATCACAATGCTCTATGCACTTGTCGTCACAATGCTCGATGACCCCTGTCATCACAATGCTCCGTGACTCCAGTCATCACAATGCTTCATAACCTTTGTCATCACAATGGTCCATGCCCTCATCATCAACAGTCTCTGTGACCTTTTCAAACACAATGCTCCATGAAATTTTCATCACAATGCCCTTTGACCGTTGTCATCACAATACTCCATGCCCTTTTCATCACAATGCTCCATGACCTTTGTCATCACAATTCTCAATACACTTGTCATCACAATGCTCCCTGACACTTGTCACAATGCTCCTTGAACCCTGTCACGAAAAGGCTCCATGCCTTTTTCATCACAATGCCCCATGCCGTTTTCATCACAATGCTCCATGCCATTGTCATCAAAATACTCCACAAGCTTGTCATCAGAATGCTCCATAACCCTTGTCATCACAGCTCTCCATGCACTTGTCACCACAATGCTCCCTGACCCTTGTCAACACAATGCTCCAAGCCATTGTCATCACAATGCTCCATTACATTTGTCATCAGAATCCTCCATGACACTTGGCATCACAATACTCCATGCCATTGTCATCACAATGGGCCATTACATATGTCATTACAATGCTCCCTGACACTTGTCACAATGCTCCTTGAACCCTGTCACGAAAAGGCTCCATGCCTTTTTCATCACAATGCCCCATGCCGTTTTCATCACAATGCTCCATGCCATTGTCATCAAAATACTCCACAAGCTTGTCATCAGAATGCTCCATAACCCTTGTCATCACAGCTCTCCATGCACTTGTCACCACAATGCTCCCTGACCCTTGTCATCACAATGCTCCAAGCCATTGTCATCACAATGCTCCATTACATTTGTCATCAGAATCCTCCATGACACTTGGCATCACAATACTCCATGCCATTGTCATCACAATGGGCCATTACATATGTCATTACAATGCTCCCTGACACCTGTCTTCACAGTACTGCATTACCTAGTCATCACAATGCTCCATGCCCTTGTCATCACAATGTGCCATTCTAACTGTCATCGCAGTAATCCATGAAACTTATTAGACCAATGCTCCATGCCCTTGTCATCACAATGCTCCTTGCCCTTGTTATCACAATGCTCCATGACCCCTGTCATCACAATGCTCCCTGACTGCAATCATCACATTGTTTAATGACCTTGTCATCACAATCTTCCATGCCCTCGTCATCAACAGTCTCTGTGACATTTTAACCAAAATGCTCCATGAACTATTCATCACATTGCTCTTTGACCTTTGTCATCACAATGCTCTATGCCTTTCTCAGCACAATGCTCCATGACCCTTGTCATCACAATGCTCCATGTGCTTGTCAGGACATTGCTCCATGACACATGTCATCACAATGCACCGGGCGCTTGTCATCACAGTGCTCCACAATCTTGTCATCACAGTGCTCCATTAACCTTGTCTTCACAATGCTCCATGCACTTCTCATCAAAATGCTCTCTCACCACTGATATCACAATGTTACATCACGATTCGTCACAATACTCCCTCACCCGTCATCACAATTTTCCATGACTCCTGTCATCAAAATGCTACATGCACTTATCATCACAATGTTCGATGACCCCTGACATCACACTGTTCCATACCCCTGTCATCAAGTTGCTCCATGACCCTTTTCATCCAATTGCTCCATGACTCTGTCATCACAATGCTCCCTGCCCTTATCATCAAAATGCACAACACCCTTGTCATCAAAATGCTCCATGACCTTTGTCATCACAAAGACCCATGACACTTGGCATCACAGTGCTCCATGCCATTGTCATCACAATACTCCATGAACGCTCTCATCACATTACTCCTTGCCCTTGTCATCACAAAGCTCCATGACACATGTCATCAGAATGCTCCATGGCCTTCTCATCACAATGTTCCATGCCCTTGCCATCACAATGCTCCATTACACATGTAATAACAATGTTCCATGATCCCTGCCATCACGTTGTTCCATGGTCTTGTCATCACAAGGCTCCATGACCCTTCTCATTACAATGCTCCAAGAACCCTGTAATCACAATGCTCCATGCCCATTTAATCTCAATGACACATGAACCCTGTCATCACAATGCACCATGCACATCATCATAATGCTTCATGCTATTGTCATCACAATGAAATCAAAATGCTCCATGACCACTGTCATAACAATGCTCCAAATCGTTGTGATAACAATATACCATAACACTTGTCATCACAGTGCCCCATGACGCTCGTCATCACATTTATCCATGCCCTTCTGATCACAATGCTCAATTACCCCTGACATCACAATGTCCCACGGTCGTGTCATCACAAGGCTCCATGACACTTGTCATCACAATGCTCCAAGACACCTGTCATCACAATGCTCCAAGACACCTGTCATCACAATGCTCCATGCCTTTGTCAGCAAAATGCTACATGACCATGTCATTACTATTCTCTTTGTGCTTGTCATCAAAATACTCCATTACCATTGTCATCGCAATCCTCCATGAACATTGGAATAACATTGCTTCATGCCCTTGTTATCACAATGCTCCATGCTCCTTGAAATCAAAATGATCCATGACCTCTGTCATCACAGTGCTCCACACCCTTGTGATTACAATGTTCCATAACACTTGTCAACACAACGCTCCATGATGTCTGTCATCACTATACTCCATGCCCTTTTCATCACAATGCTCCATGACCTTTGTCATCACAATTCTCAATACACTTGTCATCACAATGCTCCCTGACACTTGTCGTCAGAATGCTCCTTGAACCCTGTCACGAAAAGGCTCCATGCCTATTTCCTCACAATACCGCATGCCGTTTTCATCACAATGCTCCATGCCATTGTCATCAAAATACTCCACAAGCTTGTCCTCAGATTCCTCCATGACCTTTGTCATCACAATTCTCCATGCACTTGTCAGCAAAATGCTTCCTGACCCTTGTCATCACAATGCCCCAAGCCATTGTCATCACAATGCTCCATTACATTTGTCATCAGAATCCTCCATGACACTTGGCATCACAATGCTCCATGCCATTGTCATCACAGTGGGCCATTACATATGTCATCACAATGCTCCCTGACACCTGTCTTCACAATACTGCATGACCTGGACATCACAATGCTCTATGCACTTGTCGTCACAATGCTCGATGACCCCTGTCATCACAATGCTCCGTGACTCCAGTCATCACAATGCTTCATACCCTTTGTCATCACAATGGTCCATGCCCTCATCATCAACAGTCTCTGTGACCTTTTCAAACACAATGCTCCATGAAATTTTCATCACAATGCCCTTTGACCGTTGTCATCACAATACTCCATGCCCTTTTCATCACAATGCTCCATGACCTTTGTTATCACAATTCTCAATACACTTGTCATCACAATGCTCCCTGACATTTGTCACAATGCTCCTTGAAACCTGTCACGAAATGGCTCCATGCCTTTTTCATCACAATGCCCCATGCCGTTTTCATCACAATGCTCCATGCCATTGTCATCAAAATACTCCACAAGCTTGTCATCAGAATGCTCCATAACCCTTCTCTTCACAGTTCTCCATGCACTGGTCAGCACAATGCTCCCTGACCCTTGTCATCACAATGCTCCAAGCCACTGTCATCACAATGCTCCATTATTTTGTCATCAGAATCCTCCATGACACTTGTCATCACAATGCTCCATGCCATTGTCATCACAATGGGCCATTACATATGTCATTACAATGCTCCCTGACACGTGTCTTCACAGTACTGCATGACCTAGTCATCACAATGCTCCATGCCCTTGTCATCACAATGTGCCATTCCAACTGTCATTGCAGTAATCCATGAAACTTATTAGACAAATGCTCCATGCCCTTGTCATCACAATGCTCCATGACCTTGTTATCAGAATGCACCATGACCCCTGTCATCACAATGCTTCGTGACTCCACTCATCACAATGATCAATGCTCTCGTCATCAACAGTGTCTGTGACCTTTTTAACCACAATGGTCCATGAACTTTTCATCACAATGCTCTATGCCTTTCTAAGCACAATGCTTCATTACTCTTGTCATCACAGTGCTCCATGTGCTGGTCAGGACAATGCTCCAAGACACATGTCATAACAATGCTCCAAGACACCTGTCATCACAATGCTCCATGCCTTTGTCAGCAAAATGCTACATGACCATGTCATTACTATTCTCTTTGTGCTTGTCATCAAAATACTCCAGTACCATTGTCATCACAATCCTCCATGAACATTGGAATAACATTGCTTCATGCCCTTGTCATCACAATGCTCCATGCTCCTTGAAATCAAAATGATCCATGACCTCTGTCATCACAGTGCTCCACACCCTTGTGATTACAATGTTCCATAACACTTGTCATCACAACGCTCCATGATGTCTGTCATCACTATATACCATGCCCTTTTCATCACAATGTTCCATGACCTTTGTCATCACAATTCTCAATACACTTGTCATCACAATGCTCCCTGACACTTGTCGTCAGAATGCTCCTTGAACCCTGTCACGAAAAGGCTCCATGCCTATTTCCTCACAATACCGCATGCCGTTTTCATCACAATGTTCCATGCCATTGTCATCAGAATACCCCACAAGCTTGTCCTCAGAATCCTCCATGACCTTTGTCATCACAATTCTCCATGCACTTGTCAGCAAAATGCTCCCTGACCCTTGTCATCACAATGCCCCAAGCCATTGTCATCACAATGCTCCATTACATTTGTCATCAGAATCCTCCATGACACTTGGCATCACAATGCTCCATGCCATTGTCATCACAGTGGGCCATTACATATGTCATCACAATGCTCCCTGACACCTGTCTTCACAATACTGCATGACCTGGACATCACAATGCTCTATGCACTTGTCGTCACAGTGCTCGATGACCCCTGTCATCACAATGCTCCGTGACTCCAGTCATCACAATGCTTCATAACCTTTGTCATCACAATGGTCCATGCCCTTATCATCAACAGTCTCTGTGACCTTTTCAAACACAATGCTCCATGAAATTTTCATCACAATGCCCTTTGACCGTTGTCATCACAATACTCCATGCCCTTTTCATCACAATGCTCCATGACCTTTGTCATCACAATTCTCAATACACTTGTCATCACAATGCTCCTTGCCCTTGTTATCACAATGCTCCATGACCCCTGTCATCACAATGCTCCCTGACTGCAATCATCACAATGTTTAATGACCTTGTCATCACAATCTTCCATGCCCTCGTTATCAACAGTCTCTGTGACATTTTAACCAAAATGCTCCATGAACTATTCATCACAATGCTCTTTGACCTTTGTCATCACAGTGCTCTATGCCTTTCTCAGCACAATGCTCCATGACCCTTGTCATCACAATGCTCAATGTGCTTGTCAGGACATTGCTCCATGACACATGTCATCACAATGCACCGGGCGCTTGTCATCACAGTGCTCCACAATCTTGTCATCACAATGCTCCATTAACCTTGTCTTCACAATGCTCCATGCACTTCTCATCAAAATGCTCTCTCACCACTGATATCACAATGTTACATCACTATTCGTCACAATACTCCCTCACACGTCATCACAATTTTCCATGACTCCTGTCATCAAAATGCTACATGCACTTATCATCACAATGTTCGATGACCCCTGACATCACACTGTTCCATACCCATGTCATCAAGTTGCTCCATGACCCTTTTCATCCAATTGCTCCATGACTCTGTCATCACAATGCTCCCTGCCCTTATCATCAAAATGCACAACACCCTTGTCATCAAAATGCTCCATGACCTTTGTCATCACAAAGACCCATGACACTTGGCATCACAGTGCTCCATGCCATTGTCATCACAATACTCCATGAACGCTCTCATCACATTACTCCTTGCCCTTGTCATCACAAAGCTCCATGACACATGTCATCAGAATGCTCCATGGCCTTCTCATCACAATGTTCCATGCCCTTGCCATCACAATGCTCCATTACACATGTAATAACAATGTTCCATGATCCCTGCCATCACGTTGTTCCATGGTCTTGTCATCACAAGGCTCCATGACCCTTCTCATTACAATGCTCCAAGAACCCTGTAATCACAGTGCTCCATGCCCATTTCATCTCAATGACACATGAACCCTGTCATCACAATGCACCATGCACATCATCATAATGCTTCATGCTATTGTCATCACAATGAAATCAAAATGCTCCATGACCACTGTCATAACAATGCTCCAAATCGTTGTGATAACAAGATTCCATAACACTTGTCATCACAGTGCCCCATGACGCTCGTCATCACATTTATCCATGCCCTTCTGATCACAATGCTCAATTACCCCTGACATCACAATGTCCCACGGCCGTGTCATCACAAGGCTCCATGACACTTGTCATCACAATGCTCCAAGACACCTGTCATCACAATGCTCCAAGACACCTCTCATCACAATGCTCCATGCCTTTGTCAGCAAAATGCTACATGACCATGTCATTACTATTCTCTTTGTGCTTGTCATCAATATACTCCATTACCATTGTCATCACAATCCTCCATGAACATTGGAATAACATTGCTTCATGCCCTTGTCATCACAATGCTCCATGCTCCTTGAAATCAAAATGATCCATGACCTCTGTCATCACAGTGCTCCACACACTTGTGATTACAATGTTCCATAACACTTGTCAACACAACGCTCCATGATGTCTGTCATCACTATACTCCATGCCCTTTTCATCACAATGCTCCATGACCTTTGTCATCACAATTCTCAATACACTTGTCATCACAATGCTCCCTGACACTTGTCGTCAGAATGCTCCTTGAACCCTGTCACGAAAAGGCTCCATACCTATTTCCTCACAATACCGCATGCCGTTTTCATCACAATGCTCCATGCCATTGTCATCAAAATACTCCACAAGCTTGTCCTCAGATTCCTCCATGACCTTTGTCATCACAATTCTCCATGCACTTGTCAGCAAAATGCTTCCTGACCCTTGTCATCACAATGCCCCAAGCCATTGTCATCACAATGCTCCATTACATTTGTCATCAGAATCCTCCATGACACTTGGCATCACAATGCTCCATGCCATTGTCATCACAGTGGGCCATTACATATGTCATCACAATGCTCCCTGACACCTGTCTTCACAATACTGCATGACCTGGACATCACAATGCTCTATGCACTTGTCGTCACAATGCTCGATGACCCCTGTCATCACAATGCTCCGTGACTCCAGTCATCACAATGCTTCATACCCTTTGTCATCACAATGGTCCATGCCCTCATCATCAACAGTCTCTGTGACCTTTTCAAACACAATGCTCCATGAAATTTTCATCACAATGCCCTTTGACCGTTGTCATCACAATACTCCATGCCCTTTTCATCACAATGCTCCATGACCTTTGTTATCACAATTCTCAATACACTTGTCATCACAATGCTCCCTGACATTTGTCACAATGCTCCTTGAAACCTGTCACGAAATGGCTCCATGCCTTTTTCATCACAATGCCCCATGCCGTTTTCATCACAATGCTCCATGCCATTGTCATCAAAATACTCCACAAGCTTGTCATCAGAATGCTCCATAACCCTTCTCATCACAGTTCTCCATGCACTGGTCAGCACAATGCTCCCTGACCCTTGTCATCACAATGCTCCAAGCCACTGTCATCACAATGCTTCATTATTTTGTCATCAGAATCCTCCATGACACTTGTCATCACAATGCTCCATGCCATTGTCATCACAATGGGCCATTACATATGTCATTACAATGCTCCCTGACACGTGTCTTCACAGTACTGCATGACCTAGTCATCACAATGCTCCATGCCCTTGTCATCACAATGTGCCATTCCAACTGTCATTGCAGTAATCCATGAAACTTATTAGACAAATGCTCCATGCCCTTGTCATCACAATGCTCCATGACCTTGTTATCAGAATGCACCATGACCCCTGTCATCACAATGCTTCGTGACTCCACTCATCACAATGATCAATGCTCTCGTCATCAACAGTGTCTGTGACCTTTTTAACCACAATGGTCCATGAACTTTTCATCACAATGCTCTATGCCTTTCTAAGCACAATGCTTCATTACTCTTGTCATCACAGTGCTCCATGTGCTGTTCAGGACAATGCTCCAAGACACATGTCATAACAATGCTCCAAGACACCTGTCATCACAATGCTCCATGCCTTTGTCAGCAAAATGCTACATGACCATGTCATTACTATTCTCTTTGTGCTTGTCATCAAAATACTCCAGTACCATTGTAATCACAATCCTCCATGAACATTGGAATAACATTGCTTCATGCCCTTGTCATCACAATGCTCCATGCTCCTTGAAATCAAAATGATCCATGACCTCTGTCATCACAGTGCTCCACACCCTTGTGATTACAATGTTCCATAACACTTGTCATCACAACGCTCCATGATTTCTGTCATCACTATATACCATGCCCTTTTCATCACAATGTTCCATGACCTTTGTCATCACAATTCTCAATACACTTGTCATCACAATGCTCCCTGACACTTGTCGTCAGAATGCTCCTTGAACCCTGTCACGAAAAGGCTCCATGCCTATTTCCTCACAATACCGCATGCCGTTTTCATCACAATGTTCCATGCCATTGTCATCAGAATACCCCACAAGCTTGTCCTCAGAATCCTCCATGACCTTTGTCATCACAATTCTCCATGCACTTGTCAGCAAAATGCTCCCTGACCCTTGTCATCACAATGCCCCAAGCCATTGTCATCACAATGCTCCATTACATTTGTCATCAGAATCCTCCATGACACTTGGCATCACAATGCTCCATGCCATTGTCATCACAGTGGGCCATTACATATGTCATCACAATGCTCCCTGACACCTGTCTTCACAATACTGCATGACCTGGACATCACAATGCTCTATGCACTTGTCGTCACAATGCTCGATGACCCCTGTCATCACAATGCTCCGTGACTCCAGTCATCACAATGCTTCATAACCTTTGTCATCACAATGGTCCATGCCCTTATCATCAACAGTCTCTGTGACCTTTTCAAACACAATGATCCATGAAATTTTCATCACAATGCCCTTTGACCGTTGTCATCACAATACTCCATGCCCTTTTCATCACAATGCTCCATGACCTTTGTCATCACAATTCTCAAGAAACTTGTCATCACAATGCTCCCTGACACTGGTCACAATGCTCCTTGAACCCTGTCACGAAAAGGCTCCATGCCTTTTTCATCACAATGCCCCATGCCGTTTTCATCACAATGCTCCATGCCATTGTCATCAAAATACTCCACAAGCTTGTCATCAGAATGCTCCATAACCCTTGTCATCACAGCTCTCCATGCACTTGTCACCACAATGCTCCCTGACCCTTGTCATCACAATGCTCCAAGCCATTGTCATCACAATGCTCCATTACATTTGTCATCAGAATCCTCCATGACACTTGGCATCACAATGCTCCATGCCATTGTCATCACAATGGGCCATTACATATGTCATTACAATGCTCCCTGACACCTGTCTTCACAGTACTGCATTACCTAGTCATCACAATGCTCCATGCCCTTGTCATCACAATGTGCCATTCTAACTGTCATCGCAATAATCCATGAAACTTATTAGACCAATGCTCCATGCCCTTGTCATCACAATGCTCCTTGCCCTTGTTATCAAAATGCTCCATGACCCCTGTCATCACAATGCTCCCTGACTGCAATCATCACAATGTTTAATGACCTTGTCATCACAATCTTCCATGCCCCCGTCATCAACAGTTTCTGTGACATTTTAACCAAAATGCTCCATGAACTATTCATCACAATGCTCTTTGACCATTGTCTTCACAGTGCTCTATTCCTTTCTCAGCACAATGCTCCATGACACTTGTCATCACAATGCTCCATGTGCTTGTCAGGACATTGCTCCATGACACATGTCATCACAATGCACCGGGCGCTTGTCATCACAGTGCTCCACAATCTTGTCATGACAATCTCCATTAACCTTGTCTTCACAATGCTCCATGCACTTCTCATCAAAATGCTCTCTCACCACTGATATCACAATGTTACATCACGATTCGTCACAATACTCCCTCACCCGTCATCACAATTTTCCATGACTCCTGTCATCAAAATGCTACATGCACTTATCATCACAATGTTCGATGACCCCTGACATAACACTGTTCCATACCCCTGTCATCAAGTTGCTCCATGACCCTTTTCATCCAATTGCTCCATGACTCTGTCATCACAATGCTCCCTGCCCTTATCATCAAAATGCACAACACCCTTGTCATCAAAATGCTCCATGACCTTTGTCATCACAAAGACCCATGACACTTGGCATCACAGTGCTCCATGCCATTGTCATCACAATACTCCATGAACGCTCTCATCACATTACTCCTTGCCCTTGTCATCACAAAGCTCCATGACACATGTCATCAGAATGCTCCATGGCCTTCTCATCACAATGTTCCATGCCCTTGCCATCACAATGCTCCATTACACATGTAATAACAATGTTCCATGATCCCTGCCATCACGTTGTTCCATGGTCTTGTCATCACAAGGCTCCATGACCCTTCTCATTACAATGCTCCAAGAACCCTGTAATCACAATGCTCCATGCCCATTTCATCTCAATGACACATGAACCCTGTCATCACAATGCACCATGCACATCATCATAATGCTTCATGCTATTGTCATCACAATGAAATCAAAATGCTCCATGACCACTGTCATAACAATGCTCCAAATCGTTGTGATAACAATATACCATAACACTTGTCATCACAGTGCCCCATGACGCTCGTCATCACATTTATCCATGCCCTTCTGATCACAATGCTCAATTACCCCTGACATCACAATGTCCCACGGTCGTGTCATCACAAGGCTCCATGACACTTGTCATCACAATGCTCCAAGACACCTGTCATCACAATGCTCCAAGACACCTGTCATCACAATGCTCCATGCCTTTGTCAGCAAAATGCTACATGACCATGTCATTACTATTCCCTTTGTGCTTGTCATCAAAATACTCCATTACCATTGTCATCACAATCCTCCATGAACATTGGAATAACATTGCTTCATGCCCTTGTCATCACAATGCTCCATGCTCCTTGAAATCAAAATGATCCATGACCTCTGTCATCACAGTGCTCCACACACTTGTGATTACAATGTTCCATAACACTTGTCATCACAACGCTCCATGATGTCTGTCATCACTATACTCCATGCCCTTTTCATCACAATGCTCCATGACCTTTGTCATCACAATTCTCAATACACTTGTCATCACAAAGCTCCCTGACACTTGTCGTCAGAATGCTCCTTGAACCCTTTCACGAAAAGGCTCCATGCCTATTTCCTCACAATACCGCATGCCGTTTTCATCACAATGCTCCATGCCATTGTCATCAAAATACTCCACAAGCTTGTCCTCAGAATCCTCCATGACCTTTGTCATCACAATTCTCCATGCACTTGTCAGCAAATTGCTCCCTGACCCTTGTCATCACAATGCCCCAAGCCATTGTCATCACAATGCTCCATTACATTTGTCATCAGAATCCTCCATGACACTTGGCATCACAATGCTCCACGCCATTGTCATCACAGTGGGCCATTACATATGTCATCACAATGCTCCCTGACACCTGTCTTCACAATACTGCATGACCTGGACATCACAATACTCTATGCACTTGTCGTCACAATGCTCGATGACACCTGTCATCACAATGCTCCGTGACTCCAGTCATCACAATGCTTCATAACCTTTGTCATCACAATGGTCCATGCCCTCATCATCAACAGTCTCTGTGACCTTTTCAAACACAATGCTCCATGAAATTTTCATCACAATGCCCTTTGACCGTTGTCATCACAATACTCCATGCCCTTTTCATCACAATGCTCCATGACCTTTGTCATCACAATTCTCAATACACTTGTCATCACAATGCTCCCTGACACTTGTCACAATGCTCCTTGAACTCTGTCACGAAAAGGCTCCATGCCTTTTTCATCACAATGCCCCATGCCGTTTTCATCACAATGCTCCATGACATTGTCATCAAAATACTCCACAAGCTTGTCATCAGAATGCTCCATAACCCTTGTCATCACAGCTCTCCATGCACTTGTCACCACAATGCTCCCTGACCCTTGTCATCACAATGCTCCAAGCCATTGTCATCACATGCTCCATTACATTTGTCATCAGAATCCTCCATGACACTTGGCATCACAATGCTCCATGCCATTGTCATCACAATGGGCCATTACATATGTCATTACAATGCTCCCTGACACCTGTCTTCACAGTACTGCATTACCTAGTCATCACAATGCTCCATGCCCTTGTCATCACAATGTGCCATTATAACTGTCATCACAATAATCCATGAAACTTATTAGACCAATGCTCCATGCCCTTGTCATCACAATGCTCCTTGCCCTTGTTATCACAATGCTCCATGACCACTGTCATCACAATGCTCCCTGACTGCAATCATCACAATGTTTAATGACCTTGTCATCACAATCTTCCATGCCCTCGTCATCAACAGTCTCTGTGACATTTTAACCAAAATGCTCCCTGAACTATTCATCACAATGCTCTTTGACCTTTGTCATCACATTGCTCTATGCCTTTCTCAGCACAATGCTCCATGACCCTTGTCATCACAATGCTCCATGTGCTTGTCAGGACATTGCTCAATGACGCATGTCATCACAATGCACCGGGCGCTTGTCATCACAGTGCTCCACAATCTTGTCATCACAATGCTCCATTAACCTTGTCTTCACAATGCTCCATGCACTTCTCATCAAAATGCTCTCTCACCACTGATATCACAATGTTACATCACTATTCGTCACAATACTCCCTCACCCGTCATCACAATTTTCCATGACTCCTGTCATCAAAATGCTACATGCACTTATCATCACAATCTTTGATGACCACTGACATCACACTGTTCCATACCCCTGTCATCAAGTTGCTCCATGACCCTTTTCATCCAATTGCTCCATGACTCTGTCATCACAATGCTCCCTGCCCTTATCATCAAAATGCACAACACCCTTGTCATCAAAATGCTCCATGACCTTTGTCATCACAAAGACCAATGACACTTGGCATCACAGTGCTCCATGCCATTGTCATCACAATACTCCATGGACGCTCTCATCACATTACTCCTTGCCCTTGTCATCACAAAGCTCCATGACACATGTCATCAGAATGCTCCATGGCCGCCTCATCACAATGTTCCATGCCCTTGCCATCACAATGCTCCATTACACATGTAATAACAATGTTCCATGATCCCTGCCATCACGTTGTTCCATGGTCTTGTCATCACAAGGCTCCATGACCCTTCTCATTACAATGCTCCAAGAACCCTGTAATCACAATGCTCCATGCCCATTTCATCTCAATGACACATGAACCCTGTCATCACAATGCACCATGCACATCATCATAATGCTTCATGCTATTGTCATCACAATGAAATCAAAATGCTCCATGACCACTGTCATAACAATGCTCCAAATCGTTGTGATAACAATATTCCATAACACTTGTCATCACATTGCCCCATGACGCTCATCATCACATTTATCCATGCCCTTCTGATCACAATGCTCAATTACCCCTGACATCACAATGTCCCACGGCCGTGTCATCACAAGGCTCCATGACACTTGTCATCACAATGCTCCAAGACACCTGTCATCACAATGCTCCAAGACACCTGTCATCACAATGCTCCATGCCTTTGTCAGCAAAATGCTACATGACCATGTCATTACTATTCTCTTTGTGCTTGTCATCAAAATACTCCATTACCATTGTCATCACAATCCTCCATGAACATTGGAATAACATTGCTTCATGCCCTTGTCATCACAATGCTCCATGCTCCTTGAAATCAAAATGATCCATGACCGCTGTCATCACAGTGCTCCACACCCTTGTGATTACAATGTTCCATAACACTTGTCATCACAACGCTCCATGATGTCTGTCATCACTATACTCCATGCCCTTTTCATCACAATGCTCCATGACCTTTGTCATCACAATTCTCAATACACTTGTCATCACAATGCTCCCTGACACTTGTCGTCAGAATGCTCCTAGAACCCTGTCACGAAAAGGCTCCATGCCTATTTCCTCACAATACCGCATGCCGTTTTCATCACAATGCTCCATGCCATTGTCATCAAAATACTCCACAAGCTTGTCCTCAGAATCCTCCATGACCTTTGTCATCACAATTCTCCATGCACTTGTCAGCAAAATGCTCCCTGACCCTTGTCATCACAATGCCCCAAGCCATTGTCATCACAATGCTCCATTACATTTGTCATCAGAATCCTCCATGACACTTGGCATCGCAATGCTCCATGCCATTGTCATCACAGTGGGCAATTACATATTTCATCACAATGCTCCCTGATACCTTTCTTCACAATACTGCATGACCTGGACATCACAATGCTCTATGCACTTGTTGTCACAATGATCGATGACCCCTGACATCACAATGCTCCGTGACTCCAGTCATCACAATGCTTCATAACCTTTGTCATCACAATGGTCCATGCCCTCATCATCAACAGTCTCTGTGACCTTTTCAAACACAATGCTCCATGCCCTTTTCATCACAATGCTCCATGCCCTTGTCATCACAATGTGCCATTCTAACTGTCATCGCAATAATCCATGAAACTTATTAGACCAATGCTCCATGCCCTTGTCATCACAATGATCCTTGCCCTTGTTATCAAAATGCTCCATGACCCCTGTCATCACAATGCTCCCTGACTGCAATCATCACAATGTTTAATGACCTTGTCATCACAATCTTCCATGCCCTCGTCATCAACAGTTTCTGTGACATTTTAACCAAAATGCTCCATGAACTATTCATCACAATGCTCTTTGACCATTGTCTTCACAGTGCTCTATTCCTTTCTCAGCACAATGCTCCATGACACTTGTCATCACAATGCTCCATGTGCTTGTCAGGACATTGCTCCATGACACATGTCATCACAATGCACCGGGCGCTTGTCATCACAGTGCTCCACAATCTTGTCATGACAATGCTCCATTAACCTTGTCTTCACAATGCTCCATGCACTTCTCATCAAAATGCTCTCTCACCACTGATATCACAATGTTACATCACGATTCGTCACAATACTCCCTCACCCGTCATCACAATTTTCCATGACTCCTGTCATCAAAATGCTACATGCACTTATCATCACAATGTTCGATGACCCCTGACATCACACTGTTCCATACCCCTGTCATCAAGTTGCTCCATGACCCTTTTCATCCAATTGCTCCATGACTCTGTCATCGCAATGCTCCCTGCCCTTATCATCAAAATGCACAACACCCTTGTCATCAAAATGCTCCATGACCTTTGTCATCACAAAGACCCATGACACTTGGCATCACAGTGCTCCATGCCATTGTCATCACAATACTCCATGAACGCTCTCATCACATTACTCCTTGCCCTTGTCATCACAAAGCTCCATGACACATGTCATCAGAATGCTCCATGGCCTTCTCATCACAATGTTCCATGCCCTTGCCATCACAATGCTCCATTACGCATGTAATAACAATGTTCCATGATCCCTGCCATCACGTTGTTCCATGGTCTTGTCATCACAAGGCTCCATGACCCTTCTCATTACAATGCTCCAAGAACCCTCTAATCACAATGCTCCATGCCCATTTCATCTCAATGACACATGAACCCTGTCATCACAATGCACCATGCACATCATCATAATGCTTCATGCTATTGTCATCACAATGAAATCAAAATGCTCCATGACCACTGTCATAACAATGCTCCAAATCGTTGTGATAACAATATACCATAACACTTGTCATCACAGTGCCCCATGACGCTCGTCATCACATTTATCCATGCCCTTCTGATCACAATGCTCAATTACCCCTGACATCACAATGTCCCACGGTCATGTCATCACAAGGCTCCATGACACTTGTCATCACAATGCTCCAAGACACCTGTCATCACAATGCTCCAAGACACCTGTCATCACAATGCTCCATGCCTTTGTCAGCAAAATGCTTCATGACCATGTCATTACTATTCCCTTTGTGCTTGTCATCAAAATACTCCATTACCATTGTCATCACAATCCTCCATGAACATTGGAATAACATTGCTTCATGCCCTTGTCATCACAATGCTCCATGCTCCTTGAAATCAAAATGATCCATGACCGCTGTCATCACAGTGCTCCACACCCTTGTGATTACAATGTTCCATAACACTTGTCATCACAACGCTCCATGATGTCTGTCATCACTATACTCCATGCCCTTTTCATCACAATGCTCCATGACCTTTGTCATCACAATTCTCAATACACTTGTCATCACAAAGCTCCCTGACACTTGTCGTCAGAATGCTCCTTGAACCCTTTCACGAAAAGGCTCCATGCCTATTTCCTCACAATACCGCATGCCGTTTTCATCACAATGCTCCATGCCATTGTCATCAAAATACTCCACAAGCTTGTCCTCAGAATCCTCCATGACCTTTGTCATCACAATTCTCCATGCACTTGTCAGCAAAATGCTCCCTGACCCTTGTCATCACAATGCCCCAAGCCATTGTCATCACAATGCTCCATTACATTTGTCATCAGAATCCTCCATGACACTTGGCATCACAATGCTCCATGCCATTGTCATCACAGTGGGCCATTACATATGTCATCACAATGCTCCCTGACACCTGTCTTCACAATACTGCATGACCTGGACATCACAATGCTCTATGCACTTGTCGTCACAATGCTCGATGACCCCTGTCATCACAATGCTCCGTGACTCCAGTCATCACAATGCTTCATACCCTTTGTCATCACAATGGTCCATGCCCTCATCATCAACAGTCTCTGTGACCTTTTCAAACACAATGCTCCATGAAATTTTCATCACAATGCCCTTTGACCGTTGTCATCACAATACTCCATGCCCTATTCATCACAATGCTCCATGACCTTTGTCATCACAATTCTCAATACACTTGTCATCACAATGCTCCCTGACACTTGTCACAATGCTCCTTGAACCCTGTCACGAAAAGGCTCCATGCCTTTTTCATCACAATGCCCCATGCCGTTTTCATCACAATGCTCCATGCCATTGTCATCAAAATACTCCACAAGCTTGTCATCAGAATGTTCCATAACCCTTGTCATCACAGCTCTCCATGCACTTGTCACCACAATGCTCCCTGACCCTTGTCATCACAATGCTCCAAGCCATTGTCATCACAATGCTCCATTACATTTGTCATCAGAATCCTCCATGACACTTGGCATCACAATGCTCCACGCCATTGTCATCACAGTGGGCCATTACATATGTCATCACAATGCTCCCTGACACCTGTCTTCACAATACTGCATGACCTGGACATCACAATGCTCTATGCACTTGTCGTCACAATGCTCGATGACCCCTGTCATCACAATGCTCCGTGACTCCAGTCATCACAATGCTTCATAACCTTTGTCATCACAATGGTCCATGCCCTCATCATCAACAGTCTCTGTGACCTTTTCAAACACAATGCTCCATGAAATTTTCATCACAATGCCCTTTGACCGTTGTCATCACAATACTCCATGCCCTTTTCATCACAATGCTCCATGACCTTTGTCATCACAATTCTCAATACACTTGTCATCACAATGCTCCCTGACACTTGTCACAATGCTCCTTGAACCCTGTCACGAAAAGGCTCCATGCCTTTTTCATCACAATGCCCCATGCCGTTTTCATCACAATGCTCCATGACATTGTCATCAAAATACTCCACAAGCTTGTCATCAGAATGCTCCATAACCCTTGTCATCACAGCTCTCCATGCACTTGTCACCACAATGCTCCCTGACCCTTGTCATCACAATGCTCCAAGCCATTGTCATCACATGCTCCATTACATTTGTCATCAGAATCCTCCATGACACTTGGCATCACAATGCTCCATGCCATTGTCATCACAATGGGCCATTACATATGTCATTACAATGCTCCCTGACACCTGTCTTCACAGTACTGCATTACCTAGTCATCACAATGCTCCATGCCCTTGTCATCACAATGTGCCATTATAACTGTCATCACAATAATCCATGAAACTTATTAGACCAATGCTCCATGCCCTTGTCATCACAATGCTCCTTGCCCTTGTTATCACAATGCTCCATGACCACTGTCATCACAATGCTCCCTGACTGCAATCATCACAATGTTTAATGACCTTGTCATCACAATCTTCCATGCCCTCGTCATCAACAGTCTCTGTGACATTTTAACCAAAATGCTCCCTGAACTATTCATCACAATGCTCTTTGACCTTTGTCATCACAGTGCTCTATGCCTTTCTCAGCACAATGCTCCATGACCCTTGTCATCACAATGCTCCATGTGCTTGTCAGGACATTGCTCAATGACACATGTCATCACAATGCACCGGGCGCTTGTCATCACAGTGCTCCACAATCTTGTCATCACAATGCTCCATTAACCTTGTCTTCACAATGCTCCATGCACTTCTCATCAAAATGCTCTCTCACCACTGATATCACAATGTTACATCACTATTCGTCACAATACTCCCTCACCCGTCATCACAATTTTCCATGACTCCTGTCATCAAAATGCTACATGCACTTATCATCACAATCTTTGATGACCACTGACATCACACTGTTCCATACCCCTGTCATCAAGTTGCTCCATGACCCTTTTCATCCAATTGCTCCATGACTCTGTCATCACAATGCTCCCTGCCCTTATCATCAAAATGCACAACACCCTTGTCATCAAAATGCTCCATGACCTTTGTCATCACAAAGACCAATGACACTTGGCATCACAGTGCTCAATGCCATTGTCATCACAATACTCCATGAACGCTCTCATCACATTACTCCTTGCCCTTGTCATCACAAAGCTCCATGACACATGTCATCAGAATGCTCCATGGCCTTCTCATCACAATGTTCCATGCCCTTGCCATCACAATGCTCCATTACACATGTAATAACAATGTTCCATGATCCCTGCCATCACGTTGTTCCATGGTCTTGTCATCACAAGGCTCCATGACCCTTCTCATTACAATGCTCCAAGAACCCTGTAATCACAATGCTCCATGCCCATTTCATCTCAATGACACATGAACCCTGTCATCACAATGCACCATGCACATCATCATAATGCTTCATGCTATTGTCATCACAATGAAATCAAAATGCTCCATGACCACTGTCATAACAATGCTCCAAATCGTTGTGATAACAATATTCCATAACACTTGTCATCACATTGCCCCATGACGCTCATCATCACATTTATCCATGCCCTTCTGATCACAATGCTCAATTACCCCTGACATCACAATGTCCCACGGCCGTGTCATCACAAGGCTCCATGACACTTGTCATCACAATGCTCCAAGACACCTGTCATCACAATGCTCCAAGACACCTGTCATCACAATGCTCCATGCCTTTGTCAGCAAAATGCTACATGACCATGTCATTACTATTCTCTTTGTGCTTGTCATCAAAATACTCCATTACCATTGTCATCACAATCCTCCATGAACATTGGAATAACATTGCTTCATGCCCTTGTCATCACAATGCTCCATGCTCCTTGAAATCAAAATGATCCATGACCGCTGTCATCACAGTGCTCCACACCCTTGTGATTACAATGTTCCATAACACTTGTCATCACAACGCTCCATGATGTCTGTCATCACTATACTCCATGCCCTTTTCATCACAATGCTCCATGACCTTTGTCATCACAATTCTCAATACACTTGTCATCACAATGCTCCCTGACACTTGTCGTCAGAATGCTCCTAGAACCCTGTCACGAAAAGGCTCCATGCCTATTTCCTCACAATACCGCATGCCGTTTTCATCACAATGCTCCATGCCATTGTCATCAAAATACTCCACAAGCTTGTCCTCAGAATCCTCCATGACCTTTGTCATCACAATTCTCCATGCACTTGTCAGCAAAATGCTCCCTGACCCTTGTCATCACAATGCCCCAAGCCATTGTCATCACAATGCTCCATTACATTTGTCATCAGAATCCTCCATGACACTTGGCATCGCAATGCTCCATGCCATTGTCATCACAGTGGGCAATTACATATTTCATCACAATGCTCCCTGATACCTTTCTTCACAATACTGCATGACCTGGACATCACAATGCTCTATGAACTTGTTGTCACAATGATCGATGACCCCTGACATCACAATGCTCCGTGACTCCAGTCATCACAATGCTTCATAACCTTTGTCATCACAATGGTCCATGCCCTCATCATCAACAGTCTCTGTGACCTTTTCAAACACAATGCTCCATGCCCTTTTCATCACAATGCTCCATGACCTTTGTCATCACAATTCTCAATACACTTGTCATCACAATGCTCCCTGACACTTGTCACAATGCTCCTTGAACCCTGTCACGAAATGGCTCCATGCCTTTTTCATCACAATGCCCCATGCCGTTTTCATCACAATGCTCCATGACATTGTCATCAAAATACTCCACAAGCTTGTCATCAGAATGCTCCATAACCCTTGTCATCACAGTTCTCCATGCACTTGTCAGCACAATTCTCCCTGACCCTTGTCATCACAATGCTCCAAGCCATTGTCATCACAATGCTCCATTACATTTGTCATCAGAATCCTCCATAACACTTGGCATCACAATGCTCCATGCCATTGTCATCACAATGGGCCATTACATATGTCATTACAATGCTCCCTGACACCTGTCTTCACAGTACTGCATTACCTAGTCATCACAATGCTCCATGCCCTTGTCATCACAATATGCCATTCCAACTGTCATTGCAGTAATCCATGAAACTTATTAGACAAAAGCTCCATGCCCTTGTTATCAAAATGCTCCATGACCTTGTTATCAGTATGCTCCATGAACCCTGTCATCACAATGCTTCGTGACTCCAGTCATCACAATGATCCATGCTCTCGTCATCAACAGTGTCTGTGACCTTTTTAACCACAATGCTCCATGAACTTTTCATCACAATGCTCTTTGACCCTTGTCATCACAATGCTCTATGCCTTTCTAAGCACAATGCTTCATTACACTTGTCATCACAGTGCTCCATGTGCTGGTCAGGACAATGCTCCAAGACACATGTCATAAAATGCACCATGGTCTTGTCATCACAGTGCTCCACAATCTTGTCATCACATTGCTCCCTAAACCTTGTCATCAAAATGCTCCATGCACTTCTCAACAAAATGCTGTCTCACCAATGATATAAAACGTTCCATCACTATTCGTCACAATGGTCCCTCACCCCTGTCATCACAATGTTCCGTGACTCCTGTCTTCACAATGGTACATGCACTAATCATCACAATGTTTGATGACCCCTTACATCACAATATTCCATAACCCCTGTCATCAAAATGCTTCATGACCCTTTTCATCAAATTGCTCCATGAACCTGTCATCACAATGCTCCCAGCCCTTCTCATCACAATGAACAACGCCCTTGTAATCAAAATGCCCCATGACCTTTGTCATCACAAAGATCCATGACGCTTGGCATCACAGTGCTCCATGTTATTGTCATCACAATGTTCCATGAACACTCTCATCACATTGATCCATGCCCTTGTCATCACAAAGCTCCATGACACATGTCATCAGAATGCTCCATGGCCTTTTCATCACAATGCTCCATGCCCTTGCCATCACAATGCTCCATTTCCCCTGTCATAACAATGCTCCATGACCCCTGCCATCACGATGTTCCATGGCCTTTTCATCACAAGGCTCCATGACCCTTCTCATCACAATGCTCCAAGACCCCTGTAATCAAAATGCTCCATGCCCCAATTCATCTCAATGATCCATGAACCCTGTCATCACAATGCACCATGCCCATCATCATAATGCTTCATGTTATTGGCATCACAATGAAATCAAAATGCTCCATAACATCTGTCATAACAATGCTCCAAACCCTTGTGATCACAATATTCCATAACAATTTTCATCACAATGCCCCATAACGCTCGTCATCACAATTATCCATGGTCTTCTCATCACAATGCTCCATGACTTTTGTCATCACAATGCTCAATACACTAGTCATCAAAATGCTCCCTGACATTTGTTGTCTGTATGCTCCTTGAACCTTGTCATGAAAAGGCTCTATGACTTCTTCCTCACAATGATCCATGCCCTTTTCATCACAGTGCTCCAAGACACCTGTAATCCAAATGCTCCATGCCCTTGTCATCACAAAGCAAAATGACGCATGTCATTAGAATGTTCCTTGGCCTTCTACTCACAATATTCCATGCCCTTGTCATCACAGTGCTCCAAGACCCCTGTAATCACAATGCTCCATGCCTCTTTTCATCAGTATGCTCCATGAGACTTGTCATCAAAAGGCTCCATGTTATTTTCATCGCAATGCTTCACGATCTTGTCATGAAAATTCTCAATGTCCCTTCTCATCATAATGCTCCAAGCCCTAGTCATCACAATGCTCCATTATATTTGTCATCACAATCCTCCATTTCATTTGGCATCACAATGCTCCCTGCCATTGTCATCGCAATGGACCATGACATATATCATCACAATGTTCCGTGACTCCAGGCATCACAATGCTTCATAACATTTGTCATCACAGTGGTCCATGCCCACGTCATCACAAGGCTCTGTGATCTTTGTAACGACAGTGCTCCATGTACATTTCATCACAATGCTCCGTGACACTTGTCATCACAATGCTCCATGCCTTTGTCAGAAAAATGCTCCATGACCCTTGTCATCACAATGTGCCATGAGATTTTCATCACAGCGGTCCACAAATTTATCATCACAATGCTCCATAAACCTTGTAATCACAATTCTCCTTGCCATTCACATCACAATGCTCCATTACCCCTCTCATAGCAATGCTCCATGACCCCGGCCATCACAATGTTCCACTGCCTTGTCATCACAAGACTCCATGACACTTGTATTCACAATGCTCCAAGAGCCCTGTAATCACAATGCTCCATGCCCTTGTCATTACAAAGCTCCATGACACATGTCATCAGAATGTTCCATGGCCTTTGCATCAAAATGCTCCATGCCCTTGTCATCACAGTGCTCCAAGACCCCTGTAATCACAATGCTTCATGCCCATTTCATCAGTATGCTCCAAGAGATTTGTCATCACAAGGCTCCATGTTTTTTTCATCACAATGCTCCAGGACGTTGTCATCACAATGCTCCATTATATTTGTCATCACAATCCTCCATTTCATTGGGCATCACAATGCTCCCTGCCATTGTCATCGCAATGGACCATGACATATGTCATCACAATGCTCCCTGACACCTGTCTTAACAATACTCCATGACCTTCTCATCACAATGATCCATGCCCTTGTCAGCACAATGCACCATGCCCACTGTCATCACAATATTCTATTAAACTTTTCACACCAATGCTCCAAGCGCCTGACATCACAATGCTCCATGCCCTTGTCATCACAATGCTCCATGACCCTTGTCATCACAATGCACCGTGACTCCAGGCATCACAAAGCTTCATAACATTTGTCAACACGGTGGTCCATGCCCGCGTCATCACAAGGCTCTATGACCTTTGTAACCACAATGCTCCATGAAATTTCCATCACATTGCTCCTTGATCCTTGTCATCACAATGCTCCATGCCTTTGTCAGAAAAATGCTCCATGACCTTTGTCATCACAATGTGCCACGCGATTTTCATCACAACAGTCCACAAATTTATCATGGCAATGCTCCATAAACCTTGCAATCACAATGCTCCATGCCCTTCTCATCACAATGCTCCATTATCCCTGTCATAACAATGCTCCATGACCCTCGCCATCACAATGTTCCACGGCCTTGTCATCACAAGGTTCCATGACACTTGTCATCACAGTGCTCCAAGACGCCTGTGATCACACTGCTCCATGCCCTTGTCATCACAAAGCTCCATGACACATGTCAACAGAAATTTCCATGGCCTTCTCATCAAAATGTTCCATGCCCTTGTCATCACAATGCTCCAAGAGCACTGTAATAACAATGCTCCATGCCCCTTTTCATCTAAATGCTCCATGAACCCTGTCATCACAATGCATCATGCACATCATCATAATGCTTCCGGCTATTGTCAGCGCAATGAAATCAAAATTATCCATGACCTCTCTCATCACAATGCTCCATGACCCCTGTCATCACAATACTCCATGAACATTTTCAGCCCAATGCTCCATGAGGCTTTTCATCACAATGATCCATGCCCTTGTCACCCCAATGCTCCATGACCCCAGTATTCACCATGCTCTGTGACGCTTGTCATCACAGTGCTCCATGACACCTGTCATGACAATGCTCGATGCCTTTGTCAGAAAAATTCTACATGACCTTGTCATTACAATGCTCTATGCGCTTGTAATCACAATACTCCATTACCATTGTCATCACAATCCTCCATGAACCTTGGGATCACATTGCTTCATGCCCTTGTCATCGAAATGCTCCATGCTCCTTGAAATCAAAATGATCCATGACCTCTGTCATCACAATGCTCCAAACGCTTGTGATCACAAAGTTCCATAACACTTGTCATCACAACGTGCCATGATGCCAGTCATCACAATATTCCATGTACTTTTCATCACAATGCTCCATGACCTTTGTCATCACAATCCTCAATACACTTGTCATCACAATGCTCCCTGACTCGTGTCGTCAGAATGCTCCTTTAACCCTGTCACGAAAAGGATCCATGCCTTTTTCTTCACAATGCCCCATGCCGTTTCCATCACTATACTCCATGCCATTGTCATCAAAATACACCACAAGCTTGTCATCAGAATGCTCCATGACCATTGTCATCACAATTCTCCATGCACTTGTCAGCACAATGCTCCCTGACCTTTGTCATCACAATGCCCCAAGCCATTGTCATCAAAATGCTCCATTACCTTTGTCATCAGAATCCTCCATGACACTTGGCATCACAATGCTCCATGCCATTCTCATCACAATGGGCCATTACATATGTCATCGCAATGCTCCCTAACACCTGTCTTCACAATATTGCATGACCTACTCATCACAGTGCTCCATGACCCCGGCCATCAAAATTTTCCACGGCCTCGTCATCACAAGACTCCATGACACTTGTCATCACAATGCTCCAAGACCCCTGTAATCACAATGTTCCATGCACTTGTCATCACCAAGCTCCATGACACATGTCATCAGAATGTTCCAGGGCCTTCTCATCAAAATGGTCCATGCCCTTGTCATCACCGTGCTCCAACACCCCTGTAATGACAATGCTCCATGCCCCTTTTCATCAGTATGCTCCATGAGATTTGTCATCACAAAGCTCCATGGTTTTCTCATCACAATGCTCCATAATTTGTTCATCACAATGCTTCACGACCTTGTCACGAAAATTCTCAATGGCCCTTGTCATCATAATGCTCCAAGCCCTAGTCTTCACAATGCTCCATTATATTTGTCATCACAATCCTCCATTACATTTGGCATCACCGTGCTCCCTGCCATTGCCATTGCAATGGACCCTGACATATGTCATGACAATGCTCCCTGACACCTGTCTTCACAATACTGCATGACCGTCTCATCACAATGATCCATGCCCTTGTCATCACAATGCACCATGTCCACTGTCATCACAATAATCTATGAAACTTGTCAGACCAATGCTCCATGCCCCTGACATCACAATGCTCCATGCCCTTGTTATCACAATACTCCATGACCCCTCAATTCACAATGCTCCATGACGCTTGTCCTCACAGTGCTCCATGACACCTGTCATCACAATGCTCCATGCCTTTGTCAGCAAAATGCTACATGACCTTGTCATTACAATGCTCTATGCGCTTGTCATCACAATACTCCATTACCATTGTCATCACAATCCTCTATGAACGTTGTGATCACATTGCTTCATCCCCTTGTCATCACGATGCTCCATGCTCCTTGAAATCAAAATGATCCATGACCTCTGTCATCACAATGCTCCAAACGCTTGTGATCACAAAGTTCCATAACACTTGTCATAACAACGTTCCATGATGCCTGTCATCCCAATACTCCATGCCCTTTTCATCACAATGCTCCATGATCTTTGTCATCACAATTCTCAATACACTTGTCATCACAATGCTCCCTGACACTTGTCGTCAAAATGCTCCTTGAAACCTGTCACAAAAAGGCTCCATGCCTTTTTCATCACAATGCCCAATGCCATTTTCATCACAATGCTCCATGCCATTGTCATCAAAATACTCCACAAGCTTGTCATCAGAATGCTCCATGACCCTTGTCATCACAGTTCTCCATGCACTGGTCAGCACAATGCTCCCTGAACCTTGTCATCACAATGCTCCAAGCCATTGCCATCACAATGCTCCATTACCTTTGTCATTAGAATCCTCCATGACACATGGCATCACAATGCTCAATGCCATTGTCATCACAATGGGCCATTACATATGTCATCACAATGCTCCCTGACACCTGTCTTCACAATACTTCATGACCTGGTCATCACAATGCTCTATGCACTTGTCGTCACAGTGCTCCATGAGCCATGTCATCACAATGTTCCATGCCTCCAGTCATCACAATGCTTCATAACCTTTGTCATCACTATGGTCCATGCCCTCGTCATCAACAGTCTCTGTGACGTTTGTAACCACAATGCTCCATGAACTTTTCATCACAATGCTCTTTGACCCTTGTCATCACAATGCTCTATGCCTTTCTAAGCACAATGCTTCATTACTCTTGTCATCACAGTGCTCCATGTGCTGGTCAGGACAATGCTCCAAGACACATGTCATAACAATGCACCATGGGCTTGTCATCACAGTGCTCCACAATCTTGTCATCACATTGCTCCATAAACCTTGTCATCAAAATGCTCCATGCACTTCTCAACAAAATGCTGTCTCACCAGTGATATACAATGTTCCATCACTATTCGTCACAATGCTCCCTCACCCCTGTCATCACAATGTTCCGTGACTCCTGTCTTCACAATGCTACATGCACTTATCATCACAATGTTTGATGACCCCTTACATCACAATATTCCATAACCCCTGTCATCAAAATGCTTCATGACCCTTTTCATCAAATTGCTCCATGAACCTGTCATCACAATGCTCCCAGCCCTTCTCATCACAATGCACAACGCCCTTGCAATCAAAATGCTCCATGACCTTTGTCATCACAAAGATCCATGACGCTTGGCATCACAGTGCTCCATGTCATTGTCATCACAATGTTCCATGAACACTCTCATCACATTGATCCCTGCCCTTGTCATCACAAAGCTCCATGACACATGTCATCAGAATGCTCCATGGCCTTCTCATCACAATGCTCCATGCCCTTGCCATCAAAATGCTCCATTTCCCCTGTCATAACAATGCTCCATGACCCCTGCCATCACGATGTTCCATGGCCTTTTCATCACAAGGCTCCATGACCCTTCTCATCACAGTGCTCCAAGAACCCTGTAATCACAATGCTCCATGCCCCAATTCATCTCAATGATCCATGAACCCTGTCATCACAATGCACCATGCCCATCATCATAATGCTTCATGTTATTGGCATCACAATGAAATCAAAATGCTCCATAACATCTGTCATAACAATGCTCCAAACCCTTGTGATCACAATATTCCATAACACTTTTCATCACAATGCCCCATAACGCTCGTCATCACAGTTATCCATGGTCTTCTCATCACAATGCTCCATGACTTTTGTCATCACAATGCTCAATACACTAGTCATCAAAATGCTCCCTGACACTTGTTGTCTGTATGCTCCTTGAACCTTGTCATGAAAAGGCTCTATGACTTCTTCCTCACAATGATCCATGCCCTTTTCATCACAGTGCTCCAAGACATCTGTAATCCCAATGCTCCATGCCCTTGTCATCACAAAGCACAATGACGCATGTCATTAGAATGCTCCTTGGCCTTCTCCTCACAATGTTCCATGCCCTTGTCATCACAGTGCTCCAAGACCCCTGTAATCACAATGCTCCATGCCTCTTTTCATCAGTATGCTCCATGAGACTTGTCATCAAAAGGCTCCATGTTATTTTCATCACAATGCTTCACGATCTTCTCATGAAAATTCTCTATGTCCCTCCTCATCATAATGCTCCAAGCCCTAGTCATCACAATGCTCCATTATATTTGTCATCACAATCCTCCATTTCATTTGGCATCACAATGCTCCCTGCCATTGTCATCGCAATGGACCATGACATATGTCATCACAATGTTCCGTGACTCCAGGCATCACAATGCTTCATAACATTTGTCATCACAGTGGTCCATGCCCACGTCATCACAAGGCTCTGTGATCTTTGTAACGACAATGCTCCATGTACATTTCATCACAATGCACCGTGTCCCTTGTCATAACAATGCTCCATGCCTTTGTCAGAAAAATGCTCCATGACCCTTGTCATCACAATGTGCCATGAGCTTTTCATCACAGCGGTCCACAAATTTATCATCGCAATGCTCCATAAACCTTGTAATCACAATGCTCCTTGCCCTTCACATCACAATGCTCCATTACCCCTCTCATAGCAATGCTCCATGACCCCGGCCATCACAATGTTCCACGGCCTTTTCATCACAAGACTCCATGACACTTGTAATCACAATGCTCCAAGAGCCCTGTAATCACAATGCTCCATGCCCTTGTCATTAAAAAGCTCCATGACACATGTCATCAGAATGTTCCATGGCCTTTGCATCAAAATGTTCCATGCCCTTGTCATCACAGTGCTCCAAGACCCCTGTAATCACAATGTTTCATGCCCTTTCCATCAGTATGCTCCATGAGATTTGTCATCACAAGGCTCCATGGTTTTTTCATCACAATGTTCCAGGACCTTGTCATCACAATGCTCCATTATATTTGTCATCACAATCCTCCATTTCATTGGGCATCACAATGCTCCCTGCCATTGTCATCGCAATGGACCATGACATATGTCATCACAATGCTCCCTGACACCTGTCTTAAGAATACTCCATGACCTTCTCATCACAATGATCCATGCCCTTGTCAGCACAATGCACCATGCCCACTGTCATCACAATATTCTATTAAACTTTTCAGACCAATGCTCCATGCCCCTGACATCACAATGCTCCATGCCCTTGTCATCACAATGCTCCATGACCCTTGTCATCACAATGCACCGTGAGTCCAGGCATCACAAAGCTTCATAACATTTGTCAACACAATGGTCCATGCCCGCGTCATCACAAGGCTCTATGACCTTTGTAACCACAATGCTCCATGAAATTTCCATCACATTGCTCCGTGATCCTTGTCATCACAATGCTCCATGCCTTTGTCAGAAAAATGCTCCATGACCTTTGTCATCACAATGTGCCACGCGATTTTCATCACAACAGTCCACAAATTTATCATGGCAATGCTCCATAAACCTTGCAATCACATTGCTCCATACCCTTCTCATCACAATGCTCCATTATCCCTGTCATAACAATGCTCCATGACCCTCGCCATCACAATGTTCCACGGCCTTGTCATCACAAGGCTCCATGACACTTGTCATCACAGTGCTCCAAGACGCCTGTGATCACACTGCTCCATGCCCTTGTCATCACAAAGCTCCATGACACATGTCAACAGAATGTTCCATGGCCTTCTCATCAAAATGCTCCATGCCCTTGTCATCACAATGCTCCAAGAGCACTGTAATCACAATGCTCCATGCCCCTTTTCATCTAAATGCTCCATGATCCCTGTCATCAGAATGCATCATGCCCATCATCATAATGCTTCCGGCTATTGTCAGCGCAATGAAATCAAAATTATCCATGACCTCTCTCATCACAATGCTCCATGACCCCTGTCATCACAATACTCCATGAACATTTTCAGCCCAATGCTCCATGAGGCTTTTCATCACAATGATCCATGCCCTTGTCATCCCAATGCTCCATGACCCCAGTATTCACCATGCTCCGTGACGCTTGTCATCACAGTGCTCCATGACACCTGTCATGACAATGCTCCATGCCTTTGTCAGAAAAATTCTACATGACCTTGTCATTACAATGCTCTATGTGCTTGTCATCACAATACTCCATTACCATTGTCATCACAATCCTCCATGAACCTTGGGATCACATTGCTTCATGCCCTTGTCATTGAAATGCTCCATGCTCCTTGAAATCAAAATGATCCATGACCTCTGTCATCACAATGCTCCAAACGCTTGTGATCACAAAGTTCCATAACACTTGTCTTCACAACGTGCCATGATGCCTGTCATCACAATACTCCATGTACTTTTCATCACAATGCTCCATGACCTTTGTCATCACAATCCTCAATACACTTGTCATCACAATGCTCCCTGACTCGTGTCGTCAGAATGCTCCTTTAACCCTGTCACGAAAAGGCTCCATGCCTTTTTCTTCACAATGCCCCATGCCATTTCCATCACAATACTCCATGCCATTGTCACCAAAATACACCACAAACTTGTCAGCAGAATGCTCCATGACCATTGTCATCACAATTCTCCATGCACTTGTCAGCACAATGCTCCCTGACCTTTGTCATCACAATGCCCCTAGCCATTGTCATCAAAATGCTCCATTACCTTTGTCATCAGAATCCTCCATGACACGTGGCATCACAATGCTCCATGCCATTCTCATCACAATGGGCCATTACATATGTCATCGCAATGCTCCCTGACAACTGTCTTCACAATATTGCATGACCTGGTCATCACAGTGCTCCATGACCCCGGCCATCACAATGTTCCACGGCCTCGTCATCACAAGACTCCATGACACTTGTCATCACAATGCTCCAAGACCCCTGTAATCACAATGTTCCATGCACTTGTCATCACAAAGCTCCATGACACATGTCATCAGAATGTTCCAGGGCCTTCTCATCAAAATGGTCCATGCCCTTGTCATCACCGTGCTCCAACACCCCTGTAATGACAATGCTCCATGCCCCTTTTCATCAGTATGCTCCATGAGATTTGTCATCACAAAGCTCCATGGTTTTCTCATCACAATGCTCCATAATTTGTTCATCACAATGCTTCACGACCTTGTCACGAAAATTCTCAATGGCCCTTGTCATCATAATGCTCCAAGCCCTAGTCTTCACAATGCTCCATTATATTTGTCATCACAATCCTCCATTACATTTGGCATCACCGTGCTCCCTGCCATTGTCATTGCAATGGACCCTGACATATGTCATGACAATGCTCCCTGACACCTGTCTTCACAATACTGCATGACCGTCTCATCACAATGATCCATGCCCTTGTCATCACAATGCACCATGTCCACTGTCATCACAATAATCTATGAAACTTGTCAGACCAATGCTCCATGCCCCTGACATCACAATGCTCCATGCCCTTGTTATCACAATGCTCCATGACCCCTCAATTCACAATGCTCCATGACGCTTGTCCTCACAGTGCTCCATGACACCTGTCATCACAATGCTCCATGCCTTTGTCAGCAAAATGCTACATGACCTTGTCATTACAATGCTCTATGCGCTTGTCATCACAATACTCCATTACCATTGTCATCACAATCCTCTATGAACGTTGTGATCACATTGCTTCATCCCCTTGTCATCACGATGCTCCATGCTCCTTGAAATCAAAATGATCCATGACCTCTGTCATCACAATGCTCCAAACGCTTGTGATCACAAAGTTCCATAACACTTGTCATAACAACGTTCCATGATGCCTGTCATCCCAATACTCCATGCCCTTTTCATCACAATGCTCCATGATCTTTGTCATCACAATTCTCAATACACTTGTCATCACAATGCTCCCTGACACTTGTCGTCAAAATGCTCCTTGAAACCTGTCACAAAAAGGCTCCATGCCTTTTTCATCACAATGCCCAATGCCATTTTCATCACAATGCTCCATGCCATTGTCATCAAAATACTCCACAAGCTTGTCATCAGAATGCTCCATGACCCTTGTCATCACAGTTCTCCATGCACTGGTCAGCACAATGCTCCCTGAACCTTGTCATCACAATGCTCCAAGCCATTGCCATCACAATGCTCCATTACCTTTGTCATTAGAATCCTCCATGACACATGGCATCACAATGCTCAATGCCATTGTCATCACAATGGGCCATTACATATGTCATCACAATGCTCCCTGACACCTGTCTTCACAATACTTCATGACCTGGTCATCACAATGCTCTATGCACTTGTCGTCACAATGCTCCATGAGCCATGTCATCACAATGTTCCATGCCTCCAGTCATCACAATGCTTCATAACCTTTGTCATCACTATGGTCCATGCCCTCGTCATCAACAGTCTCTGTGACGTTTGTAACCACAATGCTCCATGAACTTTTCATCACAATGCTCTTTGACCCTTGTCATCACAATGCTCTATGCCTTTCTAAGCACAATGCTTCATTACTCTTGTCATCACAGTGCTCCATGTGCTGGTCAGGACAATGCTCCAAGACACATGTCATAACAATGCACCATGGGCTTGTCATCACAGTGCTCCACAATCTTGTCATCACATTGCTCCATAAACCTTGTCATCAAAATGCTCCATGCACTTCTCAACAAAATGCTGTCTCACCAGTGATATACAATGTTCCATCACTATTCGTCACAATGCTCCCTCACCCCTGTCATCACAATGTTCCGTGACTCCTGTCTTCACAATGCTACATGCACTTATCATCACAATGTTTGATGACCCCTTACATCACAATATTCCATAACCCCTGTCATCAAAATGCTTCATGACCCTTTTCATCAAATTGCTCCATGAACCTGTCATCACAATGCTCCCAGCCCTTCTCATCACAATGCACAACGCCCTTGCAATCAAAATGCTCCATGACCTTTGTCATCACAAAGATCCATGACGCTTGGCATCACAGTGCTCCATGTCATTGTCATCACAATGTTCCATGAACACTATCATCACATTGATCCCTGCCCTTGTCATCACAAAGCTCCATGACACATGTCATCAGAATGCTCCATGGCCTTCTCATCACAATGCTCCATGCCCTTGCCATCACAATGCTCCATTTCCCCTGTCATAACAATGCTCCATGACCCCTGCCATCACGATGTTCCATGGCCTTTTCATCACAAGGCTCCATGACCCTTCTCATCACAGTGCTCCAAGAACCCTGTAATCACAATGCTCCATGCCCCAATTCATCTCAATGATCCATGAACCCTGTCATCACAATGCACCATGCCCATCATCATAATGCTTCATGTTATTGGCATCACAATGAAATCAAAATGCTCCATAACATCTGTCATAACAATGCTCCAAACCCTTGTGATCACAATATTCCATAACACTTTTCATCACAATGCCCCATAACGCTCGTCATCACAATTATCCATGGTCTTCTCATCACAATGCTCCATGACTTTTGTCATCACAATGCTCAATACACTAGTCATCAAAATGCTCCCTGACACTTGTTGTCTGTATGCTCCTTGAACCTTGTCATGAAAAGGCTCTATGACTTCTTCCTCACAATGATCCATGCCCTTTTCATCACAGTGCTCCAAGACATCTGTAATCCCAATGCTCCATGCCCTTGTCATCACAAAGCACAATGACGCATGTCATTAGAATGCTCCTTGGCCTTCTCCTCACAATGTTCCATGCCCTTGTCATCACAGTGCTCCAAGACCCCTGTAATCACAATGCTCCATGCCTCTTTTCATCAGTATGCTCCATGAGACTTGTCATCAAAAGGCTCCATGTTATTTTCATCACAATGCTTCACGATCTTGTCATGAAAATTCTCAATGTCCTTTCTCATCATAATGCTCCAAGCCCTAGTCATCACAATGCTCCATTATATTTGTCATCACAATCCTCCATTTCATTTGGCATCACAATGCTCCCTGCCATTGTCATCGCAATGGACCATGACATATGTCATCACAATGTTCCGTGACTCCAGGCATCACAATGCTTCATAACATTTGTCATCACAGTGGTCCATGCCCACGTCATCACAAGGCTCTGTGATCTTTGTAACGACAATGCTCCATGTACATTTCATCACAATGCACCGTGTCCCTTGTCATAACAATGCTCCATGCCTTTGTCAGAAAAATGCTCCATGACCCTTGTCATCACAATGTGCCATGAGCTTTTCATCACAGCGGTCCACAAATTTATCATCACAATGATCCAAAAACCTTGTAATCACAATGCTCCTTGCCCTTCACATCACAGTGCTCCATTACCCCTCTCATAGCAATGCTCCATGACCCCGGCCATCACAATGTTCCACGGCCTTTTCATCACAAGACTCCATGACACTTGTAATCACAATGCTCCAAGAGCCCTGTAATCACAATGCTCCATGCCCTTGTCATTAAAAAGCTCCATGACACATGTCATCAGAATGTTCCATGGCCTTTGCATCAAAATGTTCCATGCCCTTGTCATCACAGTGCTCCAAGACCCCTGTAATCACAATGTTTCATGCCCTTTCCATCAGTATGCTCCATGAGATTTGTCATCACAAGGCTCCATGGTTTTTTCATCACAATGCTCCAGGACCTTGTCATCACAATGCTCCATTATATTTGTCATCACAATCCTCCATTTCATTGGGCATCACAATGCTCCCTGCCATTGTCATCGCAATGGACCATGACATATGTCATCACAATGCTCCCTGACACCTGTCTTAAGAATACTCCATGACCTTCTCATCACAATGATCCATGCCCTTGTCAGCACAATGCACCATGCCCACTGTCATCACAATATTCTATTAAACTTTTCAGACCAATGCTCCATGCCCCTGACATCACAATGCTCCATGCCCTTGTCATCACAATGCTCCATGACCCTTGTCATCACAATGCTCCATGCCTCTTTTCATCAGTATGCTCCATGAGAATTGTCATCAAAAGGCTCCATGTTATTTTCATCACAATGCTTCACGATCTTGTCATGAAAATTCTCAATGTCCTTTCTCATCATAATGCTCCAAGCCCTAGTCATCACAATGCTCCATTATATTTGTCATCACAATCCTCCATTTCATTTGGCATCACAATGCTCCCTGCCATTGTCATCGCAATGGACCATGACATATGTCATCACAATGTTCCGTGACTCCAGGCATCACAATGCTTCATAACATTTGTCATCACAGTGGTCCATGCCCACGTCATCACAAGGCTCTGTGATCTTTGTAACGACAATGCTCCATGTACATTTCATCACAATGCACCGTGTCCCTTGTCATAACAATGCTCCATGCCTTTGTCAGAAAAATGCTCCATGACCCTTGTCATCACAATGTGCCATGAGCTTTTCATCACAGCGGTCCACAAATTTATCATCACAATGCTCCAAAAACCTTGTAATCACAATGCTCCTTGCCCTTCACATCACAGTGCTCCATTACCCCTCTCATAGCAATGCTCCATGACCCCGGCCATCACAATGTTCCACGGCCTTTTCATCACAAGACTCCATGACACTTGTAATCACAATGCTCCAAGAGCCCTGTAATCACAATGCTCCATGCCCTTGTCATTAAAAAGCTCCATGACACATGTCATCAGAATGTTCCATGGCCTTTGCATCAAAATGTTCCATGCCCTTGTCATCACAGTGCTCCAAGACCCCTGTACTCACAATGTTTCATGCCCTTTCCATCAGTATGCTCCATGAGATTTGTCATCACAAGGCTCCATGGTTTTTTCATCACAATGCTCCAGGACCTTGTCATCACAATGCTCCATTATATTTGTCATCACAATCCTCCATTTCATTGGGCATCACAATGCTCCCTGCCATTGTCATCGCAATGGACCATGACATATGTCATCACAATGCTCCCTGACACCTGTCTTAAGAATACTCCATGACCTTCTCATCACAATGATCCATGCCCTTGTCAGCACAATGCACCATGCCCACTGTCATCACAATATTCTATTAAACTTTTCAGACCAATGCTCCATGCCCCTGACATCACAATGCTCCATGCCCTTGTCATCACAATGCTCCATGACCCTTGTCATCACAATGCACCGTGAGTCCAGGCATCACAAAGCTTCATAACATTTGTCAACACAATGGTCCATGCCCGCGTCATCACAAGGCTCTATGACCTTTGTAACCACAATGCTCCATGAAATTTCCATCACATTGCTCCGTGATCCTTGTCATCACAATGCTCCATGCCTTTGTCAGAAAAATGCTCCATGACCTTTGTCATCACAATGTGCCACGCGATTTTCATCACAACAGTCCACAAATTTATCATGGCAATGCTCCATAAACCTTGCAATCACATTGCTCCATACCCTTCTCATCACAATGCTCCATTATCCCTGTCATAACAATGCTCCATGACCCTCGCCATCACAATGTTCCACGGCCTTGTCATCACAAGTCTCCATGACACTTGTCATCACAGTGCTCCAAGACGCCTGTGATCACACTGCTCCATGCCCTTGTCATCACAAAGCTCCATGACACATGTCAACAGAATGTTCCATGGCCTTCTCATCAAAATGCTCCATGCCCTTGTCATCACAATGCTCCAAGAGCACTGTAATCACAATGCTCCATGCCCCTTTTCATCTAAATGCTCCATGATCCCTGTCATCAGAATGCATCATGCCCATCATCATAATGCTTCCGGCTATTGTCAGCGCAATGAAATCAAAATTATCCATGACCTCTCTCATCACAATGCTCCATGACCCCTGTCATCACAATACTCCATGAACATTTTCAGCCCAATGCTCCATGAGGCTTTTCATCACAATGATCCATGCCCTTGTCATCCCAATGCTCCATGACCCCAGTATTCACCATGCTCCGTGACGCTTGTCATCACAGTGCTCCATGACACCTGTCATGACAATGCTCCATGCCTTTGTCAGAAAAATTCTACATGACCTTGTCATTACAATGCTCTATGTGCTTGTCATCACAATACTCCATTACCATTGTCATCACAATCCTCCATGAACCTTGGGATCACATTGCTTCATGCCCTTGTCATTGAAATGCTCCATGCTCCTTGAAATCAAAATGATCCATGACCTCTGTCATCACAATGCTCCAAACGCTTGTGATCACAAAGTTCCATAACACTTGTCTTCACAACGTGCCATGATGCCTGTCATCACAATACTCCATGTACTTTTCATCACAATGCTCCATGACCTTTGTCATCACAATCCTCAATACACTTGTCATCACAATGCTCCCTGACTCGTGTCGTCAGAATGCTCCTTTAACCCTGTCACGAAAAGGCTCCATGCCTTTTTCTTCACAATGCCCCATGCCGTTTCCATCACAATACTCCATGCCATTGTCATCAAAATACACCACAAACTTGTCATCAGAATGCTCCATGACCATTGTCATCACAATTCTCCATGCACTTGTCAGCACAATGCTCCCTGACCTTTGTCATCACAATGCCCCAAGCCATTGTCATCAAAATGCTCCATTACCTTTGTCATCAGAATCCTCCATGACACGTGGCATCACAATGCTCCATGCCATTCTCATCACAATGGGCCATTACATATGTCATCGCAATGCTCCCTGACAACTGTCTTCACAATATTGCATGACCTGGTCATCACAGTGCTCCATGACCCCGGCCATCACAATGTTCCACGGCCTCGTCATCACAAGACTCCATGACACTTGTCATCACAATGCTCCAAGACCCCTGTAATCACAATGTTCCATGCACTTGTCATCACAAAGCTCCATGACACATGTCATCAGAATGTTCCAGGGCCTTCTCATCAAAATGGTCCATGCCCTTGTCATCACCGTGCTCCAACACCCCTGTAATGACAATGCTCCATGCCCCTTTTCATCAGTATGCTCCATGAGATTTGTCATCACAAAGCTCCATGGTTTTCTCATCACAATGCTCCATAATTTGTTCATCACAATGCTTCACGACCTTGTCACGAAAATTCTCAATGGCCCTTGTCATCATAATGCTCCAAGCCCTAGTCTTCACAATGCTCCATTATATTTGTCATCACAATCCTCCATTACATTTGGCATCACCGTGCTCCCTGCCATTGTCATTGCAATGGACCCTGACATATGTCATGACAATGCTCCCTGACACCTGTCTTCACAATACTGCATGACCGTCTCATCACAATGATCCATGCCCTTGTCATCACAATGCACCATGTCCACTGTCATCACAATAATCTATGAAACTTGTCAGACCAATGCTCCATGCCCCTGACATCACAATGCTCCATGCCCTTGTTATCACAATGCTCCATGACCCCTCAATTCACAATGCTCCATGACGCTTGTCCTCACAGTGCTCCATGACACCTGTCATCACAATGCTCCATGCCTTTGTCAGCAAAATGCTACATGACCTTGTCATTACAATGCTCTATGCGCTTGTCATCACAATACTCCATTACCATTGTCATCACAATCCTCTATGAACGTTGTGATCACATTGCTTCATCCCCTTGTCATCACGATGCTCCATGCTCCTTGAAATCAAAATGATCCATGACCTCTGTCATCACAATGCTCCAAACGCTTGTGATCACAAAGTTCCATAACACTTGTCATAACAACGTTCCATGATGCCTGTCATCCCAATACTCCATGCCCTTTTCATCACAATGCTCCATGATCTTTGTCATCACAATTCTCAATACACTTGTCATCACAATGCTCCCTGACACTTGTCGTCAAAATGCTCCTTGAAACCTGTCACAAAAAGGCTCCATGCCTTTTTCATCACAATGCCCAATGCCATTTTCATCACAATGCTCCATGCCATTGTCATCAAAATACTCCACAAGCTTGTCATCAGAATGCTCCATGACCCTTGTCATCACAGTTCTCCATGCACTGGTCAGCACAATGCTCCCTGAACCTTGTCATCACAATGCTCCAAGCCATTGCCATCACAATGCTCCATTACCTTTGTCATTAGAATCCTCCATGACACATGGCATCACAATGCTCAATGCCATTGTCATCACAATGGGCCATTACATATGTCATCACAATGCTCCCTGACACCTGTCTTCACAATACTTCATGACCTGGTCATCACAATGCTCTATGCACTTGTCGTCACAATGCTCCATGAGCCATGTCATCACAATGTTCCATGCCTCCAGTCATCACAATGCTTCATAACCTTTGTCATCACTATGGTCCATGCCCTCGTCATCAACAGTCTCTGTGACGTTTGTAACCACAATGCTCCATGAACTTTTCATCACAATGCTCTTTGACCCTTGTCATCACAATGCTCTATGCCTTTCTAAGCACAATGCTTCATTACTCTTGTCATCACAGTGCTCCATGTGCTGGTCAGGACAATGCTCCAAGACACATGTCATAACAATGCACCATGGGCTTGTCATCACAGTGCTCCACAATCTTGTCATCACATTGCTCCATAAACCTTGTCATCAAAATGCTCCATGCACTTCTCAACAAAATGCTGTCTCACCAGTGATATACAATGTTCCATCACTATTCGTCACAATGCTCCCTCACCCCTGTCATCACAATGTTCCGTGACTCCTGTCTTCACAATGCTACATGCACTTATCATCACAATGTTTGATGACCCCTTACATCACAATATTCCATAACCCCTGTCATCAAAATGCTTCATGACCCTTTTCATCAAATTGCTCCATGAACCTGTCATCACAATGCTCCCAGCCCTTCTCATCACAATGCACAACGCCCTTGCAATCAAAATGCTCCATGACCTTTGTCATCACAAAGATCCATGACGCTTGGCATCACAGTGCTCCATGTCATTGTCATCACAATGTTCCATGAATACTCTCATCACATTGATCCCTGCCCTTGTCATCACAAAGCTCCATGACACATGTCATCAGAATGCTCCATGGCCTTCTCATCACAATGCTCCATGCCCTTGCCATCACAATGCTCCATTTCCCCTGTCATAACAATGCTCCATGACCCCTGCCATCACGATGTTCCATGGCCTTTTCATCACAAGGCTCCATGACCCTTCTCATCACAGTGCTCCAAGAACCCTGTAATCACAATGCTCCATGCCCCAATTCATCTCAATGATCCATGAACCCTGTCATCACAATGCACCATGCCCATCATCATAATGCTTCATGTTATTGGCATCACAATGAAATCAAAATGCTCCATAACATCTGTCATAACAATGCTCCAAACCCTTGTGATCACAATATTCCATAACACTTTTCATCACAATGCCCCATAACGCTCGTCATCACAATTATCCATGGTCTTCTCATCACAATGCTCCATGACTTTTGTCATCACAATGCTCAATACACTAGTCATCAAAATGCTCCCTGACACTTGTTGTCTGTATGCTCCTTGAACCTTGTCATGAAAAGGCTCTATGACTTCTTCCTCACAATGATCCATGCCCTTTTCATCACAGTGCTCCAAGACATCTGTAATCCCAATGCTCCATGCCCTTGTCATCACAAAGCACAATGACGCATGTCATTAGAATGCTCCTTGGCCTTCTCCTCACAATGTTCCATGCCCTTGTCATCACAGTGCTCCAAGACCCCTGTAATCACAATGCTCCATGCCTCTTTTCATCAGTATGCTCCATGAGACTTGTCATCAAAAGGCTCCATGTTATTTTCATCACAATGCTTCACGATCTTGTCATGAAAATTCTCAATGTCCCTCCTCATCATAATGCTCCAAGCCCTAGTCATCACAATGCTCCATTATATTTGTCATCACAATCCTCCATTTCATTTGGCATCACAATGCTCCCTGCCATTGTCATCGCAATGGACCATGACATATGTCATCACAATGTTCCGTGACTCCAGGCATCTCAATGCTTCATAACATTTGTCATCACAGTGGTCCATGCCCACGTCATCACAAGGCTCTGTGATCTTTGTAACGACAATGCTCCATGTACATTTCATCACAATGCACCGTGTCCCTTGTCATAACAATGCTCCATGCCTTTGTCAGAAAAATGCTCCATGACCCTTGTCATCACAATGTGCCATGAGCTTTTCATCACAGCGGTCCACAAATTTATCATCGCAATGCTCCATAAACCTTGTAATCACAATGCTCCTTGCCCTTCACATCACAATGCTCCATTACCCCTCTCATAGCAATGCTCCATGACCACGGCCATCACAATGTTCCACGGCCTTTTCATCACAAGACTCCATGACACTTGTAATCACAATGCTCCAAGAGCCCTGTAATCACAATGCTCCATGCCCTTGTCATTAAAAAGCTCCATGACACATGTCATCAGAATGTTCCATGGCCTTTGCATCAAAATGTTCCATGCCCTTGTCATCACAGTGCTCCAAGACCCCTGTAATCACAATGTTTCATGCCCTTTCCATCAGTATGCTCCATGAGATTTGTCATCACAAGGCTCCATGGTTTTTTCATCACAATGCTCCAGGACCTTGTCATCACAATGCTCCATTATATTTGTCATCACAATCCTCCATTTCATTGGGCATCACAATGCTCCCTGCCATTGTCATCGCAATGGACCATGACATATGTCATCACAATGCTCCCTGACACCTGTCTTAAGAATACTCCATGACCTTCTCATCACAATGATCCATGCCCTTGTCAGCACAATGCACCATGCCCACTGTCATCACAATATTCTATTAAACTTTTCAGACCAATGCTCCATGCCCCTGACATCACAATGCTCCATGCCCTTGTCATCACAATGCTCCATGACCCTTGTCATCACAATGCTCCATGCCTCTTTTCATCAGTATGCTCCATGAGACTTGTCATCAAAAGGCTCCATGTTATTTTCATCACAATGCTTCACGATCTTGTCATGAAAATTCTCAATGTCCTTTCTCATCATAATGCTCCAAGCCCTAGTCATCACAATGCTCCATTATATTTGTCATCACAATCCTCCATTTCATTTGGCATCACAATGCTCCCTGCCATTGTCATCGCAATGGACCATGACATATGTCATCACAATGTTCCGTGACTCCAGGCATCACAATGCTTCATAACATTTGTCATCACAGTGGTCCATGCCCACGTCATCACAAGGCTCTGTGATCTTTGTAACGACAATGCTCCATGTACATTTCATCACAATGCACCGTGTCCGTTGTCATAACAATGCTCCATGCCTTTGTCAGAAAAATGCTCCATGACCCTTGTCATCACAATGTGCCATGAGCTTTTCATCACAGCGGTCCACAAATTTATCATCACAATGCTCCAAAAACCTTGTAATCACAATGCTCCTTGCCCTTCACATCACAGTGCTCCATTACCCCTCTCATAGCAATGCTCCATGACCCCGGCCATCACAATGTTCCACGGCCTTTTCATCACAAGACTCCATGACACTTGTAATCACAATGCTCCAAGAGCCCTGTAATCACAATGCTCCATGCCCTTGTCATTAAAAAGCTCCATGACACATGTCATCAGAATGTTCCATGGCCTTTGCATCAAAATGTTCCATGCCCTTGTCATCACAGTGCTCCAAGACCCCTGTAATCACAATGTTTCATGCCCTTTCCATCAGTATGCTCCATGAGATTTGTCATCACAAGGCTCCATGGTTTTTTCATCACAATGCTCCAGGACATTGTCATCACAATGCTCCATTATATTTGTCATCACAATCCTCCATTTCATTGGGCATCACAATGCTCCCTGCCATTGTCATCGCAATGGACCATGACATATGTCATCACAATGCTCCCTGACACCTGTCTTAAGAATACTCCATGACCTTCTCATCACAATGATCCATGCCCTTGTCAGCACAATGCACCATGCCCACTGTCATCACAATATTCTATTAAACTTTTCAGACCAATGCTCCATGCCCCTGACATCACAATGCTCCATGCCCTTGTCATCACAATGCTCCATGACCCTTGTCATCACAATGCACCGTGAGTCCAGGCATCACAAAGCTTCATAACATTTGTCAACACAATGGTCCATGCCCGCGTCATCACAAGGCTCTATGACCTTTGTAACCACAATGCTCCATGAAATTTCCATCACATTGCTCCGTGATCCTTGTCATCACAATGCTCCATGCCTTTGTCAGAAAAATGCTCCATGACCTTTGTCATCACAATGTGCCACGCGATTTTCATCACAACAGTCCACAAATTTATCATGGCAATGCTCCATAAACCTTGCAATCACATTGCTCCATACCCTTCTCATCACAATGCTCCATTATCCCTGTCATAACAATGCTCCATGACCCTCGCCATCACAATGTTCCACGGCCTTGTCATCACAAGGCTCCATGACACTTGTCATCACAGTGCTCCAAGACGCCTGTGATCACACTGCTCCATGCCCTTGTCATCACAAAGCTCCATGACACATGTCAACAGAATGTTCCATGGCCTTCTCATCAAAATGCTCCATGCCCTTGTCATCACAATGCTCCAAGAGCACTGTAATCACAATGCTCCATGCCCCTTTTCATCTAAATGCTCCATGATCCCTGTCATCAGAATGCATCATGCCCATCATCATAATGCTTCCGGCTATTGTCAGCGCAATGAAATCAAAATTATCCATGACCTCTCTCATCACAATGCTCCATGACCCCTGTCATCACAATACTCCATGAACATTTTCAGCCCAATGCTCCATGAGGCTTTTCATCACAATGATCCATGCCCTTGTCATCCCAATGCTCCATGACCCCAGTATTCACCATGCTCCGTGACGCTTGTCATCACAGTGCTCCATGACACCTGTCATGACAATGCTCCATGCCTTTGTCAGAAAAATTCTACATGACCTTGTCATTACAATGCTCTATGTGCTTGTCATCACAATACTCCATTACCATTGTCATCACAATCCTCCATGAACCTTGGGATCACATTGCTTCATGCCCTTGTCATTGAAATGCTCCATGCTCCTTGAAATCAAAATGATCCATGACCTCTGTCATCACAATGCTCCAAACGCTTGTGATCACAAAGTTCCATAACACTTGTCTTCACAACGTGCCATGATGCCTGTCATCACAATACTCCATGTACTTTTCATCACAATGCTCCATGACCTTTGTCATCACAATCCTCAATACACTTGTCATCACAATGCTCCCTGACTCGTGTCGTCAGAATGCTCCTTTAACCCTGTCACGAAAAGGCTCCATGCCTTTTTCTTCACAATGCCCCATGCCGTTTCCATCACAATACTCCATGCCATTGTCATCAAAATACACCACAAACTTGTCATCAGAATGCTCCATGACCATTGTCATCACAATTCTCCATGCACTTGTCAGCACAATGCTCCCTGACCTTTGTCATCACAATGCCCCTAGCCATTGTCATCAAAATGCTCCATTACCTTTGTCATCAGAATCCTCCATGACACGTGGCATCACAATGCTCCATGCCATTCTCATCACAATGGGCCATTACATATGTCATCGCAATGCTCCCTGACAACTGTCTTCACAATATTGCATGACCTGGTCATCACAGTGCTCCATGACCCCGGCCATCACAATGTTCCACGGCCTCGTCATCACAAGACTCCATGACACTTGTCATCACAATGCTCCAAGACCCCTGTAATCACAATGTTCCATGCACTTGTCATCACAAAGCTCCATGACACATGTCATCAGAATGTTCCAGGGCCTTCTCATCAAAATGGTCCATGCCCTTGTCATCACCGTGCTCCAACACCCCTGTAATGACAATGCTCCATGCCCCTTTTCATCAGTATGCTCCATGAGATTTGTCATCACAAAGCTCCATGGTTTTCTCATCACAATGCTCCATAATTTGTTCATCACAATGCTTCACGACCTTGTCACGAAAATTCTCAATGGCCCTTGTCATCATAATGCTCCAAGCCCTAGTCTTCACAATGCTCCATTATATTTGTCATCACAATCCTCCATTACATTTGGCATCACCGTGCTCCCTGCCATTGTCATTGCAATGGACCCTGACATATGTCATGACAATGCTCCCTGACACCTGTCTTCACAATACTGCATGACCGTCTCATCACAATGATCCATGCCCTTGTCATCACAATGCACCATGTCCACTGTCATCACAATAATCTATGAAACTTGTCAGACCAATGCTCCATGCCCCTGACATCACAATGCTCCATGCCCTTGTTATCACAATGCTCCATGACCCCTCAATTCACAATGCTCCATGACGCTTGTCCTCACAGTGCTCCATGACACCTGTCATCACAATGCTCCATGCCTTTGTCAGCAAAATGCTACATGACCTTGTCATTACAATGCTCTATGCGCTTGTCATCACAATACTCCATTACCATTGTCATCACAATCCTCTATGAACGTTGTGATCACATTGCTTCATCCCCTTGTCATCACGATGCTCCATGCTCCTTGAAATCAAAATGATCCATGACCTCTGTCATCACAATGCTCCAAACGCTTGTGATCACAAAGTTCCATAACACTTGTCATAACAACGTTCCATGATGCCTGTCATCCCAATACTCCATGCCCTTTTCATCACAATGCTCCATGATCTTTGTCATCACAATTCTCAATACACTTGTCATCACAATGCTCCCTGACACTTGTCGTCAAAATGCTCCTTGAAACCTGTCACAAAAAGGCTCCATGCCTTTTTCATCACAATGTCCAATGCCATTTTCATCACAATGCTCCATGCCATTGTCATCAAAATACTCCACAAGCTTGTCATCAGAATGCTCCATGACCCTTGTCATCACAGTTCTCCATGCACTGGTCAGCACAATGCTCCCTGAACCTTGTCATCACAATGCTCCAAGCCATTGCCATCACAATGCTCCATTACCTTTGTCATTAGAATCCTCCATGACACATGGCATCACAATGCTCAATGCCATTGTCATCACAATGGGCCATTACATATGTCATCACAATGCTCCCTGACACCTGTCTTCACAATACTTCATGACCTGGTCATCACAATGCTCTATGCACTTGTCGTCACAATGCTCCATGAGCCATGTCATCACAATGTTCCATGCCTCCAGTCATCACAATGCTTCATAACCTTTGTCATCACTATGGTCCATGCCCTCGTCATCAACAGTCTCTGTGACGTTTGTAACCACAATGCTCCATGAACTTTTCATCACAATGCTCTTTGACCCTTGTCATCACAATGCTCTATGCCTTTCTAAGCACAATGCTTCATTACTCTTGTCATCACAGTGCTCCATGTGCTGGTCAGGACAATGCTCCAAGACACATGTCATAACAATGCACCATGGGCTTGTCATCACAGTGCTCCACAATCTTGTCATCACATTGCTCCATAAACCTTGTCATCAAAATGCTCCATGCACTTCTCAACAAAATGCTGTCTCACCAGTGATATACAATGTTCCATCACTATTCGTCACAATGCTCCCTCACCCCTGTCATCACAATGTTCCGTGACTCCTGTCTTCACAATGCTACATGCACTTATCATCACAATGTTTGATGACCCCTTACATCACAATATTCCATAACCCCTGTCATCAAAATGCTTCATGACCCTTTTCATCAAATTGCTCCATGAACCTGTCATCACAATGCTCCCAGCCCTTCTCATCACAATGCACAACGCCCTTGCAATCAAAATGCTCCATGACCTTTGTCATCACAAAGATCCATGACGCTTGGCATCACAGTGCTCCATGTCATTGTCATCACAATGTTCCATGAACACTCTCATCACATTGATCCCTGCCCTTGTCATCACAAAGCTCCATGACACATGTCATCAGAATGCTCCATGGCCTTCTCATCACAATGCTCCATGCCCTTGCCATCACAATGCTCCATTTCCCCTGTCATAACAATGCTCCATGACCCCTGCCATCACGATGTTCCATGGCCTTTTCATCACAAGGCTCCATGACCCTTCTCATCACAGTGCTCCAAGAACCCTGTAATCACAATGCTCCATGCCCCAATTCATCTCAATGATCCATGAACCCTGTCATCACAATGCACCATGCCCATCATCATAATGCTTCATGTTATTGGCATCACAATGAAATCAAAATGCTCCATAACATCTGTCATAACAATGCTCCAAACCCTTGTGATCACAATATTCCATAACACTTTTCATCACAATGCCCCATAACGCTCGTCATCACAATTATCCATGGTCTTCTCATCACAATGCTCCATGACTTTTGTCATCACAATGCTCAATACACTAGTCATCAAAATGCTCCCTGACACTTGTTGTCTGTATGCTCCTTGAACCTTGTCATGAAAAGGCTCTATGACTTCTTCCTCACAATGATCCATGCCCTTTTCATCACAGTGCTCCAAGACATCTGTAATCCCAATGCTCCATGCCCTTGTCATCACAAAGCACAATGACGCATGTCATTAGAATGCTCCTTGGCCTTCTCCTCACAATGTTCCATGCCCTTGTCATCACAGTGCTCCAAGACCCCTGTAATCACAATGCTCCATGCCTCTTTTCATCAGTATGCTCCATGAGACTTGTCATCAAAAGGCTCCATGTTATTTTCATCACAATGCTTCACGATCTTGTCATGAAAATTCTCAATGTCCCTCCTCATCATAATGCTCCAAGCCCTAGTCATCACAATGCTCCATTATATTTGTCATCACAATCCTCCATTTCATTTGGCATCACAATGCTCCCTGCCATTGTCATCGCAATGGACCATGACATATGTCATCACAATGTTCCGTGACTCCAGGCATCTCAATGCTTCATAACATTTGTCATCACAGTGGTCCATGCCCACGTCATCACAAGGCTCTGTGATCTTTGTAACGACAATGCTCCATGTACATTTCATCACAATGCACCGTGTCCCTTGTCATAACAATGCTCCATGCCTTTGTCAGAAAAATGCTCCATGACCCTTGTCATCACAATGTGCCATGAGCTTTTCATCACAGCGGTCCACAAATTTATCATCGCAATGCTCCATAAACCTTGTAATCACAATGCTCCTTGCCCTTCACATCACAATGCTCCATTACCCCTCTCATAGCAATGCTCCATGACCCCGGCCATCACAATGTTCCACGGCCTTTTCATCACAAGACTCCATGACACTTGTAATCACAATGCTCCAAGAGCCCTGTAATCACAATGCTCCATGCCCTTGTCATTAAAAAGCTCCATGACACATGTCATCAGAATGTTCCATGGCCTTTGCATCAAAATGTTCCATGCCCTTGTCATCACAGTGCTCCAAGACCCCTGTAATCACAATGTTTCATGCCCTTTCCATCAGTATGCTCCATGAGATTTGTCATCACAAGGCTCCATGGTTTTTTCATCACAATGCTCCAGGACCTTGTCATCACAATGCTCCATTATATTTGTCATCACAATCCTCCATTTCATTGGGCATCACAATGCTCCCTGCCATTGTCATCGCAATGGACCATGACATATGTCATCACAATGCTCCCTGACACCTGTCTTAAGAATACTCCATGACCTTCTCATCACAATGATCCATGCCCTTGTCAGCACAATGCACCATGCCCACTGTCATCACAATATTCTATTAAACTTTTCAGACCAATGCTCCATGCCCCTGACATCACAATGCTCCATGCCCTTGTCATCACAATGCTCCATGACCCTTGTCATCACAATGCACCGTGAGTCCAGGCATCACAAAGCTTCATAACATTTGTCAACACAATGGTCCATGCCCGCGTCATCACAAGGCTCTATGACCTTTGTAACCACAATGCTCCATGAAATTTCCATCACATTGCTCCGTGATCCTTGTCATCACAATGCTCCATGCCTTTGTCAGAAAAATGCTCCATGACCTTTGTCATCACAATGTGCCACGCGATTTTCATCACAACAGTCCACAAATTTATCATGGCAATGCTCCATAAACCTTGCAATCACATTGCTCCATACCCTTCTCATCACAATGCTCCATTATCCCTGTCATAACAATGCTCCATGACCCTCGCCATCACAATGTTCCACGGCCTTGTCATCACAAGGCTCCATGACACTTGTCATCACAGTGCTCCAAGACGCCTGTGATCACACTGCTCCATGCCCTTGTCATCACAAAGCTCCATGACACATGTCAACAGAATGTTCCATGGCCTTCTCATCAAAATGCTCCATGCCCTTGTCATCACAATGCTCCAAGAGCACTGTAATCACAATGCTCCATGCCCCTTTTCATCTAAATGCTCCATGATCCCTGTCATCAGAATGCATCATGCCCATCATCATAATGCTTCCGGCTATTGTCAGCGCAATGAAATCAAAATTATCCATGACCTCTCTCATCACAATGCTCCATGACCCCTGTCATCACAATACTCCATGAACATTTTCAGCCCAATGCTCCATGAGGCTTTTCATCACAATGATCCATGCCCTTGTCATCCCAATGCTCCATGACCCCAGTATTCACCATGCTCCGTGACGCTTGTCATCACAGTGCTCCATGACACCTGTCATGACAATGCTCCATGCCTTTGTCAGAAAAATTCTACATGACCTTGTCATTACAATGCTCTATGTGCTTGTCATCACAATACTCCATTACCATTGTCATCACAATCCTCCATGAACCTTGGGATCACATTGCTTCATGCCCTTGTCATTGAAATGCTCCATGCTCCTTGAAATCAAAATGATCCATGACCTCTGTCATCACAATGCTCCAAACGCTTGTGATCACAAAGTTCCATAACACTTGTCTTCACAACGTGCCATGATGCCTGTCATCACAATACTCCATGTACTTTTCATCACAATGCTCCATGACCTTTGTCATCACAATCCTCAATACACTTGTCATCACAATGCTCCCTGACTCGTGTCGTCAGAATGCTCCTTTAACCCTGTCACGAAAAGGCTCCATGCCTTTTTCTTCACAATGCCCCATGCCGTTTCCATCACAATACTCCATGCCATTGTCATCAAAATACACCACAAACTTGTCATCAGAATGCTCCATGACCATTGTCATCACAATTCTCCATGCACTTGTCAGCACAATGCTCCCTGACCTTTGTCATCACAATGCCCCTAGCCATTGTCATCAAAATGCTCCATTACCTTTGTCATCAGAATCCTCCATGACACGTGGCATCACAATGCTCCATGCCATTCTCATCACAATGGGCCATTACATATGTCATCGCAATGCTCCCTGACAACTGTCTTCACAATATTGCATGACCTGGTCATCACAGTGCTCCATGACCCCGGCCATCACAATGTTCCACGGCCTCGTCATCACAAGACTCCATGACACTTGTCATCACAATGCTCCAAGACCCCTGTAATCACAATGTTCCATGCACTTGTCATCACAAAGCTCCATGACACATGTCATCAGAATGTTCCAGGGCCTTCTCATCAAAATGGTCCATGCCCTTGTCATCACCGTGCTCCAACACCCCTGTAATGACAATGCTCCATGCCCCTTTTCATCAGTATGCTCCATGAGATTTGTCATCACAAAGCTCCATGGTTTTCTCATCACAATGCTCCATAATTTGTTCATCACAATGCTTCACGACCTTGTCACGAAAATTCTCAATGGCCCTTGTCATCATAATGCTCCAAGCCCTAGTCTTCACAATGCTCCATTATATTTGTCATCACAATCCTCCATTACATTTGGCATCACCGTGCTCCCTGCCATTGTCATTGCAATGGACCCTGACATATGTCATGACAATGCTCCCTGACACCTGTCTTCACAATACTGCATGACCGTCTCATCACAATGATCCATGCCCTTGTCATCACAATGCACCATGTCCACTGTCATCACAATAATCTATGAAACTTGTCAGACCAATGCTCCATGCCCCTGACATCACAATGCTCCATGCCCTTGTTATCACAATGCTCCATGACCCCTCAATTCACAATGCTCCATGACGCTTGTCCTCACAGTGCTCCATGACACCTGTCATCACAATGCTCCATGCCTTTGTCAGCAAAATGCTACATGACCTTGTCATTACAATGCTCTATGCGCTTGTCATCACAATACTCCATTACCATTGTCATCACAATCCTCTATGAACGTTGTGATCACATTGCTTCATCCCCTTGTCATCACGATGCTCCATGCTCCTTGAAATCAAAATGATCCATGACCTCTGTCATCACAATGCTCCAAACGCTTGTGATCACAAAGTTCCATAACACTTGTCATAACAACGTTCCATGATGCCTGTCATCCCAATACTCCATGCCCTTTTCATCACAATGCTCCATGATCTTTGTCATCACAATTCTCAATACACTTGTCATCACAATGCTCCCTGACACTTGTCGTCAAAATGCTCCTTGAAACCTGTCACAAAAAGGCTCCATGCCTTTTTCATCACAATGCCCAATGCCATTTTCATCACAATGCTCCATGCCATTGTCATCAAAATACTCCACAAGCTTGTCATCAGAATGCTCCATGACCCTTGTCATCACAGTTCTCCATGCACTGGTCAGCACAATGCTCCCTGAACCTTGTCATCACAATGCTCCAAGCCATTGCCATCACAATGCTCCATTACCTTTGTCATTAGAATCCTCCATGACACATGGCATCACAATGCTCAATGCCATTGTCATCACAATGGGCCATTACATATGTCATCACAATGCTCCCTGACACCTGTCTTCACAATACTTCATGACCTGGTCATCACAATGCTCTATGCACTTGTCGTCACAATGCTCCATGAGCCATGTCATCACAATGTTCCATGCCTCCAGTCATCACAATGCTTCATAACCTTTGTCATCACTATGGTCCATGCCCTCGTCATCAACAGTCTCTGTGACGTTTGTAACCACAATGCTCCATGAACTTTTCATCACAATGCTCTTTGACCCTTGTCATCACAATGCTCTATGCCTTTCTAAGCACAATGCTTCATTACTCTTGTCATCACAGTGCTCCATGTGCTGGTCAGGACAATGCTCCAAGACACATGTCATAACAATGCACCATGGGCTTGTCATCACAGTGCTCCACAATCTTGTCATCACATTGCTCCATAAACCTTGTCATCAAAATGCTCCATGCACTTCTCAACAAAATGCTGTCTCACCAGTGATATACAATGTTCCATCACTATTCGTCACAATGCTCCCTCACCCCTGTCATCACAATGTTCCGTGACTCCTGTCTTCACAATGCTACATGCACTTATCATCACAATGTTTGATGACCCCTTACATCACAATATTCCATAACCCCTGTCATCAAAATGCTTCATGACCCTTTTCATCAAATTGCTCCATGAACCTGTCATCACAATGCTCCCAGCCCTTCTCATCACAATGCACAACGCCCTTGCAATCAAAATGCTCCATGACCTTTGTCATCACAAAGATCCATGACGCTTGGCATCACAGTGCTCCATGTCATTGTCATCACAATGTTCCATGAACACTCTCATCACATTGATCCCTGCCCTTGTCATCACAAAGCTCCATGACACATGTCATCAGAATGCTCCATGGCCTTCTCATCACAATGCTCCATGCCCTTGCCATCACAATGCTCCATTTCCCCTGTCATAACAATGCTCCATGACCCCTGCCATCACGATGTTCCATGGCCTTTTCATCACAAGGCTCCATGACCCTTCTCATCACAGTGCTCCAAGAACCCTGTAATCACAATGCTCCATGCCCCAATTCATCTCAATGATCCATGAACCCTGTCATCACAATGCACCATGCCCATCATCATAATGCTTCATGTTATTGGCATCACAATGAAATCAAAATGCTCCATAACATCTGTCATAACAATGCTCCAAACCCTTGTGATCACAATATTCCATAACACTTTTCATCACAATGCCCCATAACGCTCGTCATCACAATTATCCATGGTCTTCTCATCACAATGCTCCATGACTTTTGTCATCACAATGCTCAATACACTAGTCATCAAAATGCTCCCTGACACTTGTTGTCTGTATGCTCCTTGAACCTTGTCATGAAAAGGCTCTATGACTTCTTCCTCACAATGATCCATGCCCTTTTCATCACAGTGCTCCAAGACATCTGTAATCCCAATGCTCCATGCCCTTGTCATCACAAAGCACAATGACGCATGTCATTAGAATGCTCCTTGGCCTTCTCCTCACAATGTTCCATGCCCTTGTCATCACAGTGCTCCAAGACCCCTGTAATCACAATGCTCCATGCCTCTTTTCATCAGTATGCTCCATGAGACTTGTCATCAAAAGGCTCCATGTTATTTTCATCACAATGCTTCACGATCTTGTCATGAAAATTCTCAATGTCCCTCCTCATCATAATGCTCCAAGCCCTAGTCATCACAATGCTCCATTATATTTGTCATCACAATCCTCCATTTCATTTGGCATCACAATGCTCCCTGCCATTGTCATCGCAATGGACCATGACATATGTCATCACAATGTTCCGTGACTCCAGGCATCTCAATGCTTCATAACATTTGTCATCACAGTGGTCCATGCCCACGTCATCACAAGGCTCTGTGATCTTTGTAACGACAATGCTCCATGTACATTTCATCACAATGCACCGTGTCCCTTGTCATAACAATGCTCCATGCCTTTGTCAGAAAAATGCTCCATGACCCTTGTCATCACAATGTGCCATGAGCTTTTCATCACAGCGGTCCACAAATTTATCATCGCAATGCTCCATAAACCTTGTAATCACAATGCTCCTTGCCCTTCACATCACAATGCTCCATTACCCCTCTCATAGCAATGCTCCATGACCCCGGCCATCACAATGTTCCACGGCCTTTTCATCACAAGACTCCATGACACTTGTAATCACAATGCTCCAAGAGCCCTGTAATCACAATGCTCCATGCCCTTGTCATTAAAAAGCTCCATGACACATGTCATCAGAATGTTCCATGGCCTTTGCATCAAAATGTTCCATGCCCTTGTCATCACAGTGCTCCAAGACCCCTGTAATCACAATGTTTCATGCCCTTTCCATCAGTATGCTCCATGAGATTTGTCATCACAAGGCTCCATGGTTTTTTCATCACAATGCTCCAGGACCTTGTCATCACAATGCTCCATTATATTTGTCATCACAATCCTCCATTTCATTGGGCATCACAATGCTCCCTGCCATTGTCATCGCAATGGACCATGACATATGTCATCACAATGCTCCCTGACACCTGTCTTAAGAATACTCCATGACCTTCTCATCACAATGATCCATGCCCTTGTCAGCACAATGCACCATGCCCACTGTCATCACAATATTCTATTAAACTTTTCAGACCAATGCTCCATGCCCCTGACATCACAATGCTCCATGCCCTTGTCATCACAATGCTCCATGACCCTTGTCATCACAATGCACCGTGAGTCCAGGCATCACAAAGCTTCATAACATTTGTCAACACAATGGTCCATGCCCGCGTCATCACAAGGCTCTATGACCTTTGTAACCACAATGCTCCATGAAATTTCCATCACATTGCTCCGTGATCCTTGTCATCACAATGCTCCATGCCTTTGTCAGAAAAATGCTCCATGACCTTTGTCATCACAATGTGCCACGCGATTTTCATCACAACAGTCCACAAATTTATCATGGCAATGCTCCATAAACCTTGCAATCACATTGCTCCATACCCTTCTCATCACAATGCTCCATTATCCCTGTCATAACAATGCTCCATGACCCTCGCCATCACAATGTTCCACGGCCTTGTCATCACAAGGCTCCATGACACTTGTCATCACAGTGCTCCAAGACGCCTGTGATCACACTGCTCCATGCCCTTGTCATCACAAAGCTCCATGACACATGTCAACAGAATGTTCCATGGCCTTCTCATCAAAATGCTCCATGCCCTTGTCATCACAATGCTCCAAGAGCACTGTAATCACAATGCTCCATGCCCCTTTTCATCTAAATGCTCCATGATCCCTGTCATCAGAATGCATCATGCCCATCATCATAATGCTTCCGGCTATTGTCAGCGCAATGAAATCAAAATTATCCATGACCTCTCTCATCACAATGCTCCATGACCCCTGTCATCACAATACTCCATGAACATTTTCAGCCCAATGCTCCATGAGGCTTTTCATCACAATGATCCATGCCCTTGTCATCCCAATGCTCCATGACCCCAGTATTCACCATGCTCCGTGACGCTTGTCATCACAGTGCTCCATGACACCTGTCATGACAATGCTCCATGCCTTTGTCAGAAAAATTCTACATGACCTTGTCATTACAATGCTCTATGTGCTTGTCATCACAATACTCCATTACCATTGTCATCACAATCCTCCATGAACCTTGGGATCACATTGCTTCATGCCCTTGTCATTGAAATGCTCCATGCTCCTTGAAATCAAAATGATCCATGACCTCTGTCATCACAATGCTCCAAACGCTTGTGATCACAAAGTTCCATAACACTTGTCTTCACAACGTGCCATGATGCCTGTCATCACAATACTCCATGTACTTTTCATCACAATGCTCCATGACCTTTGTCATCACAATCCTCAATACACTTGTCATCACAATGCTCCCTGACTCGTGTCGTCAGAATGCTCCTTTAACCCTGTCACGAAAAGGCTCCATGCCTTTTTCTTCACAATGCCCCATGCCGTTTCCATCACAATACTCCATGCCATTGTCATCAAAATACACCACAAACTTGTCATCAGAATGCTCCATGACCATTGTCATCACAATTCTCCATGCACTTGTCAGCACAATGCTCCCTGACCTTTGTCATCACAATGCCCCTAGCCATTGTCATCAAAATGCTCCATTACCTTTGTCATCAGAATCCTCCATGACACGTGGCATCACAATGCTCCATGCCATTCTCATCACAATGGGCCATTACATATGTCATCGCAATGCTCCCTGACAACTGTCTTCACAATATTGCATGACCTGGTCATCACAGTGCTCCATGACCCCGGCCATCACAATGTTCCACGGCCTCGTCATCACAAGACTCCATGACACTTGTCATCACAATGCTCCAAGACCCCTGTAATCACAATGTTCCATGCACTTGTCATCACAAAGCTCCATGACACATGTCATCAGAATGTTCCAGGGCCTTCTCATCAAAATGGTCCATGCCCTTGTCATCACCGTGCTCCAACACCCCTGTAATGACAATGCTCCATGCCCCTTTTCATCAGTATGCTCCATGAGATTTGTCATCACAAAGCTCCATGGTTTTCTCATCACAATGCTCCATAATTTGTTCATCACAATGCTTCACGACCTTGTCACGAAAATTCTCAATGGCCCTTGTCATCATAATGCTCCAAGCCCTAGTCTTCACAATGCTCCATTATATTTGTCATCACAATCCTCCATTACATTTGGCATCACCGTGCTCCCTGCCATTGTCATTGCAATGGACCCTGACATATGTCATGACAATGCTCCCTGACACCTGTCTTCACAATACTGCATGACCGTCTCATCACAATGATCCATGCCCTTGTCATCACAATGCACCATGTCCACTGTCATCACAATAATCTATGAAACTTGTCAGACCAATGCTCCATGCCCCTGACATCACAATGCTCCATGCCCTTGTTATCACAATGCTCCATGACCCCTCAATTCACAATGCTCCATGACGCTTGTCCTCACAGTGCTCCATGACACCTGTCATCACAATGCTCCATGCCTTTGTCAGCAAAATGCTACATGACCTTGTCATTACAATGCTCTATGCGCTTGTCATCACAATACTCCATTACCATTGTCATCACAATCCTCTATGAACGTTGTGATCACATTGCTTCATCCCCTTGTCATCACGATGCTCCATGCTCCTTGAAATCAAAATGATCCATGACCTCTGTCATCACAATGCTCCAAACGCTTGTGATCACAAAGTTCCATAACACTTGTCATAACAACGTTCCATGATGCCTGTCATCCCAATACTCCATGCCCTTTTCATCACAATGCTCCATGATCTTTGTCATCACAATTCTCAATACACTTGTCATCACAATGCTCCCTGACACTTGTCGTCAAAATGCTCCTTGAAACCTGTCACAAAAAGGCTCCATGCCTTTTTCATCACAATGCCCAATGCCATTTTCATCACAATGCTCCATGCCATTGTCATCAAAATACTCCACAAGCTTGTCATCAGAATGCTCCATGACCCTTGTCATCACAGTTCTCCATGCACTGGTCAGCACAATGCTCCCTGAACCTTGTCATCACAATGCTCCAAGCCATTGCCATCACAATGCTCCATTACCTTTGTCATTAGAATCCTCCATGACACATGGCATCACAATGCTCAATGCCATTGTCATCACAATGGGCCATTACATATGTCATCACAATGCTCCCTGACACCTGTCTTCACAATACTTCATGACCTGGTCATCACAATGCTCTATGCACTTGTCGTCACAATGCTCCATGAGCCATGTCATCACAATGTTCCATGCCTCCAGTCATCACAATGCTTCATAACCTTTGTCATCACTATGGTCCATGCCCTCGTCATCAACAGTCTCTGTGACGTTTGTAACCACAATGCTCCATGAACTTTTCATCACAATGCTCTTTGACCCTTGTCATCACAATGCTCTATGCCTTTCTAAGCACAATGCTTCATTACTCTTGTCATCACAGTGCTCCATGTGCTGGTCAGGACAATGCTCCAAGACACATGTCATAACAATGCACCATGGGCTTGTCATCACAGTGCTCCACAATCTTGTCATCACATTGCTCCATAAACCTTGTCATCAAAATGCTCCATGCACTTCTCAACAAAATGCTGTCTCACCAGTGATATACAATGTTCCATCACTATTCGTCACAATGCTCCCTCACCCCTGTCATCACAATGTTCCGTGACTCCTGTCTTCACAATGCTACATGCACTTATCATCACAATGTTTGATGACCCCTTACATCACAATATTCCATAACCCCTGTCATCAAAATGCTTCATGACCCTTTTCATCAAATTGCTCCATGAACCTGTCATCACAATGCTCCCAGCCCTTCTCATCACAATGCACAACGCCCTTGCAATCAAAATGCTCCATGACCTTTGTCATCACAAAGATCCATGACGCTTGGCATCACAGTGCTCCATGTCATTGTCATCACAATGTTCCATGAACACTCTCATCACATTGATCCCTGCCCTTGTCATCACAAAGCTCCATGACACATGTCATCAGAATGCTCCATGGCCTTCTCATCACAATGCTCCATGCCCTTGCCATCACAATGCTCCATTTCCCCTCTCATAACAATGCTCCATGACCCCTGCCATCACGATGTTCCATGGCCTTTCCATCACAAGGCTCCATGACCCTTCTCATCACAGTGCTCCAAGAACCCTGTAATCACAATGCTCCATGCCCCAATTCATCTCAATGATCCATGAACCCTGTCATCACAATGCACCATGCCCATCATCATAATGCTTCATGTTATTGGCATCACAATGAAATCAAAATGCTCCATAACATCTGTCATAACAATGCTCCAAACCCTTGTGATCACAATATTCCATAACACTTTTCATCACAATGCCCCATAACGCTCGTCATCACAATTATCCATGGTCTTCTCATCACAATGCTCCATGACTTTTGTCATCACAATGCTCAATACACTAGTCATCAAAATGCTCCCTGACACTTGTTGTCTGTATGCTCCTTGAACCTTGTCATGAAAAGGCTCTATGACTTCTTCCTCACAATGATCCATGCCCTTTTCATCACAGTGCTCCAAGACATCTGTAATCCCAATGCTCCATGCCCTTGTCATCACAAAGCACAATGACGCATGTCATTAGAATGCTCCTTGGCCTTCTCCTCACAATGTTCCATGCCCTTGTCATCACAGTGCTCCAAGACCCCTGTAATCACAATGCTCCATGCCTCTTTTCATCAGTATGCTCCATGAGACTTGTCATCAAAAGGCTCCATGTTATTTTCATCACAATGCTTCACGATCTTGTCATGAAAATTCTCAATGTCCCTCCTCATCATAATGCTCCAAGCCCTAGTCATCACAATGCTCCATTATATTTGTCATCACAATCCTCCATTTCATTTGGCATCACAATGCTCCCTGCCATTGTCATCGCAATGGACCATGACATATGTCATCACAATGTTCCGTGACTCCAGGCATCTCAATGCTTCATAACATTTGTCATCACAGTGGTCCATGCCCACGTCATCACAAGGCTCTGTGAACTTTGTAACGACAATGCTCCATGTACATTTCATCACAATGCACCGTGTCCCTTGTCATAACAATGCTCCATGCCTTTGTCAGAAAAATGCTCCATGACCCTTGTCATCACAATGTGCCATGAGCTTTTCATCACAGCGGTCCACAAATTTATCATCGCAATGCTCCATAAACCTTGTAATCACAATGCTCCTTGCCCTTCACATCACAATGCTCCATTACCCCTCTCATAGCAATGCTCCATGACCCCGGCCATCACAATGTTCCACGGCCTTTTCATCACAAGACTCCATGACACTTGTAATCACAATGCTCCAAGAGCCCTGTAATCACAATGCTCCATGCCCTTGTCATTAAAAAGCTCCATGACACATGTCATCAGAATGTTCCATGGCCTTTGCATCAAAATGTTCCATGCCCTTGTCATCACAGTGCTCCAAGACCCCTGTAATCACAATGTTTCATGCCCTTTCCATCAGTATGCTCCATGAGATTTGTCATCACAAGGCTCCATGGTTTTTTCATCACAATGCTCCAGGACCTTGTCATCACAATGCTCCATTATATTTGTCATCACAATCCTCCATTTCATTGGGCATCACAATGCTCCCTGCCATTGTCATCGCAATGGACCATGACATATGTCATCACAATGCTCCCTGACACCTGTCTTAAGAATACTCCATGACCTTCTCATCACAATGATCCATGCCCTTGTCAGCACAATGCACCATGCCCACTGTCATCACAATATTCTATTAAACTTTTCAGACCAATGCTCCATGCCCCTGACATCACAATGCTCCATGCCCCTGTCATCACAATGCTCCATGACCCTTGTCATCACAATGCACCGTGAGTCCAGGCATCACAAAGCTTCATAACATTTGTCAACACAATGGTCCATGCCCGCGTCATCACAAGGCTCTATGACCTTTGTAACCACAATGCTCCATGAAATTTCCATCACATTGCTCCGTGATCCTTGTCATCACAATGCTCCATGCCTTTGTCAGAAAAATGCTCCATGACCTTTGTCATCACAATGTGCCACGCGATTTTCATCACAACAGTCCACAAATTTATCATGGCAATGCTCCATAAACCTTGCAATCACATTGCTCCATACCCTTCTCATCACAATGCTCCATTATCCCTGTCATAACAATGCTCCATGACCCTCGCCATCACAATGTTCCACGGCCTTGTCATCACAAGGCTCCATGACACTTGTCATCACAGTGCTCCAAGACGCCTGTGATCACACGGCTCCATGCCCTTGTCATCACAAAGCTCCATGACACATGTCAACAGAATGTTCCATGGCCTTCTCATCAAAATGCTCCATGCCCTTGTCATCACAATGCTCCAAGAGCACTGTAATCACAATGCTCCATGCCCCTTTTCATCTAAATGCTCCATGATCCCTGTCATCAGAATGCATCATGCCCATCATCATAATGCTTCCGGCTATTGTCAGCGCAATGAAATCAAAATTATCCATGACCTCTCTCATCACAATGCTCCATGACCCCTGTCATCACAATACTCCATGAACATTTTCAGCCCAATGCTCCATGAGGCTTTTCATCACAATGATCCATGCCCTTGTCATCCCAATGCTCCATGACCCCAGTATTCACCATGCTCCGTGACGCTTGTCATCACAGTGCTCCATGACACCTGTCATGACAATGCTCCATGCCTTTGTCAGAAAAATTCTACATGACCTTGTCATTACAATGCTCTATGTGCTTGTCATCACAATACTCCATTATCATTGTCATCACAATCCTCCATGAACCTTGGGATCACATTGCTTCATGCCCTTGTCATTGAAATGCTCCATGCTCCTTGAAATCAAAATGATCCATGACCTCTGTCATCACAATGCTCCAAACGCTTGTGATCACAAAGTTCCATAACACTTGTCTTCACAACGTGCCATGATGCCTGTCATCCCAATACTCCATGCCCTTTTCATCACAATGCTCCATGATCTTTGTCATCACAATTCTCAATACACTTGTCATCACAATGCTCCCTGACACTTGTCGTCAAAATGCTCCTTGAAACCTGTCACAAAAAGGCTCCATGCCTTTTTCATCACAATGCCCAATGCCATTTTCATCACAATGCTCCATGCCATTGTCATCAAAATACTCCACAAGCTTGTCATCAGAATGCTCCATGACCCTTGTCATCACAGTTCTCCATGCACTGGTCAGCACAATGCTCCCTGAACCTTGTCATCACAATGCTCCAAGCCATTGCCATCACAATGCTCCATTACCTTTGTCATTAGAATCCTCCATGACACATGGCATCACAATGCTCAATGCCATTGTCATCACAATGGGCCATTACATATGTCATCACAATGCTCCCTGACACCTGTCTTCACAATACTTCATGACCTGGTCATCACAATGCTCTATGCACTTGTCGTCACAATGCTCCATGAACCATGTCATCACAATGTTCCATGCCTCCAGTCATCACAATGCTTCATAACCTTTGTCATCACTATGGTCCATGCCCTCGTCATCAACAGTCTCTGTGACGTTTGTAACCACAATGCTCCATGAACTTTTCATCACAATGCTCTTTGACCCTTGTCATCACAATGCTCTATGCCTTTCTAAGCACAATGCTTCATTACTCTTGTCATCACAGTGCTCCATGTGCTGGTCAGGACAATGCTCCAAGACACATGTCATAACAATGCACCATGGGCTTGTCATCACAGTGCTCCACAATCTTGTCATCACATTGCTCCATAAACCTTGTCATCAAAATGCTCCATGCACTTCTCAACAAAATGCTGTCTCACCAGTGATATACAATGTTCCATCACTATTCGTCACAATGCTCCCTCACCCCTGTCATCACAATGTTCCGTGACTCCTGTCTTCACAATGCTACATGCACTTATCATCACAATGTTTGATGACCCCTTACATCACAATATTCCATAACCCCTGTCATCAAAATGCTTCATGACCCTTTTCATCAAATTGCTCCATGAACCTGTCATCACAATGCTCCCAGCCCTTCTCATCACAATGCACAACGCCCTTGCAATCAAAATGCTCCATGACCTTTGTCATCACAAAGATCCATGACGCTTGGCATCACAGTGCTCCATGTCATTGTCATCACAATGTTCCATGAACACTCTCATCACATTGATCCCTGCCCTTGTCATCACAAAGCTCCATGACACATGTCATCAGAATGCTCCATGGCCTTCTCATCACAATGCTCCATGCCCTTGCCATCACAATGCTCCATTTCCCCTGTCATAACAATGCTCCATGACCCCTGCCATCACGATGTTCCATGGCCTTTTCATCACAAGGCTCCATGACCCTTCTCATCACAGTGCTCCAAGAACCCTGTAATCACAATGCTCCATGCCCCAATTCATCTCAATGATCCATGAACCCTGTCATCACAATGCACCATGCCCATCATCATAATGCTTCATGTTATTGGCATCACAATGAAATCAAAATGCTCCATAACATCTGTCATAACAATGCTCCAAACCCTTGTGATCACAATATTCCATAACACTTTTCATCACAATGCCCCATAACGCTCGTCATCACAATTATCCATGGTCTTCTCATCACAATGCTCCATGACTTTTGTCATCACAATGCTCAATACACTAGTCATCAAAATGCTCCCTGACACTTGTTGTCTGTATGCTCCTTGAACCTTGTCATGAAAAGGCTCTATGACTTCTTCCTCACAATGATCCATGCCCTTTTCATCACAGTGCTCCAAGACATCTGTAATCCCAATGCTCCATGCCCTTGTCATCACAAAGCACAATGACGCATGTCATTAGAATGCTCCTTGGCCTTCTCCTCACAATGTTCCATGCCCTTGTCATCACAGTGCTCCAAGACCCCTGTAATCACAATGCTCCATGCCTCTTTTCATCAGTATGCTCCATGAGACTTGTCATCAAAAGGCTCCATGTTATTTTCATCACAATGCTTCACGATCTTGTCATGAAAATTCTCAATGTCCCTCCTCATCATAATGCTCCAAGCCCTAGTCATCACAATGCTCCATTATATTTGTCATCACAATCCTCCATTTCATTTGGCATCACAATGCTCCCTGCCATTGTCATCGCAATGGACCATGACATATGTCATCACAATGTTCCGTGACTCCAGGCATCTCAATGCTTCATAACATTTGTCATCACAGTGGTCCATGCCCACGTCATCACAAGGCTCTGTGATCTTTGTAACGACAATGCTCCATGTACATTTCATCACAATGCACCGTGTCCCTTGTCATAACAATGCTCCATGCCTTTGTCAGAAAAATGCTCCATGACCCTTGTCATCACAATGTGCCATGAGCTTTTCATCACAGCGGTCCACAAATTTATCATCGCAATGCTCCATAAACCTTGTAATCACAATGCTCCTTGCCCTTCACATCACAATGCTCCATTACCCCTCTCATAGCAATGCTCCATGACCCCGGCCATCACAATGTTCCACGGCCTTTTCATCACAAGACTCCATGACACTTGTAATCACAATGCTCCAAGAGCCCTGTAATCACAATGCTCCATGCCCTTGTCATTAAAAAGCTCCATGACACATGTCATCAGAATGTTCCATGGCCTTTGCATCAAAATGTTCCATGCCCTTGTCATCACAGTGCTCCAAGACCCCTGTAATCACAATGTTTCATGCCCTTTCCATCAGTATGCTCCATGAGATTTGTCATCACAAGGCTCCATGGTTTTTTCATCACAATGCTCCAGGACCTTGTCATCACAATGCTCCATTATATTTGTCATCACAATCCTCCATTTCATTGGGCATCACAATGCTCCCTGCCATTGTCATCGCAATGGACCATGACATATGTCATCACAATGCTCCCTGACACCTGTCTTAAGAATACTCCATGACCTTCTCATCACAATGATCCATGCCCTTGTCAGCACAATGCACCATGCCCACTGTCATCACAATATTCTATTAAACTTTTCAGACCAATGCTCCATGCCCCTGACATCACAATGCTCCATGCCCTTGTCATCACAATGCTCCATGACCCTTGTCATCACAATGCACCGTGAGTCCAGGCATCACAAAGCTTCATAACATTTGTCAACACAATGGTCCATGCCCGCGTCATCACAAGGCTCTATGACCTTTGTAACCACAATGCTCCATGAAATTTCCATCACATTGCTCCGTGATCCTTGTCATCACAATGCTCCATGCCTTTGTCAGAAAAATGCTCCATGACCTTTGTCATCACAATGTGCCACGCGATTTTCATCACAACAGTCCACAAATTTATCATGGCAATGCTCCATAAACCTTGCAATCACATTGCTCCATACCCTTCTCATCACAATGCTCCATTATCCCTGTCATAACAATGCTCCATGACCCTCGCCATCACAATGTTCCACGGCCTTGTCATCACAAGGCTCCATGACACTTGTCATCACAGTGCTCCAAGACGCCTGTGATCACACTGCTCCATGCCCTTGTCATCACAAAGCTCCATGACACATGTCAACAGAATGTTCCATGGCCTTCTCATCAAAATGCTCCATGCCCTTGTCATCACAATGCTCCAAGAGCACTGTAATCACAATGCTCCATGCCCCTTTTCATCTAAATGCTCCATGATCCCTGTCATCAGAATGCATCATGCCCATCATCATAATGCTTCCGGCTATTGTCAGCGCAATGAAATCAAAATTATCCATGACCTCTCTCATCACAATGCTCCATGACCCCTGTCATCACAATACTCCATGAACATTTTCAGCCCAATGCTCCATGAGGCTTTTCATCACAATGATCCATGCCCTTGTCATCCCAATGCTCCATGACCCCAGTATTCACCATGCTCCGTGACGCTTGTCATCACAGTGCTCCATGACACCTGTCATGACAATGCTCCATGCCTTTGTCAGAAAAATTCTACATGACCTTGTCATTACAATGCTCTATGTGCTTGTCATCACAATACTCCATTACCATTGTCATCACAATCCTCCATGAACCTTGGGATCACATTGCTTCATGCCCTTGTCATTGAAATGCTCCATGCTCCTTGAAATCAAAATGATCCATGACCTCTGTCATCACAATGCTCCAAACGCTTGTGATCACAAAGTTCCATAACACTTGTCTTCACAACGTGCCATGATGCCTGTCATCACAATACTCCATGTACTTTTCATCACAATGCTCCATGACCTTTGTCATCACAATCCTCAATACACTTGTCATCACAATGCTCCCTGACTCGTGTCCTCAGAATGCTCCTTTAACCCTGTCACGAAAAGGCTCCATGCCTTTTTCTTCACAATGCCCCATGCCGTTTCCATCACAATACTCCATGCCATTGTCATCAAAATACACCACAAACTTGTCATCAGAATGCTCCATGACCATTGTCATCACAATTCTCCATGCACTTGTCAGCACAATGCTCCCTGACCTTTGTCATCACAATGCCCCTAGCCATTGTCATCAAAATGCTCCATTACCTTTGTCATCAGAATCCTCCATGACACGTGGCATCACAATGCTCCATGCCATTCTCATCACAATGGGCCATTACATATGTCATCGCAATGCTCCCTGACAACTGTCTTCACAATATTGCATGACCTGGTCATCACAGTGCTCCATGACCCCGGCCATCACAATGTTCCACGGCCTCGTCATCACAAGACTCCATGACACTTGTCATCACAATGCTCCAAGACCCCTGTAATCACAATGTTCCATGCACTTGTCATCACAAAGCTCCATGACACATGTCATCAGAATGTTCCAGGGCCTTCTCATCAAAATGGTCCATGCCCTTGTCATCACCGTGCTCCAACACCCCTGTAATGACAATGCTCCATGCCCCTTTTCATCAGTATGCTCCATGAGATTTGTCATCACAAAGCTCCATGGTTTTCTCATCACAATGCTCCATAATTTGTTCATCACAATGCTTCACGACCTTGTCACGAAAATTCTCAATGGCCCTTGTCATCATAATGCTCCAAGCCCTAGTCTTCACAATGCTCCATTATATTTGTCATCACAATCCTCCATTACATTTGGCATCACCGTGCTCCCTGCCATTGTCATTGCAATGGACCCTGACATATGTCATGACAATGCTCCCTGACACCTGTCTTCACAATACTGCATGACCGTCTCATCACAATGATCCATGCCCTTGTCATCACAATGCACCATGTCCACTGTCATCACAATAATCTATGAAACTTGTCAGACCAATGCTCCATGCCCCTGACATCACAATGCTCCATGCCCTTGTTATCACAATGCTCCATGACCCCTCAATTCACAATGCTCCATGACGCTTGTCCTCACAGTGCTCCATGACACCTGTCATCACAATGCTCCATGCCTTTGTCAGCAAAATGCTACATGACCTTGTCATTACAATGCTCTATGCGCTTGTCATCACAATACTCCATTACCATTGTCATCACAATCCTCTATGAACGTTGTGATCACATTGCTTCATCCCCTTGTCATCACGATGCTCCATGCTCCTTGAAATCAAAATGATCCATGACCTCTGTCATCACAATGCTCCAAACGCTTGTGATCACAAAGTTCCATAACACTTGTCATAACAACGTTCCATGATGCCTGTCATCCCAATACTCCATGCCCTTTTCATCACAATGCTCCATGATCTTTGTCATCACAATTCTCAATACACTTGTCATCACAATGCTCCCTGACACTTGTCGTCAAAATGCTCCTTGAAACCTGTCACAAAAAGGCTCCATGCCTTTTTCATCACAATGCCCAATGCCATTTTCATCACAATGCTCCATGCCATTGTCATCAAAATACTCCACAAGCTTGTCATCAGAATGCTCCATGACCCTTGTCATCACAGTTCTCCATGCACTGGTCAGCACAATGCTCCCTGAACCTTGTCATCACAATGCTCCAAGCCATTGCCATCACAATGCTCCATTACCTTTGTCATTAGAATCCTCCATGACACATGGCATCACAATGCTCAATGCCATTGTCATCACAATGGGCCATTACATATGTCATCACAATGCTCCCTGACACCTGTCTTCACAATACTTCATGACCTGGTCATCACAATGCTCTATGCACTTGTCGTCACAATGCTCCATGAGCCATGTCATCACAATGTTCCATGCCTCCAGTCATCACAATGCTTCATAACCTTTGTCATCACTATGGTCCATGCCCTCGTCATCAACAGTCTCTGTGACGTTTGTAACCACAATGCTCCATGAACTTTTCATCACAATGCTCTTTGACCCTTGTCATCACAATGCTCTATGCCTTTCTAAGCACAATGCTTCATTACTCTTGTCATCACAGTGCTCCATGTGCTGGTCAGGACAATGCTCCAAGACACATGTCATAACAATGCACCATGGGCTTGTCATCACAGTGCTCCACAATCTTGTCATCACATTGCTCCATAAACCTTGTCATCAAAATGCTCCATGCACTTCTCAACAAAATGCTGTCTCACCAGTGATATACAATGTTCCATCACTATTCGTCACAATGCTCCCTCACCCCTGTCATCACAATGTTCCGTGACTCCTGTCTTCACAATGCTACATGCACTTATCATCACAATGTTTGATGACCCCTTACATCACAATATTCCATAACCCCTGTCATCAAAATGCTTCATGACCCTTTTCATCAAATTGCTCCATGAACCTGTCATCACAATGCTCCCAGCCCTTCTCATCACAATGCACAACGCCCTTGCAATCAAAATGCTCCATGACCTTTGTCATCACAAAGATCCATGACGCTTGGCATCACAGTGCTCCATGTCATTGTCATCACAATGTTCCATGAACACTCTCATCACATTGATCCCTGCCCTTGTCATCACAAAGCTCCATGACACATGTCATCAGAATGCTCCATGGCCTTCTCATCACAATGCTCCATGCCCTTGCCATCACAATGCTCCATTTCCCCTCTCATAACAATGCTCCATGACCCCTGCCATCACGATGTTCCATGGCCTTTCCATCACAAGGCTCCATGACCCTTCTCATCACAGTGCTCCAAGAACCCTGTAATCACAATGCTCCATGCCCCAATTCATCTCAATGATCCATGAACCCTGTCATCACAATGCACCATGCCCATCATCATAATGCTTCATGTTATTGGCATCACAATGAAATCAAAATGCTCCATAACATCTGTCATAACAATGCTCCAAACCCTTGTGATCACAATATTCCATAACACTTTTCATCACAATGCCCCATAACGCTCGTCATCACAATTATCCATGGTCTTCTCATCACAATGCTCCATGACTTTTGTCATCACAATGCTCAATACACTAGTCATCAAAATGCTCCCTGACACTTGTTGTCTGTATGCTCCTTGAACCTTGTCATGAAAAGGCTCTATGACTTCTTCCTCACAATGATCCATGCCCTTTTCATCACAGTGCTCCAAGACATCTGTAATCCCAATGCTCCATGCCCTTGTCATCACAAAGCACAATGACGCATGTCATTAGAATGCTCCTTGGCCTTCTCCTCACAATGTTCCATGCCCTTGTCATCACAGTGCTCCAAGACCCCTGTAATCACAATGCTCCATGCCTCTTTTCATCAGTATGCTCCATGAGACTTGTCATCAAAAGGCTCCATGTTATTTTCATCACAATGCTTCACGATCTTGTCATGAAAATTCTCAATGTCCCTCCTCATCATAATGCTCCAAGCCCTAGTCATCACAATGCTCCATTATATTTGTCATCACAATCCTCCATTTCATTTGGCATCACAATGCTCCCTGCCATTGTCATCGCAATGGACCATGACATATGTCATCACAATGTTCCGTGACTCCAGGCATCTCAATGCTTCATAACATTTGTCATCACAGTGGTCCATGCCCACGTCATCACAAGGCTCTGTGAACTTTGTAACGACAATGCTCCATGTACATTTCATCACAATGCACCGTGTCCCTTGTCATAACAATGCTCCATGCCTTTGTCAGAAAAATGCTCCATGACCCTTGTCATCACAATGTGCCATGAGCTTTTCATCACAGCGGTCCACAAATTTATCATCGCAATGCTCCATAAACCTTGTAATCACAATGCTCCTTGCCCTTCACATCACAATGCTCCATTACCCCTCTCATAGCAATGCTCCATGACCCCGGCCATCACAATGTTCCACGGCCTTTTCATCACAAGACTCCATGACACTTGTAATCACAATGCTCCAAGAGCCCTGTAATCACAATGCTCCATGCCCTTGTCATTAAAAAGCTCCATGACACATGTCATCAGAATGTTCCATGGCCTTTGCATCAAAATGTTCCATGCCCTTGTCATCACAGTGCTCCAAGACCCCTGTAATCACAATGTTTCATGCCCTTTCCATCAGTATGCTCCATGAGATTTGTCATCACAAGGCTCCATGGTTTTTTCATCACAATGCTCCAGGACCTTGTCATCACAATGCTCCATTATATTTGTCATCACAATCCTCCATTTCATTGGGCATCACAATGCTCCCTGCCATTGTCATCGCAATGGACCATGACATATGTCATCACAATGCTCCCTGACACCTGTCTTAAGAATACTCCATGACCTTCTCATCACAATGATCCATGCCCTTGTCAGCACAATGCACCATGCCCACTGTCATCACAATATTCTATTAAACTTTTCAGACCAATGCTCCATGCCCCTGACATCACAATGCTCCATGCCCCTGTCATCACAATGCTCCATGACCCTTGTCATCACAATGCACCGTGAGTCCAGGCATCACAAAGCTTCATAACATTTGTCAACACAATGGTCCATGCCCGCGTCATCACAAGGCTCTATGACCTTTGTAACCACAATGCTCCATGAAATTTCCATCACATTGCTCCGTGATCCTTGTCATCACAATGCTCCATGCCTTTGTCAGAAAAATGCTCCATGACCTTTGTCATCACAATGTGCCACGCGATTTTCATCACAACAGTCCACAAATTTATCATGGCAATGCTCCATAAACCTTGCAATCACATTGCTCCATACCCTTCTCATCACAATGCTCCATTATCCCTGTCATAACAATGCTCCATGACCCTCGCCATCACAATGTTCCACGGCCTTGTCATCACAAGGCTCCATGACACTTGTCATCACAGTGCTCCAAGACGCCTGTGATCACACGGCTCCATGCCCTTGTCATCACAAAGCTCCATGACACATGTCAACAGAATGTTCCATGGCCTTCTCATCAAAATGCTCCATGCCCTTGTCATCACAATGCTCCAAGAGCACTGTAATCACAATGCTCCATGCCCCTTTTCATCTAAATGCTCCATGATCCCTGTCATCAGAATGCATCATGCCCATCATCATAATGCTTCCGGCTATTGTCAGCGCAATGAAATCAAAATTATCCATGACCTCTCTCATCACAATGCTCCATGACCCCTGTCATCACAATACTCCATGAACATTTTCAGCCCAATGCTCCATGAGGCTTTTCATCACAATGATCCATGCCCTTGTCATCCCAATGCTCCATGACCCCAGTATTCACCATGCTCCGTGACGCTTGTCATCACAGTGCTCCATGACACCTGTCATGACAATGCTCCATGCCTTTGTCAGAAAAATTCTACATGACCTTGTCATTACAATGCTCTATGTGCTTGTCATCACAATACTCCATTATCATTGTCATCACAATCCTCCATGAACCTTGGGATCACATTGCTTCATGCCCTTGTCATTGAAATGCTCCATGCTCCTTGAAATCAAAATGATCCATGACCTCTGTCATCACAATGCTCCAAACGCTTGTGATCACAAAGTTCCATAACACTTGTCTTCACAACGTGCCATGATGCCTGTCATCCCAATACTCCATGCCCTTTTCATCACAATGCTCCATGATCTTTGTCATCACAATTCTCAATACACTTGTCATCACAATGCTCCCTGACACTTGTCGTCAAAATGCTCCTTGAAACCTGTCACAAAAAGGCTCCATGCCTTTTTCATCACAATGCCCAATGCCATTTTCATCACAATGCTCCATGCCATTGTCATCAAAATACTCCACAAGCTTGTCATCAGAATGCTCCATGACCCTTGTCATCACAGTTCTCCATGCACTGGTCAGCACAATGCTCCCTGAACCTTGTCATCACAATGCTCCAAGCCATTGCCATCACAATGCTCCATTACCTTTGTCATTAGAATCCTCCATGACACATGGCATCACAATGCTCAATGCCATTGTCATCACAATGGGCCATTACATATGTCATCACAATGCTCCCTGACACCTGTCTTCACAATACTTCATGACCTGGTCATCACAATGCTCTATGCACTTGTCGTCACAATGCTCCATGAACCATGTCATCACAATGTTCCATGCCTCCAGTCATCACAATGCTTCATAACCTTTGTCATCACTATGGTCCATGCCCTCGTCATCAACAGTCTCTGTGACGTTTGTAACCACAATGCTCCATGAACTTTTCATCACAATGCTCTTTGACCCTTGTCATCACAATGCTCTATGCCTTTCTAAGCACAATGCTTCATTACTCTTGTCATCACAGTGCTCCATGTGCTGGTCAGGACAATGCTCCAAGACACATGTCATAACAATGCACCATGGGCTTGTCATCACAGTGCTCCACAATCTTGTCATCACATTGCTCCATAAACCTTGTCATCAAAATGCTCCATGCACTTCTCAACAAAATGCTGTCTCACCAGTGATATACAATGTTCCATCACTATTCGTCACAATGCTCCCTCACCCCTGTCATCACAATGTTCCGTGACTCCTGTCTTCACAATGCTACATGCACTTATCATCACAATGTTTGATGACCCCTTACATCACAATATTCCATAACCCCTGTCATCAAAATGCTTCATGACCCTTTTCATCAAATTGCTCCATGAACCTGTCATCACAATGCTCCCAGCCCTTCTCATCACAATGCACAACGCCCTTGCAATCAAAATGCTCCATGACCTTTGTCATCACAAAGATCCATGACGCTTGGCATCACAGTGCTCCATGTCATTGTCATCACAATGTTCCATGAACACTCTCATCACATTGATCCCTGCCCTTGTCATCACAAAGCTCCATGACACATGTCATCAGAATGCTCCATGGCCTTCTCATCACAATGCTCCATGCCCTTGCCATCACAATGCTCCATTTCCCCTGTCATAACAATGCTCCATGACCCCTGCCATCACGATGTTCCATGGCCTTTTCATCACAAGGCTCCATGACCCTTCTCATCACAGTGCTCCAAGAACCCTGTAATCACAATGCTCCATGCCCCAATTCATCTCAATGATCCATGAACCCTGTCATCACAATGCACCATGCCCATCATCATAATGCTTCATGTTATTGGCATCACAATGAAATCAAAATGCTCCATAACATCTGTCATAACAATGCTCCAAACCCTTGTGATCACAATATTCCATAACACTTTTCATCACAATGCCCCATAACGCTCGTCATCACAATTATCCATGGTCTTCTCATCACAATGCTCCATGACTTTTGTCATCACAATGCTCAATACACTAGTCATCAAAATGCTCCCTGACACTTGTTGTCTGTATGCTCCTTGAACCTTGTCATGAAAAGGCTCTATGACTTCTTCCTCACAATGATCCATGCCCTTTTCATCACAGTGCTCCAAGACATCTGTAATCCCAATGCTCCATGCCCTTGTCATCACAAAGCACAATGACGCATGTCATTAGAATGCTCCTTGGCCTTCTCCTCACAATGTTCCATGCCCTTGTCATCACAGTGCTCCAAGACCCCTGTAATCACAATGCTCCATGCCTCTTTTCATCAGTATGCTCCATGAGACTTGTCATCAAAAGGCTCCATGTTATTTTCATCACAATGCTTCACGATCTTGTCATGAAAATTCTCAATGTCCCTCCTCATCATAATGCTCCAAGCCCTAGTCATCACAATGCTCCATTATATTTGTCATCACAATCCTCCATTTCATTTGGCATCACAATGCTCCCTGCCATTGTCATCGCAATGGACCATGACATATGTCATCACAATGTTCCGTGACTCCAGGCATCTCAATGCTTCATAACATTTGTCATCACAGTGGTCCATGCCCACGTCATCACAAGGCTCTGTGATCTTTGTAACGACAATGCTCCATGTACATTTCATCACAATGCACCGTGTCCCTTGTCATAACAATGCTCCATGCCTTTGTCAGAAAAATGCTCCATGACCCTTGTCATCACAATGTGCCATGAGCTTTTCATCACAGCGGTCCACAAATTTATCATCGCAATGCTCCATAAACCTTGTAATCACAATGCTCCTTGCCCTTCACATCACAATGCTCCATTACCCCTCTCATAGCAATGCTCCATGACCCCGGCCATCACAATGTTCCACGGCCTTTTCATCACAAGACTCCATGACACTTGTAATCACAATGCTCCAAGAGCCCTGTAATCACAATGCTCCATGCCCTTGTCATTAAAAAGCTCCATGACACATGTCATCAGAATGTTCCATGGCCTTTGCATCAAAATGTTCCATGCCCTTGTCATCACAGTGCTCCAAGACCCCTGTAATCACAATGTTTCATGCCCTTTCCATCAGTATGCTCCATGAGATTTGTCATCACAAGGCTCCATGGTTTTTTCATCACAATGCTCCAGGACCTTGTCATCACAATGCTCCATTATATTTGTCATCACAATCCTCCATTTCATTGGGCATCACAATGCTCCCTGCCATTGTCATCGCAATGGACCATGACATATGTCATCACAATGCTCCCTGACACCTGTCTTAAGAATACTCCATGACCTTCTCATCACAATGATCCATGCCCTTGTCAGCACAATGCACCATGCCCACTGTCATCACAATATTCTATTAAACTTTTCAGACCAATGCTCCATGCCCCTGACATCACAATGCTCCATGCCCTTGTCATCACAATGCTCCATGACCCTTGTCATCACAATGCACCGTGAGTCCAGGCATCACAAAGCTTCATAACATTTGTCAACACAATGGTCCATGCCCGCGTCATCACAAGGCTCTATGACCTTTGTAACCACAATGCTCCATGAAATTTCCATCACATTGCTCCGTGATCCTTGTCATCACAATGCTCCATGCCTTTGTCAGAAAAATGCTCCATGACCTTTGTCATCACAATGTGCCACGCGATTTTCATCACAACAGTCCACAAATTTATCATGGCAATGCTCCATAAACCTTGCAATCACATTGCTCCATACCCTTCTCATCACAATGCTCCATTATCCCTGTCATAACAATGCTCCATGACCCTCGCCATCACAATGTTCCACGGCCTTGTCATCACAAGGCTCCATGACACTTGTCATCACAGTGCTCCAAGACGCCTGTGATCACACTGCTCCATGCCCTTGTCATCACAAAGCTCCATGACACATGTCAACAGAATGTTCCATGGCCTTCTCATCAAAATGCTCCATGCCCTTGTCATCACAATGCTCCAAGAGCACTGTAATCACAATGCTCCATGCCCCTTTTCATCTAAATGCTCCATGATCCCTGTCATCAGAATGCATCATGCCCATCATCATAATGCTTCCGGCTATTGTCAGCGCAATGAAATCAAAATTATCCATGACCTCTCTCATCACAATGCTCCATGACCCCTGTCATCACAATACTCCATGAACATTTTCAGCCCAATGCTCCATGAGGCTTTTCATCACAATGATCCATGCCCTTGTCATCCCAATGCTCCATGACCCCAGTATTCACCATGCTCCGTGACGCTTGTCATCACAGTGCTCCATGACACCTGTCATGACAATGCTCCATGCCTTTGTCAGAAAAATTCTACATGACCTTGTCATTACAATGCTCTATGTGCTTGTCATCACAATACTCCATTACCATTGTCATCACAATCCTCCATGAACCTTGGGATCACATTGCTTCATGCCCTTGTCATTGAAATGCTCCATGCTCCTTGAAATCAAAATGATCCATGACCTCTGTCATCACAATGCTCCAAACGCTTGTGATCACAAAGTTCCATAACACTTGTCTTCACAACGTGCCATGATGCCTGTCATCACAATACTCCATGTACTTTTCATCACAATGCTCCATGACCTTTGTCATCACAATCCTCAATACACTTGTCATCACAATGCTCCCTGACTCGTGTCGTCAGAATGCTCCTTTAACCCTGTCACGAAAAGGCTCCATGCCTTTTTCTTCACAATGCCCCATGCCGTTTCCATCACAATACTCCATGCCATTGTCATCAAAATACACCACAAACTTGTCATCAGAATGCTCCATGACCATTGTCATCACAATTCTCCATGCACTTGTCAGCACAATGCTCCCTGACCTTTGTCATCACAATGCCCCTAGCCATTGTCATCAAAATGCTCCATTACCTTTGTCATCAGAATCCTCCATGACACGTGGCATCACAATGCTCCATGCCATTCTCATCACAATGGGCCATTACATATGTCATCGCAATGCTCCCTGACAACTGTCTTCACAATATTGCATGACCTGGTCATCACAGTGCTCCATGACCCCGGCCATCACAATGTTCCACGGCCTCGTCATCACAAGACTCCATGACACTTGTCATCACAATGCTCCAAGACCCCTGTAATCACAATGTTCCATGCACTTGTCATCACAAAGCTCCATGACACATGTCATCAGAATGTTCCAGGGCCTTCTCATCAAAATGGTCCATGCCCTTGTCATCACCGTGCTCCAACACCCCTGTAATGACAATGCTCCATGCCCCTTTTCATCAGTATGCTCCATGAGATTTGTCATCACAAAGCTCCATGGTTTTCTCATCACAATGCTCCATAATTTGTTCATCACAATGCTTCACGACCTTGTCACGAAAATTCTCAATGGCCCTTGTCATCATAATGCTCCAAGCCCTAGTCTTCACAATGCTCCATTATATTTGTCATCACAATCCTCCATTACATTTGGCATCACCGTGCTCCCTGCCATTGTCATTGCAATGGACCCTGACATATGTCATGACAATGCTCCCTGACACCTGTCTTCACAATACTGCATGACCGTCTCATCACAATGATCCATGCCCTTGTCATCACAATGCACCATGTCCACTGTCATCACAATAATCTATGAAACTTGTCAGACCAATGCTCCATGCCCCTGACATCACAATGCTCCATGCCCTTGTTATCACAATGCTCCATGACCCCTCAATTCACAATGCTCCATGACGCTTGTCCTCACAGTGCTCCATGACACCTGTCATCACAATGCTCCATGCCTTTGTCAGCAAAATGCTACATGACCTTGTCATTACAATGCTCTATGCGCTTGTCATCACAATACTCCATTACCATTGTCATCACAATCCTCTATGAACGTTGTGATCACATTGCTTCATCCCCTTGTCATCACGATGCTCCATGCTCCTTGAAATCAAAATGATCCATGACCTCTGTCATCACAATGCTCCAAACGCTTGTGATCACAAAGTTCCATAACACTTGTCATAACAACGTTCCATGATGCCTGTCATCCCAATACTCCATGCCCTTTTCATCACAATGCTCCATGATCTTTGTCATCACAATTCTCAATACACTTGTCATCACAATGCTCCCTGACACTTGTCGTCAAAATGCTCCTTGAAACCTGTCACAAAAAGGCTCCATGCCTTTTTCATCACAATGCCCAATGCCATTTTCATCACAATGCTCCATGCCATTGTCATCAAAATACTCCACAAGCTTGTCATCAGAATGCTCCATGACCCTTGTCATCACAGTTCTCCATGCACTGGTCAGCACAATGCTCCCTGAACCTTGTCATCACAATGCTCCAAGCCATTGCCATCACAATGCTCCATTACCTTTGTCATTAGAATCCTCCATGACACATGGCATCACAATGCTCAATGCCATTGTCATCACAATGGGCCATTACATATGTCATCACAATGCTCCCTGACACCTGTCTTCACAATACTTCATGACCTGGTCATCACAATGCTCTATGCACTTGTCGTCACAATGCTCCATGAGCCATGTCATCACAATGTTCCATGCCTCCAGTCATCACAATGCTTCATAACCTTTGTCATCACTATGGTCCATGCCCTCGTCATCAACAGTCTCTGTGACGTTTGTAACCACAATGCTCCATGAACTTTTCATCACAATGCTCTTTGACCCTTGTCATCACAATGCTCTATGCCTTTCTAAGCACAATGCTTCATTACTCTTGTCATCACAGTGCTCCATGTGCTGGTCAGGACAATGCTCCAAGACACATGTCATAACAATGCACCATGGGCTTGTCATCACAGTGCTCCACAATCTTGTCATCACATTGCTCCATAAACCTTGTCATCAAAATGCTCCATGCACTTCTCAACAAAATGCTGTCTCACCAGTGATATACAATGTTCCATCACTATTCGTCACAATGCTCCCTCACCCCTGTCATCACAATGTTCCGTGACTCCTGTCTTCACAATGCTACATGCACTTATCATCACAATGTTTGATGACCCCTTACATCACAATATTCCATAACCCCTGTCATCAAAATGCTTCATGACCCTTTTCATCAAATTGCTCCATGAACCTGTCATCACAATGCTCCCAGCCCTTCTCATCACAATGCACAACGCCCTTGCAATCAAAATGCTCCATGACCTTTGTCATCACAAAGATCCATGACGCTTGGCATCACAGTGCTCCATGTCATTGTCATCACAATGTTCCATGAACACTCTCATCACATTGATCCCTGCCCTTGTCATCACAAAGCTCCATGACACATGTCATCAGAATGCTCCATGGCCTTCTCATCACAATGCTCCATGCCCTTGCCATCACAATGCTCCATTTCCCCTGTCATAACAATGCTCCATGACCCCTGCCATCACGATGTTCCATGGCCTTTCCATCACAAGGCTCCATGACCCTTCTCATCACAGTGCTCCAAGAACCCTGTAATCACAATGCTCCATGCCCCAATTCATCTCAATGATCCATGAACCCTGTCATCACAATGCACCATGCCCATCATCATAATGCTTCATGTTATTGGCATCACAATGAAATCAAAATGCTCCATAACATCTGTCATAACAATGCTCCAAACCCTTGTGATCACAATATTCCATAACACTTTTCATCACAATGCCCCATAACGCTCGTCATCACAATTATCCATGGTCTTCTCATCACAATGCTCCATGACTTTTGTCATCACAATGCTCAATACACTAGTCATCAAAATGCTCCCTGACACTTGTTGTCTGTATGCTCCTTGAACCTTGTCATGAAAAGGCTCTATGACTTCTTCCTCACAATGATCCATGCCCTTTTCATCACAGTGCTCCAAGACATCTGTAATCCCAATGCTCCATGCCCTTGTCATCACAAAGCACAATGACGCATGTCATTAGAATGCTCCTTGGCCTTCTCCTCACAATGTTCCATGCCCTTGTCATCACAGTGCTCCAAGACCCCTGTAATCACAATGCTCCATGCCTCTTTTCATCAGTATGCTCCATGAGACTTGTCATCAAAAGGCTCCATGTTATTTTCATCACAATGCTTCACGATCTTGTCATGAAAATTCTCAATGTCCCTCCTCATCATAATGCTCCAAGCCCTAGTCATCACAATGCTCCATTATATTTGTCATCACAATCCTCCATTTCATTTGGCATCACAATGCTCCCTGCCATTGTCATCGCAATGGACCATGACATATGTCATCACAATGTTCCGTGACTCCAGGCATCTCAATGCTTCATAACATTTGTCATCACAGTGGTCCATGCCCACGTCATCACAAGGCTCTGTGAACTTTGTAACGACAATGCTCCATGTACATTTCATCACAATGCACCGTGTCCCTTGTCATAACAATGCTCCATGCCTTTGTCAGAAAAATGCTCCATGACCCTTGTCATCACAATGTGCCATGAGCTTTTCATCACAGCGGTCCACAAATTTATCATCGCAATGCTCCATAAACCTTGTAATCACAATGCTCCTTGCCCTTCACATCACAATGCTCCATTACCCCTCTCATAGCAATGCTCCATGACCCCGGCCATCACAATGTTCCACGGCCTTTTCATCACAAGACTCCATGACACTTGTAATCACAATGCTCCAAGAGCCCTGTAATCACAATGCTCCATGCCCTTGTCATTAAAAAGCTCCATGACACATGTCATCAGAATGTTCCATGGCCTTTGCATCAAAATGTTCCATGCCCTTGTCATCACAGTGCTCCAAGACCCCTGTAATCACAATGTTTCATGCCCTTTCCATCAGTATGCTCCATGAGATTTGTCATCACAAGGCTCCATGGTTTTTTCATCACAATGCTCCAGGACCTTGTCATCACAATGCTCCATTATATTTGTCATCACAATCCTCCATTTCATTGGGCATCACAATGCTCCCTGCCATTGTCATCGCAATGGACCATGACATATGTCATCACAATGCTCCCTGACACCTGTCTTAAGAATACTCCATGACCTTCTCATCACAATGATCCATGCCCTTGTCAGCACAATGCACCATGCCCACTGTCATCACAATATTCTATTAAACTTTTCAGACCAATGCTCCATGCCCCTGACATCACAATGCTCCATGCCCCTGTCATCACAATGCTCCATGACCCTTGTCATCACAATGCACCGTGAGTCCAGGCATCACAAAGCTTCATAACATTTGTCAACACAATGGTCCATGCCCGCGTCATCACAAGGCTCTATGACCTTTGTAACCACAATGCTCCATGAAATTTCCATCACATTGCTCCGTGATCCTTGTCATCACAATGCTCCATGCCTTTGTCAGAAAAATGCTCCATGACCTTTGTCATCACAATGTGCCACGCGATTTTCATCACAACAGTCCACAAATTTATCATGGCAATGCTCCATAAACCTTGCAATCACATTGCTCCATACCCTTCTCATCACAATGCTCCATTATCCCTGTCATAACAATGCTCCATGACCCTCGCCATCACAATGTTCCACGGCCTTGTCATCACAAGGCTCCATGACACTTGTCATCACAGTGCTCCAAGACGCCTGTGATCACACGGCTCCATGCCCTTGTCATCACAAAGCTCCATGACACATGTCAACAGAATGTTCCATGGCCTTCTCATCAAAATGCTCCATGCCCTTGTCATCACAATGCTCCAAGAGCACTGTAATCACAATGCTCCATGCCCCTTTTCATCTAAATGCTCCATGATCCCTGTCATCAGAATGCATCATGCCCATCATCATAATGCTTCCGGCTATTGTCAGCGCAATGAAATCAAAATTATCCATGACCTCTCTCATCACAATGCTCCATGACCCCTGTCATCACAATACTCCATGAACATTTTCAGCCCAATGCTCCATGAGGCTTTTCATCACAATGATCCATGCCCTTGTCATCCCAATGCTCCATGACCCCAGTATTCACCATGCTCCGTGACGCTTGTCATCACAGTGCTCCATGACACCTGTCATGACAATGCTCCATGCCTTTGTCAGAAAAATTCTACATGACCTTGTCATTACAATGCTCTATGTGCTTGTCATCACAATACTCCATTATCATTGTCATCACAATCCTCCATGAACCTTGGGATCACATTGCTTCATGCCCTTGTCATTGAAATGCTCCATGCTCCTTGAAATCAAAATGATCCATGACCTCTGTCATCACAATGCTCCAAACGCTTGTGATCACAAAGTTCCATAACACTTGTCTTCACAACGTGCCATGATGCCTGTCATCCCAATACTCCATGCCCTTTTCATCACAATGCTCCATGATCTTTGTCATCACAATTCTCAATACACTTGTCATCACAATGCTCCCTGACACTTGTCGTCAAAATGCTCCTTGAAACCTGTCACAAAAAGGCTCCATGCCTTTTTCATCACAATGCCCAATGCCATTTTCATCACAATGCTCCATGCCATTGTCATCAAAATACTCCACAAGCTTGTCATCAGAATGCTCCATGACCCTTGTCATCACAGTTCTCCATGCACTGGTCAGCACAATGCTCCCTGAACCTTGTCATCACAATGCTCCAAGCCATTGCCATCACAATGCTCCATTACCTTTGTCATTAGAATCCTCCATGACACATGGCATCACAATGCTCAATGCCATTGTCATCACAATGGGCCATTACATATGTCATCACAATGCTCCCTGACACCTGTCTTCACAATACTTCATGACCTGGTCATCACAATGCTCTATGCACTTGTCGTCACAATGCTCCATGAACCATGTCATCACAATGTTCCATGCCTCCAGTCATCACAATGCTTCATAACCTTTGTCATCACTATGGTCCATGCCCTCGTCATCAACAGTCTCTGTGACGTTTGTAACCACAATGCTCCATGAACTTTTCATCACAATGCTCTTTGACCCTTGTCATCACAATGCTCTATGCCTTTCTAAGCACAATGCTTCATTACTCTTGTCATCACAGTGCTCCATGTGCTGGTCAGGACAATGCTCCAAGACACATGTCATAACAATGCACCATGGGCTTGTCATCACAGTGCTCCACAATCTTGTCATCACATTGCTCCATAAACCTTGTCATCAAAATGCTCCATGCACTTCTCAACAAAATGCTGTCTCACCAGTGATATACAATGTTCCATCACTATTCGTCACAATGCTCCCTCACCCCTGTCATCACAATGTTCCGTGACTCCTGTCTTCACAATGCTACATGCACTTATCATCACAATGTTTGATGACCCCTTACATCACAATATTCCATAACCCCTGTCATCAAAATGCTTCATGACCCTTTTCATCAAATTGCTCCATGAACCTGTCATCACAATGCTCCCAGCCCTTCTCATCACAATGCACAACGCCCTTGCAATCAAAATGCTCCATGACCTTTGTCATCACAAAGATCCATGACGCTTGGCATCACAGTGCTCCATGTCATTGTCATCACAATGTTCCATGAACACTCTCATCACATTGATCCCTGCCCTTGTCATCACAAAGCTCCATGACACATGTCATCAGAATGCTCCATGGCCTTCTCATCACAATGCTCCATGCCCTTGCCATCACAATGCTCCATTTCCCCTGTCATAACAATGCTCCATGACCCCTGCCATCACGATGTTCCATGGCCTTTTCATCACAAGGCTCCATGACCCTTCTCATCACAGTGCTCCAAGAACCCTGTAATCACAATGCTCCATGCCCCAATTCATCTCAATGATCCATGAACCCTGTCATCACAATGCACCATGCCCATCATCATAATGCTTCATGTTATTGGCATCACAATGAAATCAAAATGCTCCATAACATCTGTCATAACAATGCTCCAAACCCTTGTGATCACAATATTCCATAACACTTTTCATCACAATGCCCCATAACGCTCGTCATCACAATTATCCATGGTCTTCTCATCACAATGCTCCATGACTTTTGTCATCACAATGCTCAATACACTAGTCATCAAAATGCTCCCTGACACTTGTTGTCTGTATGCTCCTTGAACCTTGTCATGAAAAGGCTCTATGACTTCTTCCTCACAATGATCCATGCCCTTTTCATCACAGTGCTCCAAGACATCTGTAATCCCAATGCTCCATGCCCTTGTCATCACAAAGCACAATGACGCATGTCATTAGAATGCTCCTTGGCCTTCTCCTCACAATGTTCCATGCCCTTGTCATCACAGTGCTCCAAGACCCCTGTAATCACAATGCTCCATGCCTCTTTTCATCAGTATGCTCCATGAGACTTGTCATCAAAAGGCTCCATGTTATTTTCATCACAATGCTTCACGATCTTGTCATGAAAATTCTCAATGTCCCTCCTCATCATAATGCTCCAAGCCCTAGTCATCACAATGCTCCATTATATTTGTCATCACAATCCTCCATTTCATTTGGCATCACAATGCTCCCTGCCATTGTCATCGCAATGGACCATGACATATGTCATCACAATGTTCCGTGACTCCAGGCATCTCAATGCTTCATAACATTTGTCATCACAGTGGTCCATGCCCACGTCATCACAAGGCTCTGTGATCTTTGTAACGACAATGCTCCATGTACATTTCATCACAATGCACCGTGTCCCTTGTCATAACAATGCTCCATGCCTTTGTCAGAAAAATGCTCCATGACCCTTGTCATCACAATGTGCCATGAGCTTTTCATCACAGCGGTCCACAAATTTATCATCGCAATGCTCCATAAACCTTGTAATCACAATGCTCCTTGCCCTTCACATCACAATGCTCCATTACCCCTCTCATAGCAATGCTCCATGACCCCGGCCATCACAATGTTCCACGGCCTTTTCATCACAAGACTCCATGACACTTGTAATCACAATGCTCCAAGAGCCCTGTAATCACAATGCTCCATGCCCTTGTCATTAAAAAGCTCCATGACACATGTCATCAGAATGTTCCATGGCCTTTGCATCAAAATGTTCCATGCCCTTGTCATCACAGTGCTCCAAGACCCCTGTAATCACAATGTTTCATGCCCTTTCCATCAGTATGCTCCATGAGATTTGTCATCACAAGGCTCCATGGTTTTTTCATCACAATGCTCCAGGACCTTGTCATCACAATGCTCCATTATATTTGTCATCACAATCCTCCATTTCATTGGGCATCACAATGCTCCCTGCCATTGTCATCGCAATGGACCATGACATATGTCATCACAATGCTCCCTGACACCTGTCTTAAGAATACTCCATGACCTTCTCATCACAATGATCCATGCCCTTGTCAGCACAATGCACCATGCCCACTGTCATCACAATATTCTATTAAACTTTTCAGACCAATGCTCCATGCCCCTGACATCACAATGCTCCATGCCCCTGTCATCACAATGCTCCATGACCCTTGTCATCACAATGCACCGTGAGTCCAGGCATCACAAAGCTTCATAACATTTGTCAACACAATGGTCCATGCCCGCGTCATCACAAGGCTCTATGACCTTTGTAACCACAATGCTCCATGAAATTTCCATCACATTGCTCCGTGATCCTTGTCATCACAATGCTCCATGCCTTTGTCAGAAAAATGCTCCATGACCTTTGTCATCACAATGTGCCATGCGATTTTCATCACAACAGTCCACAAATTTATCATGGCAATGCTCCATAAACCTTGCAATCACATTGCTCCATACCCTTCTCATCACAATGCTCCATTATCCCTGTCATAACAATGCTCCATGACCCTCGCCATCACAATGTTCCACGGCCTTGTCATCACAAGGCTCCATGACACTTGTCATCACAGTGCTCCAAGACGCCTGTGATCACACGGCTCCATGCCCTTGTCATCACAAAGCTCCATGACACATGTCAACAGAATGTTCCATGGCCTTCTCATCAAAATGCTCCATGCCCTTGTCATCACAATGCTCCAAGAGCACTGTAATCACAATGCTCCATGCCCCTTTTCATCTAAATGCTCCATGATCCCTGTCATCAGAATGCATCATGCCCATCATCATAATGCTTCCGGCTATTGTCAGCGCAATGAAATCAAAATTATCCATGACCTCTCTCATCACAATGCTCCATGACCCCTGTCATCACAATACTCCATGAACATTTTCAGCCCAATGCTCCATGAGGCTTTTCATCACAATGATCCATGCCCTTGTCATCCCAATGCTCCATGACCCCAGTATTCACCATGCTCCGTGACGCTTGTCATCACAGTGCTCCATGACACCTGTCATGACAATGCTCCATGCCTTTGTCAGAAAAATTCTACATGACCTTGTCATTACAATGCTCTATGTGCTTGTCATCACAATACTCCATTACCATTGTCATCACAATCCTCCATGAACCTTGGGATCACATTGCTTCATGCCCTTGTCATTGAAATGCTCCATGCTCCTTGAAATCAAAATGATCCATGACCTCTGTCATCACAATGCTCCAAACGCTTGTGATCACAAAGTTCCATAACACTTGTCTTCACAACGTGCCATGATGCCTGTCATCACAATACTCCATGCCCTTTTCATCACAATGCTCCATGATCTTTGTCATCACAATTCTCAATACACTTGTCATCACAATGCTCCCTGACACTTGTCGTCAAAATGCTCCTTGAAACCTGTCACAAAAAGGCTCCATGCCTTTTTCATCACAATGCCCAATGCCATTTTCATCACAATGCTCCATGCCATTGTCATCAAAATACTCCACAAGCTTGTCATCAGAATGCTCCATGACCCTTGTCATCACAGTTCTCCATGCACTGGTCAGCACAATGCTCCCTGAACCTTGTCATCACAATGCTCCAAGCCATTGCCATCACAATGCTCCATTACCTTTGTCATTAGAATCCTCCATGACACATGGCATCACAATGCTCAATGCCATTGTCATCACAATGGGCCATTACATATGTCATCACAATGCTCCCTGACACCTGTCTTCACAATACTTCATGACCTGGTCATCACAATGCTCTATGCACTTGTCGTCACAATGCTCCATGAACCATGTCATCACAATGTTCCATGCCTCCAGTCATCACAATGCTTCATAACCTTTGTCATCACTATGGTCCATGCCCTCGTCATCAACAGTCTCTGTGACGTTTGTAACCACAATGCTCCATGAACTTTTCATCACAATGCTCTTTGACCCTTGTCATCACAATGCTCTATGCCTTTCTAAGCACAATGCTTCATTACTCTTGTCATCACAGTGCTCCATGTGCTGGTCAGGACAATGCTCCAAGACACATGTCATAACAATGCACCATGGGCTTGTCATCACAGTGCTCCACAATCTTGTCATCACATTGCTCCATAAACCTTGTCATCAAAATGCTCCATGCACTTCTCAACAAAATGCTGTCTCACCAGTGATATACAATGTTCCATCACTATTCGTCACAATGCTCCCTCACCCCTGTCATCACAATGTTCCGTGACTCCTGTCTTCACAATGCTACATGCACTTATCATCACAATGTTTGATGACCCCTTACATCACAATATTCCATAACCCCTGTCATCAAAATGCTTCATGACCCTTTTCATCAAATTGCTCCATGAACCTGTCATCACAATGCTCCCAGCCCTTCTCATCACAATGCACAACGCCCTTGCAATCAAAATGCTCCATGACCTTTGTCATCACAAAGATCCATGACGCTTGGCATCACAGTGCTCCATGTCATTGTCATCACAATGTTCCATGAACACTCTCATCACATTGATCCCTGCCCTTGTCATCACAAAGCTCCATGACACATGTCATCAGAATGCTCCATGGCCTTCTCATCACAATGCTCCATGCCCTTGCCATCACAATGCTCCATTTCCCCTGTCATAACAATGCTCCATGACCCCTGCCATCACGATGTTCCATGGCCTTTTCATCACAAGGCTCCATGACCCTTCTCATCACAGTGCTCCAAGAACCCTGTAATCACAATGCTCCATGCCCCAATTCATCTCAATGATCCATGAACCCTGTCATCACAATGCACCATGCCCATCATCATAATGCTTCATGTTATTGGCATCACAATGAAATCAAAATGCTCCATAACATCTGTCATAACAATGCTCCAAACCCTTGTGATCACAATATTCCATAACACTTTTCATCACAATGCCCCATAACGCTCGTCATCACAATTATCCATGGTCTTCTCATCACAATGCTCCATGACTTTTGTCATCACAATGCTCAATACACTAGTCATCAAAATGCTCCCTGACACTTGTTGTCTGTATGCTCCTTGAACCTTGTCATGAAAAGGCTCTATGACTTCTTCCTCACAATGATCCATGCCCTTTTCATCACAGTGCTCCAAGACATCTGTAATCCCAATGCTCCATGCCCTTGTCATCACAAAGCACAATGACGCATGTCATTAGAATGCTCCTTGGCCTTCTCCTCACAATGTTCCATGCCCTTGTCATCACAGTGCTCCAAGACCCCTGTAATCACAATGCTCCATGCCTCTTTTCATCAGTATGCTCCATGAGACTTGTCATCAAAAGGCTCCATGTTATTTTCATCACAATGCTTCACGATCTTGTCATGAAAATTCTCAATGTCCCTCCTCATCATAATGCTCCAAGCCCTAGTCATCACAATGCTCCATTATATTTGTCATCACAATCCTCCATTTCATTTGGCATCACAATGCTCCCTGCCATTGTCATCGCAATGGACCATGACATATGTCATCACAATGTTCCGTGACTCCAGGCATCTCAATGCTTCATAACATTTGTCATCACAGTGGTCCATGCCCACGTCATCACAAGGCTCTGTGATCTTTGTAACGACAATGCTCCATGTACATTTCATCACAATGCACCGTGTCCCTTGTCATAACAATGCTCCATGCCTTTGTCAGAAAAATGCTCCATGACCCTTGTCATCACAATGGGCCATGAGCTTTTCATCACAGCGGTCCACAAATTTATCATCGCAATGCTCCATAAACCTTGTAATCACAATGCTCCTTGCCCTTCACATCACAATGCTCCATTACCCCTCTCATAGCAATGCTCCATGACCCCGGCCATCACAATGTTCCACGGCCTTTTCATCACAAGACTCCATGACACTTGTAATCACAATGCTCCAAGAGCCCTGTAATCACAATGCTCCATGCCCTTGTCATTAAAAAGCTCCATGACACATGTCATCAGAATGTTCCATGGCCTTTGCATCAAAATGTTCCATGCCCTTGTCATCACAGTGCTCCAAGACCCCTGTAATCACAATGTTTCATGCCCTTTCCATCAGTATGCTCCATGAGATTTGTCATCACAAGGCTCCATGGTTTTTTCATCACAATGCTCCAGGACCTTGTCATCACAATGCTCCATTATATTTGTCATCACAATCCTCCATTTCATTGGGCATCACAATGCTCCCTGCCATTGTCATCGCAATGGACCATGACATATGTCATCACAATGCTCCCTGACACCTGTCTTAAGAATACTCCATGACCTTCTCATCACAATGATCCATGCCCTTGTCAGCACAATGCACCATGCCCACTGTCATCACAATATTCTATTAAACTTTTCAGACCAATGCTCCATGCCCCTGACATCACAATGCTCCATGCCCCTGTCATCACAATGCTCCATGACCCTTGTCATCACAATGCACCGTGAGTCCAGGCATCACAAAGCTTCATAACATTTGTCAACACAATGGTCCATGCCCGCGTCATCACAAGGCTCTATGACCTTTGTAACCACAATGCTCCATGAAATTTCCATCACATTGCTCCGTGATCCTTGTCATCACAATGCTCCATGCCTTTGTCAGAAAAATGCTCCATGACCTTTGTCATCACAATGTGCCACGCGATTTTCATCACAACAGTCCACAAATTTATCATGGCAATGCTCCATAAACCTTGCAATCACATTGCTCCATACCCTTCTCATCACAATGCTCCATTATCCCTGTCATAACAATGCTCCATGACCCTCGCCATCACAATGTTCCACGGCCTTGTCATCACAAGGCTCCATGACACTTGTCATCACAGTGCTCCAAGACGCCTGTGATCACACTGCTCCATGCCCTTGTCATCACAAAGCTCCATGACACATGTCAACAGAATGTTCCATGGCCTTCTCATCAAAATGCTCCATGCCCTTGTCATCACAATGCTCCAAGAGCACTGTAATCACAATGCTCCATGCCCCTTTTCATCTAAATGCTCCATGATCCCTGTCATCAGAATGCATCATGCCCATCATCATAATGCTTCCGGCTATTGTCAGCGCAATGAAATCAAAATTATCCATGACCTCTCTCATCACAATGCTCCATGACCCCTGTCATCACAATACTCCATGAACATTTTCAGCCCAATGCTCCATGAGGCTTTTCATCACAATGATCCATGCCCTTGTCATCCCAATGCTCCATGACCCCAGTATTCACCATGCTCCGTGACGCTTGTCATCACAGTGCTCCATGACACCTGTCATGACAATGCTCCATGCCTTTGTCAGAAAAATTCTACATGACCTTGTCATTACAATGCTCTATGTGCTTGTCATCACAATACTCCATTATCATTGTCATCACAATCCTCCATGAACCTTGGGATCACATTGCTTCATGCCCTTGTCATTGAAATGCTCCATGCTCCTTGAAATCAAAATGATCCATGACCTCTGTCATCACAATGCTCCAAACGCTTGTGATCACAAAGTTCCATAACACTTGTCTTCACAACGTGCCATGATGCCTGTCATCACAATACTCCATGTACTTTTCATCACAATGCTCCATGACCTTTGTCATCACAATCCTCAATACACTTGTCATCACAATGCTCCCTGACTCGTGTCGTCAGAATGCTCCTTTAACCCTGTCACGAAAAGGCTCCATGCCTTTTTCTTCACAATGCCCCATGCCGTTTCCATCACAATACTCCATGCCATTGTCATCAAAATACACCACAAACTTGTCATCAGAATGCTCCATGACCATTGTCATCACAATTCTCCATGCACTTGTCAGCACAATGCTCCCTGACCTTTGTCATCACAATGCCCCAAGCCATTGTCATCAAAATGCTCCATTACCTTTGTCATCAGAATCCTCCATGACACGTGGCATCACAATGCTCCATGCCATTCTCATCACAATGGGCCATTACATATGTCATCGCAATGCTCCCTGACAACTGTCTTCACAATATTGCATGACCTGGTCATCACAGTGCTCCATGACCCCGGCCATCACAATGTTCCACGGCCTCGTCATCACAAGACTCCATGACACTTGTCATCACAATGCTCCAAGACCCCTGTAATCACAATGTTCCATGCACTTGTCATCACAAAGCTCCATGACACATGTCATCAGAATGTTCCAGGGCCTTCTCATCAAAATGGTCCATGCCCTTGTCATCACCGTGCTCCAACACCCCTGTAATGACAATGCTCCATGCCCCTTTTCATCAGTATGCTCCATGAGATTTGTCATCACAAAGCTCCATGGTTTTCTCATCACAATGCTCCATAATTTGTTCATCACAATGCTTCACGACCTTGTCACGAAAATTCTCAATGGCCCTTGTCATCATAATGCTCCAAGCCCTAGTCTTCACAATGCTCCATTATATTTGTCATCACAATCCTCCATTACATTTGGCATCACCGTGCTCCCTGCCATTGTCATTGCAATGGACCCTGACATATGTCATGACAATGCTCCCTGACACCTGTCTTCACAATACTGCATGACCGTCTCATCACAATGATCCATGCCCTTGTCATCACAATGCACCATGTCCACTGTCATCACAATAATCTATGAAACTTGTCAGACCAATGCTCCATGCCCCTGACATCACAATGCTCCATGCCCTTGTTATCACAATGCTCCATGACCCCTCAATTCACAATGCTCCATGACGCTTGTCCTCACAGTGCTCCATGACACCTGTCATCACAATGCTCCATGCCTTTGTCAGCAAAATGCTACATGACCTTGTCATTACAATGCTCTATGCGCTTGTCATCACAATACTCCATTACCATTGTCATCACAATCCTCTATGAACGTTGTGATCACATTGCTTCATCCCCTTGTCATCACGATGCTCCATGCTCCTTGAAATCAAAATGATCCATGACCTCTGTCATCACAATGCTCCAAACGCTTGTGATCACAAAGTTCCATAACACTTGTCATAACAACGTTCCATGATGCCTGTCATCCCAATACTCCATGCCCTTTTCATCACAATGCTCCATGATCTTTGTCATCACAATTCTCAATACACTTGTCATCACAATGCTCCCTGACACTTGTCGTCAAAATGCTCCTTGAAACCTGTCACAAAAAGGCTCCATGCCTTTTTCATCACAATGCCCAATGCCATTTTCATCACAATGCTCCATGCCATTGTCATCAAAATACTCCACAAGCTTGTCATCAGAATGCTCCATGACCCTTGTCATCACAGTTCTCCATGCACTGGTCAGCACAATGCTCCCTGAACCTTGTCATCACAATGCTCCAAGCCATTGCCATCACAATGCTCCATTACCTTTGTCATTAGAATCCTCCATGACACATGGCATCACAATGCTCAATGCCATTGTCATCACAATGGGCCATTACATATGTCATCACAATGCTCCCTGACACCTGTCTTCACAATACTTCATGACCTGGTCATCACAATGCTCTATGCACTTGTCGTCACAATGCTCCATGAGCCATGTCATCACAATGTTCCATGCCTCCAGTCATCACAATGCTTCATAACCTTTGTCATCACTATGGTCCATGCCCTCGTCATCAACAGTCTCTGTGACGTTTGTAACCACAATGCTCCATGAACTTTTCATCACAATGCTCTTTGACCCTTGTCATCACAATGCTCTATGCCTTTCTAAGCACAATGCTTCATTACTCTTGTCATCACAGTGCTCCATGTGCTGGTCAGGACAATGCTCCAAGACACATGTCATAACAATGCACCATGGGCTTGTCATCACAGTGCTCCACAATCTTGTCATCACATTGCTCCATAAACCTTGTCATCAAAATGCTCCATGCACTTCTCAACAAAATGCTGTCTCACCAGTGATATACAATGTTCCATCACTATTCGTCACAATGCTCCCTCACCCCTGTCATCACAATGTTCCGTGACTCCTGTCTTCACAATGCTACATGCACTTATCATCACAATGTTTGATGACCCCTTACATCACAATATTCCATAACCCCTGTCATCAAAATGCTTCATGACCCTTTTCATCAAATTGCTCCATGAACCTGTCATCACAATGCTCCCAGCCCTTCTCATCACAATGCACAACGCCCTTGCAATCAAAATGCTCCATGACCTTTGTCATCACAAAGATCCATGACGCTTGGCATCACAGTGCTCCATGTCATTGTCATCACAATGTTCCATGAACACTCTCATCACATTGATCCCTGCCCTTGTCATCACAAAGCTCCATGACACATGTCATCAGAATGCTCCATGGCCTTCTCATCACAATGCTCCATGCCCTTGCCATCACAATGCTCCATTTCCCCTGTCATAACAATGCTCCATGACCCCTGCCATCACGATGTTCCATGGCCTTTTCATCACAAGGCTCCATGACCCTTCTCATCACAGTGCTCCAAGAACCCTGTAATCACAATGCTCCATGCCCCAATTCATCTCAATGATCCATGAACCCTGTCATCACAATGCACCATGCCCATCATCATAATGCTTCATGTTATTGGCATCACAATGAAATCAAAATGCTCCATAACATCTGTCATAACAATGCTCCAAACCCTTGTGATCACAATATTCCATAACACTTTTCATCACAATGCCCCATAACGCTCGTCATCACAATTATCCATGGTCTTCTCATCACAATGCTCCATGACTTTTGTCATCACAATGCTCAATACACTAGTCATCAAAATGCTCCCTGACACTTGTTGTCTGTATGCTCCTTGAACCTTGTCATGAAAAGGCTCTATGACTTCTTCCTCACAATGATCCATGCCCTTTTCATCACAGTGCTCCAAGACATCTGTAATCCCAATGCTCCATGCCTTTGTCATCACAAAGCACAATGACGCATGTCATTAGAATGCTCCTTGGCCTTCTCCTCACAATGTTCCATGCCCTTGTCATCACAGTGCTCCAAGACCCCTGTAATCACAATGCTCCATGCCTCTTTTCATCAGTATGCTCCATGAGACTTGTCATCAAAAGGCTCCATGTTATTTTCATCACAATGCTTCACGATCTTGTCATGAAAATTCTCGATGTCCCTTCTCATCATAATGCTCCAAGCCCTAGTCATCACAATGCTCCATTATATTTGTCATCACAATCCTCCATTTCATTTGGCATCACAATGCTCCCTGCCATTGTCATCGCAATGGACCATGACATATGTCATCACAATGTTCCGTGACTCCAGGCATCACAATGCTTCATAACATTTGTCATCACAGTGGTCCATGCCCACGTCATCACAAGGCTCTGTGATCTTTGTAACGACAATGCTCCATGTACATTTCATCACAATGCACCGTGTCCCTTGTCATAACAATGCTCCATGCCTTTGTCAGAAAAATGCTCCATGACCCTTGTCATCACAATGGGCCATGAGCTTTTCATCACAGCGGTCCACAAATTTATCATCGCAATGCTCCATAAACCTTGTAATCACAATGCTCCTTGCCCTTCACATCACAATGCTCCATTACCCCTCTCATAGCAATGCTCCATGACCCCGGCCATCACAATGTTCCACGGCCTTTTCATCACAAGACTCCATGACACTTGTAATCACAATGCTCCAAGAGCCCTGTAATCACAATGCTCCATGCCCTTGTCATTAAAAAGCTCCATGACACATGTCATCAGAATGTTCCATGGCCTTTGCATCAAAATGTTCCATGCCCTTGTCATCACAGTGCTCCAAGACCCCTGTAATCACAATGTTTCATGCCCTTTCCATCAGTATGCTCCATGAGATTTGTCATCACAAGGCTCCATGGTTTTTTCATCACAATGCTCCAGGACCTTGTCATCACAATGCTCCATTATATTTGTCATCACAATCCTCCATTTCATTGGGCATCACAATGCTCCCTGCCATTGTCATCGCAATGGACCATGACATATGTCATCACAATGCTCCCTGACACCTGTCTTAAGAATACTCCATGACCTTCTCATCACAATGATCCATGCCCTTGTCAGCACAATGCACCATGCCCACTGTCATCACAATATTCTATTAAACTTTTCAGACCAATGCTCCATGCCCCTGACATCACAATGCTCCATGCCCCTGTCATCACAATGCTCCATGACCCTTGTCATCACAATGCACCGTGAGTCCAGGCATCACAAAGCTTCATAACATTTGTCAACACAATGGTCCATGCCCGCGTCATCACAAGGCTCTATGACCTTTGTAACCACAATGCTCCATGAAATTTCCATCACATTGCTCCGTGATCCTTGTCATCACAATGCTCCATGCCTTTGTCAGAAAAATGCTCCATGACCTTTGTCATCACAATGTGCCACGCGATTTTCATCACAACAGTCCACAAATTTATCATGGCAATGCTCCATAAACCTTGCAATCACATTGCTCCATACCCTTCTCATCACAATGCTCCATTATCCCTGTCATAACAATGCTCCATGACCCTCGCCATCACAATGTTCCACGGCCTTGTCATCACAAGGCTCCATGACACTTGTCATCACAGTGCTCCAAGACGCCTGTGATCACACTGCTCCATGCCCTTGTCATCACAAAGCTCCATGACACATGTCAACAGAATGTTCCATGGCCTTCTCATCAAAATGCTCCATGCCCTTGTCATCACAATGCTCCAAGAGCACTGTAATCACAATGCTCCATGCCCCTTTTCATCTAAATGCTCCATGATCCCTGTCATCAGAATGCATCATGCCCATCATCATAATGCTTCCGGCTATTGTCAGCGCAATGAAATCAAAATTATCCATGACCTCTCTCATCACAATGCTCCATGACCCCTGTCATCACAATACTCCATGAACATTTTCAGCCCAATGCTCCATGAGGCTTTTCATCACAATGATCCATGCCCTTGTCATCCCAATGCTCCATGACCCCAGTATTCACCATGCTCCGTGACGCTTGTCATCACAGTGCTCCATGACACCTGTCATGACAATGCTCCATGCCTTTGTCAGAAAAATTCTACATGACCTTGTCATTACAATGCTCTATGTGCTTGTCATCACAATACTCCATTATCATTGTCATCACAATCCTCCATGAACCTTGGGATCACATTGCTTCATGCCCTTGTCATTGAAATGCTCCATGCTCCTTGAAATCAAAATGATCCATGACCTCTGTCATCACAATGCTCCAAACGCTTGTGATCACAAAGTTCCATAACACTTGTCTTCACAACGTGCCATGATGCCTGTCATCACAATACTCCATGTACTTTTCATCACAATGCTCCATGACCTTTGTCATCACAATCCTCAATACACTTGTCATCACAATGCTCCCTGACTCGTGTCGTCAGAATGCTCCTTTAACCCTGTCACGAAAAGGCTCCATGCCTTTTTCTTCACAATGCCCCATGCCGTTTCCATCACAATACTCCATGCCATTGTCATCAAAATACACCACAAACTTGTCATCAGAATGCTCCATGACCATTGTCATCACAATTCTCCATGCACTTGTCAGCACAATGCTCCCTGACCTTTGTCATCACAATGCCCCAAGCCATTGTCATCAAAATGCTCCATTACCTTTGTCATCAGAATCCTCCATGACACGTGGCATCACAATGCTCCATGCCATTCTCATCACAATGGGCCATTACATATGTCATCGCAATGCTCCCTGACAACTGTCTTCACAATATTGCATGACCTGGTCATCACAGTGCTCCATGACCCCGGCCATCACAATGTTCCACGGCCTCGTCATCACAAGACTCCATGACACTTGTCATCACAATGCTCCAAGACCCCTGTAATCACAATGTTCCATGCACTTGTCATCACAAAGCTCCATGACACATGTCATCAGAATGTTCCAGGGCCTTCTCATCAAAATGGTCCATGCCCTTGTCATCACCGTGCTCCAACACCCCTGTAATGACAATGCTCCATGCCCCTTTTCATCAGTATGCTCCATGAGATTTGTCATCACAAAGCTCCATGGTTTTCTCATCACAATGCTCCATAATTTGTTCATCACAATGCTTCACGACCTTGTCACGAAAATTCTCAATGGCCCTTGTCATCATAATGCTCCAAGCCCTAGTCTTCACAATGCTCCATTATATTTGTCATCACAATCCTCCATTACATTTGGCATCACCGTGCTCCCTGCCATTGTCATTGCAATGGACCCTGACATATGTCATGACAATGCTCCCTGACACCTGTCTTCACAATACTGCATGACCGTCTCATCACAATGATCCATGCCCTTGTCATCACAATGCACCATGTCCACTGTCATCACAATAATCTATGAAACTTGTCAGACCAATGCTCCATGCCCCTGACATCACAATGCTCCATGCCCTTGTTATCACAATGCTCCATGACCCCTCAATTCACAATGCTCCATGACGCTTGTCCTCACAGTGCTCCATGACACCTGTCATCACAATGCTCCATGCCTTTGTCAGCAAAATGCTACATGACCTTGTCATTACAATGCTCTATGCGCTTGTCATCACAATACTCCATTACCATTGTCATCACAATCCTCTATGAACGTTGTGATCACATTGCTTCATCCCCTTGTCATCACGATGCTCCATGCTCCTTGAAATCAAAATGATCCATGACCTCTGTCATCACAATGCTCCAAACGCTTGTGATCACAAAGTTCCATAACACTTGTCATAACAACGTTCCATGATGCCTGTCATCCCAATACTCCATGCCCTTTTCATCACAATGCTCCATGATCTTTGTCATCACAATTCTCAATACACTTGTCATCACAATGCTCCCTGACACTTGTCGTCAAAATGCTCCTTGAAACCTGTCACAAAAAGGCTCCATGCCTTTTTCATCACAATGCCCAATGCCATTTTCATCACAATGCTCCATGCCATTGTCATCAAAATACTCCACAAGCTTGTCATCAGAATGCTCCATGACCCTTGTCATCACAGTTCTCCATGCACTGGTCAGCACAATGCTCCCTGAACCTTGTCATCACAATGCTCCAAGCCATTGCCATCACAATGCTCCATTACCTTTGTCATTAGAATCCTCCATGACACATGGCATCACAATGCTCAATGCCATTGTCATCACAATGGGCCATTACATATGTCATCACAATGCTCCCTGACACCTGTCTTCACAATACTTCATGACCTGGTCATCACAATGCTCTATGCACTTGTCGTCACAATGCTCCATGAGCCATGTCATCACAATGTTCCATGCCTCCAGTCATCACAATGCTTCATAACCTTTGTCATCACTATGGTCCATGCCCTCGTCATCAACAGTCTCTGTGACGTTTGTAACCACAATGCTCCATGAACTTTTCATCACAATGCTCTTTGACCCTTGTCATCACAATGCTCTATGCCTTTCTAAGCACAATGCTTCATTACTCTTGTCATCACAGTGCTCCATGTGCTGGTCAGGACAATGCTCCAAGACACATGTCATAACAATGCACCATGGGCTTGTCATCACAGTGCTCCACAATCTTGTCATCACATTGCTCCATAAACCTTGTCATCAAAATGCTCCATGCTGTCTCACCAGTGATATACAATGTTCCATCACTATTCGTCACAATGCTCCCTCACCCCGTCATCACAATGTTCCGTGACTCCTGTCTTCACAATGCTACATGCACTTATCATCACAATGTTTGATGACCCCTTACATCACAATATTCCATAACCCCTGTCATCAAAATGCTTCATGACCCTTTTCATCAAATTGCTCCATGAACCTGTCATCACAATGCTCCCAGCCCTTCTCATCACAATGCACAACGCCCTTGCAATCAAAATGCTCCATGACCTTTGTCATCACAAAGATCCATGACGCTTGGCATCACAGTGCTCCATGTCATTGTCATCACAATGTTCCATGAACACTCTCATCACATTGATCCCTGCCCTTGTCATCACAAAGCTCCATGACACATGTCATCAGAATGCTCCATGGCCTTCTCATCACAATGCTCCATGCCCTTGCCATCACAATGCTCCATTTCCCCTGTCATAACAATGCTCCATGACCCCTGCCATCACGATGTTCCATGGCCTTTTCATCACAAGGCTCCATGACCCTTCTCATCACAGTGCTCCAAGAACCCTGTAATCACAATGCTCCATGCCCCAATTCATCTCAATGATCCATGAACCCTGTCATCACAATGCACCATGCCCATCATCATAATGCTTCATGTTATTGGCATCACAATGAAATCAAAATGCTCCATAACATCTGTCATAACAATGCTCCAAACCCTTGTGATCACAATATTCCATAACACTTTTCATCACAATGCCCCATAACGCTCGTCATCACAATTATCCATGGGCTTCTCATCACAATGCTCCATGACTTTTGTCATCACAATGCTCAATACACTAGTCATCAAAATGCTCCCTGACACTTGTTGTCTGTATGCTCCTTGAACCTTGTCATGAAAAGGCTCTATGACTTCTTCCTCACAATGATCCATGCCCTTTTCATCACAGTGCTCCAAGACATCTGTAATCCCAATGCTCCATGCCTTTGTCATCACAAAGCACAATGACGCATGTCATTAGAATGCTCCTTGGCCTTCTCCTCACAATGTTCCATGCCCTTGTCATCACAGTGCTCCAAGACCCCTGTAATCACAATGCTCCATGCCTCTTTTCATCAGTATGCTCCATGAGACTTGTCATCAAAAGGCTCCATGTTATTTTCATCACAATGCTTCACGATCTTGTCATGAAAATTCTCGATGTCCCTTCTCATCATAATGCTCCAAGCCCTAGTCATCACAATGCTCCATTATATTTGTCATCACAATCCTCCATTTCATTTGGCATCACAATGCTCCCTGCCATTGTCATCGCAATGGACCATGACATATGTCATCACAATGTTCCGTGACTCCAGGCATCACAATGCTTCATAACATTTGTCATCACAGTGGTCCATGCCCACGTCATCACAAGGCTCTGTGATCTTTGTAACGACAATGCTCCATGTACATTTCATCACAATGCACCGTGTCCCTTGTCATAACAATGCTCCATGCCTTTGTCAGAAAAATGCTCCATGACCCTTGTCATCACAATGGGCCATGAGCTTTTCATCACAGCGGTCCACAAATTTATCATCGCAATGCTCCATAAACCTTGTAATCACAATGCTCCTTGCCCTTCACATCACAATGCTCCATTACCCCTCTCATAGCAATGCTCCATGACCCCGGCCATCACAATGTTCCACGGCCTTTTCATCACAAGACTCCATGACACTTGTAATCACAATGCTCCAAGAGCCCTGTAATCACAATGCTCCATGCCCTTGTCATTAAAAAGCTCCATGACACATGTCATCAGAATGTTCCATGGCCTTTGCATCAAAATGTTCCATGCCCTTGTCATCACAGTGCTCCAAGACCCCTGTAATCACAATGTTTCATGCCCTTTCCATCAGTATGCTCCATGAGATTTGTCATCACAAGGCTCCATGGTTTTTTCATCACAATGCTCCAGGACCTTGTCATCACAATGCTCCATTATATTTGTCATCACAATCCTCCATTTCATTGGGCATCACAATGCTCCCTGCCATTGTCATCGCAATGGACCATGACATATGTCATCACAATGCTCCCTGACACCTGTCTTAAGAATACTCCATGACCTTCTCATCACAATGATCCATGCCCTTGTCAGCACAATGCACCATGCCCACTGTCATCACAATATTCTATTAAACTTTTCAGACCAATGCTCCATGCCCCTGACATCACAATGCTCCATGCCCCTGTCATCACAATGCTCCATGACCCTTGTCATCACAATGCACCGTGAGTCCAGGCATCACAAAGCTTCATAACATTTGTCAACACAATGGTCCATGCCCGCGTCATCACAAGGCTCTATGACCTTTGTAACCACAATGCTCCATGAAATTTCCATCACATTGCTCCGTGATCCTTGTCATCACAATGCTCCATGCCTTTGTCAGAAAAATGCTCCATGACCTTTGTCATCACAATGTGCCACGCGATTTTCATCACAACAGTCCACAAATTTATCATGGCAATGCTCCATAAACCTTGCAATCACATTGCTCCATACCCTTCTCATCACAATGCTCCATTATCCCTGTCATAACAATGCTCCATGACCCTCGCCATCACAATGTTCCACGGCCTTGTCATCACAAGGCTCCATGACACTTGTCATCACAGTGCTCCAAGACGCCTGTGATCACACTGCTCCATGCCCTTGTCATCACAAAGCTCCATGACACATGTCAACAGAATGTTCCATGGCCTTCTCATCAAAATGCTCCATGCCCTTGTCATCACAATGCTCCAAGAGCACTGTAATCACAATGCTCCATGCCCCTTTTCATCTAAATGCTCCATGATCCCTGTCATCAGAATGCATCATGCCCATCATCATAATGCTTCCGGCTATTGTCAGCGCAATGAAATCAAAATTATCCATGACCTCTCTCATCACAATGCTCCATGACCCCTGTCATCACAATACTCCATGAACATTTTCAGCCCAATGCTCCATGAGGCTTTTCATCACAATGATCCATGCCCTTGTCATCCCAATGCTCCATGACCCCAGTATTCACCATGCTCCGTGACGCTTGTCATCACAGTGCTCCATGACACCTGTCATGACAATGCTCCATGCCTTTGTCAGAAAAATTCTACATGACCTTGTCATTACAATGCTCTATGTGCTTGTCATCACAATACTCCATTATCATTGTCATCACAATCCTCCATGAACCTTGGGATCACATTGCTTCATGCCCTTGTCATTGAAATGCTCCATGCTCCTTGAAATCAAAATGATCCATGACCTCTGTCATCACAATGCTCCAAACGCTTGTGATCACAAAGTTCCATAACACTTGTCTTCACAACGTGCCATGATGCCTGTCATCACAATACTCCATGTACTTTTCATCACAATGCTCCATGACCTTTGTCATCACAATCCTCAATACACTTGTCATCACAATGCTCCCTGACTCGTGTCGTCAGAATGCTCCTTTAACCCTGTCACGAAAAGGCTCCATGCCTTTTTCTTCACAATGCCCCATGCCGTTTCCATCACAATACTCCATGCCATTGTCATCAAAATACACCACAAACTTGTCATCAGAATGCTCCATGACCATTGTCATCACAATTCTCCATGCACTTGTCAGCACAATGCTCCCTGACCTTTGTCATCACAATGCCCCAAGCCATTGTCATCAAAATGCTCCATTACCTTTGTCATCAGAATCCTCCATGACACGTGGCATCACAATGCTCCATGCCATTCTCATCACAATGGGCCATTACATATGTCATCGCAATGCTCCCTGACAACTGTCTTCACAATATTGCATGACCTGGTCATCACAGTGCTCCATGACCCCGGCCATCACAATGTTCCACGGCCTCGTCATCACAAGACTCCATGACACTTGTCATCACAATGCTCCAAGACCCCTGTAATCACAATGTTCCATGCACTTGTCATCACAAAGCTCCATGACACATGTCATCAGAATGTTCCAGGGCCTTCTCATCAAAATGGTCCATGCCCTTGTCATCACCGTGCTCCAACACCCCTGTAATGACAATGCTCCATGCCCCTTTTCATCAGTATGCTCCATGAGATTTGTCATCACAAAGCTCCATGGTTTTCTCATCACAATGCTCCATAATTTGTTCATCACAATGCTTCACGACCTTGTCACGAAAATTCTCAATGGCCCTTGTCATCATAATGCTCCAAGCCCTAGTCTTCACAATGCTCCATTATATTTGTCATCACAATCCTCCATTACATTTGGCATCACCGTGCTCCCTGCCATTGTCATTGCAATGGACCCTGACATATGTCATGACAATGCTCCCTGACACCTGTCTTCACAATACTGCATGACCGTCTCATCACAATGATCCATGCCCTTGTCATCACAATGCACCATGTCCACTGTCATCACAATAATCTATGAAACTTGTCAGACCAATGCTCCATGCCCCTGACATCACAATGCTCCATGCCCTTGTTATCACAATGCTCCATGACCCCTCAATTCACAATGCTCCATGACGCTTGTCCTCACAGTGCTCCATGACACCTGTCATCACAATGCTCCATGCCTTTGTCAGCAAAATGCTACATGACCTTGTCATTACAATGCTCTATGCGCTTGTCATCACAATACTCCATTACCATTGTCATCACAATCCTCTATGAACGTTGTGATCACATTGCTTCATCCCCTTGTCATCACGATGCTCCATGCTCCTTGAAATCAAAATGATCCATGACCTCTGTCATCACAATGCTCCAAACGCTTGTGATCACAAAGTTCCATAACACTTGTCATAACAACGTTCCATGATGCCTGTCATCCCAATACTCCATGCCCTTTTCATCACAATGCTCCATGATCTTTGTCATCACAATTCTCAATACACTTGTCATCACAATGCTCCCTGACACTTGTCGTCAAAATGCTCCTTGAAACCTGTCACAAAAAGGCTCCATGCCTTTTTCATCACAATGCCCAATGCCATTTTCATCACAATGCTCCATGCCATTGTCATCAAAATACTCCACAAGCTTGTCATCAGAATGCTCCATGACCCTTGTCATCACAGTTCTCCATGCACTGGTCAGCACAATGCTCCCTGAACCTTGTCATCACAATGCTCCAAGCCATTGCCATCACAATGCTCCATTACCTTTGTCATTAGAATCCTCCATGACACATGGCATCACAATGCTCAATGCCATTGTCATCACAATGGGCCATTACATATGTCATCACAATGCTCCCTGACACCTGTCTTCACAATACTTCATGACCTGGTCATCACAATGCTCTATGCACTTGTCGTCACAATGCTCCATGAGCCATGTCATCACAATGTTCCATGCCTCCAGTCATCACAATGCTTCATAACCTTTGTCATCACTATGGTCCATGCCCTCGTCATCAACAGTCTCTGTGACGTTTGTAACCACAATGCTCCATGAACTTTTCATCACAATGCTCTTTGACCCTTGTCATCACAATGCTCTATGCCTTTCTAAGCACAATGCTTCATTACTCTTGTCATCACAGTGCTCCATGTGCTGGTCAGGACAATGCTCCAAGACACATGTCATAACAATGCACCATGGGCTTGTCATCACAGTGCTCCACAATCTTGTCATCACATTGCTCCATAAACCTTGTCATCAAAATGCTCCATGCTGTCTCACCAGTGATATACAATGTTCCATCACTATTCGTCACAATGCTCCCTCACCCCGTCATCACAATGTTCCGTGACTCCTGTCTTCACAATGCTACATGCACTTATCATCACAATGTTTGATGACCCCTTACATCACAATATTCCATAACCCCTGTCATCAAAATGCTTCATGACCCTTTTCATCAAATTGCTCCATGAACCTGTCATCACAATGCTCCCAGCCCTTCTCATCACAATGCACAACGCCCTTGCAATCAAAATGCTCCATGACCTTTGTCATCACAAAGATCCATGACGCTTGGCATCACAGTGCTCCATGTCATTGTCATCACAATGTTCCATGAACACTCTCATCACATTGATCCCTGCCCTTGTCATCACAAAGCTCCATGACACATGTCATCAGAATGCTCCATGGCCTTCTCATCACAATGCTCCATGCCCTTGCCATCACAATGCTCCATTTCCCCTGTCATAACAATGCTCCATGACCCCTGCCATCACGATGTTCCATGGCCTTTTCATCACAAGGCTCCATGACCCTTCTCATCACAGTGCTCCAAGAACCCTGTAATCACAATGCTCCATGCCCCAATTCATCTCAATGATCCATGAACCCTGTCATCACAATGCACCATGCCCATCATCATAATGCTTCATGTTATTGGCATCACAATGAAATCAAAATGCTCCATAACATCTGTCATAACAATGCTCCAAACCCTTGTGATCACAATATTCCATAACACTTTTCATCACAATGCCCCATAACGCTCGTCATCACAATTATCCATGGGCTTCTCATCACAATGCTCCATGACTTTTGTCATCACAATGCTCAATACACTAGTCATCAAAATGCTCCCTGACACTTGTTGTCTGTATGCTCCTTGAACCTTGTCATGAAAAGGCTCTATGACTTCTTCCTCACAATGATCCATGCCCTTTTCATCACAGTGCTCCAAGACATCTGTAATCCCAATGCTCCATGCCTTTGTCATCACAAAGCACAATGACGCATGTCATTAGAATGCTCCTTGGCCTTCTCCTCACAATGTTCCATGCCCTTGTCATCACAGTGCTCCAAGACCCCTGTAATCACAATGCTCCATGCCTCTTTTCATCAGTATGCTCCATGAGACTTGTCATCAAAAGGCTCCATGTTATTTTCATCACAATGCTTCACGATCTTGTCATGAAAATTCTCGATGTCCCTTCTCATCATAATGCTCCAAGCCCTAGTCATCACAATGCTCCATTATATTTGTCATCACAATCCTCCATTTCATTTGGCATCACAATGCTCCCTGCCATTGTCATCGCAATGGACCATGACATATGTCATCACAATGTTCCGTGACTCCAGGCATCACAATGCTTCATAACATTTGTCATCACAGTGGTCCATGCCCACGTCATCACAAGGCTCTGTGATCTTTGTAACGACAATGCTCCATGTACATTTCATCACAATGCACCGTGTCCCTTGTCATAACAATGCTCCATGCCTTTGTCAGAAAAATGCTCCATGACCCTTGTCATCACAATGGGCCATGAGCTTTTCATCACAGCGGTCCACAAATTTATCATCGCAATGCTCCATAAACCTTGTAATCACAATGCTCCTTGCCCTTCACATCACAATGCTCCATTACCCCTCTCATAGCAATGCTCCATGACCCCGGCCATCACAATGTTCCACGGCCTTTTCATCACAAGACTCCATGACACTTGTAATCACAATGCTCCAAGAGCCCTGTAATCACAATGCTCCATGCCCTTGTCATTAAAAAGCTCCATGACACATGTCATCAGAATGTTCCATGGCCTTTGCATCAAAATGTTCCATGCCCTTGTCATCACAGTGCTCCAAGACCCCTGTAATCACAATGTTTCATGCCCTTTCCATCAGTATGCTCCATGAGATTTGTCATCACAAGGCTCCATGGTTTTTTCATCACAATGCTCCAGGACCTTGTCATCACAATGCTCCATTATATTTGTCATCACAATCCTCCATTTCATTGGGCATCACAATGCTCCCTGCCATTGTCATCGCAATGGACCATGACATATGTCATCACAATGCTCCCTGACACCTGTCTTAAGAATACTCCATGACCTTCTCATCACAATGATCCATGCCCTTGTCAGCACAATGCACCATGCCCACTGTCATCACAATATTCTATTAAACTTTTCAGACCAATGCTCCATGCCCCTGACATCACAATGCTCCATGCCCTTGTCATCACAATGCTCCATGACCCTTGTCATCACAATGCACCGTGAGTCCAGGCATCACAAAGCTTCATAACATTTGTCAACACAATGGTCCATGCCCGCGTCATCACAAGGCTCTATGACCTTTGTAACCACAATGCTCCATGAAATTTCCATCACATTGCTCCGTGATCCTTGTCATCACAATGCTCCATGCCTTTGTCAGAAAAATGCTCCATGACCTTTGTCATCACAATGTGCCACGCGATTTTCATCACAACAGTCCACAAATTTATCATGGCAATGCTCCATAAACCTTGCAATCACATTGCTCCATACCCTTCTCATCACAATGCTCCATTATCCCTGTCATAACAATGCTCCATGACCCTCGCCATCACAATGTTCCACGGCCTTGTCATCACAAGGCTCCATGACAGTTGTCATCACAGTGCTCCAAGACGCCTGTGATCACACTGCTCCATGCCCTTGTCATCACAAAGCTCCATGACACATGTCAACAGAATGTTCCATGGCCTTCTCATCAAAATGCTCCATGCCCTTGTCATCACAATGCTCCAAGAGCACTGTAATCACAATGCTCCATGCCCCTTTTCATCTAAATGCTCCATGATCCCTGTCATCAGAATGCATCATGCCCATCATCATAATGCTTCCGGCTATTGTCAGCGCAATGAAATCAAAATTATCCATGACCTCTCTCATCACAATGCTCCATGACCCCTGTCATCACAATACTCCATGAACATTTTCAGCCCAATGCTCCATGAGGCTTTTCATCACAATGATCCATGCCCTTGTCATCCCAATGCTCCATGACCCCAGTATTCACCATGCTCCGTGACGCTTGTCATCACAGTGCTCCATGACACCTGTCATGACAATGCTCCATGCCTTTGTCAGAAAAATTCTACATGACCTTGTCATTACAATGCTCTATGTGCTTGTCATCACAATACTCCATTACCATTGTCATCACAATCCTCCATGAACCTTGGGATCACATTGCTTCATGCCCTTGTCATTGAAATGCTCCATGCTCCTTGAAATCAAAATGATCCATGACCTCTGTCATCACAATGCTCCAAACGCTTGTGATCACAAAGTTCCATAACACTTGTCTTCACAACGTGCCATGATGCCTGTCATCACAATACTCCATGTACTTTTCATCACAATGCTCCATGACCTTTGTCATCACAATCCTCAATACACTTGTCATCACAATGCTCCCTGACTCGTGTCGTCAGAATGCTCCTTTAACCCTGTCACGAAAAGGCTCCATGCCTTTTTCTTCACAATGCCCCATGCCGTTTCCATCACAATACTCCATGCCATTGTCATCAAAATACACCACAAACTTGTCATCAGAATGCTCCATGACCATTGTCATCACAATTCTCCATGCACTTGTCAGCACAATGCTCCCTGACCTTTGTCATCACAATGCCCCAAGCCATTGTCATCAAAATGCTCCATTACCTTTGTCATCAGAATCCTCCATGACACGTGGCATCACAATGCTCCATGCCATTCTCATCACAATGGGCCATTACATATGTCATCGCAATGCTCCCTGACAACTGTCTTCACAATATTGCATGACCTGGTCATCACAGTGCTCCATGACCCCGGCCATCACAATGTTCCACGGCCTCGTCATCACAAGACTCCATGACACTTGTCATCACAATGCTCCAAGACCCCTGTAATCACAATGTTCCATGCACTTGTCATCACAAAGCTCCATGACACATGTCATCAGAATGTTCCAGGGCCTTCTCATCAAAATGGTCCATGCCCTTGTCATCACCGTGCTCCAACACCCCTGTAATGACAATGCTCCATGCCCCTTTTCATCAGTATGCTCCATGAGATTTGTCATCACAAAGCTCCATGGTTTTCTCATCACAATGCTCCATAATTTGTTCATCACAATGCTTCACGACCTTGTCACGAAAATTCTCAATGGCCCTTGTCATCATAATGCTCCAAGCCCTAGTCTTCACAATGCTCCATTATATTTGTCATCACAATCCTCCATTACATTTGGCATCACCGTGCTCCCTGCCATTGTCATTGCAATGGACCCTGACATATGTCATGACAATGCTCCCTGACACCTGTCTTCACAATACTGCATGACCGTCTCATCACAATGATCCATGCCCTTGTCATCACAATGCACCATGTCCACTGTCATCACAATAATCTATGAAACTTGTCAGACCAATGCTCCATGCCCCTGACATCACAATGCTCCATGCCCTTGTTATCACAATGCTCCATGACCCCTCAATTCACAATGCTCCATGACGCTTGTCCTCACAGTGCTCCATGACACCTGTCATCACAATGCTCCATGCCTTTGTCAGCAAAATGCTACATGACCTTGTCATTACAATGCTCTATGCGCTTGTCATCACAATACTCCATTACCATTGTCATCACAATCCTCTATGAACGTTGTGATCACATTGCTTCATCCCCTTGTCATCACGATGCTCCATGCTCCTTGAAATCAAAATGATCCATGACCTCTGTCATCACAATGCTCCAAACGCTTGTGATCACAAAGTTCCATAACACTTGTCATAACAACGTTCCATGATGCCTGTCATCCCAATACTCCATGCCCTTTTCATCACAATGCTCCATGATCTTTGTCATCACAATTCTCAATACACTTGTCATCACAATGCTCCCTGACACTTGTCGTCAAAATGCTCCTTGAAACCTGTCACAAAAAGGCTCCATGCCTTTTTCATCACAATGCCCAATGCCATTTTCATCACAATGCTCCATGCCATTGTCATCAAAATACTCCACAAGCTTGTCATCAGAATGCTCCATGACCCTTGTCATCACAGTTCTCCATGCACTGGTCAGCACAATGCTCCCTGAACCTTGTCATCACAATGCTCCAAGCCATTGCCATCACAATGCTCCATTACCTTTGTCATTAGAATCCTCCATGACACATGGCATCACAATGCTCAATGCCATTGTCATCACAATGGGCCATTACATATGTCATCACAATGCTCCCTGACACCTGTCTTCACAATACTTCATGACCTGGTCATCACAATGCTCTATGCACTTGTCGTCACAATGCTCCATGAGCCATGTCATCACAATGTTCCATGCCTCCAGTCATCACAATGCTTCATAACCTTTGTCATCACTATGGTCCATGCCCTCGTCATCAACAGTCTCTGTGACGTTTGTAACCACAATGCTCCATGAACTTTTCATCACAATGCTCTTTGACCCTTGTCATCACAATGCTCTATGCCTTTCTAAGCACAATGCTTCATTACTCTTGTCATCACAGTGCTCCATGTGCTGGTCAGGACAATGCTCCAAGACACATGTCATAACAATGCACCATGGGCTTGTCATCACAGTGCTCCACAATCTTGTCATCACATTGCTCCATAAACCTTGTCATCAAAATGCTCCATGCACTTCTCAACAAAATGCTGTCTCACCAGTGATATACAATGTTCCATCACTATTCGTCACAATGCTCCCTCACCCCTGTCATCACAATGTTCCGTGACTCCTGTCTTCACAATGCTACATGCACTTATCATCACAATGTTTGATGACCCCTTACATCACAATATTCCATAACCCCTGTCATCAAAATGCTTCATGACCCTTTTCATCAAATTGCTCCATGAACCTGTCATCACAATGCTCCCAGCCCTTCTCATCACAATGCACAACGCCCTTGCAATCAAAATGCTCCATGACCTTTGTCATCACAAAGATCCATGACGCTTGGCATCACAGTGCTCCATGTCATTGTCATCACAATGTTCCATGAACACTCTCATCACATTGATCCCTGCCCTTGTCATCACAAAGCTCCATGACACATGTCATCAGAATGCTCCATGGCCTTCTCATCACAATGCTCCATGCCCTTGCCATCACAATGCTCCATTTCCCCTGTCATAACAATGCTCCATGACCCCTGCCATCACGATGTTCCATGGCCTTTTCATCACAAGGCTCCATGACCCTTCTCATCACAGTGCTCCAAGAACCCTGTAATCACAATGCTCCATGCCCCAATTCATCTCAATGATCCATGAACCCTGTCATCACAATGCACCATGCCCATCATCATAATGCTTCATGTTATTGGCATCACAATGAAATCAAAATGCTCCATAACATCTGTCATAACAATGCTCCAAACCCTTGTGATCACAATATTCCATAACACTTTTCATCACAATGCCCCATAACGCTCGTCATCACAATTATCCATGGTCTTCTCATCACAATGCTCCATGACTTTTGTCATCACAATGCTCAATACACTAGTCATCAAAATGCTCCCTGACACTTGTTGTCTGTATGCTCCTTGAACCTTGTCATGAAAAGGCTCTATGACTTCTTCCTCACAATGATCCATGCCCTTTTCATCACAGTGCTCCAAGACATCTGTAATCCCAATGCTCCATGCCCTTGTCATCACAAAGCACAATGACGCATGTCATTAGAATGCTCCTTGGCCTTCTCCTCACAATGTTCCATGCCCTTGTCATCACAGTGCTCCAAGACCCCTGTAATCACAATGCTCCATGCCTCTTTTCATCAGTATGCTCCATGAGACTTGTCATCAAAAGGCTCCATGTTATTTTCATCACAATGCTTCACGATCTTGTCATGAAAATTCTCAATGTCCCTCCTCATCATAATGCTCCAAGCCCTAGTCATCACAATGCTCCATTATATTTGGCATCACAATCCTCCATTTCATTTGGCATCACAATGCTCCCTGCCATTGTCATCGCAATGGACCATGACATATGTCATCACAATGTTCCGTGACTCCAGGCATCTCAATGCTTCATAACATTTGTCATCACAGTGGTCCATGCCCACGTCATCACAAGGCTCTGTGATCTTTGTAACGACAATGCTCCATGTACATTTCATCACAATGCACCGTGTCCCTTGTCATAACAATGCTCCATGCCTTTGTCAGAAAAATGCTCCATGACCCTTGTCATCACAATGTGCCATGAGCTTTTCATCACAGCGGTCCACAAATTTATCATCGCAATGCTCCATAAACCTTGTAATCACAATGCTCCTTGCCCTTCACATCACAATGCTCCATTACCCCTCTCATAGCAATGCTCCATGACCCCGGCCATCACAATGTTCCACGGCCTTTTCATCACAAGACTCCATGACACTTGTAATCACAATGCTCCAAGAGCCCTGTAATCACAATGCTCCATGCCCTTGTCATTAAAAAGCTCCATGACACATGTCATCAGAATGTTCCATGGCCTTTGCATCAAAATGTTCCATGCCCTTGTCATCACAGTGCTCCAAGACCCCTGTAATCACAATGTTTCATGCCCTTTCCATCAGTATGCTCCATGAGATTTGTCATCACAAGGCTCCATGGTTTTTTCATCACAATGCTCCAGGACCTTGTCATCACAATGCTCCATTATATTTGTCATCACAATCCTCCATTTCATTGGGCATCACAATGCTCCCTGCCATTGTCATCGCAATGGACCATGACATATGTCATCACAATGCTCCCTGACACCTGTCTTAAGAATACTCCATGACCTTCTCATCACAATGATCCATGCCCTTGTCAGCACAATGCACCATGCCCACTGTCATCACAATATTCTATTAAACTTTTCAGACCAATGCTCCATGCCCCTGACATCACAATGCTCCATGCCCTTGTCATCACAATGCTCCATGACCCTTGTCATCACAATGCACCGTGAGTCCAGGCATCACAAAGCTTCATAACATTTGTCAACACAATGGTCCATGCCCGCGTCATCACAAGGCTCTATGACCTTTGTAACCACAATGCTCCATGAAATTTCCATCACATTGCTCCGTGATCCTTGTCATCACAATGCTCCATGCCTTTGTCAGAAAAATGCTCCATGACCTTTGTCATCACAATGTGCCACGCGATTTTCATCACAACAGTCCACAAATTTATCATGGCAATGCTCCATAAACCTTGCAATCACATTGCTCCATACCCTTCTCATCACAATGCTCCATTATCCCTGTCATAACAATGCTCCATGACCCTCGCCATCACAATGTTCCACGGCCTTGTCATCACAAGGCTCCATGACACTTGTCATCACAGTGCTCCAAGACGCCTGTGATCACACTGCTCCATGCCCTTGTCATCACAAAGCTCCATGACACATGTCAACAGAATGTTCCATGGCCTTCTCATCAAAATGCTCCATGCCCTTGTCATCACAATGCTCCAAGAGCACTGTAATCACAATGCTCCATGCCCCTTTTCATCTAAATGCTCCATGATCCCTGTCATCAGAATGCATCATGCCCATCATCATAATGCTTCCGGCTATTGTCAGCGCAATGAAATCAAAATTATCCATGACCTCTCTCATCACAATGCTCCATGACCCCTGTCATCACAATACTCCATGAACATTTTCAGCCCAATGCTCCATGAGGCTTTTCATCACAATGATCCATGCCCTTGTCATCCCAATGCTCCATGACCCCAGTATTCACCATGCTCCGTGACGCTTGTCATCACAGTGCTCCATGACACCTGTCATGACAATGCTCCATGCCTTTGTCAGAAAAATTCTACATGACCTTGTCATTACAATGCTCTATGTGCTTGTCATCACAATACTCCATTACCATTGTCATCACAATCCTCCATGAACCTTGGGATCACATTGCTTCATGCCCTTGTCATTGAAATGCTCCATGCTCCTTGAAATCAAAATGATCCATGACCTCTGTCATCACAATGCTCCAAACGCTTGTGATCACAAAGTTCCATAACACTTGTCTTCACAACGTGCCATGATGCCTGTCATCACAATACTCCATGTACTTTTCATCACAATGCTCCATGACCTTTGTCATCACAATCCTCAATACACTTGTCATCACAATGCTCCCTGACTCGTGTCGTCAGAATGCTCCTTTAACCCTGTCACGAAAAGGCTCCATGCCTTTTTCTTCACAATGCCCCATGCCGTTTCCATCACAATACTCCATGCCATTGTCATCAAAATACACCACAAACTTGTCATCAGAATGCTCCATGACCATTGTCATCACAATTCTCCATGCACTTGTCAGCACAATGCTCCCTGACCTTTGTCATCACAATGCCCCAAGCCATTGTCATCAAAATGCTCCATTACCTTTGTCATCAGAATCCTCCATGACACGTGGCATCACAATGCTCCATGCCATTCTCATCACAATGGGCCATTACATATGTCATCGCAATGCTCCCTGACAACTGTCTTCACAATATTGCATGACCTGGTCATCACAGTGCTCCATGACCCCGGCCATCACAATGTTCCACGGCCTCGTCATCACAAGACTCCATGACACTTGTCATCACAATGCTCCAAGACCCCTGTAATCACAATGTTCCATGCACTTGTCATCACAAAGCTCCATGACACATGTCATCAGAATGTTCCAGGGCCTTCTCATCAAAATGGTCCATGCCCTTGTCATCACCGTGCTCCAACACCCCTGTAATGACAATGCTCCATGCCCCTTTTCATCAGTATGCTCCATGAGATTTGTCATCACAAAGCTCCATGGTTTTCTCATCACAATGCTCCATAATTTGTTCATCACAATGCTTCACGACCTTGTCACGAAAATTCTCAATGGCCCTTGTCATCATAATGCTCCAAGCCCTAGTCTTCACAATGCTCCATTATATTTGTCATCACAATCCTCCATTACATTTGGCATCACCGTGCTCCCTGCCATTGTCATTGCAATGGACCCTGACATATGTCATGACAATGCTCCCTGACAACTGTCTTCACAATACTGCATGACCGTCTCATCACAATGATCCATGCCCTTGTCATCACAATGCACCATGTCCACTGTCATCACAATAATCTATGAAACTTGTCAGACCAATGCTCCATGCCCCTGACATCACAATGCTCCATGCCCTTGTTATCACAATGCTCCATGACCCCTCAATTCACAATGCTCCATGACGCTTGTCCTCACAGTGCTCCATGACACCTGTCATCACAATGCTCCATGCCTTTGTCAGCAAAATGCTACATGACCTTGTCATTACAATGCTCTATGCGCTTGTCATCACAATACTCCATTACCATTGTCATCACAATCCTCTATGAACGTTGTGATCACATTGCTTCATCCCCTTGTCATCACGATGCTCCATGCTCCTTGAAATCAAAATGATCCATGACCTCTGTCATCACAATGCTCCAAACGCTTGTGATCACAAAGTTCCATAACACTTGTCATAACAACGTTCCATGATGCCTGTCATCCCAATACTCCATGCCCTTTTCATCACAATGCTCCATGATCTTTGTCATCACAATTCTCAATACACTTGTCATCACAATGCTCCCTGACACTTGTCGTCAAAATGCTCCTTGAAACCTGTCACAAAAAGGCTCCATGCCTTTTTCATCACAATGCCCAATGCCATTTTCATCACAATGCTCCATGCCATTGTCATCAAAATACTCCACAAGCTTGTCATCAGAATGCTCCATGACCCTTGTCATCACAGTTCTCCATGCACTGGTCAGCACAATGCTCCCTGAACCTTGTCATCACAATGCTCCAAGCCATTGCCATCACAATGCTCCATTACCTTTGTCATTAGAATCCTCCATGACACATGGCATCACAATGCTCAATGCCATTGTCATCACAATGGGCCATTACATATGTCATCACAATGCTCCCTGACACCTGTCTTCACAATACTTCATGACCTGGTCATCACAATGCTCTATGCACTTGTCGTCACAATGCTCCATGAGCCATGTCATCACAATGTTCCATGCCTCCAGTCATCACAATGCTTCATAACCTTTGTCATCACTATGGTCCATGCCCTCGTCATCAACAGTCTCTGTGACGTTTGTAACCACAATGCTCCATGAACTTTTCATCACAATGCTCTTTGACCCTTGTCATCACAATGCTCTATGCCTTTCTAAGCACAATGCTTCATTACTCTTGTCATCACAGTGCTCCATGTGCTGGTCAGGACAATGCTCCAAGACACATGTCATAACAATGCACCATGGGCTTGTCATCACAGTGCTCCACAATCTTGTCATCACATTGCTCCATAAACCTTGTCATCAAAATGCTCCATGCTGTCTCACCAGTGATATACAATGTTCCATCACTATTCGTCACAATGCTCCCTCACCCCGTCATCACAATGTTCCGTGACTCCTGTCTTCACAATGCTACATGCACTTATCATCACAATGTTTGATGACCCCTTACATCACAATATTCCATAACCCCTGTCATCAAAATGCTTCATGACCCTTTTCATCAAATTGCTCCATGAACCTGTCATCACAATGCTCCCAGCCCTTCTCATCACAATGCACAACGCCCTTGCAATCAAAATGCTCCATGACCTTTGTCATCACAAAGATCCATGACGCTTGGCATCACAGTGCTCCATGTCATTGTCATCACAATGTTCCATGAACACTCTCATCACATTGATCCCTGCCCTTGTCATCACAAAGCTCCATGACACATGTCATCAGAATGCTCCATGGCCTTCTCATCACAATGCTCCATGCCCTTGCCATCACAATGCTCCATTTCCCCTGTCATAACAATGCTCCATGACCCCTGCCATCACGATGTTCCATGGCCTTTCCATCACAAGGCTCCATGACCCTTCTCATCACAGTGCTCCAAGAACCCTGTAATCACAATGCTCCATGCCCCAATTCATCTCAATGATCCATGAACCCTGTCATCACAATGCACCATGCCCATCATCATAATGCTTCATGTTATTGGCATCACAATGAAATCAAAATGCTCCATAACATCTGTCATAACAATGCTCCAAACCCTTGTGATCACAATATTCCATAACACTTTTCATCACAATGCCCCATAACGCTCGTCATCACAATTATCCATGGTCTTCTCATCACAATGCTCCATGACTTTTGTCATCACAATGCTCAATACACTAGTCATCAAAATGCTCCCTGACACTTGTTGTCTGTATGCTCCTTGAACCTTGTCATGAAAAGGCTCTATGACTTCTTCCTCACAATGATCCATGCCCTTTTCATCACAGTGCTCCAAGACATCTGTAATCCCAATGCTCCATGCCCTTGTCATCACAAAGCACAATGACGCATGTCATTAGAATGCTCCTTGGCCTTCTCCTCACAATGTTCCATGCCCTTGTCATCACAGTGCTCCAAGACCCCTGTAATCACAATGCTCCATGCCTCTTTTCATCAGTATGCTCCATGAGACTTGTCATCAAAAGGCTCCATGTTATTTTCATCACAATGCTTCACGATCTTGTCATGAAAATTCTCAATGTCCCTTCTCATCATAATGCTCCAAGCCCTGGTCATCACAATGCTCCATTATATTTGTCATCACAATCCTCCATTTCATTTGGCATCACAATGCTCCCTGCCATTGTCATCGCAATGGACCATGACATATGTCATCACAATGTTCCGTGACTCCAGGCATCACAATGCTTCATAACATTTGTCATCACAGTGGTCCATGCCCACGTCATCACAAGGCTCTGTGATCTTTGTAACGACAATGCTCCATGTACATTTCATCACAATGCACCGTGTCCCTTGTCATAACAATGCTCCATGCCTTTGTCAGAAAAATGCTCCATGACCCTTGTCATCACAATGGGCCATGAGCTTTTCATCACAGCGGTCCACAAATTTATCATCGCAATGCTCCATAAACCTTGTAATCACAATGCTCCTTGCCCTTCACATCACAATGCTCCATTACCCCTCTCATAGCAATGCTCCATGACCCCGGCCATCACAATGTTCCACGGCCTTTTCATCACAAGACTCCATGACACTTGTAATCACAATGCTCCAAGAGCCCTGTAATCACAATGCTCCATGCCCTTGTCATTAAAAAGCTCCATGACACATGTCATCAGAATGTTCCATGGCCTTTGCATCAAAATGTTCCATGCCCTTGTCATCACAGTGCTCCAAGACCCCTGTAATCACAATGTTTCATGCCCTTTCCATCAGTATGCTCCATGAGATTTGTCATCACAAGGCTCCATGGTTTTTTCATCACAATGCTCCAGGACCTTGTCATCACAATGCTCCATTATATTTGTCATCACAATCCTCCATTTCATTGGGCATCACAATGCTCCCTGCCATTGTCATCGCAATGGACCATGACATATGTCATCACAATGCTCCCTGACACCTGTCTTAAGAATACTCCATGACCTTCTCATCACAATGATCCATGCCCTTGTCAGCACAATGCACCATGCCCACTGTCATCACAATATTCTATTAAACTTTTCAGACCAATGCTCCATGCCCCTGACATCACAATGCTCCATGCCCTTGTCATCACAATGCTCCATGACCCTTGTCATCACAATGCACCGTGAGTCCAGGCATCACAAAGCTTCATAACATTTGTCAACACAATGGTCCATGCCCGCGTCATCACAAGGCTCTATGACCTTTGTAACCACAATGCTCCATGAAATTTCCATCACATTGCTCCGTGATCCTTGTCATCACAATGCTCCATGCCTTTGTCAGAAAAATGCTCCATGACCTTTGTCATCACAATGTGCCACGCGATTTTCATCACAACAGTCCACAAATTTATCATGGCAATGCTCCATAAACCTTGCAATCACATTGCTCCATACCCTTCTCATCACAATGCTCCATTATCCCTGTCATAACAATGCTCCATGACCCTCGCCATCACAATGTTCCACGGCCTTGTCATCACAAGGCTCCATGACACTTGTCATCACAGTGCTCCAAGACGCCTGTGATCACACTGCTCCATGCCCTTGTCATCACAAAGCTCCATGACACATGTCAACAGAATGTTCCATGGCCTTCTCATCAAAATGCTCCATGCCCTTGTCATCACAATGCTCCAAGAGCACTGTAATCACAATGCTCCATGCCCCTTTTCATCTAAATGCTCCATGATCCCTGTCATCAGAATGCATCATGCCCATCATCATAATGCTTCCGGCTATTGTCAGCGCAATGAAATCAAAATTATCCATGACCTCTCTCATCACAATGCTCCATGACCCCTGTCATCACAATACTCCATGAACATTTTCAGCCCAATGCTCCATGAGGCTTTTCATCACAATGATCCATGCCCTTGTCATCCCAATGCTCCATGACCCCAGTATTCACCATGCTCCGTGACGCTTGTCATCACAGTGCTCCATGACACCTGTCATGACAATGCTCCATGCCTTTGTCAGAAAAATTCTACATGACCTTGTCATTACAATGCTCTATGTGCTTGTCATCACAATACTCCATTACCATTGTCATCACAATCCTCCATGAACCTTGGGATCACATTGCTTCATGCCCTTGTCATTGAAATGCTCCATGCTCCTTGAAATCAAAATGATCCATGACCTCTGTCATCACAATGCTCCAAACGCTTGTGATCACAAAGTTCCATAACACTTGTCTTCACAACGTGCCATGATGCCTGTCATCACAATACTCCATGTACTTTTCATCACAATGCTCCATGACCTTTGTCATCACAATCCTCAATACACTTGTCATCACAATGCTCCCTGACTCGTGTCGTCAGAATGCTCCTTTAACCCTGTCACGAAAAGGCTCCATGCCTTTTTCTTCACAATGCCCCATGCCGTTTCCATCACAATACTCCATGCCATTGTCATCAAAATACACCACAAACTTGTCATCAGAATGCTCCATGACCATTGTCATCACAATTCTCCATGCACTTGTCAGCACAATGCTCCCTGACCTTTGTCATCACAATGCCCCAAGCCATTGTCATCAAAATGCTCCATTACCTTTGTCATCAGAATCCTCCATGACACGTGGCATCACAATGCTCCATGCCATTCTCATCACAATGGGCCATTACATATGTCATCGCAATGCTCCCTGACAACTGTCTTCACAATATTGCATGACCTGGTCATCACAGTGCTCCATGACCCCGGCCATCACAATGTTCCACGGCCTCGTCATCACAAGACTCCATGACACTTGTCATCACAATGCTCCAAGACCCCTGTAATCACAATGTTCCATGCACTTGTCATCACAAAGCTCCATGACACATGTCATCAGAATGTTCCAGGGCCTTCTCATCAAAATGGTCCATGCCCTTGTCATCACCGTGCTCCAACACCCCTGTAATGACAATGCTCCATGCCCCTTTTCATCAGTATGCTCCATGAGATTTGTCATCACAAAGCTCCATGGTTTTCTCATCACAATGCTCCATAATTTGTTCATCACAATGCTTCACGACCTTGTCACGAAAATTCTCAATGGCCCTTGTCATCATAATGCTCCAAGCCCTAGTCTTCACAATGCTCCATTATATTTGTCATCACAATCCTCCATTACATTTGGCATCACCGTGCTCCCTGCCATTGTCATTGCAATGGACCCTGACATATGTCATGACAATGCTCCCTGACACCTGTCTTCACAATACTGCATGACCGTCTCATCACAATGATCCATGCCCTTGTCATCACAATGCACCATGTCCACTGTCATCACAATAATCTATGAAACTTGTCAGACCAATGCTCCATGCCCCTGACATCACAATGCTCCATGCCCTTGTTATCACAATGCTCCATGACCCCTCAATTCACAATGCTCCATGACGCTTGTCCTCACAGTGCTCCATGACACCTGTCATCACAATGCTCCATGCCTTTGTCAGCAAAATGCTACATGACCTTGTCATTACAATGCTCTATGCGCTTGTCATCACAATACTCCATTACCATTGTCATCACAATCCTCTATGAACGTTGTGATCACATTGCTTCATCCCCTTGTCATCACGATGCTCCATGCTCCTTGAAATCAAAATGATCCATGACCTCTGTCATCACAATGCTCCAAACGCTTGTGATCACAAAGTTCCATAACACTTGTCATAACAACGTTCCATGATGCCTGTCATCCCAATACTCCATGCCCTTTTCATCACAATGCTCCATGATCTTTGTCATCACAATTCTCAATACACTTGTCATCACAATGCTCCCTGACACTTGTCGTCAAAATGCTCCTTGAAACCTGTCACAAAAAGGCTCCATGCCTTTTTCATCACAATGCCCAATGCCATTTTCATCACAATGCTCCATGCCATTGTCATCAAAATACTCCACAAGCTTGTCATCAGAATGCTCCATGACCCTTGTCATCACAGTTCTCCATGCACTGGTCAGCACAATGCTCCCTGAACCTTGTCATCACAATGCTCCAAGCCATTGCCATCACAATGCTCCATTACCTTTGTCATTAGAATCCTCCATGACACATGGCATCACAATGCTCAATGCCATTGTCATCACAATGGGCCATTACATATGTCATCACAATGCTCCCTGACACCTGTCTTCACAATACTTCATGACCTGGTCATCACAATGCTCTATGCACTTGTCGTCACAATGCTCCATGAGCCATGTCATCACAATGTTCCATGCCTCCAGTCATCACAATGCTTCATAACCTTTGTCATCACTATGGTCCATGCCCTCGTCATCAACAGTCTCTGTGACGTTTGTAACCACAATGCTCCATGAACTTTTCATCACAATGCTCTTTGACCCTTGTCATCACAATGCTCTATGCCTTTCTAAGCACAATGCTTCATTACTCTTGTCATCACAGTGCTCCATGTGCTGGTCAGGACAATGCTCCAAGACACATGTCATAACAATGCACCATGGGCTTGTCATCACAGTGCTCCACAATCTTGTCATCACATTGCTCCATAAACCTTGTCATCAAAATGCTTCATGCACTTCTCAACAAAATGCTGTCTCACCAGTGATATACAATGTTCCATCACTATTCGTCACAATGCTCCCTCACCCCTGTCATCACAATGTTCCGTGACTCCTGTCTTCACAATGCTACATGCACTTATCATCACAATGTTTGATGACCCCTTACATCACAATATTCCATAACCCCTGTCATCAAAATGCTTCATGACCCTTTTCATCAAATTGCTCCATGAACCTGTCATCACAATGCTCCCAGCCCTTCTCATCACAATGCACAACGCCCTTGCAATCAAAATGCTCCATGACCTTTGTCATCACAAAGATCCATGACGCTTGGCATCACAGTGCTCCATGTCATTGTCATCACAATGTTCCATGAACACTCTCATCACATTGATCCCTGCCCTTGTCATCACAAAGCTCCATGACACATGTCATCAGAATGCTCCATGGCCTTCTCATCACAATGCTCCATGCCCTTGCCATCACAATGCTCCATTTCCCCTCTCATAACAATGCTCCATGACCCCTGCCATCACGATGTTCCATGGCCTTTCCATCACAAGGCTCCATGACCCTTCTCATCACAGTGCTCCAAGAACCCTGTAATCACAATGCTCCATGCCCCAATTCATCTCAATGATCCATGAACCCTGTCATCACAATGCACCATGCCCATCATCATAATGCTTCATGTTATTGGCATCACAATGAAATCAAAATGCTCCATAACATCTGTCATAACAATGCTCCAAACCCTTGTGATCACAATATTCCATAACACTTTTCATCACAATGCCCCATAACGCTCGTCATCACAATTATCCATGGTCTTCTCATCACAATGCTCCATGACTTTTGTCATCACAATGCTCAATACACTAGTCATCAAAATGCTCCCTGACACTTGTTGTCTGTATGCTCCTTGAACCTTGTCATGAAAAGGCTCTATGACTTCTTCCTCACAATGATCCATGCCCTTTTCATCACAGTGCTCCAAGACATCTGTAATCCCAATGCTCCATGCCCTTGTCATCACAAAGCACAATGACGCATGTCATTAGAATGCTCCTTGGCCTTCTCCTCACAATGTTCCATGCCCTTGTCATCACAGTGCTCCAAGACCCCTGTAATCACAATGCTCCATGCCTCTTTTCATCAGTATGCTCCATGAGACTTGTCATCAAAAGGCTCCATGTTATTTTCATCACAATGCTTCACGATCTTGTCATGAAAATTCTCAATGTCCCTCCTCATCATAATGCTCCAAGCCCTAGTCATCACAATGCTCCATTATATTTGTCATCACAATCCTCCATTTCATTTGGCATCACAATGCTCCCTGCCATTGTCATCGCAATGGACCATGACATATGTCATCACAATGTTCCGTGACTCCAGGCATCTCAATGCTTCATAACATTTGTCATCACAGTGGTCCATGCCCACGTCATCACAAGGCTCTGTGATCTTTGTAACGACAATGCTCCATGTACATTTCATCACAATGCACCGTGTCCCTTGTCATAACAATGCTCCATGCCTTTGTCAGAAAAATGCTCCATGACCCTTGTCATCACAATGGGCCATGAGCTTTTCATCACAGCGGTCCACAAATTTATCATCGCAATGCTCCATAAACCTTGTAATCACAATGCTCCTTGCCCTTCACATCACAATGCTCCATTACCCCTCTCATAGCAATGCTCCATGACCCCGGCCATCACAATGTTCCACGGCCTTTTCATCACAAGACTCCATGACACTTGTAATCACAATGCTCCAAGAGCCCTGTAATCACAATGCTCCATGCCCTTGTCATTAAAAAGCTCCATGACACATGTCATCAGAATGTTCCATGGCCTTTGCATCAAAATGTTCCATGCCCTTGTCATCACAGTGCTCCAAGACCCCTGTAATCACAATGTTTCATGCCCTTTCCATCAGTATGCTCCATGAGATTTGTCATCACAAGGCTCCATGGTTTTTTCATCACAATGCTCCAGGACCTTGTCATCACAATGCTCCATTATATTTGTCATCACAATCCTCCATTTCATTGGGCATCACAATGCTCCCTGCCATTGTCATCGCAATGGACCATGACATATGTCATCACAATGCTCCCTGACACCTGTCTTAAGAATACTCCATGACCTTCTCATCACAATGATCCATGCCCTTGTCAGCACAATGCACCATGCCCACTGTCATCACAATATTCTATTAAACTTTTCAGACCAATGCTCCATGCCCCTGACATCACAATGCTCCATGCCCTTGTCATCACAATGCTCCATGACCCTTGTCATCACAATGCACCGTGAGTCCAGGCATCACAAAGCTTCATAACATTTGTCAACACAATGGTCCATGCCCGCGTCATCACAAGGCTCTATGACCTTTGTAACCACAATGCTCCATGAAATTTCCATCACATTGCTCCGTGATCCTTGTCATCACAATGCTCCATGCCTTTGTCAGAAAAATGCTCCATGACCTTTGTCATCACAATGTGCCACGCGATTTTCATCACAACAGTCCACAAATTTATCATGGCAATGCTCCATAAACCTTGCAATCACATTGCTCCATACCCTTCTCATCACAATGCTCCATTATCCCTGTCATAACAATGCTCCATGACCCTCGCCATCACAATGTTCCACGGCCTTGTCATCACAAGGCTCCATGACACTTGTCATCACAGTGCTCCAAGACGCCTGTGATCACACTGCTCCATGCCCTTGTCATCACAAAGCTCCATGACACATGTCAACAGAATGTTCCATGGCCTTCTCATCAAAATGCTCCATGCCCTTGTCATCACAATGCTCCAAGAGCACTGTAATCACAATGCTCCATGCCCCTTTTCATCTAAATGCTCCATGATCCCTGTCATCAGAATGCATCATGCCCATCATCATAATGCTTCCGGCTATTGTCAGCGCAATGAAATCAAAATTATCCATGACCTCTCTCATCACAATGCTCCATGACCCCTGTCATCACAATACTCCATGAACATTTTCAGCCCAATGCTCCATGAGGCTTTTCATCACAATGATCCATGCCCTTGTCATCCCAATGCTCCATGACCCCAGTATTCACCATGCTCCGTGACGCTTGTCATCACAGTGCTCCATGACACCTGTCATGACAATGCTCCATGCCTTTGTCAGAAAAATTCTACATGACCTTGTCATTACAATGCTCTATGTGCTTGTCATCACAATACTCCATTACCATTGTCATCACAATCCTCCATGAACCTTGGGATCACATTGCTTCATGCCCTTGTCATTGAAATGCTCCATGCTCCTTGAAATCAAAATGATCCATGACCTCTGTCATCACAATGCTCCAAACGCTTGTGATCACAAAGTTCCATAACACTTGTCTTCACAACGTGCCATGATGCCTGTCATCACAATACTCCATGTACTTTTCATCACAATGCTCCATGACCTTTGTCATCACAATCCTCAATACACTTGTCATCACAATGCTCCCTGACTCGTGTCGTCAGAATGCTCCTTTAACCCTGTCACGAAAAGGCTCCATGCCTTTTTCTTCACAATGCCCCATGCCGTTTCCATCACAATACTCCATGCCATTGTCATCAAAATACACCACAAACTTGTCATCAGAATGCTCCATGACCATTGTCATCACAATTCTCCATGCACTTGTCAGCACAATGCTCCCTGACCTTTGTCATCACAATGCCCCAAGCCATTGTCATCAAAATGCTCCATTACCTTTGTCATCAGAATCCTCCATGACACGTGGCATCACAATGCTCCATGCCATTCTCATCACAATGGGCCATTACATATGTCATCGCAATGCTCCCTGACAACTGTCTTCACAATATTGCATGACCTGGTCATCACAGTGCTCCATGACCCCGGCCATCACAATGTTCCACGGCCTCGTCATCACAAGACTCCATGACACTTGTCATCACAATGCTCCAAGACCCCTGTAATCACAATGTTCCATGCACTTGTCATCACAAAGCTCCATGACACATGTCATCAGAATGTTCCAGGGCCTTCTCATCAAAATGGTCCATGCCCTTGTCATCACCGTGCTCCAACACCCCTGTAATGACAATGCTCCATGCCCCTTTTCATCAGTATGCTCCATGAGATTTGTCATCACAAAGCTCCATGGTTTTCTCATCACAATGCTCCATAATTTGTTCATCACAATGCTTCACGACCTTGTCACGAAAATTCTCAATGGCCCTTGTCATCATAATGCTCCAAGCCCTAGTCTTCACAATGCTCCATTATATTTGTCATCACAATCCTCCATTACATTTGGCATCACCGTGCTCCCTGCCATTGTCATTGCAATGGACCCTGACATATGTCATGACAATGCTCCCTGACACCTGTCTTCACAATACTGCATGACCGTCTCATCACAATGATCCATGCCCTTGTCATCACAATGCACCATGTCCACTGTCATCACAATAATCTATGAAACTTGTCAGACCAATGCTCCATGCCCCTGACATCACAATGCTCCATGCCCTTGTTATCACAATGCTCCATGACCCCTCAATTCACAATGCTCCATGACGCTTGTCCTCACAGTGCTCCATGACACCTGTCATCACAATGCTCCATGCCTTTGTCAGCAAAATGCTACATGACCTTGTCATTACAATGCTCTATGCGCTTGTCATCACAATACTCCATTACCATTGTCATCACAATCCTCTATGAACGTTGTGATCACATTGCTTCATCCCCTTGTCATCACGATGCTCCATGCTCCTTGAAATCAAAATGATCCATGACCTCTGTCATCACAATGCTCCAAACGCTTGTGATCACAAAGTTCCATAACACTTGTCATAACAACGTTCCATGATGCCTGTCATCCCAATACTCCATGCCCTTTTCATCACAATGCTCCATGATCTTTGTCATCACAATTCTCAATACACTTGTCATCACAATGCTCCCTGACACTTGTCGTCAAAATGCTCCTTGAAACCTGTCACAAAAAGGCTCCATGCCTTTTTCATCACAATGCCCAATGCCATTTTCATCACAATGCTCCATGCCATTGTCATCAAAATACTCCACAAGCTTGTCATCAGAATGCTCCATGACCCTTGTCATCACAGTTCTCCATGCACTGGTCAGCACAATGCTCCCTGAACCTTGTCATCACAATGCTCCAAGCCATTGCCATCACAATGCTCCATTACCTTTGTCATTAGAATCCTCCATGACACATGGCATCACAATGCTCAATGCCATTGTCATCACAATGGGCCATTACATATGTCATCACAATGCTCCCGGACACCTGTCTTCACAATACTTCATGACCTGGTCATCACAATGCTCTATGCACTTGTCGTCACAATGCTCCATGAGCCATGTCATCACAATGTTCCATGCCTCCAGTCATCACAATGCTTCATAACCTTTGTCATCACTATGGTCCATGCCCTCGTCATCAACAGTCTCTGTGACGTTTGTAACCACAATGCTCCATGAACTTTTCATCACAATGCTCTTTGACCCTTGTCATCACAATGCTCTATGCCTTTCTAAGCACAATGCTTCATTACTCTTGTCATCACAGTGCTCCATGTGCTGGTCAGGACAATGCTCCAAGACACATGTCATAACAATGCACCATGGGCTTGTCATCACAGTGCTCCACAATCTTGTCATCACATTGCTCCATAAACCTTGTCATCAAAATGCTCCATGCTGTCTCACCAGTGATATACAATGTTCCATCACTATTCGTCACAATGCTCCCTCACCCCGTCATCACAATGTTCCGTGACTCCTGTCTTCACAATGCTACATGCACTTATCATCACAATGTTTGATGACCCCTTACATCACAATATTCCATAACCCCTGTCATCAAAATGCTTCATGACCCTTTTCATCAAATTGCTCCATGAACCTGTCATCACAATGCTCCCAGCCCTTCTCATCACAATGCACAACGCCCTTGCAATCAAAATGCTCCATGACCTTTGTCATCACAAAGATCCATGACGCTTGGCATCACAGTGCTCCATGTCATTGTCATCACAATGTTCCATGAACACTCTCATCACATTGATCCCTGCCCTTGTCATCACAAAGCTCCATGACACATGTCATCAGAATGCTCCATGGCCTTCTCATCACAATGCTCCATGCCCTTGCCATCACAATGCTCCATTTCCCCTGTCATAACAATGCTCCATGACCCCTGCCATCACGATGTTCCATGGCCTTTCCATCACAAGGCTCCATGACCCTTCTCATCACAGTGCTCCAAGAACCCTGTAATCACAATGCTCCATGCCCCAATTCATCTCAATGATCCATGAACCCTGTCATCACAATGCACCATGCCCATCATCATAATGCTTCATGTTATTGGCATCACAATGAAATCAAAATGCTCCATAACATCTGTCATAACAATGCTCCAAACCCTTGTGATCACAATATTCCATAACACTTTTCATCACAATGCCCCATAACGCTCGTCATCACAATTATCCATGGTCTTCTCATCACAATGCTCCATGACTTTTGTCATCACAATGCTCAATACACTAGTCATCAAAATGCTCCCTGACACTTGTTGTCTGTATGCTCCTTGAACCTTGTCATGAAAAGGCTCTATGACTTCTTCCTCACAATGATCCATGCCCTTTTCATCACAGTGCTCCAAGACATCTGTAATCCCAATGCTCCATGCCCTTGTCATCACAAAGCACAATGACGCATGTCATTAGAATGCTCCTTGGCCTTCTCCTCACAATGTTCCATGCCCTTGTCATCACAGTGCTCCAAGACCCCTGTAATCACAATGCTCCATGCCTCTTTTCATCAGTATGCTCCATGAGACTTGTCATCAAAAGGCTCCATGTTATTTTCATCACAATGCTTCACGATCTTGTCATGAAAATTCTCCATGTCCCTTCTCATCATAATGCTCCAAGCCCTAGTCATCACAATGCTCCATTATATTTGTCATCACAATCCTCCATTTCATTTGGCATCACAATGCTCCCTGCCATTGTCATCGCAATGGACCATGACATATGTCATCACAATGTTCCGTGACTCCAGGCATCACAATGCTTCATAACATTTGTCATCACAGTGGTCCATGCCCACGTCATCACAAGGCTCTGTGATCTTTGTAACGACAATGCTCCATGTACATTTCATCACAATGCACCGTGTCCCTTGTCATAACAATGCTCCATGCCTTTGTCAGAAAAATGCTCCATGACCCTTGTCATCACAATGGGCCATGAGCTTTTCATCACAGCGGTCCACAAATTTATCATCGCAATGCTCCATAAACCTTGTAATCACAATGCTCCTTGCCCTTCACATCACAATGCTCCATTACCCCTCTCATAGCAATGCTCCATGACCCCGGCCATCACAATGTTCCACGGCCTTTTCATCACAAGACTCCATGACACTTGTAATCACAATGCTCCAAGAGCCCTGTAATCACAATGCTCCATGCCCTTGTCATTAAAAAGCTCCATGACACATGTCATCAGAATGTTCCATGGCCTTTGCATCAAAATGTTCCATGCCCTTGTCATCACAGTGCTCCAAGACCCCTGTAATCACAATGTTTCATGCCCTTTCCATCAGTATGCTCCATGAGATTTGTCATCACAAGGCTCCATGGTTTTTTCATCACAATGCTCCAGGACCTTGTCATCACAATGCTCCATTATATTTGTCATCACAATCCTCCATTTCATTGGGCATCACAATGCTCCCTGCCATTGTCATCGCAATGGACCATGACATATGTCATCACAATGCTCCCTGACACCTGTCTTAAGAATACTCCATGACCTTCTCATCACAATGATCCATGCCCTTGTCAGCACAATGCACCATGCCCACTGTCATCACAATATTCTATTAAACTTTTCAGACCAATGCTCCATGCCCCTGACATCACAATGCTCCATGCCCTTGTCATCACAATGCTCCATGACCCTTGTCATCACAATGCACCGTGAGTCCAGGCATCACAAAGCTTCATAACATTTGTCAACACAATGGTCCATGCCCGCGTCATCACAAGGCTCTATGACCTTTGTAACCACAATGCTCCATGAAATTTCCATCACATTGCTCCGTGATCCTTGTCATCACAATGCTCCATGCCTTTGTCAGAAAAATGCTCCATGACCTTTGTCATCACAATGTGCCACGCGATTTTCATCACAACAGTCCACAAATTTATCATGGCAATGCTCCATAAACCTTGCAATCACATTGCTCCATACCCTTCTCATCACAATGCTCCATTATCCCTGTCATAACAATGCTCCATGACCCTCGCCATCACAATGTTCCACGGCCTTGTCATCACAAGGCTCCATGACACTTGTCATCACAGTGCTCCAAGACGCCTGTGATCACACTGCTCCATGCCCTTGTCATCACAAAGCTCCATGACACATGTCAACAGAATGTTCCATGGCCTTCTCATCAAAATGCTCCATGCCCTTGTCATCACAATGCTCCAAGAGCACTGTAATCACAATGCTCCATGCCCCTTTTCATCTAAATGCTCCATGATCCCTGTCATCAGAATGCATCATGCCCATCATCATAATGCTTCCGGCTATTGTCAGCGCAATGAAATCAAAATTATCCATGACCTCTCTCATCACAATGCTCCATGACCCCTGTCATCACAATACTCCATGAACATTTTCAGCCCAATGCTCCATGAGGCTTTTCATCACAATGATCCATGCCCTTGTCATCCCAATGCTCCATGACCCCAGTATTCACCATGCTCCGTGACGCTTGTCATCACAGTGCTCCATGACACCTGTCATGACAATGCTCCATGCCTTTGTCAGAAAAATTCTACATGACCTTGTCATTACAATGCTCTATGTGCTTGTCATCACAATACTCCATTACCATTGTCATCACAATCCTCCATGAACCTTGGGATCACATTGCTTCATGCCCTTGTCATTGAAATGCTCCATGCTCCTTGAAATCAAAATGATCCATGACCTCTGTCATCACAATGCTCCAAACGCTTGTGATCACAAAGTTCCATAACACTTGTCTTCACAACGTGCCATGATGCCTGTCATCACAATACTCCATGTACTTTTCATCACAATGCTCCATGACCTTTGTCATCACAATCCTCAATACACTTGTCATCACAATGCTCCCTGACTCGTGTCGTCAGAATGCTCCTTTAACCCTGTCACGAAAAGGCTCCATGCCTTTTTCTTCACAATGCCCCATGCCGTTTCCATCACAATACTCCATGCCATTGTCATCAAAATACACCACAAACTTGTCATCAGAATGCTCCATGACCATTGTCATCACAATTCTCCATGCACTTGTCAGCACAATGCTCCCTGACCTTTGTCATCACAATGCCCCAAGCCATTGTCATCAAAATGCTCCATTACCTTTGTCATCAGAATCCTCCATGACACGTGGCATCACAATGCTCCATGCCATTCTCATCACAATGGGCCATTACATATGTCATCGCAATGCTCCCTGACAACTGTCTTCACAATATTGCATGACCTGGTCATCACAGTGCTCCATGACCCCGGCCATCACAATGTTCCACGGCCTCGTCATCACAAGACTCCATGACACTTGTCATCACAATGCTCCAAGACCCCTGTAATCACAATGTTCCATGCACTTGTCATCACAAAGCTCCATGACACATGTCATCAGAATGTTCCAGGGCCTTCTCATCAAAATGGTCCATGCCCTTGTCATCACCGTGCTCCAACACCCCTGTAATGACAATGCTCCATGCCCCTTTTCATCAGTATGCTCCATGAGATTTGTCATCACAAAGCTCCATGGTTTTCTCATCACAATGCTCCATAATTTGTTCATCACAATGCTTCACGACCTTGTCACGAAAATTCTCAATGGCCCTTGTCATCATAATGCTCCAAGCCCTAGTCTTCACAATGCTCCATTATATTTGTCATCACAATCCTCCATTACATTTGGCATCACCGTGCTCCCTGCCATTGTCATTGCAATGGACCCTGACATATGTCATGACAATGCTCCCTGACACCTGTCTTCACAATACTGCATGACCGTCTCATCACAATGATCCATGCCCTTGTCATCACAATGCACCATGTCCACTGTCATCACAATAATCTATGAAACTTGTCAGACCAATGCTCCATGCCCCTGACATCACAATGCTCCATGCCCTTGTTATCACAATGCTCCATGACCCCTCAATTCACAATGCTCCATGACGCTTGTCCTCACAGTGCTCCATGACACCTGTCATCACAATGCTCCATGCCTTTGTCAGCAAAATGCTACATGACCTTGTCATTACAATGCTCTATGCGCTTGTCATCACAATACTCCATTACCATTGTCATCACAATCCTCTATGAACGTTGTGATCACATTGCTTCATCCCCTTGTCATCACGATGCTCCATGCTCCTTGAAATCAAAATGATCCATGACCTCTGTCATCACAATGCTCCAAACGCTTGTGATCACAAAGTTCCATAACACTTGTCATAACAACGTTCCATGATGCCTGTCATCCCAATACTCCATGCCCTTTTCATCACAATGCTCCATGATCTTTGTCATCACAATTCTCAATACACTTGTCATCACAATGCTCCCTGACACTTGTCGTCAAAATGCTCCTTGAAACCTGTCACAAAAAGGCTCCATGCCTTTTTCATCACAATGCCCAATGCCATTTTCATCACAATGCTCCATGCCATTGTCATCAAAATACTCCACAAGCTTGTCATCAGAATGCTCCATGACCCTTGTCATCACAGTTCTCCATGCACTGGTCAGCACAATGCTCCCTGAACCTTGTCATCACAATGCTCCAAGCCATTGCCATCACAATGCTCCATTACCTTTGTCATTAGAATCCTCCATGACACATGGCATCACAATGCTCAATGCCATTGTCATCACAATGGGCCATTACATATGTCATCACAATGCTCCCTGACACCTGTCTTCACAATACTTCATGACCTGGTCATCACAATGCTCTATGCACTTGTCGTCACAATGCTCCATGAGCCATGTCATCACAATGTTCCATGCCTCCAGTCATCACAATGCTTCATAACCTTTGTCATCACTATGGTCCATGCCCTCGTCATCAACAGTCTCTGTGACGTTTGTAACCACAATGCTCCATGAACTTTTCATCACAATGCTCTTTGACCCTTGTCATCACAATGCTCTATGCCTTTCTAAGCACAATGCTTCATTACTCTTGTCATCACAGTGCTCCATGTGCTGGTCAGGACAATGCTCCAAGACACATGTCATAACAATGCACCATGGGCTTGTCATCACAGTGCTCCACAATCTTGTCATCACATTGCTCCATAAACCTTGTCATCAAAATGCTCCATGCTGTCTCACCAGTGATATACAATGTTCCATCACTATTCGTCACAATGCTCCCTCACCCCGTCATCACAATGTTCCGTGACTCCTGTCTTCACAATGCTACATGCACTTATCATCACAATGTTTGATGACCCCTTACATCACAATATTCCATAACCCCTGTCATCAAAATGCTTCATGACCCTTTTCATCAAATTGCTCCATGAACCTGTCATCACAATGCTCCCAGCCCTTCTCATCACAATGCACAACGCCCTTGCAATCAAAATGCTCCATGACCTTTGTCATCACAAAGATCCATGACGCTTGGCATCACAGTGCTCCATGTCATTGTCATCACAATGTTCCATGAACACTCTCATCACATTGATCCCTGCCCTTGTCATCACAAAGCTCCATGACACATGTCATCAGAATGCTCCATGGCCTTCTCATCACAATGCTCCATGCCCTTGCCATCACAATGCTCCATTTCCCCTCTCATAACAATGCTCCATGACCCCTGCCATCACGATGTTCCATGGCCTTTCCATCACAAGGCTCCATGACCCTTCTCATCACAGTGCTCCAAGAACCCTGTAATCACAATGCTCCATGCCCCAATTCATCTCAATGATCCATGAACCCTGTCATCACAATGCACCATGCCCATCATCATAATGCTTCATGTTATTGGCATCACAATGAAATCAAAATGCTCCATAACATCTGTCATAACAATGCTCCAAACCCTTGTGATCACAATATTCCATAACACTTTTCATCACAATGCCCCATAACGCTCGTCATCATAATTATCCATGGTCTTCTCATCACAATGCTCCATGACTTTTGTCATCACAATGCTCAATACACTAGTCATCAAAATGCTCCCTGACACTTGTTGTCTGTATGCTCCTTGAACCTTGTCATGAAAAGGCTCTATGACTTCTTCCTCACAATGATCCATGCCCTTTTCATCACAGTGCTCCAAGACATCTGTAATCCCAATGCTCCATGCCCTTGTCATCACAAAGCACAATGACGCATGTCATTAGAATGCTCCTTGGCCTTCTCCTCACAATGTTCCATGCCCTTGTCATCACAGTGCTCCAAAACCCCTGTAATCACAATGCTCCATGCCTCTTTTCATCAGTATGCTCCATGAGACTTGTCATCAAAAGGCTCCATGTTATTTTCATCACAATGCTTCACGATCTTGTCATGAAAATTCTCAATGTCCCTTCTCATCATAATGCTCCAAGCCCTAGTCATCACAATGCTCCATTATATTTGTCATCACAATCCTCCATTTCATTTGGCATCACAATGCTCCCTGCCATTGTCATCGCAATGGACCATGACATATGTCATCACAATGTTCCGTGACTCCAGGCATCATAATGCTTCATAACATTTGTCATCACAGTGGTCCATGTCCACGTCATCACAAGGCTCTGTGATCTTTGTAACGACAATGCTCCATGTACATTTCATCACAATGCACCGTGTCCCTTGTCATAACAATGCTCCATGCCTTTGTCAGAAAAATGCTCCATGACCCTTGTCATCACAATGGGCCATGAGCTTTTCATCACAGCGGTCCACAAATTTATCATCGCAATGCTCCATAAACCTTGTAATCACAATGCTCCTTGCCCTTCACATCACAATGCTCCATTACCCCTCTCATAGCAATGCTCCATGACCCCGGCCATCACAATGTTCCACGGCCTTTTCATCACAAGACTCCATGACACTTGTAATCACAATGCTCCAAGAGCCCTGTAATCACAATGCTCCATGCCCTTGTCATTAAAAAGCTCCATGACACATGTCATCAGAATGTTCCATGGCCTTTGCATCAAAATGTTCCATGCCCTTGTCATCACAGTGCTCCAAGACCCCTGTAATCACAATGTTTCATGCCCTTTGCATCAGTATGCTCCATGAGATTTGTCATCACAAGGCTCCATGGTTTTTTCATCACAATGCTCCAGGACCTTGTCATCACAATGCTCCATTATATTTGTCATCACAATCCTCCATTTCATTGGGCATCACAATGCTCCCTGCCATTGTCATCGCAATGGACCATGACATATGTCATCACAATGCTCCCTGACACCTGTCTTAAGAATACTCCATGACCTTCTCATCACAATGATCCATGCCCTTGTCAGCACAATGCACCATGCCCACTGTCATCACAATATTCTATTAAACTTTTCAGACCAATGCTCCATGCCCCTGACATCACAATGCTCCATGCCCTTGTCATCACAATGCTCCATGACCCTTGTCATCACAATGCACCGTGAGTCCAGGCATCACAAAGCTTCATAACATTTGTCAACACAATGGTCCATGCCCGCGTCATCACAAGGCTCTATGACCTTTGTAACCACAATGCTCCATGAAATTTCCATCACATTGCTCCGTGATCCTTGTCATCACAATGCTCCATGCCTTTGTCAGAAAAATGCTCCATGACCTTTGTCATCACAATGTGCCACGCGATTTTCATCACAACAGTCCACAAATTTATCATGGCAATGCTCCATAAACCTTGCAATCACATTGCTCCATACCCTTCTCATCACAATGCTCCATTATCCCTGTCATAACAATGCTCCATGACCCTCGCCATCACAATGTTCCACGGCCTTGTCATCACAAGGCTCCATGACACTTGTCATCACAGTGCTCCAAGACGCCTGTGATCACACTGCTCCATGCCCTTGTCATCACAAAGCTCCATGACACATGTCAACAGAATGTTCCATGGCCTTCTCATCAAAATGCTCCATGCCCTTGTCATCACAATGCTCCAAGAGCACTGTAATCACAATGCTCCATGCCCCTTTTCATCTAAATGCTCCATGATCCCTGTCATCAGAATGCATCATGCCCATCATCATAATGCTTCCGGCTATTGTCAGCGCAATGAAATCAAAATTATCCATGACCTCTCTCATCACAATGCTCCATGACCCCTGTCATCACAATACTCCATGAACATTTTCAGCCCAATGCTCCATGAGGCTTTTCATCACAATGATCCATGCCCTTGTCATCCCAATGCTCCATGACCCCAGTATTCACCATGCTCCGTGACGCTTGTCATCACAGTGCTCCATGACACCTGTCATGACAATGCTCCATGCCTTTGTCAGAAAAATTCTACATGACCTTGTCATTACAATGCTCTATGTGCTTGTCATCACAATACTCCATTACCATTGTCATCACAATCCTCCATGAACCTTGGGATCACATTGCTTCATGCCCTTGTCATTGAAATGCTCCATGCTCCTTGAAATCAAAATGATCCATGACCTCTGTCATCACAATGCTCCAAACGCTTGTGATCACAAAGTTCCATAACACTTGTCTTCACAACGTGCCATGATGCCTGTCATCACAATACTCCATGTACTTTTCATCACAATGCTCCATGACCTTTGTCATCACAATCCTCAATACACTTGTCATCACAATGCTCCCTGACTCGTGTCGTCAGAATGCTCCTTTAACCCTGTCACGAAAAGGCTCCATGCCTTTTTCTTCACAATGCCCCATGCCATTTCCATCACAATACTCCATGCCATTGTCACCAAAATACACCACAAACTTGTCAGCAGAATGCTCCATGACCATTGTCATCACAATTCTCCATGCACTTGTCAGCACAATGCTCCCTGACCTTTGTCATCACAATGCCCCTAGCCATTGTCATCAAAATGCTCCATTACCTTTGTCATCAGAATCCTCCATGACACGTGGCATCACAATGCTCCATGCCATTCTCATCACAATGGGCCATTACATATGTCATCGCAATGCTCCCTGACAACTGTCTTCACAATATTGCATGACCTGGTCATCACAGTGCTCCATGACCCCGGCCATCACAATGTTCCACGGCCTCGTCATCACAAGACTCCATGACACTTGTCATCACAATGCTCCAAGACCCCTGTAATCACAATGTTCCATGCACTTGTCATCACAAAGCTCCATGACACATGTCATCAGAATGTTCCAGGGCCTTCTCATCAAAATGGTCCATGCCCTTGTCATCACCGTGCTCCAACACCCCTGTAATGACAATGCTCCATGCCCCTTTTCATCAGTATGCTCCATGAGATTTGTCATCACAAAGCTCCATGGTTTTCTCATCACAATGCTCCATAATTTGTTCATCACAATGCTTCACGACCTTGTCACGAAAATTCTCAATGGCCCTTGTCATCATAATGCTCCAAGCCCTAGTCTTCACAATGCTCCATTATATTTGTCATCACAATCCTCCATTACATTTGGCATCACCGTGCTCCCTGCCATTGTCATTGCAATGGACCCTGACATATGTCATGACAATGCTCCCTGACAACTGTCTTCACAATACTGCATGACCGTCTCATCACAATGATCCATGCCCTTGTCATCACAATGCACCATGTCCACTGTCATCACAATAATCTATGAAACTTGTCAGACCAATGCTCCATGCCCCTGACATCACAATGCTCCATGCCCTTGTTATCACAATGCTCCATGACCCCTCAATTCACAATGCTCCATGACGCTTGTCCTCACAGTGCTCCATGACACCTGTCATCACAATGCTCCATGCCTTTGTCAGCAAAATGCTACATGACCTTGTCATTACAATGCTCTATGCGCTTGTCATCACAATACTCCATTACCATTGTCATCACAATCCTCTATGAACGTTGTGATCACATTGCTTCATCCCCTTGTCATCACGATGCTCCATGCTCCTTGAAATCAAAATGATCCATGACCTCTGTCATCACAATGCTCCAAACGCTTGTGATCACAAAGTTCCATAACACTTGTCATAACAACGTTCCATGATGCCTGTCATCCCAATACTCCATGCCCTTTTCATCACAATGCTCCATGATCTTTGTCATCACAATTCTCAATACACTTGTCATCACAATGCTCCCTGACACTTGTCGTCAAAATGCTCCTTGAAACCTGTCACAAAAAGGCTCCATGCCTTTTTCATCACAATGCCCAATGCCATTTTCATCACAATGCTCCATGCCATTGTCATCAAAATACTCCACAAGCTTGTCATCAGAATGCTCCATGACCCTTGTCATCACAGTTCTCCATGCACTGGTCAGCACAATGCTCCCTGAACCTTGTCATCACAATGCTCCAAGCCATTGCCATCACAATGCTCCATTACCTTTGTCATTAGAATCCTCCATGACACATGGCATCACAATGCTCAATGCCATTGTCATCACAATGGGCCATTACATATGTCATCACAATGCTCCCTGACACCTGTCTTCACAATACTTCATGACCTGGTCATCACAATGCTCTATGCACTTGTCGTCACAATGCTCCATGAGCCATGTCATCACAATGTTCCATGCCTCCAGTCATCACAATGCTTCATAACCTTTGTCATCACTATGGTCCATGCCCTCGTCATCAACAGTCTCTGTGACGTTTGTAACCACAATGCTCCATGAACTTTTCATCACAATGCTCTTTGACCCTTGTCATCACAATGCTCTATGCCTTTCTAAGCACAATGCTTCATTACTCTTGTCATCACAGTGCTCCATGTGCTGGTCAGGACAATGCTCCAAGACACATGTCATAACAATGCACCATGGGCTTGTCATCACAGTGCTCCACAATCTTGTCATCACATTGCTCCATAAACCTTGTCATCAAAATGCTCCATGCACTTCTCAACAAAATGCTGTCTCACCAGTGATATACAATGTTCCATCACTATTCGTCACAATGCTCCCTCACCCCTGTCATCACAATGTTCCGTGACTCCTGTCTTCACAATGCTACATGCACTTATCATCACAATGTTTGATGACCCCTTACATCACAATATTCCATAACCCCTGTCATCAAAATGCTTCATGACCCTTTTCATCAAATTGCTCCATGAACCTGTCATCACAATGCTCCCAGCCCTTCTCATCACAATGCACAACGCCCTTGCAATCAAAATGCTCCATGACCTTTGTCATCACAAAGATCCATGACGCTTGGCATCACAGTGCTCCATGTCATTGTCATCACAATGTTCCATGAACACTCTCATCACATTGATCCCTGCCCTTGTCATCACAAAGCTCCATGACACATGTCATCAGAATGCTCCATGGCCTTCTCATCACAATGCTCCATGCCCTTGCCATCACAATGCTCCATTTCCCCTGTCATAACAATGCTCCATGACCCCTGCCATCACGATGTTCCATGGCCTTTTCATCACAAGGCTCCATGACCCTTCTCATCACAGTGCTCCAAGAACCCTGTAATCACAATGCTCCATGCCCCAATTCATCTCAATGATCCATGAACCCTGTCATCACAATGCACCATGCCCATCATCATAATGCTTCATGTTATTGGCATCACAATGAAATCAAAATGCTCCATAACATCTGTCATAACAATGCTCCAAACCCTTGTGATCACAATATTCCATAACACTTTTCATCACAATGCCCCATAACGCTCGTCATCACAATTATCCATGGTCTTCTCATCACAATGCTCCATGACTTTTGTCATCACAATGCTCAATACACTAGTCATCAAAATGCTCCCTGACACTTGTTGTCTGTATGCTCCTTGAACCTTGTCATGAAAAGGCTCTATGACTTCTTCCTCACAATGATCCATGCCCTTTTCATCACAGTGCTCCAAGACATCTGTAATCCCAATGCTCCATGCCCTTGTCATCACAAAGCACAATGACGCATGTCATTAGAATGCTCCTTGGCCTTCTCCTCACAATGTTCCATGCCCTTGTCATCACAGTGCTCCAAGACCCCTGTAATCACAATGCTCCATGCCTCTTTTCATCAGTATGCTCCATGAGACTTGTCATCAAAAGGCTCCATGTTATTTTCATCACAATGCTTCACGATCTTGTCATGAAAATTCTCAATGTCCCTCCTCATCATAATGCTCCAAGCCCTAGTCATCACAATGCTCCATTATATTTGTCATCACAATCCTCCATTTCATTTGGCATCACAATGCTCCCTGCCATTGTCATCGCAATGGACCATGACATATGTCATCACAATGTTCCGTGACTCCAGGCATCTCAATGCTTCATAACATTTGTCATCACAGTGGTCCATGCCCACGTCATCACAAGGCTCTGTGATCTTTGTAACGACAATGCTCCATGTACATTTCATCACAATGCACCGTGTCCCTTGTCATAACAATGCTCCATGCCTTTGTCAGAAAAATGCTCCATGACCCTTGTCATCACAATGTGCCATGAGCTTTTCATCACAGCGGTCCACAAATTTATCATCGCAATGCTCCATAAACCTTGTAATCACAATGCTCCTTGCCCTTCACATCACAATGCTCCATTACCCCTCTCATAGCAATGCTCCATGACCCCGGCCATCACAATGTTCCACGGCCTTTTCATCACAAGACTCCATGACACTTGTAATCACAATGCTCCAAGAGCCCTGTAATCACAATGCTCCATGCCCTTGTCATTAAAAAGCTCCATGACACATGTCATCAGAATGTTCCATGGCCTTTGCATCAAAATGTTCCATGCCCTTGTCATCACAGTGCTCCAAGACCCCTGTAATCACAATGTTTCATGCCCTTTCCATCAGTATGCTCCATGAGATTTGTCATCACAAGGCTCCATGGTTTTTTCATCACAATGCTCCAGGACCTTGTCATCACAATGCTCCATTATATTTGTCATCACAATCCTCCATTTCATTGGGCATCACAATGCTCCCTGCCATTGTCATCGCAATGGACCATGACATATGTCATCACAATGCTCCCTGACACCTGTCTTAAGAATACTCCATGACCTTCTCATCACAATGATCCATGCCCTTGTCAGCACAATGCACCATGCCCACTGTCATCACAATATTCTATTAAACTTTTCAGACCAATGCTCCATGCCCCTGACATCACAATGCTCCATGCCCTTGTCATCACAATGCTCCATGACCCTTGTCATCACAATGCACCGTGAGTCCAGGCATCACAAAGCTTCATAACATTTGTCAACACAATGGTCCATGCCCGCGTCATCACAAGGCTCTATGACCTTTGTAACCACAATGCTCCATGAAATTTCCATCACATTGCTCCGTGATCCTTGTCATCACAATGCTCCATGCCTTTGTCAGAAAAATGCTCCATGACCTTTGTCATCACAATGTGCCACGCGATTTTCATCACAACAGTCCACAAATTTATCATGGCAATGCTCCATAAACCTTGCAATCACATTGCTCCATACCCTTCTCATCACAATGCTCCATTATCCCTGTCATAACAATGCTCCATGACCCTCGCCATCACAATGTTCCACGGCCTTGTCATCACAAGGCTCCATGACACTTGTCATCACAGTGCTCCAAGACGCCTGTGATCACACTGCTCCATGCCCTTGTCATCACAAAGCTCCATGACACATGTCAACAGAATGTTCCATGGCCTTCTCATCAAAATGCTCCATGCCCTTGTCATCACAATGCTCCAAGAGCACTGTAATCACAATGCTCCATGCCCCTTTTCATCTAAATGCTCCATGATCCCTGTCATCAGAATGCATCATGCCCATCATCATAATGCTTCCGGCTATTGTCAGCGCAATGAAATCAAAATTATCCATGACCTCTCTCATCACAATGCTCCATGACCCCTGTCATCACAATACTCCATGAACATTTTCAGCCCAATGCTCCATGAGGCTTTTCATCACAATGATCCATGCCCTTGTCATCCCAATGCTCCATGACCCCAGTATTCACCATGCTCCGTGACGCTTGTCATCACAGTGCTCCATGACACCTGTCATGACAATGCTCCATGCCTTTGTCAGAAAAATTCTACATGACCTTGTCATTACAATGCTCTATGTGCTTGTCATCACAATACTCCATTACCATTGTCATCACAATCCTCCATGAACCTTGGGATCACATTGCTTCATGCCCTTGTCATTGAAATGCTCCATGCTCCTTGAAATCAAAATGATCCATGACCTCTGTCATCACAATGCTCCAAACGCTTGTGATCACAAAGTTCCATAACACTTGTCTTCACAACGTGCCATGATGCCTGTCATCACAATACTCCATGTACTTTTCATCACAATGCTCCATGACCTTTGTCATCACAATCCTCAATACACTTGTCATCACAATGCTCCCTGACTCGTGTCGTCAGAATGCTCCTTTAACCCTGTCACGAAAAGGCTCCATGCCTTTTTCTTCACAATGCCCCATGCCGTTTCCATCACAATACTCCATGCCATTGTCATCAAAATACACCACAAACTTGTCATCAGAATGCTCCATGACCATTGTCATCACAATTCTCCATGCACTTGTCAGCACAATGCTCCCTGACCTTTGTCATCACAATGCCCCAAGCCATTGTCATCAAAATGCTCCATTACCTTTGTCATCAGAATCCTCCATGACACGTGGCATCACAATGCTCCATGCCATTCTCATCACAATGGGCCATTACATATGTCATCGCAATGCTCCCTGACAACTGTCTTCACAATATTGCATGACCTGGTCATCACAGTGCTCCATGACCCCGGCCATCACAATGTTCCATGGCCTCGTCATCACAAGACTCCATGACACTTGTCATCACAATGCTCCAAGACCCCTGTAATCACAATGTTCCATGCACTTGTCATCACAAAGCTCCATGACACATGTCATCAGAATGTTCCAGGGCCTTCTCATCAAAATGGTCCATGCCCTTGTCATCACCGTGCTCCAACACCCCTGTAATGACAATGCTCCATGCCCCTTTTCATCAGTATGCTCCATGAGATTTGTCATCACAAAGCTCCATGGTTTTCTCATCACAATGCTCCATAATTTGTTCATCACAATGCTTCACGACCTTGTCACGAAAATTCTCAATGGCCCTTGTCATCATAATGCTCCAAGCCCTAGTCTTCACAATGCTCCATTATATTTGTCATCACAATCCTCCATTACATTTGGCATCACCGTGCTCCCTGCCATTGTCATTGCAATGGACCCTGACATATGTCATGACAATGCTCCCTGACACCTGTCTTCACAATACTGCATGACCGTCTCATCACAATGATCCATGCCCTTGTCATCACAATGCACCATGTCCACTGTCATCACAATAATCTATGAAACTTGTCAGACCAATGCTCCATGCCCCTGACATCACAATGCTACATGCCCTTGTTATCACAATGCTCCATGACCCCTCAATTCACAATGCTCCATGACGCTTGTCCTCACAGTGCTCCATGACACCTGTCATCACAATGCTCCATGCCTTTGTCAGCAAAATGCTACATGACCTTGTCATTACAATGCTCTATGCGCTTGTCATCACAATACTCCATTACCATTGTCATCACAATCCTCTATGAACATTGTGATCACATTGCTTCATCCCCTTGTCATCACGATGCTCCATGCTCCTTGAAATCAAAATGATCCATGACCTCTGTCATCACAATGCTCCAAACGCTTGTGATCACAAAGTTCCATAACACTTGTCATAACAACGTTCCATGATGCCTGTCATCCCAATACTCCATGCCCTTTTCATCACAATGCTCCATGATCTTTGTCATCACAATTCTCAATACACTTGTCATCACAATGCTCCCTGACACTTGTCGTCAAAATGCTCCTTGAAACCTGTCACAAAAAGGCTCCATGCCTTTTTCATCACAATGCCCAATGCCATTTTCATCACAATGCTCCATGCCATTGTCATCAAAATACTCCACAAGCTTGTCATCAGAATGCTCCATGACCCTTGTCATCACAGTTCTCCATGCACTGGTCAGCACAATGCTCCCTGAACCTTGTCATCACAATGCTCCAAGCCATTGCCATCACAATGCTCCATTACCTTTGTCATTAGAATCCTCCATGACACATGGCATCACAATGCTCAATGCCATTGTCATCACAATGGGCCATTACATATGTCATCACAATGCTCCCTGACACCTGTCTTCACAATACTTCATGACCTGGTCATCACAATGCTCTATGCACTTGTCGTCACAATGCTCCATGAGCCATGTCATCACAATGTTCCATGCCTCCAGTCATCACAATGCTTCATAACCTTTGTCATCACTATGGTCCATGCCCTCGTCATCAACAGTCTCTGTGACGTTTGTAACCACAATGCTCCATGAACTTTTCATCACAATGCTCTTTGACCCTTGTCATCACAATGCTCTATGCCTTTCTAAGCACAATGCTTCATTACTCTTGTCATCACAGTGCTCCATGTGCTGGTCAGGACAATGCTCCAAGACACATGTCATAACAATGCACCATGGGCTTGTCATCACAGTGCTCCACAATCTTGTCATCACATTGCTCCATAAACCTTGTCATCAAAATGCTCCATGCACTTCTCAACAAAATGCTGTCTCACCAGTGATATACAATGTTCCATCACTATTCGTCACAATGCTCCCTCACCCCTGTCATCACAATGTTCCGTGACTCCTGTCTTCACAATGCTACATGCACTTATCATCACAATGTTTGATGACCCCTTACATCACAATATTCCATAACCCCTGTCATCAAAATGCTTCATGACCCTTTTCATCAAATTGCTCCATGAACCTGTCATCACAATGCTCCCAGCCCTTCTCATCACAATGCACAACGCCCTTGCAATCAAAATGCTCCATGACCTTTGTCATCACAAAGATCCATGACGCTTGGCATCACAGTGCTCCATGTCATTGTCATCACAATGTTCCATGAACACTCTCATCACATTGATCCCTGCCCTTGTCATCACAAAGCTCCATGACACATGTCATCAGAATGCTCCATGGCCTTCTCATCACAATGCTCCATGCCCTTGCCATCACAATGCTCCATTTCCCCTGTCATAACAATGCTCCATGACCCCTGCCATCACGATGTTCCATGGCCTTTTCATCACAAGGCTCCATGACCCTTCTCATCACAGTGCTCCAAGAACCCTGTAATCACAATGCTCCATGCCCCAATTCATCTCAATGATCCATGAACCCTGTCATCACAATGCACCATGCCCATCATCATAATGCTTCATGTTATTGGCATCACAATGAAATCAAAATGCTCCATAACATCTGTCATAACAATGCTCCAAACCCTTGTGATCACAATATTCCATAACACTTTTCATCACAATGCCCCATAACGCTCGTCATCACAATTATCCATGGTCTTCTCATCACAATGCTCCATGACTTTTGTCATCACAATGCTCAATACACTAGTCATCAAAATGCTCCCTGACACTTGTTGTCTGTATGCTCCTTGAACCTTGTCATGAAAAGGCTCTATGACTTCTTCCTCACAATGATCCATGCCCTTTTCATCACAGTGCTCCAAGACATCTGTAATCCCAATGCTCCATGCCTTTGTCATCACAAAGCACAATGACGCATGTCATTAGAATGCTCCTTGGCCTTCTCCTCACAATGTTCCATGCCCTTGTCATCACAGTGCTCCAAGACCCCTGTAATCACAATGCTCCATGCCTCTTTTCATCAGTATGCTCCATGAGACTTGTCATCAAAAGGCTCCATGTTATTTTCATCACAATGCTTCACGATCTTGTCATGAAAATTCTCGATGTCCCTTCTCATCATAATGCTCCAAGCCCTAGTCATCACAATGCTCCATTATATTTGTCATCACAATCCTCCATTTCATTTGGCATCACAATGCTCCCTGCCATTGTCATCGCAATGGACCATGACATATGTCATCACAATGTTCCGTGACTCCAGGCATCACAATGCTTCATAACATTTGTCATCACAGTGGTCCATGCCCACGTCATCACAAGGCTCTGTGATCTTTGTAACGACAATGCTCCATGTACATTTCATCACAATGCACCGTGTCCCTTGTCATAACAATGCTCCATGCCTTTGTCAGAAAAATGCTCCATGACCCTTGTCATCACAATGTGCCATGAGCTTTTCATCACAGCGGTCCACAAATTTATCATCGCAATGCTCCATAAACCTTGTAATCACAATGCTCCTTGCCCTTCACATCACAATGCTCCATTACCCGTCTCATAGCAATGCTCCATGACCCCGGCCATCACAATGTTCCACGGCCTTTTCATCACAAGACTCCATGACACTTGTAATCACAATGCTCCAAGAGCCCTGTAATCACAATGCTCCATGCCCTTGTCATTAAAAAGCTCCATGACACATGTCATCAGAATGTTCCATGGCCTTTGCATCAAAATGTTCCATGCCCTTGTCATCACAGTGCTCCAAGACCCCTGTAATCACAATGTTTCATGCCCTTTCCATCAGTATGCTCCATGAGATTTGTCATCACAAGGCTCCATGGTTTTTTCATCACAATGCTCCAGGACCTTGTCATCACAATGCTCCATTATATTTGTCATCACAATCCTCCATTTCATTGGGCATCACAATGCTCCCTGCCATTGTCATCGCAATGGACCATGACATATGTCATCACAATGCTCCCTGACACCTGTCTTAAGAATACTCCATGACCTTCTCATCACAATGATCCATGCCCTTGTCAGCACAATGCACCATGCCCACTGTCATCACAATATTCTATTAAACTTTTCAGACCAATGCTCCATGCCCCTGACATCACAATGCTCCATGCCCTTGTCATCACAATGCTCCATGACCCTTGTCATCACAATGCACCGTGAGTCCAGGCATCACAAAGCTTCATAACATTTGTCAACACAATGGTCCATGCCCGCGTCATCACAAGGCTCTATGACCTTTGTAACCACAATGCTCCATGAAATTTCCATCACATTGCTCCGTGATCCTTGTCATCACAATGCTCCATGCCTTTGTCAGAAAAATGCTCCATGACCTTTGTCATCACAATGTGCCACGCGATTTTCATCACAACAGTCCACAAATTTATCATGGCAATGCTCCATAAACCTTGCAATCACATTGCTCCATACCCTTCTCATCACAATGCTCCATTATCCCTGTCATAACAATGCTCCATGACCCTCGCCATCACAATGTTCCACGGCCTTGTCATCACAAGGCTCCATGACACTTGTCATCACAGTGCTCCAAGACGCCTGTGATCACACTGCTCCATGCCCTTGTCATCACAAAGCTCCATGACACATGTCAACAGAATGTTCCATGGCCTTCTCATCAAAATGCTCCATGCCCTTGTCATCACAATGCTCCAAGAGCACTGTAATCACAATGCTCCATGCCCCTTTTCATCTAAATGCTCCATGATCCCTGTCATCAGAATGCATCATGCCCATCATCATAATGCTTCCGGCTATTGTCAGCGCAATGAAATCAAAATTATCCATGACCTCTCTCATCACAATGCTCCATGACCCCTGTCATCACAATACTCCATGAACATTTTCAGCCCAATGCTCCATGAGGCTTTTCATCACAATGATCCATGCCCTTGTCATCCCAATGCTCCATGACCCCAGTATTCACCATGCTCCGTGACGCTTGTCATCACAGTGCTCCATGACACCTGTCATGACAATGCTCCATGCCTTTGTCAGAAAAATTCTACATGACCTTGTCATTACAATGCTCTATGTGCTTGTCATCACAATACTCCATTACCATTGTCATCACAATCCTCCATGAACCTTGGGATCACATTGCTTCATGCCCTTGTCATTGAAATGCTCCATGCTCCTTGAAATCAAAATGATCCATGACCTCTGTCATCACAATGCTCCAAACGCTTGTGATCACAAAGTTCCATAACACTTGTCTTCACAACGTGCCATGATGCCTGTCATCACAATACTCCATGTACTTTTCATCACAATGCTCCATGACCTTTGTCATCACAATCCTCAATACACTTGTCATCACAATGCTCCCTGACTCGTGTCGTCAGAATGCTCCTTTAACCCTGTCACGAAAAGGCTCCATGCCTTTTTCTTCACAATGCCCCATGCCGTTTCCATCACAATACCCCATGCCATTGTCATCAAAATACACCACAAACTTGTCATCAGAATGCTCCATGACCATTGTCATCACAATTCTCCATGCACTTGTCAGCACAATGCTCCCTGACCTTTGTCATCACAATGCCCCAAGCCATTGTCATCAAAATGCTCCATTACCTTTGTCATCAGAATCCTCCATGACACGTGGCATCACAATGCTCCATGCCATTCTCATCACAATGGGCCATTACATATGTCATCGCAATGCTCCCTGACAACTGTCTTCACAATATTGCATGACCTGGTCATCACAGTGCTCCATGACCCCGGCCATCACAATGTTCCACGGCCTCGTCATCACAAGACTCCATGACACTTGTCATCACAATGCTCCAAGACCCCTGTAATCACAATGTTCCATGCACTTGTCATCACAAAGCTCCATGACACATGTCATCAGAATGTTCCAGGGCCTTCTCATCAAAATGGTCCATGCCCTTGTCATCACCGTGCTCCAACACCCCTGTAATGACAATGCTCCATGCCCCTTTTCATCAGTATGCTCCATGAGATTTGTCATCACAAAGCTCCATGGTTTTCTCATCACAATGCTCCATAATTTGTTCATCACAATGCTTCACGACCTTGTCACGAAAATTCTCAATGGCCCTTGTCATCATAATGCTCCAAGCCCTAGTCTTCACAATGCTCCATTATATTTGTCATCACAATCCTCCATTACATTTGGCATCACCGTGCTCCCTGCCATTGTCATTGCAATGGACCCTGACATATGTCATGACAATGCTCCCTGACAACTGTCTTCACAATACTGCATGACCGTCTCATCACAATGATCCATGCCCTTGTCATCACAATGCACCATGTCCACTGTCATCACAATAATCTATGAAACTTGTCAGACCAATGCTCCATGCCCCTGACATCACAATGCTCCATGCCCTTGTTATCACAATGCTCCATGACCCCTCAATTCACAATGCTCCATGACGCTTGTCCTCACAGTGCTCCATGACACCTGTCATCACAATGCTCCATGCCTTTGTCAGCAAAATGCTACATGACCTTGTCATTACAATGCTCTATGCGCTTGTCATCACAATACTCCATTACCATTGTCATCACAATCCTCTATGAACGTTGTGATCACATTGCTTCATCCCCTTGTCATCACGATGCTCCATGCTCCTTGAAATCAAAATGATCCATGACCTCTGTCATCACAATGCTCCAAACGCTTGTGATCACAAAGTTCCATAACACTTGTCATAACAACGTTCCATGATGCCTGTCATCCCAATACTCCATGCCCTTTTCATCACAATGCTCCATGATCTTTGTCATCACAATTCTCAATACACTTGTCATCACAATGCTCCCTGACACTTGTCGTCAAAATGCTCCTTGAAACCTGTCACAAAAAGGCTCCATGCCTTTTTCATCACAATGCCCAATGCCATTTTCATCACAATGCTCCATGCCATTGTCATCAAAATACTCCACAAGCTTGTCATCAGAATGCTCCATGACCCTTGTCATCACAGTTCTCCATGCACTGGTCAGCACAATGCTCCCTGAACCTTGTCATCACAATGCTCCAAGCCATTGCCATCACAATGCTCCATTACCTTTGTCATTAGAATCCTCCATGACACATGGCATCACAATGCTCAATGCCATTGTCATCACAATGGGCCATTACATATGTCATCACAATGCTCCCTGACACCTGTCTTCACAATACTTCATGACCTGGTCATCACAATGCTCTATGCACTTGTCGTCACAATGCTCCATGAGCCATGTCATCACAATGTTCCATGCCTCCAGTCATCACAATGCTTCATAACCTTTGTCATCACTATGGTCCATGCCCTCGTCATCAACAGTCTCTGTGACGTTTGTAACCACAATGCTCCATGAACTTTTCATCACAATGCTCTTTGACCCTTGTCATCACAATGCTCTATGCCTTTCTAAGCACAATGCTTCATTACTCTTGTCATCACAGTGCTCCATGTGCTGGTCAGGACAATGCTCCAAGACACATGTCATAACAATGCACCATGGGCTTGTCATCACAGTGCTCCACAATCTTGTCATCACATTGCTCCATAAACCTTGTCATCAAAATGCTCCATGCACTTCTCAACAAAATGCTGTCTCACCAGTGATATACAATGTTCCATCACTATTCGTCACAATGCTCCCTCACCCCTGTCATCACAATGTTCCGTGACTCCTGTCTTCACAATGCTACATGCACTTATCATCACAATGTTTGATGACCCCTTACATCACAATATTCCATAACCCCTGTCATCAAAATGCTTCATGACCCTTTTCATCAAATTGCTCCATGAACCTGTCATCACAATGCTCCCAGCCCTTCTCATCACAATGCACAACGCCCTTGCAATCAAAATGCTCCATGACCTTTGTCATCACAAAGATCCATGACGCTTGGCATCACAGTGCTCCATGTCATTGTCATCACAATGTTCCATGAACACTCTCATCACATTGATCCCTGCCCTTGTCATCACAAAGCTCCATGACACATGTCATCAGAATGCTCCATGGCCTTCTCATCACAATGCTCCATGCCCTTGCCATCACAATGCTCCATTTCCCCTCTCATAACAATGCTCCATGACCCCTGCCATCACGATGTTCCATGGCCTTTCCATCACAAGGCTCCATGACCCTTCTCATCACAGTGCTCCAAGAACCCTGTAATCACAATGCTCCATGCCCCAATTCATCTCAATGATCCATGAACCCTGTCATCACAATGCACCATGCCCATCATCATAATGCTTCATGTTATTGGCATCACAATGAAATCAAAATGCTCCATAACATCTGTCATAACAATGCTCCAAACCCTTGTGATCACAATATTCCATAACACTTTTCATCACAATGCCCCATAACGCTCGTCATCACAATTATCCATGGTCTTCTCATCACAATGCTCCATGACTTTTGTCATCACAATGCTCAATACACTAGTCATCAAAATGCTCCCTGACACTTGTTGTCTGTATGCTCCTTGAACCTTGTCATGAAAAGGCTCTATGACTTCTTCCTCACAATGATCCATGCCCTTTTCATCACAGTGCTCCAAGACATCTGTAATCCCAATGCTCCATGCCCTTGTCATCACAAAGCACAATGACGCATGTCATTAGAATGCTCCTTGGCCTTCTCCTCACAATGTTCCATGCCCTTGTCATCACAGTGCTCCAAGACCCCTGTAATCACAATGCTCCATGCCTCTTTTCATCAGTATGCTCCATGAGACTTGTCATCAAAAGGCTCCATGTTATTTTCATCACAATGCTTCACGATCTTGTCATGAAAATTCTCGATGTCCCTCCTCATCATAATGCTCCAAGCCCTAGTCATCACAATGCTCCATTATATTTGTCATCACAATCCTCCATTTCATTTGGCATCACAATGCTCCCTGCCATTGTCATCGCAATGGACCATGACATATGTCATCACAATGTTCCGTGACTCTAGGCATCTCAATGCTTCATAACATTTGTCATCACAGTGGTCCATGCCCACGTCATCACAAGGCTCTGTGATCTTTGTAACGACAATGCTCCATGTACATTTCATCACAATGCACCGTGTCCCTTGTCATAACAATGCTCCATGCCTTTGTCAGAAAAATGCTCCATGACCCTTGTCATCACAATGTGCCATGAGCTTTTCATCACAGCGGTCCACAAATTTATCATCGCAATGCTCCATAAACCTTGTAATCACAATGCTCCTTGCCCTTCACATCACAATGCTCCATTACCCCTCTCATAGCAATGCTCCATGACCCCGGCCATCACAATGTTCCACGGCCTTTTCATCACAAGACTCCATGACACTTGTAATCACAATGCTCCAAGAGCCCTGTAATCACAATGCTCCATGCCCTTGTCATTAAAAAGCTCCATGACACATGTCATCAGAATGTTCCATGGCCTTTGCATCAAAATGTTCCATGCCCTTGTCATCACAGTGCTCCAAGACCCCTGTAATCACAATGTTTCATGCCCTTTCCATCAGTATGCTCCATGAGATTTGTCATCACAAGGCTCCATGGTTTTTTCATCACAATGCTCCAGGACCTTGTCATCACAATGCTCCATTATATTTGTCATCACAATCCTCCATTTCATTGGGCATCACAATGCTCCCTGCCATTGTCATCGCAATGGACCATGACATATGTCATCACAATGCTCCCTGACACCTGTCTTAAGAATACTCCATGACCTTCTCATCACAATGATCCATGCCCTTGTCAGCACAATGCACCATGCCCACTGTCATCACAATATTCTATTAAACTTTTCAGACCAATGCTCCATGCCCCTGACATCACAATGCTCCATGCCCTTGTCATCACAATGCTCCATGACCCTTGTCATCACAATGCACCGTGAGTCCAGGCATCACAAAGCTTCATAACATTTGTCAACACAATGGTCCATGCCCGCGTCATCACAAGGCTCTATGACCTTTGTAACCACAATGCTCCATGAAATTTCCATCACATTGCTCCGTGATCCTTGTCATCACAATGCTCCATGCCTTTGTCAGAAAAATGCTCCATGACCTTTGTCATCACAATGTGCCACGCGATTTTCATCACAACAGTCCACAAATTTATCATGGCAATGCTCCATAAACCTTGCAATCACATTGCTCCATACCCTTCTCATCACAATGCTCCATTATCCCTGTCATAACAATGCTCCATGACCCTCGCCATCACAATGTTCCACGGCCTTGTCATCACAAGGCTCCATGACACTTGTCATCACAGTGCTCCAAGACGCCTGTGATCACACTGCTCCATGCCCTTGTCATCACAAAGCTCCATGACACATGTCAACAGAATGTTCCATGGCCTTCTCATCAAAATGCTCCATGCCCTTGTCATCACAATGCTCCAAGAGCACTGTAATCACAATGCTCCATGCCCCTTTTCATCTAAATGCTCCATGATCCCTGTCATCAGAATGCATCATGCCCATCATCATAATGCTTCCGGCTATTGTCAGCGCAATGAAATCAAAATTATCCATGACCTCTCTCATCACAATGCTCCATGACCCCTGTCATCACAATACTCCATGAACATTTTCAGCCCAATGCTCCATGAGGCTTTTCATCACAATGATCCATGCCCTTGTCATCCCAATGCTCCATGACCCCAGTATTCACCATGCTCCGTGACGCTTGTCATCACAGTGCTCCATGACACCTGTCATGACAATGCTCCATGCCTTTGTCAGAAAAATTCTACATGACCTTGTCATTACAATGCTCTATGTGCTTGTCATCACAATACTCCATTACCATTGTCATCACAATCCTCCATGAACCTTGGGATCACATTGCTTCATGCCCTTGTCATTGAAATGCTCCATGCTCCTTGAAATCAAAATGATCCATGACCTCTGTCATCACAATGCTCCAAACGCTTGTGATCACAAAGTTCCATAACACTTGTCTTCACAACGTGCCATGATGCCTGTCATCACAATACTCCATGTACTTTTCATCACAATGCTCCATGACCTTTGTCATCACAATCCTCAATACACTTGTCATCACAATGCTCCCTGACTCGTGTCGTCAGAATGCTCCTTTAACCCTGTCACGAAAAGGCTCCATGCCTTTTTCTTCACAATGCCCCATGCCGTTTCCATCACAATACTCCATGCCATTGTCATCAAAATACACCACAAACTTGTCATCAGAATGCTCCATGACCATTGTCATCACAATTCTCCATGCACTTGTCAGCACAATGCTCCCTGACCTTTGTCATCACAATGCCCCAAGCCATTGTCATCAAAATGCTCCATTACCTTTGTCATCAGAATCCTCCATGACACGTGGCATCACAATGCTCCATGCCATTCTCATCACAATGGGCCATTACATATGTCATCGCAATGCTCCCTGACAACTGTCTTCACAATATTGCATGACCTGGTCATCACAGTGCTCCATGACCCCGGCCATCACAATGTTCCACGGCCTCGTCATCACAAGACTCCATGACACTTGTCATCACAATGCTCCAAGACCCCTGTAATCACAATGTTCCATGCACTTGTCATCACAAAGCTCCATGACACATGTCATCAGAATGTTCCAGGGCCTTCTCATCAAAATGGTCCATGCCCTTGTCATCACCGTGCTCCAACACCCCTGTAATGACAATGCTCCATGCCCCTTTTCATCAGTATGCTCCATGAGATTTGTCATCACAAAGCTCCATGGTTTTCTCATCACAATGCTCCATAATTTGTTCATCACAATGCTTCACGACCTTGTCACGAAAATTCTCAATGGCCCTTGTCATCATAATGCTCCAAGCCCTAGTCTTCACAATGCTCCATTATATTTGTCATCACAATCCTCCATTACATTTGGCATCACCGTGCTCCCTGCCATTGTCATTGCAATGGACCCTGACATATGTCATGACAATGCTCCCTGACAACTGTCTTCACAATACTGCATGACCGTCTCATCACAATGATCCATGCCCTTGTCATCACAATGCACCATGTCCACTGTCATCACAATAATCTATGAAACTTGTCAGACCAATGCTCCATGCCCCTGACATCACAATGCTCCATGCCCTTGTTATCACAATGCTCCATGACCCCTCAATTCACAATGCTCCATGACGCTTGTCCTCACAGTGCTCCATGACACCTGTCATCACAATGCTCCATGCCTTTGTCAGCAAAATGCTACATGACCTTGTCATTACAATGCTCTATGCGCTTGTCATCACAATACTCCATTACCATTGTCATCACAATCCTCTATGAACATTGTGATCACATTGCTTCATCCCCTTGTCATCACGATGCTCCATGCTCCTTGAAATCAAAATGATCCATGACCTCTGTCATCACAATGCTCCAAACGCTTGTGATCACAAAGTTCCATAACACTTGTCATAACAACGTTCCATGATGCCTGTCATCCCAATACTCCATGCCCTTTTCATCACAATGCTCCATGATCTTTGTCATCACAATTCTCAATACACTTGTCATCACAATGCTCCCTGACACTTGTCGTCAAAATGCTCCTTGAAACCTGTCACAAAAAGGCTCCATGCCTTTTTCATCACAATGCCCAATGCCATTTTCATCACAATGCTCCATGCCATTGTCATCAAAATACTCCACAAGCTTGTCATCAGAATGCTCCATGACCCTTGTCATCACAGTTCTCCATGCACTGGTCAGCACAATGCTCCCTGAACCTTGTCATCACAATGCTCCAAGCCATTGCCATCACAATGCTCCATTACCTTTGTCATTAGAATCCTCCATGACACATGGCATCACAATGCTCAATGCCATTGTCATCACAATGGGCCATTACATATGTCATCACAATGCTCCCTGACACCTGTCTTCACAATACTTCATGACCTGGTCATCACAATGCTCTATGCACTTGTCGTCACAATGCTCCATGAGCCATGTCATCACAATGTTCCATGCCTCCAGTCATCACAATGCTTCATAACCTTTGTCATCACTATGGTCCATGCCCTCGTCATCAACAGTCTCTGTGACGTTTGTAACCACAATGCTCCATGAACTTTTCATCACAATGCTCTTTGACCCTTGTCATCACAATGCTCTATGCCTTTCTAAGCACAATGCTTCATTACTCTTGTCATCACAGTGCTCCATGTGCTGGTCAGGACAATGCTCCAAGACACATGTCATAACAATGCACCATGGGCTTGTCATCACAGTGCTCCACAATCTTGTCATCACATTGCTCCATAAACCTTGTCATCAAAATGCTCCATGCACTTCTCAACAAAATGCTGTCTCACCAGTGATATACAATGTTCCATCACTATTCGTCACAATGCTCCCTCACCCCTGTCATCACAATGTTCCGTGACTCCTGTCTTCACAATGCTACATGCACTTATCATCACAATGTTTGATGACCCCTTACATCACAATATTCCATAACCCCTGTCATCAAAATGCTTCATGACCCTTTTCATCAAATTGCTCCATGAACCTGTCATCACAATGCTCCCAGCCCTTCTCATCACAATGCACAACGCCCTTGCAATCAAAATGCTCCATGACCTTTGTCATCACAAAGATCCATGACGCTTGGCATCACAGTGCTCCATGTCATTGTCATCACAATGTTCCATGAACACTCTCATCACATTGATCCCTGCCCTTGTCATCACAAAGCTCCATGACACATGTCATCAGAATGCTCCATGGCCTTCTCATCACAATGCTCCATGCCCTTGCCATCACAATGCTCCATTTCCCCTGTCATAACAATGCTCCATGACCCCTGCCATCACGATGTTCCATGGCCTTTTCATCACAAGGCTCCATGACCCTTCTCATCACAGTGCTCCAAGAACCCTGTAATCACAATGCTCCATGCCCCAATTCATCTCAATGATCCATGAACCCTGTCATCACAATGCACCATGCCCATCATCATAATGCTTCATGTTATTGGCATCACAATGAAATCAAAATGCTCCATAACATCTGTCATAACAATGCTCCAAACCCTTGTGATCACAATATTCCATAACACTTTTCATCACAATGCCCCATAACGCTCGTCATCACAATTATCCATGGTCTTCTCATCACAATGCTCCATGACTTTTGTCATCACAATGCTCAATACACTAGTCATCAAAATGCTCCCTGACACTTGTTGTCTGTATGCTCCTTGAACCTTGTCATGAAAAGGCTCTATGACTTCTTCCTCACAATGATCCACGCGATTTTCATCACAGTGCTCCAAGACATCTGTAATCCCAATGCTCCATGCCTTTGTCATCACAAAGCACAATGACGCATGTCATTAGAATGCTCCTTGGCCTTCTCCTCACAATGTTCCATGCCCTTGTCATCACAGTGCTCCAAGACCCCTGTAATCACAATGCTCCATGCCTCTTTTCATCAGTATGCTCCATGAGACTTGTCATCAAAAGGCTCCATGTTATTTTCATCACAATGCTTCACGATCTTGTCATGAAAATTCTCGATGTCCCTTCTCATCATAATGCTCCAAGCCCTAGTCATCACAATGCTCCATTATATTTGTCATCACAATCCTCCATTTCATTTGGCATCACAATGCTCCCTGCCATTGTCATCGCAATGGACCATGACATATGTCATCACAATGTTCCGTGACTCCAGGCATCACAATGCTTCATAACATTTGTCATCACAGTGGTCCATGCCCACGTCATCACAAGGCTCTGTGATCTTTGTAACGACAATGCTCCATGTACATTTCATCACAATGCACCGTGTCCCTTGTCATAACAATGCTCCATGCCTTTGTCAGAAAAATGCTCCATGACCCTTGTCATCACAATGTGCCATGAGCTTTTCATCACAGCGGTCCACAAATTTATCATCACAATGCTCCATAAACCTTGTAATCACAATGCTCCTTGCCCTTCACATCACAATGCTCCATTACCCCTCTCATAGCCATGCTCCATGACCCCGGCCATCACAATGTTCCACGGCCTTTTCATCACAAGACTCCATGACACTTGTAATCACAATGCTCCAAGAGCCCTGTAATCACAATGCTCCATGCCCTTGTCATTAAAAAGCTCCATGACACATGTCATCAGAATGTTCCATGGCCTTTGCATCAAAATGTTCCATGCCCTTGTCATCACAGTGCTCCAAGACCCCTGTAATCACAATGTTTCATGCCCTTTCCATCAGTATGCTCCATGAGATTTGTCATCACAAGGCTCCATGGTTTTTTCATCACAATGCTCCAGGACCTTGTCATCACAATGCTCCATTATATTTGTCATCACAATCCTCCATTTCATTGGGCATCACAATGCTCCCTGCCATTGTCATCGCAATGGACCATGACATATGTCATCACAATGCTCCCTGACACCTGTCTTAAGAATACTCCATGACCTTCTCATCACAATGATCCATGCCCTTGTCAGCACAATGCACCATGCCCACTGTCATCACAATATTCTATTAAACTTTTCAGACCAATGCTCCATGCCCCTGACATCACAATGCTCCATGCCCTTGTCATCACAATGCTCCATGACCCTTGTCATCACAATGCACCGTGAGTCCAGGCATCACAAAGCTTCATAACATTTGTCAACACAATGGTCCATGCCCGCGTCATCACAAGGCTCTATGACCTTTGTAACCACAATGCTCCATGAAATTTCCATCACATTGCTCCGTGATCCTTGTCATCACAATGCTCCATGCCTTTGTCAGAAAAATGCTCCATGACCTTTGTCATCACAATGTGCCACGCGATTTTCATCACAACAGTCCACAAATTTATCATGGCAATGCTCCATAAACCTTGCAATCACATTGCTCCATACCCTTCTCATCACAATGCTCCATTATCCCTGTCATAACAATGCTCCATGACCCTCGCCATCACAATGTTCCACGGCCTTGTCATCACAAGGCTCCATGACACTTGTCATCACAGTGCTCCAAGACGCCTGTGATCACACTGCTCCATGCCCTTGTCATCACAAAGCTCCATGACACATGTCAACAGAATGTTCCATGGCCTTCTCATCAAAATGCTCCATGCCCTTGTCATCACAATGCTCCAAGAGCACTGTAATCACAATGCTCCATGCCCCTTTTCATCTAAATGCTCCATGATCCCTGTCATCAGAATGCATCATGCCCATCATCATAATGCTTCCGGCTATTGTCAGCGCAATGAAATCAAAATTATCCATGACCTCTCTCATCACAATGCTCCATGACCCCTGTCATCACAATACTCCATGAACATTTTCAGCCCAATGCTCCATGAGGCTTTTCATCACAATGATCCATGCCCTTGTCATCCCAATGCTCCATGACCCCAGTATTCACCATGCTCCGTGACGCTTGTCATCACAGTGCTCCATGACACCTGTCATGACAATGCTCCATGCCTTTGTCAGAAAAATTCTACATGACCTTGTCATTACAATGCTCTATGTGCTTGTCATCACAATACTCCATTACCATTGTCATCACAATCCTCCATGAACCTTGGGATCACATTGCTTCATGCCCTTGTCATTGAAATGCTCCATGCTCCTTGAAATCAAAATGATCCATGACCTCTGTCATCACAATGCTCCAAACGCTTGTGATCACAAAGTTCCATAACACTTGTCTTCACAACGTGCCATGATGCCTGTCATCACAATACTCCATGTACTTTTCATCACAATGCTCCATGACCTTTGTCATCACAATCCTCAATACACTTGTCATCACAATGCTCCCTGACTCGTGTCGTCAGAATGCTCCTTTAACCCTGTCACGAAAAGGCTCCATGCCTTTTTCTTCACAATGCCCCATGCCGTTTCCATCACAATACCCCATGCCATTGTCATCAAAATACACCACAAACTTGTCATCAGAATGCTCCATGACCATTGTCATCACAATTCTCCATGCACTTGTCAGCACAATGCTCCCTGACCTTTGTCATCACAATGCCCCAAGCCATTGTCATCAAAATGCTCCATTACCTTTGTCATCAGAATCCTCCATGACACGTGGCATCACAATGCTCCATGCCATTCTCATCACAATGGGCCATTACATATGTCATCGCAATGCTCCCTGACAACTGTCTTCACAATATTGCATGACCTGGTCATCACAGTGCTCCATGACCCCGGCCATCACAATGTTCCACGGCCTCGTCATCACAAGACTCCATGACACTTGTCATCACAATGCTCCAAGACCCCTGTAATCACAATGTTCCATGCACTTGTCATCACAAAGCTCCATGACACATGTCATCAGAATGTTCCAGGGCCTTCTCATCAAAATGGTCCATGCCCTTGTCATCACCGTGCTCCAACACCCCTGTAATGACAATGCTCCATGCCCCTTTTCATCAGTATGCTCCATGAGATTTGTCATCACAAAGCTCCATGGTTTTCTCATCACAATGCTCCATAATTTGTTCATCACAATGCTTCACGACCTTGTCACGAAAATTCTCAATGGCCCTTGTCATCATAATGCTCCAAGCCCTAGTCTTCACAATGCTCCATTATATTTGTCATCACAATCCTCCATTACATTTGGCATCACCGTGCTCCCTGCCATTGTCATTGCAATGGACCCTGACATATGTCATGACAATGCTCCCTGACAACTGTCTTCACAATACTGCATGACCGTCTCATCACAATGATCCATGCCCTTGTCATCACAATGCACCATGTCCACTGTCATCACAATAATCTATGAAACTTGTCAGACCAATGCTCCATGCCCCTGACATCACAATGCTCCATGCCCTTGTTATCACAATGCTCCATGACCCCTCAATTCACAATGCTCCATGACGCTTGTCCTCACAGTGCTCCATGACACCTGTCATCACAATGCTCCATGCCTTTGTCAGCAAAATGCTACATGACCTTGTCATTACAATGCTCTATGCGCTTGTCATCACAATACTCCATTACCATTGTCATCACAATCCTCTATGAACGTTGTGATCACATTGCTTCATCCCCTTGTCATCACGATGCTCCATGCTCCTTGAAATCAAAATGATCCATGACCTCTGTCATCACAATGCTCCAAACGCTTGTGATCACAAAGTTCCATAACACTTGTCATAACAACGTTCCATGATGCCTGTCATCCCAATACTCCATGCCCTTTTCATCACAATGCTCCATGATCTTTGTCATCACAATTCTCAATACACTTGTCATCACAATGCTCCCTGACACTTGTCGTCAAAATGCTCCTTGAAACCTGTCACAAAAAGGCTCCATGCCTTTTTCATCACAATGCCCAATGCCATTTTCATCACAATGCTCCATGCCATTGTCATCAAAATACTCCACAAGCTTGTCATCAGAATGCTCCATGACCCTTGTCATCACAGTTCTCCATGCACTGGTCAGCACAATGCTCCCTGAACCTTGTCATCACAATGCTCCAAGCCATTGCCATCACAATGCTCCATTACCTTTGTCATTAGAATCCTCCATGACACATGGCATCACAATGCTCAATGCCATTGTCATCACAATGGGCCATTACATATGTCATCACAATGCTCCCTGACACCTGTCTTCACAATACTTCATGACCTGGTCATCACAATGCTCTATGCACTTGTCGTCACAATGCTCCATGAGCCATGTCATCACAATGTTCCATGCCTCCAGTCATCACAATGCTTCATAACCTTTGTCATCACTATGGTCCATGCCCTCGTCATCAACAGTCTCTGTGACGTTTGTAACCACAATGCTCCATGAACTTTTCATCACAATGCTCTTTGACCCTTGTCATCACAATGCTCTATGCCTTTCTAAGCACAATGCTTCATTACTCTTGTCATCACAGTGCTCCATGTGCTGGTCAGGACAATGCTCCAAGACACATGTCATAACAATGCACCATGGGCTTGTCATCACAGTGCTCCACAATCTTGTCATCACATTGCTCCATAAACCTTGTCATCAAAATGCTCCATGCACTTCTCAACAAAATGCTGTCTCACCAGTGATATACAATGTTCCATCACTATTCGTCACAATGCTCCCTCACCCCTGTCATCACAATGTTCCGTGACTCCTGTCTTCACAATGCTACATGCACTTATCATCACAATGTTTGATGACCCCTTACATCACAATATTCCATAACCCCTGTCATCAAAATGCTTCATGACCCTTTTCATCAAATTGCTCCATGAACCTGTCATCACAATGCTCCCAGCCCTTCTCATCACAATGCACAACGCCCTTGCAATCAAAATGCTCCATGACCTTTGTCATCACAAAGATCCATGACGCTTGGCATCACAGTGCTCCATGTCATTGTCATCACAATGTTCCATGAACACTCTCATCACATTGATCCCTGCCCTTGTCATCACAAAGCTCCATGACACATGTCATCAGAATGCTCCATGGCCTTCTCATCACAATGCTCCATGCCCTTGCCATCACAATGCTCCATTTCCCCTCTCATAACAATGCTCCATGACCCCTGCCATCACGATGTTCCATGGCCTTTCCATCACAAGGCTCCATGACCCTTCTCATCACAGTGCTCCAAGAACCCTGTAATCACAATGCTCCATGCCCCAATTCATCTCAATGATCCATGAACCCTGTCATCACAATGCACCATGCCCATCATCATAATGCTTCATGTTATTGGCATCACAATGAAATCAAAATGCTCCATAACATCTGTCATAACAATGCTCCAAACCCTTGTGATCACAATATTCCATAACACTTTTCATCACAATGCCCCATAACGCTCGTCATCACAATTATCCATGGTCTTCTCATCACAATGCTCCATGACTTTTGTCATCACAATGCTCAATACACTAGTCATCAAAATGCTCCCTGACACTTGTTGTCTGTATGCTCCTTGAACCTTGTCATGAAAAGGCTCTATGACTTCTTCCTCACAATGATCCATGCCCTTTTCATCACAGTGCTCCAAGACATCTGTAATCCCAATGCTCCATGCCCTTGTCATCACAAAGCACAATGACGCATGTCATTAGAATGCTCCTTGGCCTTCTCCTCACAATGTTCCATGCCCTTGTCATCACAGTGCTCCAAGACCCCTGTAATCACAATGCTCCATGCCTCTTTTCATCAGTATGCTCCATGAGACTTGTCATCAAAAGGCTCCATGTTATTTTCATCACAATGCTTCACGATCTTGTCATGAAAATTCTCAATGTCCCTCCTCATCATAATGCTCCAAGCCCTAGTCATCACAATGCTCCATTATATTTGTCATCACAATCCTCCATTTCATTTGGCATCACAATGCTCCCTGCCATTGTCATCGCAATGGACCATGACATATGTCATCACAATGTTCCGTGACTCCAGGCATCTCAATGCTTCATAACATTTGTCATCACAGTGGTCCATGCCCACGTCATCACAAGGCTCTGTGATCTTTGTAACGACAATGCTCCATGTACATTTCATCACAATGCACCGTGTCCCTTGTCATAACAATGCTCCATGCCTTTGTCAGAAAAATGCTCCATGACCCTTGTCATCACAATGTGCCATGAGCTTTTCATCACAGCGGTCCACAAATTTATCATCGCAATGCTCCATAAACCTTGTAATCACAATGCTCCTTGCCCTTCACATCACAATGCTCCATTACCCCTCTCATAGCAATGCTCCATGACCCCGGCCATCACAATGTTCCACGGCCTTTTCATCACAAGACTCCATGACACTTGTAATCACAATGCTCCAAGAGCCCTGTAATCACAATGCTCCATGCCCTTGTCATTAAAAAGCTCCATGACACATGTCATCAGAATGTTCCATGGCCTTTGCATCAAAATGTTCCATGCCCTTGTCATCACAGTGCTCCAAGACCCCTGTAATCACAATGTTTCATGCCCTTTCCATCAGTATGCTCCATGAGATTTGTCATCACAAGGCTCCATGGTTTTTTCATCACAATGCTCCAGGACCTTGTCATCACAATGCTCCATTATATTTGTCATCACAATCCTCCATTTCATTGGGCATCACAATGCTCCCTGCCATTGTCATCGCAATGGACCATGACATATGTCATCACAATGCTCCCTGACACCTGTCTTAAGAATACTCCATGACCTTCTCATCACAATGATCCATGCCCTTGTCAGCACAATGCACCATGCCCACTGTCATCACAATATTCTATTAAACTTTTCAGACCAATGCTCCATGCCCCTGACATCACAATGCTCCATGCCCTTGTCATCACAATGCTCCATGACCCTTGTCATCACAATGCACCGTGAGTCCAGGCATCACAAAGCTTCATAACATTTGTCAACACAATGGTCCATGCCCGCGTCATCACAAGGCTCTATGACCTTTGTAACCACAATGCTCCATGAAATTTCCATCACATTGCTCCGTGATCCTTGTCATCACAATGCTCCATGCCTTTGTCAGAAAAATGCTCCATGACCTTTGTCATCACAATGTGCCACGCGATTTTCATCACAACAGTCCACAAATTTATCATGGCAATGCTCCATAAACCTTGCAATCACATTGCTCCATACCCTTCTCATCACAATGCTCCATTATCCCTGTCATAACAATGCTCCATGACCCTCGCCATCACAATGTTCCACGGCCTTGTCATCACAAGGCTCCATGACACTTGTCATCACAGTGCTCCAAGACGCCTGTGATCACACTGCTCCATGCCCTTGTCATCACAAAGCTCCATGACACATGTCAACAGAATGTTCCATGGCCTTCTCATCAAAATGCTCCATGCCCTTGTCATCACAATGCTCCAAGAGCACTGTAATCACAATGCTCCATGCCCCTTTTCATCTAAATGCTCCATGATCCCTGTCATCAGAATGCATCATGCCCATCATCATAATGCTTCCGGCTATTGTCAGCGCAATGAAATCAAAATTATCCATGACCTCTCTCATCACAATGCTCCATGACCCCTGTCATCACAATACTCCATGAACATTTTCAGCCCAATGCTCCATGAGGCTTTTCATCACAATGATCCATGCCCTTGTCATCCCAATGCTCCATGACCCCAGTATTCACCATGCTCCGTGACGCTTGTCATCACAGTGCTCCATGACACCTGTCATGACAATGCTCCATGCCTTTGTCAGAAAAATTCTACATGACCTTGTCATTACAATGCTCTATGTGCTTGTCATCACAATACTCCATTACCATTGTCATCACAATCCTCCATGAACCTTGGGATCACATTGCTTCATGCCCTTGTCATTGAAATGCTCCATGCTCCTTGAAATCAAAATGATCCATGACCTCTGTCATCACAATGCTCCAAACGCTTGTGATCACAAAGTTCCATAACACTTGTCTTCACAACGTGCCATGATGCCTGTCATCACAATACTCCATGTACTTTTCATCACAATGCTCCATGACCTTTGTCATCACAATCCTCAATACACTTGTCATCACAATGCTCCCTGACTCGTGTCGTCAGAATGCTCCTTTAACCCTGTCACGAAAAGGCTCCATGCCTTTTTCTTCACAATGCCCCATGCCGTTTCCATCACAATACTCCATGCCATTGTCATCAAAATACACCACAAACTTGTCATCAGAATGCTCCATGACCATTGTCATCACAATTCTCCATGCACTTGTCAGCACAATGCTCCCTGACCTTTGTCATCACAATGCCCCAAGCCATTGTCATCAAAATGCTCCATTACCTTTGTCATCAGAATCCTCCATGACACGTGGCATCACAATGCTCCATGCCATTCTCATCACAATGGGCCATTACATATGTCATCGCAATGCTCCCTGACAACTGTCTTCACAATATTGCATGACCTGGTCATCACAGTGCTCCATGACCCCGGCCATCACAATGTTCCACGGCCTCGTCATCACAAGACTCCATGACACTTGTCATCACAATGCTCCAAGACCCCTGTAATCACAATGTTCCATGCACTTGTCATCACAAAGCTCCATGACACATGTCATCAGAATGTTCCAGGGCCTTCTCATCAAAATGGTCCATGCCCTTGTCATCACCGTGCTCCAACACCCCTGTAATGACAATGCTCCATGCCCCTTTTCATCAGTATGCTCCATGAGATTTGTCATCACAAAGCTCCATGGTTTTCTCATCACAATGCTCCATAATTTGTTCATCACAATGCTTCACGACCTTGTCACGAAAATTCTCAATGGCCCTTGTCATCATAATGCTCCAAGCCCTAGTCTTCACAATGCTCCATTATATTTGTCATCACAATCCTCCATTACATTTGGCATCACCGTGCTCCCTGCCATTGTCATTGCAATGGACCCTGACATATGTCATGACAATGCTCCCTGACACCTGTCTTCACAATACTGCATGACCGTCTCATCACAATGATCCATGCCCTTGTCATCACAATGCACCATGTCCACTGTCATCACAATAATCTATGAAACTTGTCAGACCAATGCTCCATGCCCCTGACATCACAATGCTCCATGCCCTTGTTATCACAATGCTCCATGACCCCTCAATTCACAATGCTCCATGACGCTTGTCCTCACAGTGCTCCATGACACCTGTCATCACAATGCTCCATGCCTTTGTCAGCAAAATGCTACATGACCTTGTCATTACAATGCTCTATGCGCTTGTCATCACAATACTCCATTACCATTGTCATCACAATCCTCTATGAACGTTGTGATCACATTGCTTCATCCCCTTGTCATCACGATGCTCCATGCTCCTTGAAATCAAAATGATCCATGACCTCTGTCATCACAATGCTCCAAACGCTTGTGATCACAAAGTTCCATAACACTTGTCATAACAACGTTCCATGATGCCTGTCATCCCAATACTCCATGCCCTTTTCATCACAATGCTCCATGATCTTTGTCATCACAATTCTCAATACACTTGTCATCACAATGCTCCCTGACACTTGTCGTCAAAATGCTCCTTGAAACCTGTCACAAAAAGGCTCCATGCCTTTTTCATCACAATGCCCAATGCCATTTTCATCACAATGCTCCATGCCATTGTCATCAAAATACTCCACAAGCTTGTCATCAGAATGCTCCATGACCCTTGTCATCACAGTTCTCCATGCACTGGTCAGCACAATGCTCCCTGAACCTTGTCATCACAATGCTCCAAGCCATTGCCATCACAATGCTCCATTACCTTTGTCATTAGAATCCTCCATGACACATGGCATCACAATGCTCAATGCCATTGTCATCACAATGGGCCATTACATATGTCATCACAATGCTCCCTGACACCTGTCTTCACAATACTTCATGACCTGGTCATCACAATGCTCTATGCACTTGTCGTCACAATGCTCCATGAGCCATGTCATCACAATGTTCCATGCCTCCAGTCATCACAATGCTTCATAACCTTTGTCATCACTATGGTCCATGCCCTCGTCATCAACAGTCTCTGTGACGTTTGTAACCACAATGCTCCATGAACTTTTCATCACAATGCTCTTTGACCCTTGTCATCACAATGCTCTATGCCTTTCTAAGCACAATGCTTCATTACTCTTGTCATCACAGTGCTCCATGTGCTGGTCAGGACAATGCTCCAAGACACATGTCATAACAATGCACCATGGGCTTGTCATCACAGTGCTCCACAATCTTGTCATCACATTGCTCCATAAACCTTGTCATCAAAATGCTCCATGCACTTCTCAACAAAATGCTGTCTCACCAGTGATATACAATGTTCCATCACTATTCGTCGCAATGCTCCCTCACCCCTGTCATCACAATGTTCCGTGACTCCTGTCTTCACAATGCTACATGCACTTATCATCACAATGTTTGATGACCCCTTACATCACAATATTCCATAACCCCTGTCATCAAAATGCTTCATGACCCTTTTCATCAAATTGCTCCATGAACCTGTCATCACAATGCTCCCAGCCCTTCTCATCACAATGCACAACGCCCTTGCAATCAAAATGCTCCATGACCTTTGTCATCACAAAGATCCATGACGCTTGGCATCACAGTGCTCCATGTCATTGTCATCACAATGTTCCATGAACACTCTCATCACATTGATCCCTGCCCTTGTCATCACAAAGCTCCATGACACATGTCATCAGAATGCTCCATGGCCTTCTCATCACAATGCTCCATGCCCTTGCCATCACAATGCTCCATTTCCCCTGTCATAACAATGCTCCATGACCCCTGCCATCACGATGTTCCATGGCCTTTCCATCACAAGGCTCCATGACCCTTCTCATCACAGTGCTCCAAGAACCCTGTAATCACAATGCTCCATGCCCCAATTCATCTCAATGATCCATGAACCCTGTCATCACAATGCACCATGCCCATCATCATAATGCTTCATGTTATTGGCATCACAATGAAATCAAAATGCTCCATAACATCTGTCATAACAATGCTCCAAACCCTTGTGATCACAATATTCCATAACACTTTTCATCACAATGCCCCATAACGCTCGTCATCACAATTATCCATGGTCTTCTCATCACAATGCTCCATGACTTTTGTCATCACAATGCTCAATACACTAGTCATCAAAATGCTCCCTGACACTTGTTGTCTGTATGCTCCTTGAACCTTGTCATGAAAAGGCTCTATGACTTCTTCCTCACAATGATCCATGCCCTTTTCATCACAGTGCTCCAAGACATCTGTAATCCCAATGCTCCATGCCCTTGTCATCACAAAGCACAATGACGCATGTCATTAGAATGCTCCTTGGCCTTCTCCTCACAATGTTCCATGCCCTTGTCATCACAGTGCTCCAAGACCCCTGTAATCACAATGCTCCATGCCTCTTTTCATCAGTATGCTCCATGAGACTTGTCATCAAAAGGCTCCATGTTATTTTCATCACAATGCTTCACGATCTTGTCATGAAAATTCTCAATGTCCCTTCTCATCATAATGCTCCAAGCCCTAGTCATCACAATGCTCCATTATATTTGTCATCACAATCCTCCATTTCATTTGGCATCACAATGCTCCCTGCCATTGTCATCGCAATGGACCATGACATATGTCATCACAATGTTCCGTGACTCCAGGCATCACAATGCTTCATAACATTTGTCATCACAGTGGTCCATGCCCACGTCATCACAAGGCTCTGTGATCTTTGTAACGACAGTGCTCCATGTACATTTCATCACAATGCACCGTGTCCCTTGTCATAACAATGCTCCATGCCTTTGTCAGAAAAATGCTCCATGACCCTTGTCATCACAATGTGCCATGAGCTTTTCATCACAGCGGTCCACAAATTTATCATCGCAATGCTCCATAAACCTTGTAATCACAATGCTCCTTGCCCTTCACATCACAATGCTCCATTACCCCTCTCATAGCCATGCTCCATGACCCCGGCCATCACAATGTTCCACGGCCTTTTCATCACAAGACTCCATGACACTTGTAATCACAATGCTCCAAGAGCCCTGTAATCACAATGCTCCATGCCCTTGTCATTAAAAAGCTCCATGACACATGTCATCAGAATGTTCCATGGCCTTTGCATCAAAATGTTCCATGCCCTTGTCATCACAGTGCTCCAAGACCCCTGTAATCACAATGTTTCATGCCCTTTCCATCAGTATGCTCCATGAGATTTGTCATCACAAGGCTCCATGGTTTTTTCATCACAATGCTCCAGGACCTTGTCATCACAATGCTCCATTATATTTGTCATCACAATCCTCCATTTCATTGGGCATCACAATGCTCCCTGCCATTGTCATCGCAATGGACCATGACATATGTCATCACAATGCTCCCTGACACCTGTCTTAAGAATACTCCATGACCTTCTCATCACAATGATCCATGCCCTTGTCAGCACAATGCACCATGCCCACTGTCATCACAATATTCTATTAAACTTTTCAGACCAATGCTCCATGCCCCTGACATCACAATGCTCCATGCCCTTGTCATCACAATGCTCCATGACCCTTGTCATCACAATGCACCGTGAGTCCAGGCATCACAAAGCTTCATAACATTTGTCAACACAATGGTCCATGCCCGCGTCATCACAAGGCTCTATGACCTTTGTAACCACAATGCTCCATGAAATTTCCATCACATTGCTCCGTGATCCTTGTCATCACAATGCTCCATGCCTTTGTCAGAAAAATGCTCCATGACCTTTGTCATCACAATGTGCCACGCGATTTTCATCACAACAGTCCACAAATTTATCATGGCAATGCTCCATAAACCTTGCAATCACATTGCTCCATACCCTTCTCATCACAATGCTCCATTATCCCTGTCATAACAATGCTCCATGACCCTCGCCATCACAATGTTCCACGGCCTTGTCATCACAAGGCTCCATGACACTTGTCATCACAGTGCTCCAAGACGCCTGTGATCACACTGCTCCATGCCCTTGTCATCACAAAGCTCCATGACACATGTCAACAGAATGTTCCATGGCCTTCTCATCAAAATGCTCCATGCCCTTGTCATCACAATGCTCCAAGAGCACTGTAATCACAATGCTCCATGCCCCTTTTCATCTAAATGCTCCATGATCCCTGTCATCAGAATGCATCATGCCCATCATCATAATGCTTCTGGCTATTGTCAGCGCAATGAAATCAAAATTATCCATGACCTCTCTCATCACAATGCTCCATGACCCCTGTCATCACAATACTCCATGAACATTTTCAGCCCAATGCTCCATGAGGCTTTTCATCACAATGATCCATGCCCTTGTCATCCCAATGCTCCATGACCCCAGTATTCACCATGCTCCGTGACGCTTGTCATCACAGTGCTCCATGACACCTGTCATGACAATGCTCCATGCCTTTGTCAGAAAAATTCTACATGACCTTGTCATTACAATGCTCTATGTGCTTGTCATCACAATACTCCATTACCATTGTCATCACAATCCTCCATGAACCTTGGGATCACATTGCTTCATGCCCTTGTCATTGAAATGCTCCATGCTCCTTGAAATCAAAATGATCCATGACCTCTGTCATCACAATGCTCCAAACGCTTGTGATCACAAAGTTCCATAACACTTGTCTTCACAACGTGCCATGATGCCTGTCATCACAATACTCCATGTACTTTTCATCACAATGCTCCATGACCTTTGTCATCACAATCCTCAATACACTTGTCATCACAATGCTCCCTGACTCGTGTCGTCAGAATGCTCCTTTAACCCTGTCACGAAAAGGCTCCATGCCTTTTTCTTCACAATGCCCCATGCCGTTTCCATCACAATACTCCATGCCATTGTCATCAAAATACACCACAAACTTGTCATCAGAATGCTCCATGACCATTGTCATCACAATTCTCCATGCACTTGTCAGCACAATGCTCCCTGACCTTTGTCATCACAATGCCCCAAGCCATTGTCATCAAAATGCTCCATTACCTTTGTCATCAGAATCCTCCATGACACGTGGCATCACAATGCTCCATGCCATTCTCATCACAATGGGCCATTACATATGTCATCGCAATGCTCCCTGACAACTGTCTTCACAATATTGCATGACCTGGTCATCACAGTGCTCCATGACCCCGGCCATCACAATGTTCCACGGCCTCGTCATCACAAGACTCCATGACACTTGTCATCACAATGCTCCAAGACCCCTGTAATCACAATGTTCCATGCACTTGTCATCACAAAGCTCCATGACACATGTCATCAGAATGTTCCAGGGCCTTCTCATCAAAATGGTCCATGCCCTTGTCATCACCGTGCTCCAACACCCCTGTAATGACAATGCTCCATGCCCCTTTTCATCAGTATGCTCCATGAGATTTGTCATCACAAAGCTCCATGGTTTTCTCATCACAATGCTCCATAATTTGTTCATCACAATGCTTCACGACCTTGTCACGAAAATTCTCAATGGCCCTTGTCATCATAATGCTCCAAGCCCTAGTCTTCACAATGCTCCATTATATTTGTCATCACAATCCTCCATTACATTTGGCATCACCGTGCTCCCTGCCATTGTCATTGCAATGGACCCTGACATATGTCATGACAATGCTCCCTGACACCTGTCTTCACAATAATGCATGACCGTCTCATCACAATGATCCATGCCCTTGTCATCACAATGCACCATGTCCACTGTCATCACAATAATCTATGAAACTTGTCAGACCAATGCTCCATGCCCCTGACATCACAATGCTCCATGCCCTTGTTATCACAATGCTCCATGACCCCTCAATTCACAATGCTCCATGACGCTTGTCCTCACAGTGCTCCATGACACCTGTCATCACAATGCTCCATGCCTTTGTCAGCAAAATGCTACATGACCTTGTCATTACAATGCTCTATGCGCTTGTCATCACAATACTCCATTACCATTGTCATCACAATCCTCTATGAACGTTGTGATCACATTGCTTCATCCCCTTGTCATCACGATGCTCCATGCTCCTTGAAATCAAAATGATCCATGACCTCTGTCATCACAATGCTCCAAACGCTTGTGATCACAAAGTTCCATAACACTTGTCATAACAACGTTCCATGATGCCTGTCATCCCAATACTCCATGCCCTTTTCATCACAATGCTCCATGATCTTTGTCATCACAATTCTCAATACACTTGTCATCACAATGCTCCCTGACACTTGTCGTCAAAATGCTCCTTGAAACCTGTCACAAAAAGGCTCCATGCCTTTTTCATCACAATGCCCAATGCCATTTTCATCACAATGCTCCATGCCATTGTCATCAAAATACTCCACAAGCTTGTCATCAGAATGCTCCATGACCCTTGTCATCACAGTTCTCCATGCACTGGTCAGCACAATGCTCCCTGAACCTTGTCATCACAATGCTCCAAGCCATTGCCATCACAATGCTCCATTACCTTTGTCATTAGAATCCTCCATGACACATGGCATCACAATGCTCAATGCCATTGTCATCACAATGGGCCATTACATATGTCATCACAATGCTCCCTGACACCTGTCTTCACAATACTTCATGACCTGGTCATCACAATGCTCTATGCACTTGTCGTCACAATGCTCCATGAGCCATGTCATCACAATGTTCCATGCCTCCAGTCATCACAATGCTTCATAACCTTTGTCATCACTATGGTCCATGCCCTCGTCATCAACAGTCTCTGTGACGTTTGTAACCACAATGCTCCATGAACTTTTCATCACAATGCTCTTTGACCCTTGTCATCACAATGCTCTATGCCTTTCTAAGCACAATGCTTCATTACTCTTGTCATCACAGTGCTCCATGTGCTGGTCAGGACAATGCTCCAAGACACATGTCATAACAATGCACCATGGGCTTGTCATCACAGTGCTCCACAATCTTGTCATCACATTGCTCCATAAACCTTGTCATCAAAATGCTCCATGCACTTCTCAACAAAATGCTGTCTCACCAGTGATATACAATGTTCCATCACTATTCGTCACAATGCTCCCTCACCCCTGTCATCACAATGTTCCGTGACTCCTGTCTTCACAATGCTACATGCACTTATCATCACAATGTTTGATGACCCCTTACATCACAATATTCCATAACCCCTGTCATCAAAATGCTTCATGACCCTTTTCATCAAATTGCTCCATGAACCTGTCATCACAATGCTCCCAGCCCTTCTCATCACAATGCACAACGCCCTTGCAATCAAAATGCTCCATGACCTTTGTCATCACAAAGATCCATGACGCTTGGCATCACAGTGCTCCATGTCATTGTCATCACAATGTTCCATGAACACTCTCATCACATTGATCCCTGCCCTTGTCATCACAAAGCTCCATGACACATGTCATCAGAATGCTCCATGGCCTTCTCATCACAATGCTCCATGCCCTTGCCATCACAATGCTCCATTTCCCCTCTCATAACAATGCTCCATGACCCCTGCCATCACGATGTTCCATGGCCTTTCCATCACAAGGCTCCATGACCCTTCTCATCACAGTGCTCCAAGAACCCTGTAATCACAATGCTCCATGCCCCAATTCATCTCAATGATCCATGAACCCTGTCATCACAATGCACCATGCCCATCATCATAATGCTTCATGTTATTGGCATCACAATGAAATCAAAATGCTCCATAACATCTGTCATAACAATGCTCCAAACCCTTGTGATCACAATATTCCATAACACTTTTCATCACAATGCCCCATAACGCTCGTCATCACAATTATCCATGGTCTTCTCATCACAATGCTCCATGACTTTTGTCATCACAATGCTCAATACACTAGTCATCAAAATGCTCCCTGACACTTGTTGTCTGTATGCTCCTTGAACCTTGTCATGAAAAGGCTCTATGACTTCTTCCTCACAATGATCCATGCCCTTTTCATCACAGTGCTCCAAGACATCTGTAATCCCAATGCTCCATGCCCTTGTCATCACAAAGCACAATGACGCATGTCATTAGAATGCTCCTTGGCCTTCTCCTCACAATGTTCCATGCCCTTGTCATCACAGTGCTCCAAGACCCCTGTAATCACAATGCTCCATGCCTCTTTTCATCAGTATGCTCCATGAGACTTGTCATCAAAAGGCTCCATGTTATTTTCATCACAATGCTTCACGATCTTGTCATGAAAATTCTCGATGTCCCTCCTCATCATAATGCTCCAAGCCCTAGTCATCACAATGCTCCATTATATTTGTCATCACAATCCTCCATTTCATTTGGCATCACAATGCTCCCTGCCATTGTCATCGCAATGGACCATGACATATGTCATCACAATGTTCCGTGACTCCAGGCATCTCAATGCTTCATAACATTTGTCATCACAGTGGTCCATGCCCACGTCATCACAAGGCTCTGTGATCTTTGTAACGACAATGCTCCATGTACATTTCATCACAATGCACCGTGTCCCTTGTCATAACAATGCTCCATGCCTTTGTCAGAAAAATGCTCCATGACCCTTGTCATCACAATGTGCCATGAGCTTTTCATCACAGCGGTCCACAAATTTATCATCGCAATGCTCCATAAACCTTGTAATCACAATGCTCCTTGCCCTTCACATCACAATGCTCCATTACCCCTCTCATAGCAATGCTCCATGACCCCGGCCATCACAATGTTCCACGGCCTTTTCATCACAAGACTCCATGACACTTGTAATCACAATGCTCCAAGAGCCCTGTAATCACAATGCTCCATGCCCTTGTCATTAAAAAGCTCCATGACACATGTCATCAGAATGTTCCATGGCCTTTGCATCAAAATGTTCCATGCCCTTGTCATCACAGTGCTCCAAGACCCCTGTAATCACAATGTTTCATGCCCTTTCCATCAGTATGCTCCATGAGATTTGTCATCACAAGGCTCCATGGTTTTTTCATCACAATGCTCCAGGACCTTGTCATCACAATGCTCCATTATATTTGTCATCACAATCCTCCATTTCATTGGGCATCACAATGCTCCCTGCCATTGTCATCGCAATGGACCATGACATATGTCATCACAATGCTCCCTGACACCTGTCTTAAGAATACTCCATGACCTTCTCATCACAATGATCCATGCCCTTGTCAGCACAATGCACCATGCCCACTGTCATCACAATATTCTATTAAACTTTTCAGACCAATGCTCCATGCCCCTGACATCACAATGCTCCATGCCCTTGTCATCACAATGCTCCATGACCCTTGTCATCACAATGCACCGTGAGTCCAGGCATCACAAAGCTTCATAACATTTGTCAACACAATGGTCCATGCCCGCGTCATCACAAGGCTCTATGACCTTTGTAACCACAATGCTCCATGAAATTTCCATCACATTGCTCCGTGATCCTTGTCATCACAATGCTCCATGCCTTTGTCAGAAAAATGCTCCATGACCTTTGTCATCACAATGTGCCACGCGATTTTCATCACAACAGTCCACAAATTTATCATGGCAATGCTCCATAAACCTTGCAATCACATTGCTCCATACCCTTCTCATCACAATGCTCCATTATCCCTGTCATAACAATGCTCCATGACCCTCGCCATCACAATGTTCCACGGCCTTGTCATCACAAGGCTCCATGACACTTGTCATCACAGTGCTCCAAGACGCCTGTGATCACACTGCTCCATGCCCTTGTCATCACAAAGCTCCATGACACATGTCAACAGAATGTTCCATGGCCTTCTCATCAAAATGCTCCATGCCCTTGTCATCACAATGCTCCAAGAGCACTGTAATCACAATGCTCCATGCCCCTTTTCATCTAAATGCTCCATGATCCCTGTCATCAGAATGCATCATGCCCATCATCATAATGCTTCCGGCTATTGTCAGCGCAATGAAATCAAAATTATCCATGACCTCTCTCATCACAATGCTCCATGACCCCTGTCATCACAATACTCCATGAACATTTTCAGCCCAATGCTCCATGAGGCTTTTCATCACAATGATCCATGCCCTTGTCATCCCAATGCTCCATGACCCCAGTATTCACCATGCTCCGTGACGCTTGTCATCACAGTGCTCCATGACACCTGTCATGACAATGCTCCATGCCTTTGTCAGAAAAATTCTACATGACCTTGTCATTACAATGCTCTATGTGCTTGTCATCACAATACTCCATTATCATTGTCATCACAATCCTCCATGAACCTTGGGATCACATTGCTTCATGCCCTTGTCATTGAAATGCTCCATGCTCCTTGAAATCAAAATGATCCATGACCTCTGTCATCACAATGCTCCAAACGCTTGTGATCACAAAGTTCCATAACACTTGTCTTCACAACGTGCCATGATGCCTGTCATCACAATACTCCATGTACTTTTCATCACAATGCTCCATGACCTTTGTCATCACAATCCTCAATACACTTGTCATCACAATGCTCCCTGACTCGTGTCGTCAGAATGCTCCTTTAACCCTGTCACGAAAAGGCTCCATGCCTTTTTCTTCACAATGCCCCATGCCGTTTCCATCACAATACTCCATGCCATTGTCATCAAAATACACCACAAACTTGTCATCAGAATGCTCCATGACCATTGTCATCACAATTCTCCATGCACTTGTCAGCACAATGCTCCCTGACCTTTGTCATCACAATGCCCCAAGCCATTGTCATCAAAATGCTCCATTACCTTTGTCATCAGAATCCTCCATGACACGTGGCATCACAATGCTCCATGCCATTCTCATCACAATGGGCCATTACATATGTCATCGCAATGCTCCCTGACAACTGTCTTCACAATATTGCATGACCTGGTCATCACAGTGCTCCATGACCCCGGCCATCACAATGTTCCACGGCCTCGTCATCACAAGACTCCATGACACTTGTCATCACAATGCTCCAAGACCCCTGTAATCACAATGTTCCATGCACTTGTCATCACAAAGCTCCATGACACATGTCATCAGAATGTTCCAGGGCCTTCTCATCAAAATGGTCCATGCCCTTGTCATCACCGTGCTCCAACACCCCTGTAATGACAATGCTCCATGCCCCTTTTCATCAGTATGCTCCATGAGATTTGTCATCACAAAGCTCCATGGTTTTCTCATCACAATGCTCCATAATTTGTTCATCACAATGCTTCACGACCTTGTCACGAAAATTCTCAATGGCCCTTGTCATCATAATGCTCCAAGCCCTAGTCTTCACAATGCTCCATTATATTTGTCATCACAATCCTCCATTACATTTGGCATCACCGTGCTCCCTGCCATTGTCATTGCAATGGACCCTGACATATGTCATGACAATGCTCCCTGACACCTGTCTTCACAATACTGCATGACCGTCTCATCACAATGATCCATGCCCTTGTCATCACAATGCACCATGTCCACTGTCATCACAATAATCTATGAAACTTGTCAGACCAATGCTCCATGCCCCTGACATCACAATGCTCCATGCCCTTGTTATCACAATGCTCCATGACCCCTCAATTCACAATGCTCCATGACGCTTGTCCTCACAGTGCTCCATGACACCTGTCATCACAATGCTCCATGCCTTTGTCAGCAAAATGCTACATGACCTTGTCATTACAATGCTCTATGCGCTTGTCATCACAATACTCCATTACCATTGTCATCACAATCCTCTATGAACGTTGTGATCACATTGCTTCATCCCCTTGTCATCACGATGCTCCATGCTCCTTGAAATCAAAATGATCCATGACCTCTGTCATCACAATGCTCCAAACGCTTGTGATCACAAAGTTCCATAACACTTGTCATAACAACGTTCCATGATGCCTGTCATCCCAATACTCCATGCCCTTTTCATCACAATGCTCCATGATCTTTGTCATCACAATTCTCAATACACTTGTCATCACAATGCTCCCTGACACTTGTCGTCAAAATGCTCCTTGAAACCTGTCACAAAAAGGCTCCATGCCTTTTTCATCACAATGTCCAATGCCATTTTCATCACAATGCTCCATGCCATTGTCATCAAAATACTCCACAAGCTTGTCATCAGAATGCTCCATGACCCTTGTCATCACAGTTCTCCATGCACTGGTCAGCACAATGCTCCCTGAACCTTGTCATCACAATGCTCCAAGCCATTGCCATCACAATGCTCCATTACCTTTGTCATTAGAATCCTCCATGACACATGGCATCACAATGTTCAATGCCATTGTCATCACAATGGGCCATTACATATGTCATCACAATGCTCCCTGACACCTGTCTTCACAATACTTCATGACCTGGTCATCACAATGCTCTATGCACTTGTCGTCACAATGCTCCATGAGCCATGTCATCACAATGTTCCATGCCTCCAGTCATCACAATGCTTCATAACCTTTGTCATCACTATGGTCCATGCCCTCGTCATCAACAGTCTCTGTGACGTTTGTAACCACAATGCTCCATGAACTTTTCATCACAATGCTCTTTGACCCTTGTCATCACAATGCTCTATGCCTTTCTAAGCACAATGCTTCATTACTCTTGTCATCACAGTGCTCCATGTGCTGGTCAGGACAATGCTCCAAGACACATGTCATAACAATGCACCATGGGCTTGTCATCACAGTGCTCCACAATCTTGTCATCACATTGCTCCATAAACCTTGTCATCAAAATGCTCCATGCACTTCTCAACAAAATGCTGTCTCACCAGTGATATACAATGTTCCATCACTATTCGTCGCAATGCTCCCTCACCCCTGTCATCACAATGTTCCGTGACTCCTGTCTTCACAATGCTACATGCACTTATCATCACAATGTTTGATGACCCCTTACATCACAATATTCCATAACCCCTGTCATCAAAATGCTTCATGACCCTTTTCATCAAATTGCTCCATGAACCTGTCATCACAATGCTCCCAGCCCTTCTCATCACAATGCACAACGCCCTTGCAATCAAAATGCTCCATGACCTTTGTCATCACAAAGATCCATGACGCTTGGCATCACAGTGCTCCATGTCATTGTCATCACAATGTTCCATGAACACTCTCATCACATTGATCCCTGCCCTTGTCATCACAAAGCTCCATGACACATGTCATCAGAATGCTCCATGGCCTTCTCATCACAATGCTCCATGCCCTTGCCATCACAATGCTCCATTTCCCCTGTCATAACAATGCTCCATGACCCCTGCCATCACGATGTTCCATGGCCTTTCCATCACAAGGCTCCATGACCCTTCTCATCACAGTGCTCCAAGAACCCTGTAATCACAATGCTCCATGCCCCAATTCATCTCAATGATCCATGAACCCTGTCATCACAATGCACCATGCCCATCATCATAATGCTTCATGTTATTGGCATCACAATGAAATCAAAATGCTCCATAACATCTGTCATAACAATGCTCCAAACCCTTGTGATCACAATATTCCATAACACTTTTCATCACAATGCCCCATAACGCTCGTCATCACAATTATCCATGGTCTTCTCATCACAATGCTCCATGACTTTTGTCATCACAATGCTCAATACACTAGTCATCAAAATGCTCCCTGACACTTGTTGTCTGTATGCTCCTTGAACCTTGTCATGAAAAGGCTCTATGACTTCTTCCTCACAATGATCCATGCCCTTTTCATCACAGTGCTCCAAGACATCTGTAATCCCAATGCTCCATGCCCTTGTCATCACAAAGCACAATGACGCATGTCATTAGAATGCTCCTTGGCCTTCTCCTCACAATGTTCCATGCCCTTGTCATCACAGTGCTCCAAGACCCCTGTAATCACAATGCTCCATGCCTCTTTTCATCAGTATGCTCCATGAGACTTGTCATCAAAAGGCTCCATGTTATTTTCATCACAATGCTTCACGATCTTGTCATGAAACTTCTCAATGTCCCTCCTCATCATAATGCTCCAAGCCCTAGTCATCACAATGCTCCATTATATTTGTCATCACAATCCTCCATTTCATTTGGCATCACAATGCTCCCTGCCATTGTCATCGCAATGGACCATGACATATGTCATCACAATGTTCCGTGACTCCAGGCATCACAATGCTTCATAACATTTGTCATCACAGTGGTCCATGCCCACGTCATCACAAGGCTCTGTGATCTTTGTAACGACAATGCTCCATGTACATTTCATCACAATGCACCGTGTCCCTTGTCATAACAATGCTCCATGCCTTTGTCAGAAAAATGCTCCATGACCCTTGTCATCACAATGTGCCATGAGCTTTTCATCACAGCGGTCCACAAATTTATCATCGCAATGCTCCATAAACCTTGTAATCACAATGTTCCTTGCCCTTCACATCACAATGCTCCATTACCCCTCTCATAGCAATGCTCCATGACCCCGGCCATCACAATGTTCCACGGCCTTTTCATCACAAGACTCCATGACACTTGTAATCACAATGCTCCAAGAGCCCTGTAATCACAATGCTCCATGTCCTTGTCATTAAAAAGCTCCATGACACATGTCATCAGAATGTTCCATGGCCTTTGCATCAAAATGTTCCATGCCCTTGTCATCACAGTGCTCCAAGACCCCTGTAATCACAATGTTTCATGCCCTTTCCATCAGTATGCTCCATGAGATTTGTCATCACAAGGCTCCATGGTTTTTTCATCACAATGCTCCAGGACCTTGTCATCACAATGCTCCATTATATTTGTCATCACAATCCTCCATTTCATTGGGCATCACAATGCTCCCTGCCATTGTCATCGCAATGGACCATGACATATGTCATCACAATGCTCCCTGACACCTGTCTTAAGAATACTCCATGACCTTCTCATCACAATGATCCATGCCCTTGTCAGCACAATGCACCATGCCCACTGTCATCACAATATTCTATTAAACTTTTCAGACCAATGCTCCATGCCCCTGACATCACAATGCTCCATGCCCTTGTCATCACAATGCTCCATGACCCTTGTCATCACAATGCACCGTGAGTCCAGGCATCACAAAGCTTCATAACATTTGTCAACACAATGGTCCATGCCCGCGTCATCACAAGGCTCTATGACCTTTGTAACCACAATGCTCCATGAAATTTCCATCACATTGCTCCGTGATCCTTGTCATCACAATGCTCCATGCCTTTGTCAGAAAAATGCTCCATGACCTTTGTCATCACAATGTGCCACGCGATTTTCATCACAACAGTCCACAAATTTATCATGGCAATGCTCCATAAACCTTGCAATCACATTGCTCCATACCCTTCTCATCACAATGCTCCATTATCCCTGTCATAACAATGCTCCATGACCCTCGCCATCACAATGTTCCACGGCCTTGTCATCACAAGGCTCCATGACACTTGTCATCTCAGTGCTCCAAGACGCCTGTGATCACACTGCTCCATGCCCTTGTCATCACAAAGCTCCATGACACATGTCAACAGAATGTTCCATGGCCTTCTCATCAAAATGCTCCATGCCCTTGTCATCACAATGCTCCAAGAGCACTGTAATCACAATGCTCCATGCCCCTTTTCATCTAAATGCTCCATGATCCCTGTCATCAGAATGCATCATGCCCATCATCATAATGCTTCTGGCTATTGTCAGCGCAATGAAATCAAAATTATCCATGACCTCTCTCATCACAATGCTCCATGACCCCTGTCATCACAATACTCCATGAACATTTTCAGCCCAATGCTCCATGAGGCTTTTCATCACAATGATCCATGCCCTTGTCATCCCAATGCTCCATGACCCCAGTATTCACCATGCTCCGTGACGCTTGTCATCACAGTGCTCCATGACACCTGTCATGACAATGCTCCATGCCTTTGTCAGAAAAATTCTACATGACCTTGTCATTACAATGCTCTATGTGCTTGTCATCACAATACTCCATTACCATTGTCATCACAATCCTCCATGAACCTTGGGATCACATTGCTTCATGCCCTTGTCATTGAAATGCTCCATGCTCCTTGAAATCAAAATGATCCATGACCTCTGTCATCACAATGCTCCAAACGCTTGTGATCACAAAGTTCCATAACACTTGTCTTCACAACGTGCCATGATGCCTGTCATCACAATACTCCATGTACTTTTCATCACAATGCTCCATGACCTTTGTCATCACAATCCTCAATACACTTGTCATCACAATGCTCCCTGACTCGTGTCGTCAGAATGCTCCTTTAACCCTGTCACGAAAAGGCTCCATGCCTTTTTCTTCACAATGCCCCATGCCGTTTCCATCACAATACTCCATGCCATTGTCATCAAAATACACCACAAACTTGTCATCAGAATGCTCCATGACCATTGTCATCACAATTCTCCATGCACTTGTCAGCACAATGCTCCCTGACCTTTGTCATCACAATGCCCCAAGCCATTGTCATCAAAATGCTCCATTACCTTTGTCATCAGAATCCTCCATGACACGTGGCATCACAATGCTCCATGCCATTCTCATCACAATGGGCCATTACATATGTCATCGCAATGCTCCCTGACAACTGTCTTCACAATATTGCATGACCTGGTCATCACAGTGCTCCATGACCCCGGCCATCACAATGTTCCACGGCCTCGTCATCACAAGACTCCATGACACTTGTCATCACAATGCTCCAAGACCCCTGTAATCACAATGTTCCATGCACTTGTCATCACAAAGCTCCATGACACATGTCATCAGAATGTTCCAGGGCCTTCTCATCAAAATGGTCCATGCCCTTGTCATCACCGTGCTCCAACACCCCTGTAATGACAATGCTCCATGCCCCTTTTCATCAGTATGCTCCATGAGATTTGTCATCACAAAGCTCCATGGTTTTCTCATCACAATGCTCCATAATTTGTTCATCACAATGCTTCACGACCTTGTCACGAAAATTCTCAATGGCCCTTGTCATCATAATGCTCCAAGCCCTAGTCTTCACAATGCTCCATTATATTTGTCATCACAATCCTCCATTACATTTGGCATCACCGTGCTCCCTGCCATTGTCATTGCAATGGACCCTGACATATGTCATGACAATGCTCCCTGACACCTGTCTTCACAATACTGCATGACCGTCTCATCACAATGATCCATGCCCTTGTCATCACAATGCACCATGTCCACTGTCATCACAATAATCTATGAAACTTGTCAGACCAATGCTCCATGCCCCTGACATCACAATGCTCCATGCCCTTGTTATCACAATGCTCCATGACCCCTCAATTCACAATGCTCCATGACGCTTGTCCTCACAGTGCTCCATGACACCTGTCATCACAATGCTCCATGCCTTTGTCAGCAAAATGCTACATGACCTTGTCATTACAATGCTCTATGCGCTTGTCATCACAATACTCCATTACCATTGTCATCACAATCCTCTATGAACGTTGTGATCACATTGCTTCATCCCCTTGTCATCACGATGCTCCATGCTCCTTGAAATCAAAATGATCCATGACCTCTGTCATCACAATGCTCCAAACGCTTGTGATCACAAAGTTCCATAACACTTGTCATAACAACGTTCCATGATGCCTGTCATCCCAATACTCCATGCCCTTTTCATCACAATGCTCCATGATCTTTGTCATCACAATTCTCAATACACTTGTCATCACAATGCTCCCTGACACTTGTCGTCAAAATGCTCCTTGAAACCTGTCACAAAAAGGCTCCATGCCTTTTTCATCACAATGCCCAATGCCATTTTCATCACAATGCTCCATGCCATTGTCATCAAAATACTCCACAAGCTTGTCATCAGAATGCTCCATGACCCTTGTCATCACAGTTCTCCATGCACTGGTCAGCACAATGCTCCCTGAACCTTGTCATCACAATGCTCCAAGCCATTGCCATCACAATGCTCCATTACCTTTGTCATTAGAATCCTCCATGACACATGGCATCACAATGCTCAATGCCATTGTCATCACAATGGGCCATTACATATGTCATCACAATGCTCCCTGACACCTGTCTTCACAATACTTCATGACCTGGTCATCACAATGCTCTATGCACTTGTCGTCACAATGCTCCATGAGCCATGTCATCACAATGTTCCATGCCTCCAGTCATCACAATGCTTCATAACCTTTGTCATCACTATGGTCCATGCCCTCGTCATCAACAGTCTCTGTGACGTTTGTAACCACAATGCTCCATGAACTTTTCATCACAATGCTCTTTGACCCTTGTCATCACAATGCTCTATGCCTTTCTAAGCACAATGCTTCATTACTCTTGTCATCACAGTGCTCCATGTGCTGGTCAGGACAATGCTCCAAGACACATGTCATAACAATGCACCATGGGCTTGTCATCACAGTGCTCCACAATCTTGTCATCACATTGCTCCATAAACCTTGTCATCAAAATGCTCCATGCACTTCTCAACAAAATGCTGTCTCACCAGTGATATACAATGTTCCATCACTATTCGTCACAATGCTCCCTCACCCCTGTCATCACAATGTTCCGTGACTCCTGTCTTCACAATGCTACATGCACTTATCATCACAATGTTTGATGACCCCTTACATCACAATATTCCATAACCCCTGTCATCAAAATGCTTCATTACTTGGGCTTCCCTGGTGGCGCAGTGGTTGAGAGTCCGCCTGCCGATGCAGGGGACACGGGTTCGTGCCCCTATCCCGGAAGATCCCACATGCCGCGGAGCGGCTGGGCTCGCGAGCCATGGCCGCGGAGCCTGTGTGTCCGGAGCCTGTGCTCCGCAACGGGAGAGGCCACAGCAGTGAGAGGCCCGCGTACAGCAAAAAAAAAAAAAAAAAAAAAAAAAAAAAATGCTTCATGACCCTTTTCATCAAATTGCTCCATGAACCTGTCATCACAATGCTCCCAGCCCTTCTCATCACAATGCACAACGCCCTTGCAATCAAAATGCTCCATGACCTTTGTCATCACAAAGATCCATGACGCTTGGCATCACAGTGCTCCATGTCATTGTCATCACAATGTTCCATGAACACTCTCATCACATTGATCCCTGCCCTTGTCATCACAAAGCTCCATGACACATGTCATCAGAATGCTCCATGGCCTTCTCATCACAATGCTCCATGCCCTTGCCATCACAATGCTCCATTTCCCCTGTCATAACAATGCTCCATGACCCCTGCCATCACGATGTTCCATGGCCTTTTCATCACAAGGCTCCATGACCCTTCTCATCACAGTGCTCCAAGAACCCTGTAATCACAATGCTCCATGCCCCAATTCATCTCAATGATCCATGAACCCTGTCATCACAATGCACCATGCCCATCATCATAATGCTTCATGTTATTGGCATCACAATGAAATCAAAATGCTCCATAACATCTGTCATAACAATGCTCCAAACCCTTGTGATCACAATATTCCATAACACTTTTCATCACAATGCCCCATAACGCTCGTCATCACAATTATCCATGGTCTTCTCATCACAATGCTCCATGACTTTTGTCATCACAATGCTCAATACACTAGTCATCAAAATGCTCCCTGACACTTGTTGTCTGTATGCTCCTTGAACCTTGTCATGAAAAGGCTCTATGACTTCTTCCTCACAATGATCCATGCCCTTTTCATCACAGTGCTCCAAGACATCTGTAATCCCAATGCTCCATGCCTTTGTCATCACAAAGCACAATGACGCATGTCATTAGAATGCTCCTTGGCCTTCTCCTCACAATGTTCCATGCCCTTGTCATCACAGTGCTCCAAGACCCCTGTAATCACAATGCTCCATGCCTCTTTTCATCAGTATGCTCCATGAGACTTGTCATCAAAAGGCTCCATGTTATTTTCATCACAATGCTTCACGATCTTGTCATGAAAATTCTCGATGTCCCTTCTCATCATAATGCTCCAAGCCCTAGTCATCACAATGCTCCATTATATTTGTCATCACAATCCTCCATTTCATTTGGCATCACAATGCTCCCTGCCATTGTCATCGCAATGGACCATGACATATGTCATCACAATGTTCCGTGACTCCAGGCATCACAATGCTTCATAACATTTGTCATCACAGTGGTCCATGCCCACGTCATCACAAGGCTCTGTGACCTTTGTAACCACAATGCTCCATGTACATTTCATCACAATGCACCGTGTCCCTTGTCATAACTATGCTCCATGCCTTTGTCAGAAAAATGCTCCATGACCCTTGTCATCACAATGTGCCATGAGCTTTTCATCACAGCGGTCCACAAATTTATCATCGCAATGCTCCATAAACCTTGTAATCACAATGCTCCTTGCCCTTCACATCACAATGCTCCATTACCCCTCTCATAGCAATGCTCCATGACCCCGGCCATCACAATGTTCCACGGCCTTTTCATCACAAGACTCCATGACACTTGTAATCACAATGCTCCAAGAGCCCTGTAATCACAATGCTCCATGCCCTTGTCATTAAAAAGCTCCATGACACATGTCATCAGAATGTTCCATGGCCTTTGCATCAAAATGTTCCATGCCCTTGTCATCACAGTGCTCCAAGACCCCTGTAATCACAATGTTTCATGCCCTTTCCATCAGTATGCTCCATGAGATTTGTCATCACAAGGCTCCATGGTTTTTTCATCACAATGCTCCAGGACCTTGTCATCACAATGCTCCATTATATTTGTCATCACAATCCTCCATTTCATTGGGCATCACAATGCTCCCTGCCATTGTCATCGCAATGGACCATGACATATGTCATCACAATGCTCCCTGACACCTGTCTTAAGAATACTCCATGACCTTCTCATCACAATGATCCATGCCCTTGTCAGCACAATGCACCATGCCCACTGTCATCACAATATTCTATTAAACTTTTCAGACCAATGCTCCATGCCCCTGACATCACAATGCTCCATGCCCTTGTCATCACAATGCTCCATGACCCTTGTCATCACAATGCACCGTGAGTCCAGGCATCACAAAGCTTCATAACATTTGTCAACACAATGGTCCATGCCCGCGTCATCACAAGGCTCTATGACCTTTGTAACCACAATGCTCCATGAAATTTCCATCACATTGCTCCGTGATCCTTGTCATCACAATGCTCCATGCCTTTGTCAGAAAAATGCTCCATGACCTTTGTCATCACAATGTGCCACGCGATTTTCATCACAACAGTCCACAAATTTATCATGGCAATGCTCCATAAACCTTGCAATCACATTGCTCCATACCCTTCTCATCACAATGCTCCATTATCCCTGTCATAACAATGCTCCATGACCCTCGCCATCACAATGTTCCACGGCCTTGTCATCACAAGGCTCCATGACACTTGTCATCACAGTGCTCCAAGACGCCTGTGATCACACTGCTCCATGCCCTTGTCATCACAAAGCTCCATGACACATGTCAACAGAATGTTCCATGGCCTTCTCATCAAAATGCTCCATGCCCTTGTCATCACAATGCTCCAAGAGCACTGTAATCACAATGCTCCATGCCCCTTTTCATCTAAATGCTCCATGATCCCTGTCATCAGAATGCATCATGCCCATCATCATAATGCTTCCGGCTATTGTCAGCGCAATGAAATCAAAATTATCCATGACCTCTCTCATCACAATGCTCCATGACCCCTGTCATCACAATACTCCATGAACATTTTCAGCCCAATGCTCCATGAGGCTTTTCATCACAATGATCCATGCCCTTGTCATCCCAATGCTCCATGACCCCAGTATTCACCATGCTCCGTGACGCTTGTCATCACAGTGCTCCATGACACCTGTCATGACAATGCTCCATGCCTTTGTCAGAAAAATTCTACATGACCTTGTCATTACAATGCTCTATGTGCTTGTCATCACAATACTCCATTATCATTGTCATCACAATCCTCCATGAACCTTGGGATCACATTGCTTCATGCCCTTGTCATTGAAATGCTCCATGCTCCTTGAAATCAAAATGATCCATGACCTCTGTCATCACAATGCTCCAAACGCTTGTGATCACAAAGTTCCATAACACTTGTCTTCACAACGTGCCATGATGCCTGTCATCACAATACTCCATGTACTTTTCATCACAATGCTCCATGACCTTTGTCATCACAATCCTCAATACACTTGTCATCACAATGCTCCCTGACTCGTGTCGTCAGAATGCTCCTTTAACCCTGTCACGAAAAGGCTCCATGCCTTTTTCTTCACAATGCCCCATGCCGTTTCCATCACAATACTCCATGCCATTGTCATCAAAATACACCACAAACTTGTCATCAGAATGCTCCATGACCATTGTCATCACAATTCTCCATGCACTTGTCAGCACAATGCTCCCTGACCTTTGTCATCACAATGCCCCAAGCCATTGTCATCAAAATGCTCCATTACCTTTGTCATCAGAATCCTCCATGACACGTGGCATCACAATGCTCCATGCCATTCTCATCACAATGGGCCATTACATATGTCATCGCAATGCTCCCTGACAACTGTCTTCACAATATTGCATGACCTGGTCATCACAGTGCTCCATGACCCCGGCCATCACAATGTTCCACGGCCTCGTCATCACAAGACTCCATGACACTTGTCATCACAATGCTCCAAGACCCCTGTAATCACAATGTTCCATGCACTTGTCATCACAAAGCTCCATGACACATGTCATCAGAATGTTCCAGGGCCTTCTCATCAAAATGGTCCATGCCCTTGTCATCACCGTGCTCCAACACCCCTGTAATGACAATGCTCCATGCCCCTTTTCATCAGTATGCTCCATGAGATTTGTCATCACAAAGCTCCATGGTTTTCTCATCACAATGCTCCATAATTTGTTCATCACAATGCTTCACGACCTTGTCACGAAAATTCTCAATGGCCCTTGTCATCATAATGCTCCAAGCCCTAGTCTTCACAATGCTCCATTATATTTGTCATCACAATCCTCCATTACATTTGGCATCACCGTGCTCCCTGCCATTGTCATTGCAATGGACCCTGACATATGTCATGACAATGCTCCCTGACACCTGTCTTCACAATACTGCATGACCGTCTCATCACAATGATCCATGCCCTTGTCATCACAATGCACCATGTCCACTGTCATCACAATAATCTATGAAACTTGTCAGACCAATGCTCCATGCCCCTGACATCACAATGCTCCATGCCCTTGTTATCACAATGCTCCATGACCCCTCAATTCACAATGCTCCATGACGCTTGTCCTCACAGTGCTCCATGACACCTGTCATCACAATGCTCCATGCCTTTGTCAGCAAAATGCTACATGACCTTGTCATTACAATGCTCTATGCGCTTGTCATCACAATACTCCATTACCATTGTCATCACAATCCTCTATGAACGTTGTGATCACATTGCTTCATCCCCTTGTCATCACGATGCTCCATGCTCCTTGAAATCAAAATGATCCATGACCTCTGTCATCACAATGCTCCAAACGCTTGTGATCACAAAGTTCCATAACACTTGTCATAACAACGTTCCATGATGCCTGTCATCCCAATACTCCATGCCCTTTTCATCACAATGCTCCATGATCTTTGTCATCACAATTCTCAATACACTTGTCATCACAATGCTCCCTGACACTTGTCGTCAAAATGCTCCTTGAAACCTGTCACAAAAAGGCTCCATGCCTTTTTCATCACAATGTCCAATGCCATTTTCATCACAATGCTCCATGCCATTGTCATCAAAATACTCCACAAGCTTGTCATCAGAATGCTCCATGACCCTTGTCATCACAGTTCTCCATGCACTGGTCAGCACAATGCTCCCTGAACCTTGTCATCACAATGCTCCAAGCCATTGCCATCACAATGCTCCATTACCTTTGTCATTAGAATCCTCCATGACACATGGCATCACAATGTTCAATGCCATTGTCATCACAATGGGCCATTACATATGTCATCACAATGCTCCCTGACACCTGTCTTCACAATACTTCATGACCTGGTCATCACAATGCTCTATGCACTTGTCGTCACAATGCTCCATGAGCCATGTCATCACAATGTTCCATGCCTCCAGTCATCACAATGCTTCATAACCTTTGTCATCACTATGGTCCATGCCCTCGTCATCAACAGTCTCTGTGACGTTTGTAACCACAATGCTCCATGAACTTTTCATCACAATGCTCTTTGACCCTTGTCATCACAATGCTCTATGCCTTTCTAAGCACAATGCTTCATTACTCTTGTCATCACAGTGCTCCATGTGCTGGTCAGGACAATGCTCCAAGACACATGTCATAACAATGCACCATGGGCTTGTCATCACAGTGCTCCACAATCTTGTCATCACATTGCTCCATAAACCTTGTCATCAAAATGCTCCATGCACTTCTCAACAAAATGCTGTCTCACCAGTGATATACAATGTTCCATCACTATTCGTCGCAATGCTCCCTCACCCCTGTCATCACAATGTTCCGTGACTCCTGTCTTCACAATGCTACATGCACTTATCATCACAATGTTTGATGACCCCTTACATCACAATATTCCATAACCCCTGTCATCAAAATGCTTCATGACCCTTTTCATCAAATTGCTCCATGAACCTGTCATCACAATGCTCCCAGCCCTTCTCATCACAATGCACAACGCCCTTGCAATCAAAATGCTCCATGACCTTTGTCATCACAAAGATCCATGACGCTTGGCATCACAGTGCTCCATGTCATTGTCATCACAATGTTCCATGAACACTCTCATCACATTGATCCCTGCCCTTGTCATCACAAAGCTCCATGACACATGTCATCAGAATGCTCCATGGCCTTCTCATCACAATGCTCCATGCCCTTGCCATCACAATGCTCCATTTCCCCTGTCATAACAATGCTCCATGACCCCTGCCATCACGATGTTCCATGGCCTTTCCATCACAAGGCTCCATGACCCTTCTCATCACAGTGCTCCAAGAACCCTGTAATCACAATGCTCCATGCCCCAATTCATCTCAATGATCCATGAACCCTGTCATCACAATGCACCATGCCCATCATCATAATGCTTCATGTTATTGGCATCACAATGAAATCAAAATGCTCCATAACATCTGTCATAACAATGCTCCAAACCCTTGTGATCACAATATTCCATAACACTTTTCATCACAATGCCCCATAACGCTCGTCATCACAATTATCCATGGTCTTCTCATCACAATGCTCCATGACTTTTGTCATCACAATGCTCAATACACTAGTCATCAAAATGCTCCCTGACACTTGTTGTCTGTATGCTCCTTGAACCTTGTCATGAAAAGGCTCTATGACTTCTTCCTCACAATGATCCATGCCCTTTTCATCACAGTGCTCCAAGACATCTGTAATCCCAATGCTCCATGCCCTTGTCATCACAAAGCACAATGACGCATGTCATTAGAATGCTCCTTGGCCTTCTCCTCACAATGTTCCATGCCCTTGTCATCACAGTGCTCCAAGACCCCTGTAATCACAATGCTCCATGCCTCTTTTCATCAGTATGCTCCATGAGACTTGTCATCAAAAGGCTCCATGTTATTTTCATCACAATGCTTCACGATCTTGTCATGAAAATTCTCAATGTCCCTCCTCATCATAATGCTCCAAGCCCTAGTCATCACAATGCTCCATTATATTTGTCATCACAATCCTCCATTTCATTTGGCATCACAATGCTCCCTGCCATTGTCATCGCAATGGACCATGACATATGTCATCACAATGTTCCGTGACTCCAGGCATCTCAATGCTTCATAACATTTGTCATCACAGTGGTCCATGCCCACGTCATCACAAGGCTCTGTGATCTTTGTAACGACAATGCTCCATGTACATTTCATCACAATGCACCGTGTCCCTTGTCATAACAATGCTCCATGCCTTTGTCAGAAAAATGCTCCATGACCCTTGTCATCACAATGTGCCATGAGCTTTTCATCACAGCGGTCCACAAATTTATCATCGCAATGCTCCATAAACCTTGTAATCACAATGCTCCTTGCCCTTCACATCACAATGCTCCATTACCCCTCTCATAGCAATGCTCCATGACCCCGGCCATCACAATGTTCCACGGCCTTTTCATCACAAGACTCCATGACACTTGTAATCACAATGCTCCAAGAGCCCTGTAATCACAATGCTCCATGTCCTTGTCATTAAAAAGCTCCATGACACATGTCATCAGAATGTTCCATGGCCTTTGCATCAAAATGTTCCATGCCCTTGTCATCACAGTGCTCCAAGACCCCTGTAATCACAATGTTTCATGCCCTTTCCATCAGTATGCTCCATGAGATTTGTCATCACAAGGCTCCATGGTTTTTTCATCACAATGCTCCAGGACCTTGTCATCACAATGCTCCATTATATTTGTCATCACAATCCTCCATTTCATTGGGCATCACAATGCTCCCTGCCATTGTCATCGCAATGGACCATGACATATGTCATCACAATGCTCCCTGACACCTGTCTTAAGAATACTCCATGACCTTCTCATCACAATGATCCATGCCCTTGTCAGCACAATGCACCATGCCCACTGTCATCACAATATTCTATTAAACTTTTCAGACCAATGCTCCATGCCCCTGACATCACAATGCTCCATGCCCTTGTCATCACAATGCTCCATGACCCTTGTCATCACAATGCACCGTGAGTCCAGGCATCACAAAGCTTCATAACATTTGTCAACACAATGGTCCATGCCCGCGTCATCACAAGGCTCTATGACCTTTGTAACCACAATGCTCCATGAAATTTCCATCACATTGCTCCGTGATCCTTGTCATCACAATGCTCCATGCCTTTGTCAGAAAAATGCTCCATGACCTTTGTCATCACAATGTGCCACGCGATTTTCATCACAACAGTCCACAAATTTATCATGGCAATGCTCCATAAACCTTGCAATCACATTGCTCCATACCCTTCTCATCACAATGCTCCATTATCCCTGTCATAACAATGCTCCATGACCCTCGCCATCACAATGTTCCACGGCCTTGTCATCACAAGGCTCCATGACACTTGTCATCTCAGTGCTCCAAGACGCCTGTGATCACACTGCTCCATGCCCTTGTCATCACAAAGCTCCATGACACATGTCAACAGAATGTTCCATGGCCTTCTCATCAAAATGCTCCATGCCCTTGTCATCACAATGCTCCAAGAGCACTGTAATCACAATGCTCCATGCCCCTTTTCATCTAAATGCTCCATGATCCCTGTCATCAGAATGCATCATGCCCATCATCATAATGCTTCTGGCTATTGTCAGCGCAATGAAATCAAAATTATCCATGACCTCTCTCATCACAATGCTCCATGACCCCTGTCATCACAATACTCCATGAACATTTTCAGCCCAATGCTCCATGAGGCTTTTCATCACAATGATCCATGCCCTTGTCATCCCAATGCTCCATGACCCCAGTATTCACCATGCTCCGTGACGCTTGTCATCACAGTGCTCCATGACACCTGTCATGACAATGCTCCATGCCTTTGTCAGAAAAATTCTACATGACCTTGTCATTACAATGCTCTATGTGCTTGTCATCACAATACTCCATTACCATTGTCATCACAATCCTCCATGAACCTTGGGATCACATTGCTTCATGCCCTTGTCATTGAAATGCTCCATGCTCCTTGAAATCAAAATGATCCATGACCTCTGTCATCACAATGCTCCAAACGCTTGTGATCACAAAGTTCCATAACACTTGTCTTCACAACGTGCCATGATGCCTGTCATCACAATACTCCATGTACTTTTCATCACAATGCTCCATGACCTTTGTCATCACAATCCTCAATACACTTGTCATCACAATGCTCCCTGACTCGTGTCGTCAGAATGCTCCTTTAACCCTGTCACGAAAAGGCTCCATGCCTTTTTCTTCACAATGCCCCATGCCGTTTCCATCACAATACTCCATGCCATTGTCATCAAAATACACCACAAACTTGTCATCAGAATGCTCCATGACCATTGTCATCACAATTCTCCATGCACTTGTCAGCACAATGCTCCCTGACCTTTGTCATCACAATGCCCCAAGCCATTGTCATCAAAATGCTCCATTACCTTTGTCATCAGAATCCTCCATGACACGTGGCATCACAATGCTCCATGCCATTCTCATCACAATGGGCCATTACATATGTCATCGCAATGCTCCCTGACAACTGTCTTCACAATATTGCATGACCTGGTCATCACAGTGCTCCATGACCCCGGCCATCACAATGTTCCACGGCCTCGTCATCACAAGACTCCATGACACTTGTCATCACAATGCTCCAAGACCCCTGTAATCACAATGTTCCATGCACTTGTCATCACAAAGCTCCATGACACATGTCATCAGAATGTTCCAGGGCCTTCTCATCAAAATGGTCCATGCCCTTGTCATCACCGTGCTCCAACACCCCTGTAATGACAATGCTCCATGCCCCTTTTCATCAGTATGCTCCATGAGATTTGTCATCACAAAGCTCCATGGTTTTCTCATCACAATGCTCCATAATTTGTTCATCACAATGCTTCACGACCTTGTCACGAAAATTCTCAATGGCCCTTGTCATCATAATGCTCCAAGCCCTAGTCTTCACAATGCTCCATTATATTTGTCATCACAATCCTCCATTACATTTGGCATCACCGTGCTCCCTGCCATTGTCATTGCAATGGACCCTGACATATGTCATGACAATGCTCCCTGACACCTGTCTTCACAATACTGCATGACCGTCTCATCACAATGATCCATGCCCTTGTCATCACAATGCACCATGTCCACTGTCATCACAATAATCTATGAAACTTGTCAGACCAATGCTCCATGCCCCTGACATCACAATGCTCCATGCCCTTGTTATCACAATGCTCCATGACCCCTCAATTCACAATGCTCCATGACGCTTGTCCTCACAGTGCTCCATGACACCTGTCATCACAATGCTCCATGCCTTTGTCAGCAAAATGCTACATGACCTTGTCATTACAATGCTCTATGCGCTTGTCATCACAATACTCCATTACCATTGTCATCACAATCCTCTATGAACGTTGTGATCACATTGCTTCATCCCCTTGTCATCACGATGCTCCATGCTCCTTGAAATCAAAATGATCCATGACCTCTGTCATCACAATGCTCCAAACGCTTGTGATCACAAAGTTCCATAACACTTGTCATAACAACGTTCCATGATGCCTGTCATCCCAATACTCCATGCCCTTTTCATCACAATGCTCCATGATCTTTGTCATCACAATTCTCAATACACTTGTCATCACAATGCTCCCTGACACTTGTCGTCAAAATGCTCCTTGAAACCTGTCACAAAAAGGCTCCATGCCTTTTTCATCACAATGCCCAATGCCATTTTCATCACAATGCTCCATGCCATTGTCATCAAAATACTCCACAAGCTTGTCATCAGAATGCTCCATGACCCTTGTCATCACAGTTCTCCATGCACTGGTCAGCACAATGCTCCCTGAACCTTGTCATCACAATGCTCCAAGCCATTGCCATCACAATGCTCCATTACCTTTGTCATTAGAATCCTCCATGACACATGGCATCACAATGCTCAATGCCATTGTCATCACAATGGGCCATTACATATGTCATCACAATGCTCCCTGACACCTGTCTTCACAATACTTCATGACCTGGTCATCACAATGCTCTATGCACTTGTCGTCACAATGCTCCATGAGCCATGTCATCACAATGTTCCATGCCTCCAGTCATCACAATGCTTCATAACCTTTGTCATCACTATGGTCCATGCCCTCGTCATCAACAGTCTCTGTGACGTTTGTAACCACAATGCTCCATGAACTTTTCATCACAATGCTCTTTGACCCTTGTCATCACAATGCTCTATGCCTTTCTAAGCACAATGCTTCATTACTCTTGTCATCACAGTGCTCCATGTGCTGGTCAGGACAATGCTCCAAGACACATGTCATAACAATGCACCATGGGCTTGTCATCACAGTGCTCCACAATCTTGTCATCACATTGCTCCATAAACCTTGTCATCAAAATGCTCCATGCACTTCTCAACAAAATGCTGTCTCACCAGTGATATACAATGTTCCATCACTATTCGTCACAATGCTCCCTCACCCCTGTCATCACAATGTTCCGTGACTCCTGTCTTCACAATGCTACATGCACTTATCATCACAATGTTTGATGACCCCTTACATCACAATATTCCATAACCCCTGTCATCAAAATGCTTCATGACCCTTTTCATCAAATTGCTCCATGAACCTGTCATCACAATGCTCCCAGCCCTTCTCATCACAATGCACAACGCCCTTGCAATCAAAATGCTCCATGACCTTTGTCATCACAAAGATCCATGACGCTTGGCATCACAGTGCTCCATGTCATTGTCATCACAATGTTCCATGAACACTCTCATCACATTGATCCCTGCCCTTGTCATCACAAAGCTCCATGACACATGTCATCAGAATGCTCCATGGCCTTCTCATCACAATGCTCCATGCCCTTGCCATCACAATGCTCCATTTCCCCTGTCATAACAATGCTCCATGACCCCTGCCATCACGATGTTCCATGGCCTTTCCATCACAAGGCTCCATGACCCTTCTCATCACAGTGCTCCAAGAACCCTGTAATCACAATGCTCCATGCCCCAATTCATCTCAATGATCCATGAACCCTGTCATCACAATGCACCATGCCCATCATCATAATGCTTCATGTTATTGGCATCACAATGAAATCAAAATGCTCCATAACATCTGTCATAACAATGCTCCAAACCCTTGTGATCACAATATTCCATAACACTTTTCATCACAATGCCCCATAACGCTCGTCATCACAATTATCCATGGTCTTCTCATCACAATGCTCCATGACTTTTGTCATCACAATGCTCAATACACTAGTCATCAAAATGCTCCCTGACACTTGTTGTCTGTATGCTCCTTGAACCTTGTCATGAAAAGGCTCTATGACTTCTTCCTCACAATGATCCATGCCCTTTTCATCACAGTGCTCCAAGACATCTGTAATCCCAATGCTCCATGCCTTTGTCATCACAAAGCACAATGACGCATGTCATTAGAATGCTCCTTGGCCTTCTCCTCACAATGTTCCATGCCCTTGTCATCACAGTGCTCCAAGACCCCTGTAATCACAATGCTCCATGCCTCTTTTCATCAGTATGCTCCATGAGACTTGTCATCAAAAGGCTCCATGTTATTTTCATCACAATGCTTCACGATCTTGTCATGAAAATTCTCGATGTCCCTTCTCATCATAATGCTCCAAGCCCTAGTCATCACAATGCTCCATTATATTTGTCATCACAATCCTCCATTTCATTTGGCATCACAATGCTCCCTGCCATTGTCATCGCAATGGACCATGACATATGTCATCACAATGTTCCGTGACTCCAGGCATCACAATGCTTCATAACATTTGTCATCACAGTGGTCCATGCCCACGTCATCACAAGGCTCTGTGACCTTTGTAACCACAATGCTCCATGTACATTTCATCACAATGCACCATGTCCCTTGTCATAACTATGCTCCATGCCTTTGTCAGAAAAATGCTCCATGACCCTTGTCATCACAATGTGCCATGAGCTTTTCATCACAGCGGTCCACAAATTTATCATCGCAATGCTCCATAAACCTTGTAATCACAATGCTCCTTGCCCTTCACATCACAATGCTCCATTACCCCTCTCATAGCAATGCTCCATGACCCCGGCCATCACAATGTTCCACGGCCTTTTCATCACAAGACTCCATGACACTTGTAATCACAATGCTCCAAGAGCCCTGTAATCACAATGCTCCATGCCCTTGTCATTTAAAAGCTCCATGACACATGTCATCAGAATGTTCCATGGCCTTTGCATCAAAATGTTCCATGCCCTTGTCATCACAGTGCTCCAAGTCCCCTGTAATCACAATGTTTCATGCCCTTTCCATCAGTATGCTCCATGAGATTTGTCATCACAAGGCTCCTTGGTTTTTTCATCACAATGCTCCAGGACCTTGTCATCACAATGCTCCATTATATTTGTCATCACAATCCTCCATTTCATTGGGCATCACAATGCTCCCTGCCATTGTCATCGCAATGGACCATGACATATGTCATCACAATGCTCCCTGACACCTGTCTTAAGAATACTCCATGACCTTCTCATCACAATGATCCATGCCCTTGTCAGCACAATGCACCATGCCCACTGTCATCACAATATTCTATTAAACTTTTCAGACCAATGCTCCATGCCCCTGACATCACAATGCTCCATGCCCTTGTCATCACAATGCTCCATGACCCTTGTCATCACAATGCACCGTGAGTCCAGGCATCACAAAGCTTCATAACATTTGTCAACACAATGGTCCATGCCCGCGTCATCACAAGGCTCTATGACCTTTGTAACCACAATGCTCCATGAAATTTCCATCACATTGCTCCGTGATCCTTGTCATCACAATGCTCCATGCCTTTGTCAGAAAAATGCTCCATGACCTTTGTCATCACAATGTGCCACGCGATTTTCATCACAACAGTCCACAAATTTATCATGGCAATGCTCCATAAACCTTGCAATCACATTGCTCCATACCCTTCTCATCACAATGCTCCATTATCCCTGTCATAACAATGCTCCATGACCCTCGCCATCACAATGTTCCACGGCCTTGTCATCACAAGGCTCCATGACACTTGTCATCACAGTGCTCCAAGACGCCTGTGATCACACTGCTCCATGCCCTTGTCATCACAAAGCTCCATGACACATGTCAACAGAATGTTCCATGGCCTTCTCATCAAAATGCTCCATGCCCTTGTCATCACAATGCTCCAAGAGCACTGTAATCACAATGCTCCATGCCCCTTTTCATCTAAATGCTCCATGATCCCTGTCATCAGAATGCATCATGCCCATCATCATAATGCTTCCGGCTATTGTCAGCGCAATGAAATCAAAATTATCCATGACCTCTCTCATCACAATGCTCCATGACCCCTGTCATCACAATACTCCATGAACATTTTCAGCCCAATGCTCCATGAGGCTTTTCATCACAATGATCCATGCCCTTGTCATCCCAATGCTCCATGACCCCAGTATTCACCATGCTCCGTGACGCTTGTCATCACAGTGCTCCATGACACCTGTCATGACAATGCTCCATGCCTTTGTCAGAAAAATTCTACATGACCTTGTCATTACAATGCTCTATGTGCTTGTCATCACAATACTCCATTATCATTGTCATCACAATCCTCCATGAACCTTGGGATCACATTGCTTCATGCCCTTGTCATTGAAATGCTCCATGCTCCTTGAAATCAAAATGATCCATGACCTCTGTCATCACAATGCTCCAAACGCTTGTGATCACAAAGTTCCATAACACTTGTCTTCACAACGTGCCATGATGCCTGTCATCACAATACTCCATGTACTTTTCATCACAATGCTCCATGACCTTTGTCATCACAATCCTCAATACACTTGTCATCACAATGCTCCCTGACTCGTGTCGTCAGAATGCTCCTTTAACCCTGTCACGAAAAGGCTCCATGCCTTTTTCTTCACAATGCCCCATGCCGTTTCCATCACAATACTCCATGCCATTGTCATCAAAATACACCACAAACTTGTCATCAGAATGCTCCATGACCATTGTCATCACAATTCTCCATGCACTTGTCAGCACAATGCTCCCTGACCTTTGTCATCACAATGCCCCAAGCCATTGTCATCAAAATGCTCCATTACCTTTGTCATCAGAATCCTCCATGACACGTGGCATCACAATGCTCCATGCCATTCTCATCACAATGGGCCATTACATATGTCATCGCAATGCTCCCTGACAACTGTCTTCACAATATTGCATGACCTGGTCATCACAGTGCTCCATGACCCCGGCCATCACAATGTTCCACGGCCTCGTCATCACAAGACTCCATGACACTTGTCATCACAATGCTCCAAGACCCCTGTAATCACAATGTTCCATGCACTTGTCATCACAAAGCTCCATGACACATGTCATCAGAATGTTCCAGGGCCTTCTCATCAAAATGGTCCATGCCCTTGTCATCACCGTGCTCCAACACCCCTGTAATGACAATGCTCCATGCCCCTTTTCATCAGTATGCTCCATGAGATTTGTCATCACAAAGCTCCATGGTTTTCTCATCACAATGCTCCATAATTTGTTCATCACAATGCTTCACGACCTTGTCACGAAAATTCTCAATGGCCCTTGTCATCATAATGCTCCAAGCCCTAGTCTTCACAATGCTCCATTATATTTGTCATCACAATCCTCCATTACATTTGGCATCACCGTGCTCCCTGCCATTGTCATTGCAATGGACCCTGACATATGTCATGACAATGCTCCCTGACACCTGTCTTCACAATACTGCATGACCGTCTCATCACAATGATCCATGCCCTTGTCATCACAATGCACCATGTCCACTGTCATCACAATAATCTATGAAACTTGTCAGACCAATGCTCCATGCCCCTGACATCACAATGCTCCATGCCCTTGTTATCACAATGCTCCATGACCCCTCAATTCACAATGCTCCATGACGCTTGTCCTCACAGTGCTCCATGACACCTGTCATCACAATGCTCCATGCCTTTGTCAGCAAAATGCTACATGACCTTGTCATTACAATGCTCTATGCACTTGTCATCACAATACTCCATTACCATTGTCATCACAATCCTCTATGAACGTTGTGATCACATTGCTTCATCCCCTTGTCATCACGATGCTCCATGCTCCTTGAAATCAAAATGATCCATGACCTCTGTCATCACAATGCTCCAAACGCTTGTGATCACAAAGTTCCATAACACTTGTCATAACAACGTTCCATGATGCCTGTCATCCCAATACTCCATGCCCTTTTCATCACAATGCTCCATGATCTTTGTCATCACAATTCTCAATACACTTGTCATCACAATGCTCCCTGACACTTGTCGTCAAAATGCTCCTTGAAACCTGTCACAAAAAGGCTCCATGCCTTTTTCATCACAATGCCCAATGCCATTTTCATCACAATGCTCCATGCCATTGTCATCAAAATACTCCACAAGCTTGTCATCAGAATGCTCCATGACCCTTGTCATCACAGTTCTCCATGCACTGGTCAGCACAATGCTCCCTGAACCTTGTCATCACAATGCTCCAAGCCATTGCCATCACAATGCTCCATTACCTTTGTCATTAGAATCCTCCATGACACATGGCATCACAATGCTCAATGCCATTGTCATCACAATGGGCCATTACATATGTCATCACAATGCTCCCTGACACCTGTCTTCACAATACTTCATGACCTGGTCATCACAATGCTCTATGCACTTGTCGTCACAATGCTCCATGAGCCATGTCATCACAATGTTCCATGCCTCCAGTCATCACAATGCTTCATAACCTTTGTCATCACTATGGTCCATGCCCTCGTCATCAACAGTCTCTGTGACGTTTGTAACCACAATGCTCCATGAACTTTTCATCACAATGCTCTTTGACCCTTGTCATCACAATGCTCTATGCCTTTCTAAGCACAATGCTTCATTACTCTTGTCATCACAGTGCTCCATGTGCTGGTCAGGACAATGCTCCAAGACACATGTCATAACAATGCACCATGGGCTTGTCATCACAGTGCTCAACAATCTTGTCATCACATTGCTCCATAAACCTTGTCATCAAAATGCTCCATGCACTTCTCAACAAAATGCTGTCTCACCAGTGATATACAATGTTCCATCACTATTCGTCACAATGCTCCCTCACCCCTGTCATCACAATGTTCCGTGACTCCTGTCTTCACAATGCTACATGCACTTATCATCACAATGTTTGATGACCCCTTACATCACAATATTCCATAACCCCTGTCATCAAAATGCTTCATGACCCTTTTCATCAAATTGCTCCATGAACCTGTCATCACAATGCTCCCAGCCCTTCTCATCACAATGCACAACGCCCTTGCAATCAAAATGCTCCATGACCTTTGTCATCACAAAGATCCATGACGCTTGGCATCACAGTGCTCCATGTCATTGTCATCACAATGTTCCATGAACACTCTCATCACATTGATCCCTGCCCTTGTCATCACAAAGCTCCATGACACATGTCATCAGAATGCTCCATGGCCTTCTCATCACAATGCTCCATGCCCTTGCCATCACAATGCTCCATTTCCCCTGTCATAACAATGCTCCATGACCCCTGCCATCACGATGTTCCATGGCCTTTCCATCACAAGGCTCCATGACCCTTCTCATCACAGTGCTCCAAGAACCCTGTAATCACAATGCTCCATGCCCCAATTCATCTCAATGATCCATGAACCCTGTCATCACAATGCACCATGCCCATCATCATAATGCTTCATGTTATTGGCATCACAATGAAATCAAAATGCTCCATAACATCTGTCATAACAATGCTCCAAACCCTTGTGATCACAATATTCCATAACACTTTTCATCACAATGCCCCATAACGCTCGTCATCACAATTATCCATGGTCTTCTCATCACAATGCTCCATGACTTTTGTCATCACAATGCTCAATACACTAGTCATCAAAATGCTCCCTGACACTTGTTGTCTGTATGCTCCTTGAACCTTGTCATGAAAAGGCTCTATGACTTCTTCCTCACAATGATCCATGCCCTTTTCATCACAGTGCTCCAAGACATCTGTAATCCCAATGCTCCATGCCCTTGTCATCACAAAGCACAATGACGCATGTCATTAGAATGCTCCTTGGCCTTCTCCTCACAATGTTCCATGCCCTTGTCATCACAGTGCTCCAAGACCCCTGTAATCACAATGCTCCATGCCTCTTTTCATCAGTATGCTCCATGAGACTTGTCATCAAAAGGCTCCATGTTATTTTCATCACAATGCTTCACGATCTTGTCATGAAAATTCTCGATGTCCCTTCTCATCATAATGCTCCAAGCCCTAGTCATCACAATGCTCCATTATATTTGTCATCACAATCCTCCATTTCATTTGGCATCACAATGCTCCCTGCCATTGTCATCGCAATGGACCATGACATATGTCATCACAATGTTCCGTGACTCCAGGCATCACAATGCTTCATAACATTTGTCATCACAGTGGTCCATGCCCACGTCATCACAAGGCTCTGTGATCTTTGTAACGACAATGCTCCATGTACATTTCATCACAATGCACCGTGTCCCTTGTCATAACAATGCTCCATGCCTTTGTCAGAAAAATGCTCCATGACCCTTGTCATCACAATGTGCCATGAGCTTTTCATCACAGAGGTCCTCAAATTTATCATCGCAATGCTCCATAAACCTTGTAATCACAATGCTCCTTGCCCTTCACATCACAATGCTCCATTACCCCTCTCATAGCAATGCTCCATGACCCCGGCCATCACAATGTTCCACGGCCTTTTCATCACAAGACTCCATGACACTTGTAATCACAATGCTCCAAGAGCCCTGTAATCACAATGCTCCATGCCCTTGTCATTAAAAAGCTCCATGACACATGTCATCAGAATGTTCCATGGCCTTTGCATCAAAATGTTCCATGCCCTTGTCATCACAGTGCTCCAAGACCCCTGTAATCACAATGTTTCATGCCCTTTCCATCAGTATGCTCCATGAGATTTGTCATCACAAGGCTCCATGGTTTTTTCATTACAATGCTCCAGGACCTTGTCATCACAATGCTCCATTATATTTGTCATCACAATCCTCCATTTCATTGGGCATCACAATGCTCCCTGCCATTGTCATCGCAATGGACCATGACATATGTCATCACAATGCTCCCTGACACCTGTCTTAAGAATACTCCATGACCTTCTCATCACAATGATCCATGCCCTTGTCAGCACAATGCACCATGCCCACTGTCATCACAATATTCTATTAAACTTTTCAGACCAATGCTCCATGCCCCTGACATCACAATGCTCCATGCCCCTGTCATCACAATGCTCCATGACCCTTGTCATCACAATGCACCGTGAGTCCAGGCATCACAAAGCTTCATAACATTTGTCAACACAATGGTCCATGCCCGCGTCATCACAAGGCTCTATGACCTTTGTAACCACAATGCTCCATGAAATTTCCATCACATTGCTCCGTGATCCTTGTCATCACAATGCTCCATGCCTTTGTCAGAAAAATGCTCCATGACCTTTGTCATCACAATGTGCCACGCGATTTTCATCACAACAGTCCACAAATTTATCATGGCAATGCTCCATAAACCTTGCAATCACATTGCTCCATACCCTTCTCATCACAATGCTCCATTATCCCTGTCATAACAATGCTCCATGACCCTCGCCATCACAATGTTCCACGGCCTTGTCATCACAAGGCTCCATGACACTTGTCATCACAGTGCTCCAAGACGCCTGTGATCACACTGCTCCATGCCCTTGTCATCACAAAGCTCCATGACACATGTCAACAGAATGTTCCATGGCCTTCTCATCAAAATGCTCCATGCCCTTGTCATCACAATGCTCCAAGAGCACTGTAATCACAATGCTCCATGCCCCTTTTCATCTAAATGCTCCATGATCCCTGTCATCAGAATGCATCATGCCCATCATCATAATGCTTCCGGCTATTGTCAGCGCAATGAAATCAAAATTATCCATGACCTCTCTCATCACAATGCTCCATGACCCCTGTCATCACAATACTCCATGAACATTTTCAGCCCAATGCTCCATGAGGCTTTTCATCACAATGATCCATGCCCTTGTCATCCCAATGCTCCATGACCCCAGTATTCACCATGCTCCGTGACGCTTGTCATCACAGTGCTCCATGACACCTGTCATGACAATGCTCCATGCCTTTGTCAGAAAAATTCTACATGACCTTGTCATTACAATGCTCTATGTGCTTGTCATCACAATACTCCATTACCATTGTCATCACAATCCTCCATGAACCTTGGGATCACATTGCTTCATGCCCTTGTCATTGAAATGCTCCATGCTCCTTGAAATCAAAATGATCCATGACCTCTGTCATCACAATGCTCCAAACGCTTGTGATCACAAAGTTCCATAACACTTGTCTTCACAACGTGCCATGATGCCTGTCATCACAATACTCCATGTACTTTTCATCACAATGCTCCATGACCTTTGTCATCACAATCCTCAATACACTTGTCATCACAATGCTCCCTGACTCGTGTCGTCAGAATGCTCCTTTAACCCTGTCACGAAAAGGCTCCATGCCTTTTTCTTCACAATGCCCCATGCCGTTTCCATCACAATACTCCATGCCATTGTCACCAAAATACACCACAAACTTGTCATCAGAATGCTCCATGACCATTGTCATCACAATTCTCCATGCACTTGTCAGCACAATGCTCCCTGACCTTTGTCATCACAATGCCCCAAGCCATTGTCATCAAAATGCTCCATTACCTTTGTCATCAGAATCCTCCATGACACGTGGCATCACAATGCTCCATGCCATTCTCATCACAATGGGCCATTACATATGTCATCGCAATGCTCCCTGACAACTGTCTTCACAATATTGCATGACCTGGTCATCACAGTGCTCCATGACCCCGGCCATCACAATGTTCCACGGCCTCGTCATCACAAGACTCCATGACACTTGTCATCACAATGCTCCAAGACCCCTGTAATCACAATGTTCCATGCACTTGTCATCACAAAGCTCCATGACACATGTCATCAGAATGTTCCAGGGCCTTCTCATCAAAATGGTCCATGCCCTTGTCATCACTGTGCTCCAACACCCCTGTAATGACAATGCTCCATGCCCCTTTTCATCAGTATGCTCCATGAGATTTGTCATCACAAAGCTCCATGGTTTTCTCATCACAATGCTCCATAATTTGTTCATCACAATGCTTCACGACCTTGTCACGAAAATTCTCAATGGCCCTTGTCATCATAATGCTCCAAGCCCTAGTCTTCACAATGCTCCATTATATTTGTCATCACAATCCTCCATTACATTTGGCATCACCGTGCTCCCTGCCATTGTCATTGCAATGGACCCTGACATATGTCATGACAATGCTCCCTGACACCTGTCTTCACAATACTGCATGACCGTCTCATCACAATGATCCATGCCCTTGTCATCACAATGCACCATGTCCACTGTCATCACAATAATCTATGAAACTTGTCAGACCAATGCTCCATGCCCCTGACATCACAATGCTCCATGCCCTTGTTATCACAATGCTCCATGACCCCTCAATTCACAATGCTCCATGACGCTTGTCCTCACAGTGCTCCATGACACCTGTCATCACAATGCTCCATGCCTTTGTCAGCAAAATGCTACATGACCTTGTCATTACAATGCTCTATGCGCTTGTCATCACAATACTCCATTACCATTGTCATCACAATCCTCTATGAACGTTGTGATCACATTGCTTCATCCCCTTGTCATCACGATGCTCCATGCTCCTTGAAATCAAAATGATCCATGACCTCTGTCATCACAATGCTCCAAACGCTTGTGATCACAAAGTTCCATAACACTTGTCATAACAACGTTCCATGATGCCTGTCATCCCAATACTCCATGCCCTTTTCATCACAATGCTCCATGATCTTTGTCATCACAATTCTCAATACACTTGTCATCACAATGCTCCCTGACACTTGTCGTCAAAATGCTCCTTGAAACCTGTCACAAAAAGGCTCCATGCCTTTTTCATCACAATGCCCAATGCCATTTTCATCACAATGCTCCATGCCATTGTCATCAAAATACTCCACAAGCTTGTCATCAGAATGCTCCATGACCCTTGTCATCACAGTTCTCCATGCACTGGTCAGCACAATGCTCCCTGAACCTTGTCATCACAATGCTCCAAGCCATTGCCATCACAATGCTCCATTACCTTTGTCATTAGAATCCTCCATGACACATGGCATCACAATGCTCAATGCCATTGTCATCACAATGGGCCATTACATATGTCATCACAATGCTCCCTGACACCTGTCTTCACAATACTTCATGACCTGGTCATCACAATGCTCTATGCACTTGTCGTCACAATGCTCCATGAGCCATGTCATCACAATGTTCCATGCCTCCAGTCATCACAATGCTTCATAACCTTTGTCATCACTATGGTCCATGCCCTCGTCATCAACAGTCTCTGTGACGTTTGTAACCACAATGCTCCATGAACTTTTCATCACAATGCTCTTTGACCCTTGTCATCACAATGCTCTATGCCTTTCTAAGCACAATGCTTCATTACTCTTGTCATCACAGTGCTCCATGTGCTGGTCAGGACAATGCTCCAAGACACATGTCATAACAATGCACCATGGGCTTGTCATCACAGTGCTCCACAATCTTGTCATCACATTGCGCCATAAACCTTGTCATCAAAATGCTCCATGCACTTCTCAACAAAATGCTGTCTCACCAGTGATATACAATGTTCCATCACTATTCGTCGCAATGCTCCCTCACCCCTGTCATCACAATGTTCCGTGACTCCTGTCTTCACAATGCTACATGCACTTATCATCACAATGTTTGATGACCCCTTACATCACAATATTCCATAACCCCTGTCATCAAAATGCTTCATGACCCTTTTCATCAAATTGCTCCATGAACCTGTCATCACAATGCTCCCAGCCCTTCTCATCACAATGCACAACGCCCTTGCAATCAAAATGCTCCATGACCTTTGTCATCACAAAGATCCATGACGCTTGGCATCACAGTGCTCCATGTCATTGTCATCACAATGTTCCATGAACACTCTCATCACATTGATCCCTGCCCTTGTCATCACAAAGCTCCATGACACATGTCATCAGAATGCTCCATGGCCTTCTCATCACAATGCTCCATGCCCTTGCCATCACAATGCTCCATTTCCCCTGTCATAACAATGCTCCATGACCCCTGCCATCACGATGTTCCATGGCCTTTCCATCACAAGGCTCCATGACCCTTCTCATCACAGTGCTCCAAGAACCCTGTAATCACAATGCTCCATGCCCCAATTCATCTCAATGATCCATGAACCCTGTCATCACAATGCACCATGCCCATCATCATAATGCTTCATGTTATTGGCATCACAATGAAATCAAAATGCTCCATAACATCTGTCATAACAATGCTCCAAACCCTTGTGATCACAATATTCCATAACACTTTTCATCACAATGCCCCATAACGCTCGTCATCACAATTATCCATGGTCTTCTCATCACAATGCTCCATGACTTTTGTCATCACAATGCTCAATACACTAGTCATCAAAATGCTCCCTGACACTTGTTGTCTGTATGCTCCTTGAACCTTGTCATGAAAAGGCTCTATGACTTCTTCCTCACAATGATCCATGCCCTTTTCATCACAGTGCTCCAAGACATCTGTAATCCCAATGCTCCATGCCCTTGTCATCACAAAGCACAATGACGCATGTCATTAGAATGCTCCTTGGCCTTCTCCTCACAATGTTCCATGCCCTTGTCATCACAGTGCTCCAAGACCCCTGTAATCACAATGCTCCATGCCTCTTTTCATCAGTATGCTCCATGAGACTTGTCATCAAAAGGCTCCATGTTATTTTCATCACAATGCTTCACGATCTTGTCATGAAAATTCTCGATGTCCCTTCTCATCATAATGCTCCAAGCCCTAGTCATCACAATGCTCCATTATATTTGTCATCACAATCCTCCATTTCATTTGGCATCACAATGCTCCCTGCCATTGTCATCGCAATGGACCATGACATATGTCATCACAATGTTCCGTGACTCCAGGCATCACAATGCTTCATAACATTTGTCATCACAGTGGTCCATGCCCACGTCATCACAAGGCTCTGTGATCTTTGTAACGACAATGCTCCATGTACATTTCATCACAATGCACCGTGTCCCTTGTCATAACAATGCTCCATGCCTTTGTCAGAAAAATGCTCCATGACCCTTGTAATCACAATGGGCCATGAGCTTTTCATCACAGCGGTCCACAAATTTATCATCGCAATGCTCCATAAACCTTGTAATCACAATGCTCCTTGCCCTTCACATCACAATGCTCCATTACCCCTCTCATAGCAATGCTCCATGACCCCGGCCATCACAATGTTCCACGGCCTTTTCATCACAAGACTCCATGACACTTGTAATCACAATGCTCCAAGAGCCCTGTAATCACAATGCTCCATGCCCTTGTCATTAAAAAGCTCCATGACACATGTCATCAGAATGTTCCATGGCCTTTGCATCAAAATGTTCCATGCCCTTGTCATCACAGTGCTCCAAGACCCCTGTAATCACAATGTTTCATGCCCTTTCCATCAGTATGCTCCATGAGATTTGTCATCACAAGGCTCCATGGTTTTTTCATCACAATGCTCCAGGACCTTGTCATCACAATGCTCCATTATATTTGTCATCACAATCCTCCATTTCATTGGGCATCACAATGCTCCCTGCCATTGTCATCGCAATGGACCATGACATATGTCATCACAATGCTCCCTGACACCTGTCTTAAGAATACTCCATGACCTTCTCATCACAATGATCCATGCCCTTGTCAGCACAATGCACCATGCCCACTGTCATCACAATATTCTATTAAACTTTTCAGACCAATGCTCCATGCCCCTGACATCACAATGCTCCATGCCCTTGTCATCACAATGCTCCATGACCCTTGTCATCACAATGCACCGTGAGTCCAGGCATCACAAAGCTTCATAACATTTGTCAACACAATGGTCCATGCCCGCGTCATCACAAGGCTCTATGACCTTTGTAACCACAATGCTCCATGAAATTTCCATCACATTGCTCCGTGATCCTTGTCATCACAATGCTCCATGCCTTTGTCAGAAAAATGCTCCATGACCTTTGTCATCACAATGTGCCACGCGATTTTCATCACAACAGTCCACAAATTTATCATGGCAATGCTCCATAAACCTTGCAGTCACATTGCTCCATACCCTTCTCATCGCAATGCTCCATTATCCCTGTCATAACAATGCTCCATGACCCTCGCCATCACAATGTTCCACGGCCTTGTCATCACAAGGCTCCATGACACTTGTCATCACAGTGCTCCAAGACGCCTGTGATCACACTGCTCCATGCCCTTGTCATCACAAAGCTCCATGACACATGTCAACAGAATGTTCCATGGCCTTCTCATCAAAATGCTCCATGCCCTTGTCATCACAATGCTCCAAGAGCACTGTAATCACAATGCTCCATGCCCCTTTTCATCTAAATGCTCCATGATCCCTGTCATCAGAATGCATCATGCCCATCATCATAATGCTTCCGGCTATTGTCAGCGCAATGAAATCAAAATTATCCATGACCTCTCTCATCACAATGCTCCATGACCCCTGTCATCACAATACTCCATGAACATTTTCAGCCCAATGCTCCATGAGGCTTTTCATCACAATGATCCATGCCCTTGTCATCCCAATGCTCCATGACCCCAGTATTCACCATGCTCCGTGACGCTTGTCATCACAGTGCTCCATGACACCTGTCATGACAATGCTCCATGCCTTTGTCAGAAAAATTCTACATGACCTTGTCATTACAATGCTCTATGTGCTTGTCATCACAATACTCCATTACCATTGTCATCACAATCCTCCATGAACCTTGGGATCACATTGCTTCATGCCCTTGTCATTGAAATGCTCCATGCTCCTTGAAATCAAAATGATCCATGACCTCTGTCATCACAATGCTCCAAACGCTTGTGATCACAAAGTTCCATAACACTTGTCTTCACAACGTGCCATGATGCCTGTCATCACAATACTCCATGTACTTTTCATCACAATGCTCCATGACCTTTGTCATCACAATCCTCAATACACTTGTCATCACAATGCTCCCTGACTCGTGTCGTCAGAATGCTCCTTTAACCCTGTCACGAAAAGGCTCCATGCCTTTTTCTTCACAATGCCCCATGCCGTTTCCATCACAATACTCCATGCCATTGTCATCAAAATACACCACAAACTTGTCATCAGAATGCTCCATGACCATTGTCATCACAATTCTCCATGCACTTGTCAGCACAATGCTCCCTGACCTTTGTCATCACAATGCCCCAAGCCATTGTCATCAAAATGCTCCATTACCTTTGTCATCAGAATCCTCCATGACACGTGGCATCACAATGCTCCATGCCATTCTCATCACAATGGGCCATTACATATGTCATCGCAATGCTCCCTGACAACTGTCTTCACAATATTGCATGACCTGGTCATCACAGTGCTCCATGACCCCGGCCATCACAATGTTCCACGGCCTCGTCATCACAAGACTCCATGACACTTGTCATCACAATGCTCCAAGACCCCTGTAATCACAATGTTCCATGCACTTGTCATCACAAAGCTCCATGACACATGTCATCAGAATGTTCCAGGGCCTTCTCATCAAAATGGTCCATGCCCTTGTCATCACCGTGCTCCAACACCCCTGTAATGACAATGCTCCATGCCCCTTTTCATCAGTATGCTCCATGAGATTTGTCATCACAAAGCTCCATGGTTTTCTCATCACAATGCTCCATAATTTGTTCATCACAATGCTTCACGACCTTGTCACGAAAATTCTCAATGGCCCTTGTCATCATAATGCTCCAAGCCCTAGTCTTCACAATGCTCCATTATATTTGTCATCACAATCCTCCATTACATTTGGCATCACCGTGCTCCCTGCCATTGTCATTGCAATGGACCCTGACATATGTCATCACAATGCTCCCTGACACCTGTCTTCACAATATTGCATGACCATCTCATCACAATGATCCATGCCCTTCTCATCACAATGCACCATGTCCACTGTCATCACAATAATCTATGAAACTTGTCAGACCAATGATCCATGCCCCTGACATCACAATGCTCCATGATCCCTGTCATCACAATGCTCCGTGAATCCAGGCGTCACAATGATTCATAACATTTGTCATCACAGTGGTCCATGCCTGCGTCATCACAAGGCTCTGTGACTTTTGTAACCACAATGTTCCATGAAATATCCATCACGATGCTCCGTGACCCTTGTCATCACAATACTCCATGCATTTGTCAGAAAAATGCTCCATGACCTTTGTCATCACAATATGCCACACGTTTTCATCACAACGGTCCACAAATTTCTCATGGCAAAACTCCATAAACCTTTTAATCACAATGCTCCATGCCCTTCTCCTCACAATGCTCCATTACCCCTGTCATAAAAATGCTCAATAAACCCTGCCATCACAATGTTACACAGTCTTGTCATCGCCAAGCTCCATGACTCTTGTCATCACTAGGCTCCAAGACCCCTGTAATCACAATGCTCCATGCACTTGTCATCACAAAGCTCCATGACACATGTCATCAGAATGTTCCATGGACTTCTCATCAAAATGCTCCATGCCCTTGTCATCAGAGAGCTCCAAGACCCCTGTAATCACAATGCTCCATGCCCCTTTTCATCAGTATGCTCCATGAGATTTGTCATCACAAGGCTCCATGGTTTTCTCATCACAATGCTCCAGGACCTTGTCATCACAATGCTTCATGACCTTGTCATGAAAATTCTCAATGGCCCTTGTCATCATAATGCTCCAAGTCCCAGTCATCACAATACTCCATTATATTTGACATCACAATCCTCCATTACATTTGGCATCACAATGCTTCCTGCCATTGTCATCGCAATGGACCATGACTTATGGCATCACAATGCTCCCTGACACCTGTCTTCTCAATACTCCATGACCTTCTCATCACAATCCTCCATGCCCTTGTCATCACAATGCAGCATGTCCACTGTCATCACAATAATCTATGAAACTTGTCAGACCAATGATCCGTGCCCCTGTCATCACAATGCTCCATGCACTTGTCATCACAATGCTCCATGACCCCTCTATTCACAATGCTCCATGACGCTTGTCCTCACAGTGCTCCATGACACCTGTCATCACAATGCTCCATGCCTTTGTCAGCAAAATGCTACATGACCTTGTCATTACAATGCTCTATGCGCTTGTCATCACAATACTCCATTACCATTGTCATCACAATCCTCTATGAACGTTGTGATCACATTGCTTCATCCCCTTGTCATCACAATGCTCCATGCTCCTTGAAATCAAAATGATCCATGACCTCTGTCATCACAATGCTCCAAACGCTTGTGATCACAAAGTTCCATAACACTTGTCATAACAACGTTCTATGATGCCTGTCATCCCAATACTCCATGCCTTTTCATCACAAAGCTCCATGATCTTTGTTATCACAATTCTCAATACACTTGTCATCACAATGCTCCCTGAAACTTGTCGTCAAAATGCTCCTTGAAACCTGTCACAAAAAGGCTCCATGCCTTTTTCATCACAATGCCCCATGCCATTTTCATCACAATGCTCCATGGCATTGTCATCAAAATACTACACAAGCTTGTCATCAGAATGCTCCATGACCATTGTCATCACAATTCTCCATGCACTGGTCAGCACAATGCTCGCTGACCCTTGTCATCACAATGCTCCAAGCCATTGCCATCACAATGCTCCATTACCTTTGTCATTAGAATCCTCCATGACACATGGCATCACAATGCTCTATGCCATTGTCATCACAATGGGCCATTACATATGTCATCACAATGCTCCCTGACACCTGTCTTCACAATACTGCATGCCCTGTTCATCACAATGCTCTATGCACTTGTCGTCACAATGCTCCATGAACCCTGTCATCACAATGCTCCATGCCTCCAGTCATCACAATGCTTCATAACCTTTGTCATCACTATGGTCCATGCCCTCGTCATCAACAGTCTCTGTGACCTTTGTAACCACAATGCTCCATGAACTTTTCATCACAATGCTCCTTGATTCTTGTCATCACAATGCTCCATGCCTTTGTCAGAAAAATGCTCCATGACACTTGTCATCACATTGTGCCATGCGCTTTTCATCACAATGGTCCACAAATTTGTCAGGGCAATGCTCCATAAACCTTGTAATCACAATGCTCCATGCCCTTCTCATCACATTGCTCCATTACTCCTGTCATAACATTGATCCATGACCCTTGCCATCACAATGTTCCACGGCCTTGTCATCACAAGGCTCCATGACGCTTGTCATCACAATGTTCCAAGACCCCTGCAATCACAATGCTCCATGCCCTTGTCATCACAAAGCTCCATGACACATGTCATCAGAATGTTCCATGGCCTTCTCATCAAAATGCTCCATGCCCTTGTCATCACAATGTTCCATTACCCCTGTCATAACAATGCTCCCTGACCCCTACTTTCACAATGGTCCCTGCCATTCTCATCACAATGCACAATGCACTTGTCATCAGGATGCTCCTTGACATTTGTCATCACAAAGATCCATGACCCTTGACATCACAATGCTCCAGTCATTGTCATCACAATGCTCCATGAACGATCTCATCACATTGCTCCATGCCCTTGTCATCACATAGCTCCATGACACATGTCATCAGAATGCTCCAAGACCCCTGTAATCACAATGCTCCATGCCCCTTTTCATCTCACTGATCCATGAACCCTGTCATCACAATGCACCATGCCCATCATCATAATGCTTCATGCTATTGTCTTCACAATGAAATCAATATGCTCCATGACCTCTGTCATCACAATTCTCCATGACCCCTGTTATCACAATAATCCATGAATATTTTCAGCCCAATGTTCCAAGACACTTGTCATCACAATCATCCATGCCCATGTCATCCCAATGCTCCATGACCCCTGTATTCACAATGCTCCGTGACGCTTGTCCTCACAGTGCTCCATGACACCTGTCATCACAATGCTCCATGCCTTTGTCAGCAAAATGCTACATGATCTTGTCATTTCAATTCTCTATGCGCTTGTCATCACAATACTCCATTACCATTGTCATCACAATCCTCCATGACCCTTGGGATCACATTGCTTCATGCCCTTGTCATCACAATGCTCCATGCTCCTTGAAATCAAAATGATCCATGACCTCTGTCATCACAATGCTCCAAACGCTTTTGATCACACTGTTCAATAACACTTGTCATCACAACGCTCCATGATGCCTGTTATCACAATACTCCATGCCCTTTTCATCACAATGCTCCATGACTTTTTTCATCACAATTCTCAATACACTTGTCATCACAATGCTCCCTGACACTTGTGGTCAGAATGCTCCTTGAACACTGTCACAAAAAGGCTTCATGCATTTTTCATCACAATGCTCCATGCCGTTTTCATCACAATGCTCTATGCCATTGTCATCAAAATACTCCACAATCTTGTCATCAGAATCCTCCTTGACCCTTGTCATCACAATTCTCTATGCACTTTTCAGCACAATGCTCCCTGACCCTTGTCATCACAATGATCCAAGCCATTGTCATCACAATGCTCCATTAACTTTGTCATCAGAATCCTCCATGACACTTGGCATCACAATGCTCCATGCCATTGTCATCAAAATGGGCCATTACATATGTCATCACAATGCTCCCTGACACCTGTCTTCACAATACTGCATGACCTGGTCATCACAATTCTCCATGCCCTTGTCATCAAAATGCGCCATTCCAACTGTCATCACAATAATCCATGAAACATTTTAGACCAATGCTCCATGCCCTTGTCATCACAATGCTCCATGCCCTTGTTATCACAATGCTCCATGACCACTGTCATCACAATGCTCCCTGACTGCAATCATCACAATGTTTAATGACCTTTGTCATCACAATCTTCCATGCCCTCATCATCAACAGTCTCTGTGACATTTTAACCAAAATGCTCCATGAACTATTCATCACAATGCTCTTTGACCTTTGTCATCACAATGCTCTATGCCTTTCTCAGCACAATGCTCCATGACCCTTGTCATCACAATGCTCCATGTGCTTGTCAGGACAATGCTCATGACACATGTCATCACAATACACCGGGCGCTTGTCATCACAGTGCTCCACAATCTTGTCATCACAATGCTCCATAAACCTTGTCATCAGAATACTCCATGCATTTCTCATCAAAATGCTCTCTCACCACTGATATCACAATGTTACATCACTATTCGTCACAATACTCCCTCACCCGTCATCACAATTTTCCATGACTCCTGTCATCACAATGCTACATGCACTTATCATCACAATGTACGATGACCCCTGACATCACAGTGTTCCATACCCCTGTCATCAAGTTGCTCCATGACCCTTTTCATCCAATTTCTCCATGACTCTGTCATCACAATGCTCCCTGCCCTTATCATCACAATGCACAACACCCTTGTCATCAAAATGCTCCATGACCTTTGTCATCACAAAGACCCATGACCCTTGGCATCACAGAGCTCCATGCCATTGTCATCACAATGCTCCAAGAACGCTCTCATCACATTGCTCCATGCCCTTGTCATCACAAAGCTCCATGACACATGTCATCAGAATGCTCCATCGCCTTCTCATCACAATGTTCCATGCCCTTGCCATCAAAATGCTCCATTACACCTGTAATAACAATGTTCCATGATCCCTGCCATCACGTTGTTCCATGGTCTTTTCATCACAAGGCTCCATGACCCTTCTCATCACAATACTCCAAGACCCCTGTAATCACAATGTTCCATGCCCATTTCATCTCAATGACACATGAACCCTGTCATCGCAATGCACCATGCACATCATCATAATGCTTCATGCTATTGTCATCACAATGAAATCAAAATGCTTCATGACCTCTGTCATAACAATGCTCCAAATTGTTGTGATAACAATATTCCATAACACTTGTCATCACAGTGCCCCATGACACTCGTCATCACATTTATCCATGCCCTTCTGATCACAAGGCTCAATTACTGCTGCCATCACAATGTCCCACGGCCGTGTCATCACAAGGCTCCATGACACTTGTCATCACAATGCTCCAAGACACCTGTCATCACAATGCTCCATGCCTTTGTCAGAAAAATGCTCCATGACCCTTGTCATCACAATGTGCCATGAGCTTTTCATCACAGCGGTCCACAAATTTATCATTGCAATGCTCCATAAACCTTGTAATCACAATGCTCCTTGCCCTTCACATCACAATGCTCCATTACCCCTCTCATAGCAATGCTCCATGACCCCGGCCATCACAATGTTCCACGGCCTTGTCATCACAAGACTCCATGACACTTGTAATCACAATGTACCAAGAGCCCTGTAATCACAATGCTCCATGCCCTTGTCATTACAAAGCTCCATGACACATGTCATCAGAATGTTCCATGGCCTTTGCATCAAAATGTTCCATGCCCTTGTCATCACAGTGCTCCAAGACCCCTGTAATCACAATGCTTCATGCCCTTTTCATCAGTATGCTCCATGAGATTTGTCATCACAAGGCTCCATGGTTTTTTCATCACAATGCTCCAGGACCTTGTCATCACAATGCTCCATTATATTTGTAATCACAATCCTCCATTTCATTGGGCATCACAATGCTCCCTGCCATTGTCATCGCAATGGACCATGACATATGTCATCACAATGCTCCCTGACACCTGTCTTAAGAATACTCCATGACCTTCTCATCACAATGATCCATGCCCTTGTCAGCACAATGCACCATGCCCACTGTCATCACAATATTCTATTAAACTTTTCAGACCAATGCTCCATGCCCCTGACATCACAATGCTCCATGCCCTTGTCATCACAATGCTCCATGACCCTTGTCATCACAATGCACCGTGACTCCAGGCATCACAAAGCTTCAAAACATTTGTCAACACAATGGTCCATGCCCGCGTCATCACAAGGCTCTATGACCTTTGTAACCACAATGCTCCATGAAATTTCCATCACATTGCTCCGTGATCCTTGTCATCACAATGCTCCATGCCTTTGTCAGAAAAATGCTCCATGACCTTTGTCATCACAATGTGCCACGCGATTTTCATCACAACAGTCCACAAATTTATCATGGCAATGCTCCATAAACCTTGCAATCACATTGCTCCATACCCTTCTCATCACAATGCTCCATTATCCTTGTCATAACAATGCTCCATGACCCTCGCCATCACAATGTTCACGGCCTTGTCATCACAAGGCTCCATGACACTTGTCATCACAGTGCTCCAAGACGCCTGTGATCACACTGCTCCATGCCCTTGTCATCACAAAGCTCCATGACACATGTCAACAGAATGTTCCATGGCCTTCTCATCAAAATGCTCCATGCCCTTGTCATCACAATGCTCCAAGAGCACTGTAATCACAATGCTCCATGCCCCTTTTCATCTAAATGCTCCATGAACCCTGTCATCAGAATGCATCATGCCCATCATCATAATGCTTCTGGCTATTGTCAGCGCAATGAAATCAAAATTATCCATGACCTCTCTCATCACAATGCTCCATGACCCCTGTCATCACAATACTCCATGAACATTTTCAGCCCAATGCTCCATGAGGCTTTTCATCACAATGATCCATGCCCTTGTCATCCCAATGCTCCATGACCCCAGTATTCACCATGCTCCGTGACGCTTGTCATCACAGTGCTCCATGACACCTGTCATGACAATGCTCCATGCCTTTGTCAGAAAAATTCTACATGACCTTGTCATTACAATGCTCTATGTGCTTGTCATCACAATACTCCATTACCATTGTCATCACAATCCTCCATGAACCTTGGGATCACATTGCTTCATGCCCTTGTCATTGAAATGCTCCATGCTCCTTGAAATCAAAATGATCCATGACCTCTGTCATCACAATGCTCCAAACGCTTGTGATCACAAAGTTCCATAACACTTGTCATCACAACGTGCCATGATGCCTGTCATCACAATACTCCATGTACTTTTCATCACAATGCTCCATGACCTTTGTCATCACAATCCTCAATACACTTGTCATCACAATGCTCCCTGACTCGTGTGGTCAGAATGCTCCTTTAACCCTGTCACGAAAAGGCTCCATGCCTTTTTCTTCACAATGCCCCATGCCGTTTCCATCACAATACTCCATGCCATTGTCATCAAAATACACCACAAGCTTGTCATCAGAATGCTCCATGGCCATTGTCATCACAATTCTCCATGCACTTGTCAGCACAATGCTCCCTGACCTTTGTCATCACAATGCCCCAAGCCATTGTCATCAAAATGCACCATTACCTTTGTCATCAGAATCCTCCATGACAATTGGCATCACAATGCTCCATGCCATTCTCATCACAATGGGCCATTACATATGTCATCGCAATGCTCCCTGACACCTGTCTTCACAATATTGCATGACCTGGTCATCACAGTGCTCCATGACCCCGGCCATCACAATGTTCCACGGCCTCGTCATCACAAGACTCCATGACACTTGTCATCACAATGCTCCAAGACCCCTGTAATCACAATGATCCATGCCCTTGTCATCACAAAGCTCCATGACACATGTCATCAGAATGTTCCAGGGCTTTCTCATCAAAATGGTCCATGCCCTTGTCATCACCGTGCTCCAACATCCCTGTTATGACAATGCTCCATGCCCCTTTTCATCAGTATGCTCCATGAGATTTGTCATCACAAAGCTCCATGGTTTTCTCATCACAATGCTCCATAATTTGTTCATCACAATGCTTCACGACCTTGTCACGAAAATTCTCAATGGCCCTTGTCATCATAATGCTCCAAGCCCTAGTCTTCACAATGCTCCATTATATTTGTCATCACAATCCTCCATTACATTTGGCATCACCGTGCTCCCTGCCATTGTCATTGCAATGGACCCTGACATATGTCATCACAATGCTCCCTGACACCTGTCTTCACAATACTGCATGACCATCTAATCACAATGATCCATTCCCTTGTCATCACAATGCACCATGTCCAATGTCATCACAATAATCTATGAAACTTGTCAGACCAATGATCCATGCCCCTGACATCACAATGCTCCATGATCCCTGTCATCACAATGCTCCGTGAATCCAGGCATCACAATGCTTCATAACATTTGTCATCACAATGGTCCATGCCTGCGTCATCACAAGGCTCTGTGACTTTTGTAACCACAATGTTCCATGAAATATCCATCACGATGCTCCGTGACACTTGTCATCACAATACTCCATGCCTTTGTCAGAAAAATGCCCCATGACCTTTGTCATCACAATATGCCACATGTTTTCATCACAACGGTCCACAAATTTCTCATGGCAAAGCTCCATAACCCTTTTAATCACAATGCTCCATGCCCTTCTCCTCACAATGCTCCATTACCCCTGTCATAAAAATGCCCAATAAACCCTGCCCTCACAATGTTACACAGTCTTGTCATCGCCAAGGTCCATGACTCTTGTCATCACTAGGCTCCAAGACCCCTGTAATCACAATGCTCCATGCACTTGTCATCACAAAGCTCCATGACACATGTCATCAGAATGTTCCATGGACTTCTCATCAAAATGCTCCATGCCCTTGTCATCAGAGAGCTCCAAGACCCCTGTAATCACAATGCTCCATGCCTCTTTTCATCAGTATGCTCCATGAGATTTGTCATCACAAGGCTCCATGGTTTTCTCATCACAATGCTCCAGGACATTTTCATCACAATGCTTTATGACCTTGTCATGAAAATTCTCAATGGCCCTTGTCATCATAATGCTCCAAGTCCCAGTCATCACAATACTGCATTATATTTGGCATCACAATCCTCCATTACATTTGGCATCACAATGCTTCCTGCCATTGTCATCGCAATGGACCATGACTTATGGCATCACAATGCTCCCTGACACCTGTCTTCTCAATACTCCATGACCTTCTCATCACAATCCTCCATGCCCTTGTCATCACAATGCAGCATGTCCACTGTCATCACAATAATCTATGAAACTTGTCAGACCAATGATCCGTGCCCCTGTCATCACAATGCTCCATGACCCCTCTATTCACAATGCTCCATGACGCTTGTCCTCACAGTGCTCCATGACACCTGTCATCAAAATGCTCCATGCATTTGTCAGCAAAATGCTACATGACCTTGTCATTACAATGCTCTATGCGCTTGTCATCATAATACTCCATTACCATTGTCATCACAATCCTCTATGAACGTTGTGATCACATTACTTCATCCCCTTGTCATCACAATGCTCCATGCTCCTTGAAATCAAAATGATCCATGACCTCTGTCATCACAATGCTCCAAACGCTTGTGATCACAAAGTTCCATAACACTTGTCATAACAACGTTCCATGATGCCTGTCATCCCAATACTCCATGCCTTTTCATCACAAAGCTCCATGATCTTTGTTATCACAATTCTCAATACACTTGTCATCACAATGCTCCCTGAAACTTGTCGTCAAAATGCTCCTTGAAACCTGTCACAAAAAGGCTCCATGCCTTTTTCATCACAATGCCCCATGCCATTTTCATCACAATGCTCCATGGCATTGTCATCAAAATACTACACAAGCTTGTCATCAGAATGCTCCATGACCATTGTCATCACAATTCTCCATGCACTGGTCAGCACAATGCTCGCTGACCCTTGTCATCACAATGCTCCAAGCCATTGCCATCACAATGCTCCATTACCTTTGTCATTAGAATCCTCCATGACACATGGCATCACAATGCTCTATGCCATTGTCATCACAATGGGCCATTACATATGTCATCACAATGCTCCCTGACACCTGTCTTCACAATACTGCATGACCTGTTCATCACAATGCTCTATGCACTTGTCGTCACAATGCTCCATGAACCCTGTCATCACAATGCTCCATGCCTCCAATCATCACAATGCTTCATAACCTTTGGCATCACTATGGTCCATGCCCTCGTCATCAACAGTCTCTGTGACCTTTGTAACCACAATGCTCCATGAACTTTTCATCACAATGCTCCTTGATTCTTGTCATCACAATGCTCCATGCCTTTGTCAGAAAAATGCTCCATGACCCTTGTCATCACATTGTGCCATGCGCTTTTCATCACAATGGTCCACAAATTTGTCAGGGCAATGCTCCATAAACCTTGTAATCACAATGCTCCATGCACTTCTCATCACATTGCTCCATTACTCCTGTCATAACATTGCTCCATGACCCTTGCCATCACAATGTTCCACGGCCTTGTCATCACAAGGCTCCATGACGCTTGTCATCACAATGTTCCAAGACCCCTGCAATCACAATGCTCCATGCCCTTGTCATCACAAAGCTCCATGACACATGTCATCAGAATGTTCCATGGCCTTCTCATCAAAATGTTCCATGCCCTTGTCATCACAATGTTCCATTACCCCTGTCATAACAATGCTCCCTGACCCCTTCCTTCACAATGGTGCCTGCCCTTCTCATCACAATGCACAATGCACTTGTCATCAGAATGCTCCTTGACATTTGTCATCACAAAGATCCATGACTCTTGACATCACAATGCTCCAGTCATTGTCATCACAATGCTCCATGAACGATCTCATCACATTGCTCCATGCCCTTGTCATCACAAAGCTCCATGACACATGTCATCAGAATGCTCCAAGACCCCTGTAATCACAATGCTCCATGCCCCTTTTCATCTCACTGATCCATGAACCCTGTCATCACAATGCACCATGCCCATCATCATAATGCTTCATGCTATTGTCATCACAATGAAATCAAAATGCTCCATGACCTCTGTCATCACAATTCTCCATGACCCCTGTTATCACAATAATCCATGAATATTTTCAGCCCAATGTTCCAAGACACTTGTCATCACAATCATCCATGCCCATGTCATCCCAATGCTCCATGACCCCAGTATTCACAATGCTCCGTGACGCTTGTCCTCACAGTGCTCCATGACACCTGTCATCACAATGCTCCATGCCTTTGTCAGCAAAATGCTACATGATCTTGTCATTTCAATTCTCTATGCGCTTGTCATCACAATACTCCATTACCATTGTCATCAAAATCCTCCATGAACCTTGGAATCACATTGCTTCATGCCCTTGTCATCACAATGCTCCATGCTCTTTGAAATCAAAATGATCCATGACCTCTGTCATCACAATGCTCCAAACGCTTGTGATCACACTGTTCAATAACACTTGTCATCACAACGCTCTATGATGCCTGTTATCACAATACTCCATGCCCTTTTAATCACAATGTTCCATGACTTTTGTCATCACAATTCTCAATTCACTTGTCATCACAATGCTCCCTGACACTTGTGGTCAGAATGCTCCTTGAACCCTGTCACAAAAAGGCTTCATGCATTTTTCATCACAATGCTCCATGCCGTTTTCATCACAATGCTCTATGCCATTGTCATCAAAATACTCCACAATCTTGTCATCAGAATCCTCCTTGACCCTTGTCATCACAATTCTCTATGCACTTTTCAGCACAATGCTCCCTGACCCTTGTCATCACAATGATCCAAGCCATTGTCATCACAATGCTCCATTACCTTTGTCATCAGAATCCTCCATGACACTTGGCATCACAATGCTCCATGCCATTGTCATCAAAATGGGCCATTACATATGTCATCACAATGCTCCCTGACACCTGTCTTCACAATAATGCATGACCTGGTCATCACAATTCTCCATGCCCTTGTCATCACAATGCGCCATTCCAACTGTCATCACAATAATCCATGAAACTTTTTAGACCAATGCTCCATGCCCTTGTCATCACAATGCTCCATGCCCTTGTTATCACAATGCTCCGTGACCCCTGTCATCACAATGCTCCCTGACTGCAATCATCACAATGTTTAATGACCTTTGTCATCACAATCTTCCATGCTCTCATCATCAACATTCTCTGTGACTTTTTAAACAAAATGATCCATGAACTATTCATCACAATGCTCTTTGACCATTGTCATCAAAATGCTCTATGCTTTTCTCAGCACAATGCTCCATGACCCTTGTCATCACAATGCTCCATGTGCTTGTCAGGACAATGCTCCATGACACATGTGATCACAATGCACCGGGCACTTGTCATCACAGTGCTCCACAATCTTGTCATCACAATGCTCCATACACCTTGTCATCAGAATACTCCATGCATTTCTCATCAAAATGCTCTCTCACCACTGATATCACAATGTTACATCACTATTCGTCACAATACTCACTCACCCGTCATCACAATTTTCCATGACTCCTGTCATCACAATGCTACATGCACTTATCATCACAATGTACGATGACCCCTGACATCACAGTGTTCCATACCCCTGTCATCAAGTTGCTCCATGACCCTTTTCATCCAATTGCTCCATGACTCTGTCATCACAATGCTCCCTGCCCTTATCATCACAATGCACAACACCCTTGTCATCAAAATGCTCCTTGACCTTTGTCATCACAAAGACCCATGACCCTTGGCATCACAGAGCTCCATGCCATTGTCATCACAATGCTCCAAGAACGCTCTCATCACATTGCTCCATGCCCTTGTCATCACAAAGCTCCATGACACATGTCATCAGAATGCTCCATCGCCTTCTCATCACAATGTCCCATGCCCTTGCCATCAAAATGCTCCATTACACCTGTAATAACAATGTTCCATGATCCCTGCCATCACGTTGTTCCATGGTCTTTTCATCACAAGGCTCCATGACCCTTCTCATCACAATGCTCCAAGACCCCTGTAATCACAATGTTCCATGCCCATTTCATCTCAATGACACATGAACCCTGTCATCACAATGAACCATGCACATCATCATAATGCTTCATGCTATTGTCATCACAATGAAATCAAAATGCTCTATGACCACTGTCATAACAATGATCCAAATCATTGTGATAACAATATTCCATAACACTTGTAATCACAGTGCCCCATGACGCTCGTCATCACATTTATCCATGCCCTTCTGATCACAATGCTCAATTACCGCTGCCATCACAATGTCCCACGGCCGTGTCATCACAAGGCTCCATGACACTTGTCATCACAATGCTCCAAGACACCTGTCATCACAATGCTCCATGCCTTTGTCAGCAAAATGCTACATGACCTTGTCATTACTATTCTCTTTGTGCTTGTCATCAAAATACTCTATTACCATTGTCATCACAATCCTCCATGAACATTGGAATAACATAGCTTCATGCCCTTGTCATCACAATGCTCCATGCTCCTTGAAATCAAAATGATCCATGACCTCTGTCATCACAGTGCTCCACACCCTTGTGATTACTATGTTCCATATCATTTGTCATCACAATGCTCCATGATGTCTGTCATCACTATACTCCATGCCCTTTTCATCACAATGCTCCATGACCTTTGTCATCACAATTCTCAATACACTTGTCATCACAATGTTCACTGACACTTGTCGTCAGAATGCTCCTTGAACCATGTCACGAAAAGGCTCCAGGCCTATTTCCTCACAATACCGCATGCCGTTTTCATCACAATGATCCATGCCATTGTCATCAAAATACTCCACAAGCTTGTCAACAGAATGCTCCATAACCCTTGTCATCACAGTTCTCCATGCACTTGTCACCACACTGCTCCCTGACCATTTTCATCACAATGCGCCAAGCCATTGTCATCACAATGCTCCATTACATTTGTCATCAGAATCCTCCATGACACTTGGCATCACAATGCTCCATGCCATTGTCATCACAATGGGCCATTACATATGTCATTACAATGCTCCCTGACACCTGTCTTCACAGTACTGCATGACCTAGTCATCACAATGCTCCATGCCCTTGTCATCACAATGTGCCTTTCCAACTGTCATCACAATAATCCATGAACCTTATTAGACCAATGCTCCATGCCCTTGTCTTCACAATCCTCCATGACCTTGTTATCACAATGCTCCATGACCCCTGTTATCACAATGCTTCGTGACTCCAGTCATCACAATGTTTCAGGACCTTTGTCATCACAATGGTCCATGCTCTCGTCATCAGCAGTCGCTGTGACATTTTTAACCACAATGCTACATGAACTTTTCATCACAGTGCTCTTTAACCCTTGTCATCACAATGCTCTATGCCTTTCTAAGCACAATGCTTCATTACTCTTGTCATCACAATGCTCCATTACATTTGTCATCAGAATCCTCCATGAAACTTGGCATCACAATGCTCCATGCCATTGTCATCACAATGGGCCATTACATATGTCATCACAATGCTCCCTGACACCTGTCTTCACAATACTGCATGACCTGGACATCACAATGCTCTATGCACTTGTCGTCACAATGCTCGATGACCCCTGTCATCACAATGCTCCGTGACTCCAGTCATCACAATGCTTCATAACCTTTGTTATCACAATGGGCCATGCCCTCATCATCAACAGTCTCTGTGACCTTTTCAAACACAATGCTCCATGAAATTTTCATCACAATGCCCTTTGACCGTTGTCATCACAATACTCCATGCCCTTTTCATCACAATGCTCCATGACCTTTGTCATCACAATTCTCAATACACTTGTCATCACAATGCTCCCTGACACTTGTCACAATGCTCCTTGAACCCTGTCTCGAAATGGCTCCATGCCTTTTTCATCACAGTGCCCCATGCCGTTTTCATCACAATGCTCCATGCCATTGTCATCAAAATACTCCACAAGCTTGTCATCAGAATGCTCCATAACCCTTGTCATCACAGTTCTCCATGCACTTGTCAGCACAATGCTCCCTGACCCTTGTCATCACAATGCTCCAAGCCATTGTCATCACAATGCTCCAAGAAAGCTCTCATCACATTGCTCCATGCCCTTGTCATCACAAAGCTCCATGACACATGTCACCAGAATGCTCCATGGCCTTCTCATCACAATGTTCCATGCCCTTGCCTTCAAAATGCTCCATTACACCTGTAATAACAATGTTCCATGATCCCTGCCATCACGTTGTTCCATGGTCTTTTCATCACAAGGCTCCATGACCCTTCTCATCACAATGCTCCAAGACCCCTGTAATCTCAATGTTCCATGCCCATTTCACCTCAATGACACATGATCCCTGTCATCACAATGCACCATGAACATCATCATAATGCTTCATGCTCTTGTCATCACAATGAAATCAAAATGCTCCATGACCACTGTCATAACAATGCTCCAAATCGTTTTGATAACAATATTCCATTACACTTGTCATCACAGTGCCCCATGACGCTCATCATCACATTTATCCATGCCCTTCTGATCACAATGCTCAATTACCCCTGCCATCACAATGTCCCACGGCCGTGTCATCACAAGGCTCCATGACACTTGTCATCACAATGCTCCAAGACACCTGTCATCACAATGCTCCATGCCTTTGTCAGCAAAATGCTACATGACCTTGTCATTACTATTCTCTTTGTGCTTGTCATCAAAATACTCTATTACCATTGTCATCACAATCCTCCATGAACATTGGAATAACATAGCTTCATGCCCTTGTCATCACAATGCTCCATGCTCCTTGAAATCAAAATGATCCATGACCTCAGTCATCACAGTGCTCCACACCCTTGTGATTACTATGTTCCATAACACTTGTCATCACAATGCTCCATGATGTCTGTCATCACTATACTCCATGCCCTTTTCATCACAATGCTCCATGATCTTTGATATCACAATTCTCAATACACTTGTCATCACAATGCTCCCTGAGACTTGTCGTCAAAATGCTCCTTGAAACCTGTCACAAAAAGTCTCCATGCCTTTTTCATCACAATGCCCCATGCCGTTTTCATCACAATGCTCCATGCCATTGTCATCAAAGTACTCCACAAGCTTGTCATCAGAATGCTCCATGACCCTTGTCATCACAATTCTCCATGCACTGGTCAGCACAATGCTCCCTGACACTTGTCATCACAATGCTCCAAGCCATTGCCATCACAATGCTCCATTACCTTTGTCATTAGAATCCTCCATGACACATGGCATCACAATGCTCAATGCCATTGTCATCACAATGGGCCATTACATATGTCATCACAATGCACCCTGACACCTGTCTTCACAATACTGCATGACCTGGTCATCACAATGCTCTATGCATTTGTCGTCACAATGCTCCATGACCCCTGTCATCACAATGCTCCATGCCTCCAGTCATCACAATGCTTCATAAACTTTGTCATCACTGTGGTCCATGCCCTCGTCATCAACAGTCTCTGTGACCTTTGTAACCACAATGCTCCATGAACTTTTCATCACAATGCTCCTTGATTCTTGTCATCACAATGCTCCATGCCTTTGTCAGAAAAATGCTCCATGACCCTTGTCATCACATTGTGCCATGCACTTTTCATCACAATGGTCCACAAATTTGTCAGGGCAATGCTCCATAAACCTTGTAATCACAATGCTCCATGCCCTTGTCATCACATTGCTCCATTACACCTGTCATAACATTGCTCCATGACCCTTGCCATCACAATGTTCCACGGCCTTGTCATCACAAGGCTCCATGACGCTTGTCATCACAATGTTCCAAGACCCCTCTAATCACAATGCTCCATGCCCTTGTCATCACAAAGCTCCATGACACATGTCATCAGAATGTTCCATGGCCTTCTCATCAAAATGCTCCATGCCCTTGTCATCACAATGTTCCATTACCCCTGTCATAACAATGCTCCCTGACCCCTACCTTCACAATGGTCCCTGCCCTTCTCATCACAATGCACAATGCACTTGTCATCAAAATGCTCCTTGACATTTGTCATCACAAAGATCCATGACCCTTGACATCACAATGCTCCATGTCATTGTCATCACAATGCTCCATGAACGATCTCATCACATTGCTCCATGCTCTTGTCATCACAAATCTATATGACACATGTCATCAGAATGCTCCAAGACCCCTGTAATCACAATGCTCCATGCCCCTTTTCATCTCACTGATCCATGAACCCTGTCATCACAATGCACCGCGCCCATCATCATAATGCTTCATGCTATTGTCATCACAATGAAATCAAAATGATCCATGAGCTCTGTCATCACAATTCTCCATGACCCCTGTTATCACAATAATCCATGAACATTTTCAGCCCAATGTTCCATGACACTTGTCATCACAATCATCCATGCCCTTGTCATCCCAATGCTCCATGACCCCTGTATTCACAATGCTCCGTGACGCTTGTCCTCACAGTGCTCAGTGACACCTTTCATCACAATGCTGCATCCTTTGTCAGCAAAATGCTACATTACCTTGTCATTACAATTCTCTATGTGTTTGTCATCACAATATTCCATTTCCATTGTCATCACAATCCTCCATGAACCTTGGGATCACATTGCTTCATGCCCTTGCCACCACAATGCTCCATGCTCCTTGAAATCAAAATGATCCACGACCTCTGTCATCACAATGCTTCAAACCCTTGTGATCACAATGTTCCATAACACTTGTCATCACAACGCTCCATGATGCCTGTCATCACAATACTCCATGTCCTTTTCATCACAATGCTCCATGAATTTTGTCATCACAATTCTCAATACACATGTCATCACAATGCTCCCTGACACATGTCGTCAGAATGCTCCTTGAACCCTCTCACGAAAAGGCTCCATGCCTTTTTCATCACAATGCCCCATGCCATTTTCATCACAATGCTCTATGCCATTGTCATAAAAATACTCCACAATCTTGTCATCAGAATCCTCCATGACCCTTGTCATCACAATTATCTATGCACTTGTCAGCACAATGCTCCCTGACCCTTGTCATCCCAATGCTCCAAGCCATTGTCATCACAATGCTCCATTACCTTTTTCATCAGAATCCTCCATGACACTTGGCATCACAATGCTCCATGCGATTGTCATCAAAATGGCCCATTACATATGTCATGACAATGCTCCCTGACACCGGTATTCACAATACTGCATGACCTGGTCATCACAATTCTCCATGCGCTTGTCATCACAATGCGCCATTCCAACTGTCATCACAATAATCCATGAAACTTATTAGACCAATGATCCATGCCCTTATCATCACAATGCTTCATGTGCTTGTTATCACAATGCTCCATGCACTTCTCATCAAAATGCTCTATCACCACTGATATCAAAATGTTCCATCACTAGTCATCACAATACTCCCTCTCCCATGTAATCACAATGTCCCATGAACCCTGTCTTCACAATGCTACATACCCTTATCTTCACAATGTTCCATGACCCCTGAGATCACAGTGTTCCATAATCCCTGTCCTCAAAATGCTCCATGACCCTTTTCATCCCAAAGCTCCAGGACCCATGACATCTCAATGATCTATAACCCCTGTCAGCAAAATATCCCATTACACATTTCATCATATTGCTCCGTGACCCTGTCATCAAAATGCTCCCTGCCCTTATTATCACAATGCACCACAATCTTGTCATCAAAATGTTCCTTGACCTTTCTCATCACAAAGCTCCACGACTCTTGGAATCACAATGCTCCATCTCATAGTCATCACAATGCTCCATGAAACCTCTGATCACATTGCTTCATACCCTTGTTATCAAAAAGTTCCATGACACTTGTCATCACAATGCTCGATGCCCTTCTCATCACAGTGCTCCATGCATTTGGCATTACAATCCTCCATGACCCATGTATCACACTGTTCCGTGCCCATGTCATAACAATGCTCCATGCAACACTCATCACAATAATCCATGAAATATTTCAGACCAATGCTCCATGCACTTCTCATCACAATGCTCCATTACACCTGTCATAACAATGCTCCATGACCCCTGCAATCGCAATGTTCCACATCCTTGTCATTCACAAGACTCCATGACATTTGTCATCACAATGCTCCAAGACCCCTGTAATCGCAATGATCCATGCCCCTTTTCATCAGAATGCTCCATGAGACATGCCATCACAAGTCTCCCTGGTCTTCTCATCACAATGCTCCAGGAACTTGTCATCACCATGCTCCATTTGCTTGTCATCAAAATGCTCCATGACCACTGTAATCACAATACTCCGTGAACAATTTCAGCCCAATGCTCCATGACATTCTCATCGCAATGCTCCATGACCAATATCATCACAATGCTCCATGACTACTCTCATCACAACACTCCATGACACCTGACAACACAATGATCCGGGACACTTTTCATCACAATGCCCCATTACCTAGTCATCCCAATGCTCCAAGACTCCTGTATTCACAATGCTGTGTGACGCTTGTCATCACAGTGCTCCATGATACCTGTCATCACAATGTTCCATGCCTTTTTCAGCAAATGGCTACATGCCTTTTTCATTACAATGCTCTATGTGCTTGTCATCACAATACTCCATTACAATTGTCATCACAATCCTCCATGAATCTTCGGTCACATTGCTTCATGCCCCTGTCATCACAATGCTCCATGCTCCTTGAAATCAAAATGATCCATGACCTCTGTCATCACAATGCTCCAAACCCTTTTGATCACCATGTTCCATAACACTTGTCATCACAACGCTCCATGATGCCTGTCATCACAATACTCCATGCCCTTTTCATCACAATGCTACATGACCTTTGTTATCACAATTCTCAATACACTTGTCATCACAATGCTCCCTGACACTTGTTGTCAGAATGCTCCTTGAACCCTGTCACGTAAAGGCTCCATGCCTTTTCCATCACAATGCCCCATGCCATTTTCATCACAATGCTCCATGCCATTGTCATCAAAATACTCCACAAGCTTGTCATCAGAATGCTACATGACCCTTGTCATCACAATTCTCCATGCACTTGAGGGCACAATGCTCCCTGAACCTTGTCATCACAGTGCTCCAAGCCATTGTCATAACAATGCTCCATTACATTTGTCATCAGAATCCTCCATGACACATGGCATCACAATGCTCCATGCCCTTGTCATCACAATGTGCCATTCCAATTGTCATCGCAATAATCCATGAAACTTATTAGACCAATGCTCCATGCCCTTTTCATCACAATGCTCCATGCCCTTCTTATCACAATGCTCCATGACCCCTGTCATCACAGTGCTCCGTATGTCCAGTCATCACAATGCTTCATGACCTTTGTCATCACAATGGTCCATGCCCTCGTCATCAACAGTCTCTGTGACCTTTTAAAACACAATGCTCCATGAACTTTTCATCACAATGCTCTTTGACCATTGTCATCACAATGCTCTATGCCTTTCTCAGCACAATGCTCCATGACCCTTGTCATCACAATGCTCCATGCGCTTTTCAGTACAATACTCCATGACACATGTCTTCACAATGCACCATGTGCTTGTCATCACAGTGCGCCACAGTCTTGTCATCACAACGCTCCATAAACCTTGTCATTACAATGCTCCATGCACTTCTCATCAAAATGCTCTCTCACCACTGATATCACAATGTTACATCACTATTCATCACAATATTCCCTCACCCCTCTCATCACAATGTTCCATGACTCCTGTCATTACAATGCTGCATGCAATTATCATCAAAATGTTCGATGACCACTGACATCACAATGTTCCATAACTCCTGTCATCAAAATGCTCCATGACACTTTTTTTTTTTTTTTTTTTTTTCTTTTTGCGGTATGCGGGCCTCTCACTGTTGTGGCCTCTCCCGTTGCGGAGCACAGACTCCGGACGCGCAGGCCCAGAGGCCATGGCTCACGGGCCCAGCCGCTCCGCGGCATATGGGATCCTCCCAGACCGGGGCACGAACCCGTATCCCCTGCATCGGCAGGCGGACTCTCAACCACTGCGCCACCAGGGAGGCCCATCCATGACACTTTTGATCAAAATGCTCCATGATCCCTGATATCACAATGCTCCATGACCCCTGTCATCCAATGCTCCATGCTCCTTGAAATCAAAATGATCCATGACGTCTGTCATCACAATGCTCCAAACACTTGTGATCACAATGTTCAATAACACTTGTCATCACAACGCTCCATGATGCCTGATATCACTATACTCCATGCCTTTTCATTACAATGCTCAATGACTTTTGTCATGACAATTCTCTATACACTTGTCATCAAAATGCTCCCTGACACTTGTCATCAGAATGTTCCTTGAACCCTGTCAGGAAAAGGCTCCATGACCCTTCTCATTACAATGCTCAAAAACCCCTGCAATCACAATGCTCCATGCCCCTATTCATCACAATGTTCCATGAACCCTGTCATCACAATGCACCATGCCCATCATCATAATGCTTCAGGCTGTTGTCATCACAGTGAAATCAAAATGCTCAATGACCTCTGTCATCATAATGCTCCCAAGCCGGGTGATCACAATATTCCATAACACTTATCATCACAACAGCCCTGACGCTCATCATCAGAATTTTCCATGGTCTTCTCATAACAATGCTCCATGAAATTTGTCATCACAATGCTCAATACACTTGTCATCACAATGTTCCCTGACACTTGTTGTCTGTATGCTCCTTGAACCCTGTCATGGAAAGACTCCATGCCTTTTTCATCACAATGCTCCAAGATCCGTTTAATCACAATGCTCCATGCCCTTGTCATCACAAAGCTACATTACGCCTGTCAGCAGAGTGCTCCATGGCCTTTTCCTCACAATGCTCCAAGCACTTGTTATCACAATGCTCCAAGACACCTGTAATCACAATGCTCTATGCCCCTTTTCATCACAATGCTCCATGAGACTTGTCATCACTATGCTCCATTCCCTTGTCATCGCAATGCCCCATGACCCCTGTGTTCACAATACTCCATGAATATTTTCAGCCCAATGCTCCATGACCTTCTCATCACAATGCTCCATGACCAATATCATCACAATGCTCCATGACCACTGTCATCACAAAACTCCATGACACCTGACAACACAATGATCCGAGACTCTTGTCATCACAATGTTCCTTTCCCTAGACATCACAATGCTCCTTGACCCCACTCATCAAAATACTCCATGAACTTTTTCAGCCCTATGCTCCATGACCCTGGTCATCACAATGATCCATGCCCTTGTAATCCCAATGTTCCATGACCCCTGTATTCACAATGCTCCGTGACGCTTGTCATCACAGTGCTCCATGACACCTGTCATCACAATGCTCCATGCCTTTGTCAGCAAAATGCTACATGACCTTGTCATTACAATGCTCTATGCGCTTGTCATCACAATACTCCATTACTATTGACATCACAATCATCCATGAACCGTGGGATCACATTGTTTCATGTCCTAGTCATCACAATGCTCCATGCTCCTTCAAATCAAAATGATCCATGACCTCTGTCATCACAATGCTCCGAAACCTTGTGATCACAATGTTCCATAACACTTGTCATCACAACGCTCCATGATGCCTGTCATCACAATCCTCCATGCCCTTTTCATCACAATGCTACATAACCTTTGTCATCACAATTCTCAATACACTTGTCATCACAATGCTCCCTGACACTTGTCACAATGCTCCTTGAACCCTGTCACGAAAAGGCTCCATGCGTTTTTCATCACAATGCCCCATGCCGTTTTCATCACAATGCTCCATGTCATTGTCATCAACATACTCCACAAGCTTGTCATCAGAATGCTCCATAACCCTTGTCATCACAGTTCTCCATGCACTTGTCAGCACAATGCTCCCTGACACTTGTCATCACAATGCTCCAAGCCATTGTCATCACAATGCTCCAAGAGCACTGTAATCACAGTGCTCCATGCCACTTTTCATCTAAATGTTCCATGAACCCTCTCATCACAATGCATCTTGCCCATCATCATAATGCTTCCGGCTATTGTCAGCGCAATGAAATCAAAATTATCCATGACCTCTCTCATCACAATGCTCCATGACCCTGTCACGAAAAGGCTCCATGCCTATTTTCTCACAATACCGCATGCCGTTTTCATCACAATGCTCCATGCCATTGTCATCAAAATACTCCACAAGCTTGTCATCAGAATCTTCCATGATTTTGTCATCACAATTATCCATGCACTTGTCAGCAAAATGCTCCCTGACCCTTGTCATCACAATGCCCCAAGCCATTGTCATCACAATGCTCCATTACATTTGTCATCAGAATCCTCCATGACACTTGGCATCACAATGCTCCATGCCATTTTCATCACAATGGGGCATTACATATGTCATCACAATGCTCCCTGACACCTGTCTTCACAATACTGCATGACCTGGACATCACAATGCTCTATGCACTTGTTGTCACAATGATCCATGACCCCTGTTATCACAATGCTCCGTGACTCCAGTCATCACAATGCTTCATAACCTTTGTCATCACAATGGTCCATGCCCTCGTCATCAACAGTCTCTGTGACCTTTTTAACCACGATGCTCCATGAACTTTTCATCACAATGCTCTTTGACCCTTGTCATCACAATACTCGATGCCCTTTTCATCACAATGCTCCATCACCTTTGTCATCACAATTCTCAATGCACTTGTCATCACAATGCTCCCTGACACTTGTCACAATGCTCCTTTATCCCTATCACGAAAAGGCTCCATGCTTTTTCATCACAATGCCCCATGCCGTTTTCATCACAATGCTCCATGCCATTGTCATCAAAATACTCCACAAGCTTGTCATCAGAATGCTCCATAACCCTTGTCGTCACAGTTCTCCATGCACTTGTCACCACAATGCTCCCTGACCCTTGTCATCACAATGCTCCAAGCCATTGTCATCACAATGCTCCATTACCTTTGTCATCAGAATCCTCCATGACACTTGGCATCACAGTGCTCCATGCCATTGTCATCACAATGGGCCATTACATATGTCATTACAATGCTCCCTGACACCTGTCTTCACAGTACTGCATGACCTAGTCATCCCAATGCTCCATGCCCTTGTCATCACAATGTGCCATTCCAACTGTCATCGCAATAATCCATGAAACTTATTAGACCAATGCTCCATGCCCTTGTCATCACAATGCTCCATGACCTTGTTATCACAATGCTCCATGACCCCTGTTATCACAATGCTTCGTGACTCCAGTCATCACAATGCTTCAGGACCTTTGTCATCACAATGATCCATGCTCTCGTCAACAACAGTCTCTGTGACCTTTTTAACCACAATGCTCCATGAACTTTTCATCACAATGCTCTATGCCTTTCTAAGCACAATGCTTCATTACTCTTGTCATCACAGTGCTCCATGTGCTGGTCAGGACAATGCTCCAAGACAAATGCCATTACAATGCACCATGGGCTTGTCATCACAGTGCTCCACAATCTTGTCATCACATTGCTCCATAAACCTTGTCATCAAAATGCTCCATGCACTTCTCTACAAAATGCTTTCTCACCAATGATATACAATGTTCCATCACTATTCGTCACAATGCTCCCTCACCTGTCATCACAATGTTCCATGACTCCTGTTTTCACAATGCTACATGCACTTATCATCACAATGTTTGATGACCCCTTACATCACAGTGTTCTATAACCCCTGTCATCAAAATGCTTCATGACACTTTTCATCAAATTGCTCCATGAACCTGTCATCACAATGCTCCCAGCCCTTCTCATCACAATGCACAACGCCCTTGTAATCAAAATCCTCCATGGGGACTTCCGGGTAAGATGGTGGAAGAGTAAGACGCGGAGATCACCTTCCTCTCCACGGATACACCAGAAATACAGCTACACGTGAACAACTCCTACAGAACACCTACTGAATGCTGGCAGAAGACCCCAGACCTCCCAAAAGGCAAGAAACTCCCCACATACCTGGGTAGGGCAAAGCGGAGAGATTCCCGCACAGAGGATCAGTGCCGAGCGGCACTCACCAGCCCGAGAGGCTTGTCTGCTCGCCCGCCGGGGCAGGCGGTGCTGGAAGCTGAGGCTCGGGCTTCGGTCAGAGCGCAGGGAAAGGACTGGGGCTGGCGGCGAGAACTCAGCCTGAAGGGGGCTAATGTGCCACAGCTAGCCGGCAGGGAGTCCGGGGAAACTCTGGAGCTGCCGAAGAGGCAAGAGACTTTTTCTTCCCTCTTGGTTTCCTGGTGCGCGAGGAGAGGGGATTAAGAGCGCTGCTTAAAGGGGCTCCACAGACGGGCGCGAGTCACGACAGAAAGCGCGGAGCCCAGTGACGGGCGTGGGATGCTGGGGCTGCTGCTGCCGCCGCCATGAAGCCTGTGTGCGAGCGCAGGTCACTGTCCACACCGCCCTTCCGGGAGCCTGTGCAGCCCGCCACTGCCGGGGTCCCGGTATCCCGGTATCCAGTGGCGGCTTCCCTGGGAGAACGCACGGCACGCCTCAGGCTGGTGAAACGTCACGCCGAACTCTGCCGCTGCAGGCTCGCCCTGCACTCCGTGCCCCTCCCTCCCGCCCGTCCTGAGTGAGCCAGAGTCCCCGAAGAGGCTGCTCCTTTAACCCTGTCCTGTCTGAGCGAAGAACAGACGCCCTCCGGTGACCTACACGCAGAGGCGGGGCCAAATCCAAAGCTGAGACCCAGGAGCTGTGAGAACAAAGAAGAGAAAGGGAAACCTCTCCCAGCAGCCTCAGAAGCAGTGGATTAAAGCTCCACAATCAACTTGATGTACCCTGCATCTGTGGAATACATGAATAGACAACAAATCATCCCAAATTGAGGAGCCAGGAGTCAGTGCTGTGCCTCTGAGGTGGGAGAGCCAACTTCAGGACACTGGTCCACAAGAGACCTCCCAGCTCCACATAATATCAAACGGCGAAAATCTTCCAGAGATCTCCATCTCAACACCAGCACCCAGCTTCACTCAACGACCAGCAAGCTACAGTGCTGGACAACCTATGCCAAACAACTAGCAAGACAGAAACACAACACAACCCATTAGCAGAGAGGTGGCCTAAAATCATAAAAAGTCCGCAGACACCCCAAAACACACCACCAGACGTGGACCTGCCCAACAGAAAGACAAGATCCAGCCTCATTCACCAGAACACAGGCACTAGTACCTTCCACCAGGAAGCCTACACAACCCACTAAACCAACCTTAGCCACTGGGGACAGACACCAAAAACAACGGGAAGTACGAACCTGCAGCCTGCAAAAAGGAGACCCCAAACACAGTAACATAAGCAAAATGAGAAGACAGAAAAACACACAGCAGGAGAAGGAACAAGATAAAAACCCACCAGACCTAACAAATGAAGACGTAATAGGCAGTCTACCTGAAAAAGAATTCAGAATAATGATGGTAAAGATGATCCAAGATTCTATTTCCCAGATCCAAAATCTTGGAAATAGAATAGACAAAATGCAAGAAACAGTTAACAAGGACCTAGAAGAACTAAAGATGAATCAAGCATCGATTAAAAACACAATACATGAAATAAAAAATACTCTAGATGGGATCAATAGCAGAATAACTGAGGCAGAAGAACGGATAAGTGAGGTGGAAGATAAAATAGTGGAAATAACTGCTGCAGTGCAAAATAAAGAAAAAAGAATGAAAAGAACAGAGGACAGTCTCAGAGACCTCTGGGACAACATTAAACACACCAACATTCGAATTATAGGTGTTCCAGAAGAAGAAGAGAAAAAGAAAGGGACTGAGAAAATATTTGAAGAGATTATAGTTGAAAACTTCCCTAATATGGGAAAGGAAATAGTTAATCAAGTCCAGGAAGCACAGAGAGTCCCATACAGAATAAATCCAAGGAGAAATACGCCAAGACACATATTAATCAAACTGTCAAAAATTAAACACAAAGTAATCATATTAAAAGCAGCAAGGCGAAAACAACAAATAACACACAAGGGAATCCCCATCAGGATAACAGCTGATCTCTCAGCAGAAACTCTACAAGCCAGAAGGGAGTGGCAGGACATAATTAAAGTGATGAAGGAGAAAAACCTGCAACCAAGATTACTCTACCCAGCCAGGATCTCATTCAGATTTGATGGAGAAATTAAAACATTTACAGACAAGCAAAAGCTGAGAGAGTTCAGCACCACCAAACCAGCTTTACAACAAATGCTAAAGGAACTTCTCAAGGCAAGAAACACAACAGAAGGAAAAGACCTGCAATAACGATCCCAAAAGAATTAAGAAAATGGGAATAGGAACATACATATCGATAATTACCTTAAATGTAAATGGACTAAATGCTCCCACCAAAAGACACAGATTGGCTGAATGGATACAAAAACAAGACCCATATATATGCTGTCTACAAGAGACCCACTTCAGACCTAGAGACACATACAGACTGAAAGTAAGGGGATGGAAAAAGATATTCCATGCAAATGGAAACCAAAGGAAAGCTGGAGTAGCAATTCTCATATCAGACAAAATAGACTTTAAAATAAAGACTACTAGAAGAGACAAAGAAGGACACTACCTAATGATCAAGGGATCGATCCAAGAAGAAGATATAACAATTGTAAATATTTATGCTCCAAACATAGGAGCACCTCAATACATAAGGCAAATACTAACAGCCATAAAAGGAGGAATCGACAGGAACACAATCATAGTAGGGGACTTTAACACCCCACTTTCACCAATGGACAGATCTTCCAAAATGAAAATAAATAAGGAAACACAAGCTTTAAATGATACATTAAACAAGATGGACTTAATTGATATTTATAGGACATTCCATCCAAAAACAACAGAATACACATTTTTCTCAAGTGCTCATGGAACATTCTCCAGGATAGATCATATCCTGGGTCACAAATCAAGCCTTGGTAAATTTAAGAAAATTGAAATTGTATCAAGTGTCTTTTCTGACCACAATGCTATGAGACTAGATATCAATTACAGGAAAAGAGCTGTAAAAAATACAAACACATGGAGGCTAAACAATACACTACTTAATAACGAAGTGATCACTGAAGAAATCAAAGAGGAAATTAAAAAATACCTAGAAACAAATGACAATGGAGACATGACGACCCAAAACCTATGGGATGCAGCAAAAGCAGTTCTAAGAGGTAAGTTTATAGCAATACAATCCCACCTTAAGAAACAGGAAACATCTCGAATAAACAACCTAACCTTGCACCTAAAGCAATTAGAGAAAGAAGAACAAAAACACCCCAAAGTTAGCAGAAGGAAAGAAATCATAAAAATCAGATCAGAAATAAATGAAAAAGAAATGAAGGAAACGATAGCAAAGATCAATAAAACTAAAAGCTGGTTCTTTGAGAAGATAAACAAAATTGATAAACCATTAGCCAGACTCATCAAGAAAAGAAGGGAGAAGACTCAAATCAATAGAATTAGAAATGAAAAAGGAGAAGTAACAACTGACACTGCAGAAATACAAAACATCATGAGAGATTACTACAAGCAACTCTATGCCCATAAAATGGACAACCTGGAAGAGATGGACAAATTCTTAGAAATGCACAACCTGCCAAGACTGACTCAGGAAGAAAGAGAAAATATGAATAGACCAATCACAAGCACTGAAATTGAAACTGTGATTAAAAATCTTCCATCAAACAAAAGCCCAGGACCAGATGGCTTCACAGGCGAATTCTATCAAACATTTAGAGAAGAGCTAACACCCATCCTTCTCAAACTCTTCCAAACAATATCAGAGGAAGGAACACTCCCAAACTCATTCTACGAGGCCACAAGCACCTTGATACCAAAACCAGGCAAGGATGTCACAAAGAAAGAAAACTACAGGCCAATATCACTGATGAACATAGATGCAAAAATCCTCAACAAAATACTAGCAAACAGAATCCAACAGCACATTAAAAGGATCATACACCATGATCAAGTGGGGTTTATTCCAGGAATGCAAGGATTCTTCAATATATGCAAATCAATCAATGTGATACACCATATTAACAAGTTGAAGGAGAAAAACCATATGATCATCTCAATAGATGCAGAGAAAGCTTTCGACAAAATTCAACACCCATTTATGATAAAAACCCTGCAGAAAGTAGGCATAGAGGGAACTTTCCTCAACATAATAAAGGCCATATATGACAAACCCACAGCCAACATTGTCCTCAATGGTGAAAAACTGAAACCATTTCCACTAAGATCAGGAACAAGACAAGGCTGCCCACTCTCACCACTCTTATTCAACATAGTTTTGGAAGTTTTAGCCACAGCAATCAGAGAAGAAAAGGAAATAAAAGGAATCCAAATTGGAAAAGAAGAAGTAAAGCTGTCACTGTTTGCAGATGACATGATACTATACATAGAGAATCCTAAAGATGCTACCGAAAAACTACTAGAACTAATCAATGAATTTGGTAAAGTAGCAGGATACAAAATTAATGTACAGAAATCTCTGGCATTCCTATACACTAATGATGAAGAATCTGAAAATGAAATCAAGGAAACACTCCCATTTACCATTGCAACAAAAAGAATAAAATATCTAGGAATAAACCTACCTAAGGAGACAAAAGACCTGTATGCAGAAAATTATAAGACACTGATGAAATAAATTAAAGATGATACAAATAGATGGAGAGATATACCATGCTCCTGGATTGGAAGAAACAATATTGTGAAAATGACTCTACTACCCAAAGCAATCTAAAGATTCAATGCAATCCCTATCAAACTACCACTGGCATTTTTCACAGAACTAGAACAAAAAATTTCAAAATTTGTTTGGAAAAACAAAAGACCCCGAATAGCCAAAGCAATCTTGAGAACGAAAAACGGAGCTGGAGGAATCAGGCTCCCTGACTTCAGACTATACTACAAAGCTACAGTAATCAAGACAGTGTGGTACTGGCATAAAAACAGAAAGATAGATCAGTGGATCAGGTTAGAAAGCCCAGAGATAAACCCACGCACATATGGCCAACTTATCTTTGATAAAGGAGGCAGGAATGGACAGTGGAGAAAGGACAGCCTCTTCAATAAGTGGTGCTGGGAAAACTGGACAGGGACATGTAAAAGTTTGAGATTAGATCATTCCCTAACACCATACACAAAAATAAGCTCAAAATGGATTAAAGACTTAAATGTAAGGCCAGAATCTATCAAACTCTTAGAGGAAAACATAGGTAGAACACTCTATGACATAAATCACAGCAAAATCCTTTTGGACCCACCTCCTAGAGAAATGGAAATAAAAACAAAGATAAACAAATGGGACCTAATGAAACTTCAAAGCTTTTGCACAGCAAAGGAAACCATAAACAAGACCAAAAGACAACCCTCAGAATGGGAGAAAATATTTGCAAATGAAGCAACTGACAAAGGATTAATCTCCAAAATTTATAAACAGCTCATGCAGCTCAATAGCAAAAAAACAGACAACCCAATCCAAAAATGGGCAGAAGACTTAAATAGGCATTTCTCCACAGAAGATATACAGACTGCCAACAAACACATGAAAGAATGCTCAACATCATTAATCATTAGAGAAATGCAAATCAAAACTACAATGAGATATCATCTCACACCAGTCAGTATGGCCATCATCAAGAAATCTAGAAACAATAAATGCTGGAGAGGGTGTGGAAAAAAGGGAACACTCTTGCACTGCTGGTGGGAATGTGAATTGGTACAGCCACTATGGAGAACAGTATGGAGGTTCCTTAAAAAACTAAAAATAGAACTACCATATGACTCAGCAATCCCACTACTAGGCATATACCCTGAGAAAACCATAATTCCAAAAGAGACATGTACCAAAATGTTCATGGCAGCTCTATTCACAATAGCCCGGAGCTGGAAACAACCTAAGTGTCCATCATCGGATGAATGGATAAAGAAGATGTGGCACATATATACAATGGAATATTACTCAGCCATAAAAAGAAACGAAACTGAGCTATTTGTAATGAGGTGGATAGACCTAGAGTCTGTCATACAGAGTGAAGTAAGACAGAAAGAGAAAGACAAATACCGTATGCTAACATATATATACGGAATTAAAAAAAAAAAAAAAGTCATGAAGGACCTAGGGGCAAAACGGGAATAAAGACACAGACCTACTTGAGAATGGACTTGAGGATATGGGGAGGGGGAAGGGTAAGCTGTGACAAAGCGAAAGAGAGGCATGTACATATATACACTACCAAACGTAAGGTAGATAGATAGTGAGAAGCAGCCACAGAGCACAGGGAGATCAGCTTGGTGCTTTGTGACCGCCTGGAGGGGTGGGATGGGGAGGGTGGGAGGGAGGGAGATGCATGAGGGAAGGGATGTGGGAACAGATGTATATGTATGACTGATTCACTTTGTTATAAAGCAAAAACTAATTAAAAAATTTAAAAAAAAATGCTCCCTGACCCTTGTCATCACAAAGATCCATGACCCTTGGCATCACAATGCTCCATGTCATTGTCATCACAATGTTCCATGAACACTCTCATCACATTGCTCCATGCCCTTGTCATCACAAAGCTCCATGACACATATCATCAGAATGCTCCATGGCCTTCTCATCACAATGCACAACGCCCTTGTAATCAAAATGCTCCATGACCTTTGTCATCACAAAGATCCATGACCCTTGGCATCACAGTGCTCCATGTCATTGTCATCACAATGTTCCATGAACACTCTCATCACATTGCTCCATGCCCTTGTCATCACAAAGCTCCATGACACATATCATCAGAATGCTCCATGGCCTTCTCTTCACAATGCTCCATGCCCTTGCCATCACAATGCTCCATTGCCCCTGTCATAACAATGCTCCATGACCCCTGCCATCATGATGTTCCACGGCCTTGTCATCACAAGGCTCCATGACCCTTATCATCACAATGCTCCAAGACCCCTGTAATCACAATGCTCTATGCCCCTTTTCATCTCAATGATCCATGAACCCTGTCATCACAATGCACCATGCCCATCATCATAATGCTTCATGCTATTGGCATCACAATGAAATCAAAATGTTCCATGACATCTGTCATAACAATGCTCCAAACCCTTGTGATCACAATATTCCATAACACTTTTCATCACAATGCCCCATAACGCTCGTCATCACAATTATTCATAGTCTTCTCATCACAATGCTCCATGACTTTTGTCATCACAATGCTCAATACACTAGTCATCAAAATGCTCCCTGACACTTGTTGCCTGTATGCTCCTTGAACCTTGTCATGAAAAGGCTCTATGACTTCTTCCTCACAATGATCCATGCCCTGTTCATCACAGTGCTCCAAGACACCTGTAATCCCAATGCTCCATGCCCTTGTCATCACAAAGCACAATGACGCATGTCATTAGAATGCTCCTTGGCCTTCTCCTCACAATGTTCCATGCCCTTATCATCACAGTGCTCCAAGACCCCTGTAATCACAATGCTCCATGCCTCTTTTCATCAGTATGCTCCATGAGACTTGTCATCAAAAGGCTCCATGTTATTTTCATCACAATGCTTCACGATCTTGTCATGAAAATTCTCAATGTCCCTTCTCATCATAATGCTCCAAGCCCTAGTCATCACAATGCTCCATTATATTTGTCATCACAATCCTCCATTTCATTTGGCATCACAATGCTCCCTGCCATTGTCATCGCAATGTTCCGTGACTCCAGGCATCACAATGCTTCATAACATTTGTCATCACAGTGGTCCATGCCCGCGTCATCACAAGGCTCTGTGATCTTTGTAACGACAATGCTCCATGAACATTTCATCACAATGCTCCGTGACACTTGTCATCACAATGCTCCATGCCTTTGTCAGAAAAATGCTCCATGACACTTGTCATCACAAAGTGTCATGAGCTTTTCAGCACAGCGGTCCACAAATTTATCATCGCAATGCTCCATAAACCTTGTAATCACAAGGCTCCTTGCCCATCTCATCACAATGCTCCATTACACCTGTCATAAAAATGCTCCATGACCCCGGCCATCACAATGTTCCACGGACTTGTCATCACAAGACTCCATGACACTTGTAATCACAATGCTCCAAGAGCCCTGTAATCACAATGCTCCATGCCCTTGTCATTACAAAGCTCCAAGACACATGTCATCAGAATGTTCCATGGCCTTCGCATCAAAATGCTCCATGCCCTTGTCATCACAGTGCTCCAAGACCCCTGTAATCACAATGCTTCATGCCCTTTTCATCAGTATGCTCCATGAGATTTGTCATCACAAGGCTCCATGGTTTTTTCATCACAATGCTCCAGGACCTTGTCATCACAATGCTCCATTATATTTGTCATCACAATCCTCCATTTCATTGGGCTTCACAATGCTCCCTGCCATTGTCATCGCAATGGACCATGACATATGTCATCACAATGCTCCCTGACACCTGTCTTCACAATATTCCATGACCTTCTCATCACAATGATCCATGCCCTTGTCAGCACAATGCACCATGTCTACTGTCATCACAATATTCTATGAAACGTTTCAGACCAATGATCCATGCCCCTGACATCACAATGCTCCATGCCCTTGTCATCACAATGCTCCATGACCCTTGTCATAACAATGCTCTGTGACTCCAGGCATCACAAAGCTTCATAACATTTGTCATCACAATGGTCCATGCCCGCGTCATCACAAGGCTCTATGACCTTTGTAACCACAATGCTCCATGAAATTTCCATCACATTGCTCCGTGATCCTTGTCATCACAATGCTCCATGCCTTTGTCAGAACAATGCTCCATGACCTTTGTCATCACAATGTGCCACGCACTTTTCATCACAACAGTCCACAAATTTATCATGGTAATTCTCCATAAACCTTGTAATCACAATGCTCCATGCCCTTCTCATCACAATGCTCCATTATCCCTGTCATAACAATGCTCCATGACCCTCGCCATCACAATGTTCCACGGCCTTGTCATCACAAGGCTCCATGACACTTGACATCACAATGCTCCAAGACCCCTGAAATCACAATGTTACATGCCCTTGTCATCACAAAGCTCCATGACACATGTCATCAGAATGTTCCATGGACTTCTCATCAAAGTGCTCCATGCTCTTGTCATCGAAATGCTCCAAGACCACTGTCATCACAATGCTCCATGCCCCTGTTCCTCTCAATGCACCATGAACCCTGTCATCACAATGCATCAAGCACATCATCATAATGCTTCAGGATATTTTCATCACAATGAAATAAAAATGCTCCATGACCTCTGTCATCACAATGCTCCATGGCCCCTGTCATCACAATACTCCATGAATATTATCAGACCATTGCTCCATGACATTCTCATCACAAAGATCCATGACCAATATCATCACAATGCACCATGATAACTGGCATCACAACACTCCATGACACGTGACAACACAATGATCCGGGACTCTTTTCATCACATTGCTCCATTCCCTAGTCATCACAATGCTCCATGACCCCTGTCATTACAATGCTCTGTGAAACCATTCATCACAATGCTTCATAACGTTAGTCATCACAGTGGTCCAAGCCCGCATCATCACAAGGCTCTGTGACAATTGTGACCACAATGTTCCATGAAATTTTCATCACAATGCTCCATGACCCTTGTCATCACAATGCTCCATGCCTTTCTCAGAACAATGCTCCATTACCCATGTCATCACAATGTGCCATGCGCTTGTCATCACAATGCTCCTTGCCTTTGTCAGAACAATGCTCCATTACCCATGTCATCACAATGTGCCATGCACTTGTCATCACAGTTCTCCAGAATCTTGTCATCACAATGCTCCATAAACTTTGTCTTCACAATGTTACATGTACTTCTCATCAAAATGCCCTCTCACCACTGATATCACAATGTTACATCACTATTCGTCACAATACTCCCTCACCCCAGTCATCACAATGTTCCATGACAACTGTCATCACAATTCTACATGCACTTATCATCACAATATTCGATGACCCCTGACATCACAATGTTCCATAACCCCTGTCATCAAAATGCTCCATGAACTTTCATCAAAATGCTCCATGACCCCTGACATCACAATGTTCCATAACCCCTGTCATCAAAATGTTCCATGGCCCTTTTCATCAACTTGCTCCATGAACCTGTCATCACAATACTCCATGCCCTTTTCATCACAATGCTCCATGACCTTTGTCATCACAACTCACAATACACATGGCATCACAATGCGCCCTGACACTTGTCGTCAGAATGCTCCTTGAACCCTGTCATGACAAGGCTCCAAGCTTTTCTCATCACAATGATCCATGCCATTTTCATTACAATGCTGCAAGACCCCTGTAATCACAGTGCTCCATGCCCTTGTCATCACAAAGCTCAAGGACGCATGTCATTAGAATGCTCCTTGGCCTTCTCCTCACAATGCTCCATGCCCTTGTCATCACAGTGATCCAAGACCCCTGTAATCACAGTGGCCCATGCCCTTTTTAATCAGTATGCTCCATGAGGTTTGTCATCACAAGGCTCCATGGTTTTCTCATCACAATGCTCCAGGACATTGTCATCACAATGCTTCACGACATTGTCATGAAAATTCTCAATGGCCCTTGTCATCATAATGCTCCAAGCCCTAGTCATCACAATGCTCCATTATATTTGTCATTACAATCCTCCATTACATTTGGTATCACAATGCTCCCAGCCATTGTCAGCGCAATGGACCATGACATATGCCATCACAATGCTCCCTGACACCTCTCTTTACAATACTCCAAGACCTTCTCATCACAGTGCTCCATGCCCTTGCCATCACAATGCAGCATGTCCACTGTCATCACAATTATCTCTGAAACTTGTCAGACCAATGCTCCATGCCCCTGTCATCACAATGCTTCATACCCTTGTCATCACAATGCTCCAGGACCACTGTCATCACAATGCTCCGTGACTCCATTCGTCACAATGCTTCATAACGTTTGTCATCACAATGGTCCATGCCCGCATCATCACAAGGCTCTGTGACCTTTGTAACCACAATGCTCCATGAACTTTTCATCACAATGCTCCGTGACCCTTGTCATCACAATGCTCCATGCCTTTGTCAGAACAATGCTACATGACTCTTGTCATCACAATGTGCCATGCACTTTTCATCACAATGGTCCACGACATTGTCATCGCTAAGCTCCATAAACCGTGTAATCACAGTGGTCCATGCACTTCTCATCCAAATGCTCTCTCACCAGAGATATCACAATGTTACACCTCTATTCATCACAATACTCCCTCACCCCTCTAATCACAATGTTCCATGATCTTTGTCATCACAATGCTACATGCCCTTATCATCACAATGTTCCATTACACCTGACAGCACAATGATCCATAACCCCTGTCATCAAAATGCTCCATGACCCTTCTTATCCCAGAGCTCCATGACTCCTGACATCACAATGTTCTATAACCCCTGTCATCAAAATGTTCCATTACACATTTCATCAAATTGTTGCATGACCCTGTCATCAAAATGCTCCCTGCCTTTCTCATCTCAATGCACCACACCCTTGTCATCAAAATGCTCCATGACCTTTGTCATCACAAAGCTCCATGACACTTGGCATCACAATGCTCCATGTCATTTTCATAACAATTCTCCATGAACCCTCTCATCACATTGTTCCATGCCTTTGTCATCACAAAGCTCCATGACACTTGTCATCACAATGCTAGATGCCCTTCTCATCACAATGCTCCATGCCCTTGCCATCACAATGCTCCATTACCCCTGTCATGACAATGCTCCATGACCTCTGCCATCACGATGTTCCATGGCCTTGTCATCACAAGGCTCCATGACCCTTCTCATCACAATGCTCCATTACCTCTGTCATAACAATGCCCCATGACCCCTGCCTTCACAATGATCCACTGCCTTGTCATCACAAGGCTCCATGACACTTGCCATCACAATGCTCCAAGACCCTGGTAATCACAATGCCCCATGCCCTTTTCATCGCAATGCTCCAAAACCCCTGTAATCACAATGCTCCCTGCCCCTATTTATCTCAATGCTCCATGAACCCTGTCATCACAATGCACCATGCCCATCATGATAATGCTTCAGTCTATTGTCATCACAATGAAATCAAAATGCTCAATGACCTTTGTCATCATAATGCTCAAAACCCGTGTGATCACAATGTTCCATAACACTTATCAACACAACAGCCCTGACGCTCATCATCACGATTATCCATGGTCTTCTCATCACAATGCTCAATACACTTGTCGTCACAATGTTCCCTGACACTTGTTATCTGTATGCTCCTTGAACCCTCTCATGGAAAGGCTCCATGCCATTTTCATAACAATGCTCCAAGACCCATTTAATCACAATGCTCCATGTCCTTGTCATCACAAAGCTTCATGACGCCTGTCAGCAGAGTGCTCCATGGCCTTTTCCTCACAATGCTCCAAGCCCTTGTTATCACAATGCTCCAAGACCCCTGTAATCACAATGCTCCATGCCCCATTTCATCAGAATGCTCCATGAGACTTGTCATCACAAGTCTCCATGTTCTTCTCATCACAATGCTCCAGGATCTTGTCAGCAATATGCTCCATTCCCTTCTCATCACAATGTTCCATGACCCCTGTCTTCACAATACTCCATGAATATTTTCAGCCCAATGCTCCATGACCTTCCCATCACAATGCTCCATGACCAATATCATCACAATGCTCCATGACCACTGTCATCACAAATCTCCATGACACCTGAAAACACAATGATCCGAGACACTTATCATCACAGTGTTATTTTCCCAAGACATCACAATGCTCCAAGACCCCTCTCATCACAATAATCCATGAACATTTTCAGCCCTATGCTCCATGAGCCTTGTCATCACAATGATCCATGCCCTTGTCATCCCAATGATCCATGACCCCTATATTCACAATGCTCCGTGATGCTTGTCATCACAATGCTCCATGCCTTTGTCAGCAAAATGCTACATGACCTTATCATTACAATGCTCTATGCGCTTGTCATCACAATACTCCTTTACCATTGTCATCACAATCATCCATGAACCGTGGGATCACATTGTCACATGTCCTAGTCATCACAATGTTCCATGCTCCTGGAAATCAAAATGATCCATGACTTCTGTCATCACAATGCTCCAAACCCTTGTGATCACAATGATAAATAACACTTGTCATCACAATGCTCCATGATGCCTGTAATCACAATACTCCATGTCCTTTTCATCACAGTGCTCCATGACCTTTGTCATCACAATCCTCAATACACTTGTCATCACAATGCTCCCTGACACTTGTCGTCAGAATGCTCCTTGAACCCTGTCATGGAATGGCTCCATGCCATTTTCATCACAATGCCCCATGCCGTTTCCATCACAATACTCCATGCCATTGTCATTAAAATACACCATAAGCTTGTCATCAGAATGCTCCATGACAATGGTCATCACAATTCTCCATGCACTTGTCAGCAAAATGCTCCCTGACCTTTGTCATCACAATGACCCAAGCCATTGTCATCAAAATGCTCCATTACCTTTGTCATCAGTATCCTCCATGACACTTGGCATCACAATGCTCCATGCCCTTGTCATCAAAATGCACCATTCCAACTGTCATCACAATAATCTATGAAACTTAATAGACCAATGCTCCATGCCCTTGTAATCACAATGCTTCATGCCCTTGTTATCACAATGCTCCATGACCCCTGTCATCACAATGTTCCGTGACTCCAATTATCACAGTGTTTAATGACCTTTGTCATCACAATGGTCCATGCCCTCGTCATCAACAGTCTCTGTGACATTTTAACCAAAATGCTCCATGAACTTTTCATCACAATGCTCTTTGACCTTTGTCATCACAATGCTCTATGCCTTTCTCAGCACAATGCTCCATGACCTTTGTCATCACAATGCTCCATGTGCTTGTCAGGACAATGCTCCATGACACATGTCATCACAATGCACCGTGCGCTTGCCATCACATTGCTCCACAATCTTGTCATCACAATGCTCCATAAACATTGTCATCACAATGCTCCATGCATTTCTCATCAAAATGCTCTCTCACCACTGATATCACAATGTTACATCACTATTCGTCGCAATACTCCCTCACCCGTCATCACAATTTTCCATGACTCCTGTCATCACAATGCTACATGCACTTATCATCACAATGTTCGATGACACCCAACAGCAAAATGTCCCATACCCCTGTCATCATGTTGCTCCATGACCCTTTTCATCCAATTGCTCCATGACTCTGTCATCAAAATGCTCCCTGCCCTTATCATCACAATGCACAACGCCCTTGTCATCAACATGCTCCATGACATTTGTCATCACAAAGATCCATGACCCTTGGCATCACAGTGCTCCATGCCATTGTCATCACAATGCTCCATGAACACTCTCATCACATTGCTCCATGCCCTTGTCATCGCAAAACTCCATCACTCATGTCATCAGAATGCTCCATGGCCTTCTCATGAAAATGTTCCATGCCCTTGATATCACAATGCTCCATTACACCTGTAATAACACTGTACCATGATCCCTGCCATCACGCTGTTCCATGGACTTGTCATCACAAGGTTCCATGACCCTTCTCATCACAATGCTCCAAGACCCCTGTAATCACAATGCTCCATGCCCATTTTCATCTCAATGACACATGAACCCTGTCATCACAATGCACCATGCACATCATCATAATGCTTCATGCTATTGTCATCAGAATGTAATCAAAATGCTCCATGACCTCTGTCATAACAATGCTCCAAATCGTTGTGATAACAATATTCCATAACACTTGTCATCACAGTGCCCCATGACGCTCGTCATCACATTTATCCATGCCCTTCTGATCACAATGCTCAATTACCACTGCTATCACAATGTCCCACGGCCGTGTCATCACAAGGCTCCATGACACATGTCATCACAATGCTCCAAGACACCTGTCATCACAATGCTCCGTGCCTATGTCAGCAAAATGCTACATGACCTTGTCTTTACTATGCTCTTTGTGCTTCTCATCCAAATACTCCATTTCGATTGTCATCACAATCCTCCATGAACATTGGAATAACATTGCTTCTTGCCCTTGTCATCACAATGCTCCATGCTCCTTGAAATCAAAATGATCCATGACCTCTGTCATCACAATGCTCCAAATCCTTGTGATTACAATGTTCCATAACACTTGTTATCACAACGCTCCATGATGCCTGTCATCACTATACTCCATGCCCTTTTCATCACAATGCTCCATGACCTTTGTCATCACAATTCTCAATACACTTGTCATCACAATGCTCCCTGGCACTTGTCGTCAGAATGCTCCTTGAACCCTCTCACTTAAAGGCTCCATGCCTTTTTCCTCACAATACCCCATGCCGTTTTCATCACAACGCTCCATGCCATTGTCATCAAAATACTCCACAAGATTGTCATCAGAATCCTCCATGACCGTTGTCATCACAATTCACCATGAACTTGTCAGCAAAATGCTCCCTGACCCTTGTCATCACAATGCCCCAAGCCATTGTCATCACAATGCTCCATTACCTTTGTTATCAGAATCCTCCATGACACTTCGCATCACAATGCTCCATGCCATTGTTATCACAATGGGCCATCACATATGTCATTACAATGCTCCCTGACACCTGTCTTCACAATACTGCATAACCTGGTCATCACAAGGCTCCATGCCCTTGTCATCACATGGCGCCATTCCAACTTCATCGCAATAATCCATGAAACTTATTAGAAGAATGCTCCATGCCCTTGTCATCACAATGCTCCATCCCCTTGTTGTCACAATGCTCCATGAGCTCTGTCATCACAATGCTCCGTGACACCAGTCATCACAATGGTTCATGACCTTTGTCATCAGAGTGGTCGATGCCCTCGTCATCAAAAGTCTCTCTGACCTTTTTAACCACAATGCTCCATGAACTTTTCATCATAATGCTCTTTGACCCTTGTCATCACAATGCTCTATGCCTTTCTCAGCACAATGCTCCATGACCCTTGTCATTACAATGCTCCATGCGCTTGTCAGCACAATGCTCCACGACACATGTCATCAAAATGCACCATGCGCTTGTCATCACAGTGCTCCACAATATTCTCATCACAATGCTCCATAAAACTTGTCATCACAATGCACTATGCACTTCTCATCAAAATGCTCTCTCACCACTGATATCACAATGTTACATCACTATTCGTCACAATACCCCCTCACCCCTGTCATCACATTGTTCCATGTCTTCTGTCACCACAATGCTACATGCACATATCATCACAATGTTCGATGACCCCTGACATCACAATGTTCCATAACCCGTGTCGTCAAAATGTTCCATGACACTTTTCATCAAATTGCTCCATGACACTGTCATCACAATGCTCCCTGCCCTTCTCATCACAATGCACAACACACTTGCCATCAAAATGCTCCATGACTTTGTCACCACAAAGATCCATGACCATTGGCATCACAGTGCTCCATGTCATTGTCATCACAATGCTCCATGAACTCTCTCATCACATTGCTCCATGCCCTTTTCATCAGAATGCTCCATGACACATGTCATCAGAATGCTCCATGGCCTTCTCATCACAATGCTCCATTCCTTGCCATCACAATGTTCCATTACCCCTGTCATAACAATGCTCCATGACCCCTGCCATCACGATGTTCCATGGCCTTGTCCTCACAAGGCTCCATGACCCTTCTCATCACAATGCTCCAAGAATCCTGTAATCTCAAAGCTCTATGCCCGTATTCATCTCAAGGATCCATGAACCCTGTCATCACAATGCACCATGCCCATCATCATAATGCTTCTTGCTATTTTCATCACAATGAAATAAAAATGCTCCATGACCTATGTCATAACAATGATTCAAACCCTTGTGATCACAATATTATATAACACTTCTCATCACAATGTCCCATGACACTCATCATCAAAATTATCCATTGTCTTCTCATCACAAAGTTCCATGACATTGTCATCACAATGCTCAATACACTTGTCATCAAAATGCTCCGTGACACTTCTTATCTCTATGCTCCTTGAACCCTGTCATGACAAGGTTCCATGCATTTTTCATCACAATGATCTATGCTATTTTCATCACAATGCTCCAAGACCCATGTAATCACAATGCTCCATGCCCTTGTCATCACAAAGCTCAATGATGCATGCCTTCACAATGCGCCTTGGTCTTCTCATCACAATGCTCCATGCCCTTCTCATCACAATGTTCCAAGACCCCTGTAATCACAATGCTCAATGCCCCTTTTCATCAGTATGCTCCATGAGACATTTCATCACAAGGCTCCATGGTTTTGTCATCACAATGCTCCAGGACCTTTTCATCACAGTGCTTCACGACCTTGTCATGAAAATTTTCAATGGCCCTTGTGATCATAATGCTCCAAGCCCTAATCATCACAATGCTCTATTATATTTGTCATAGCAATCCTCCATTACATTTGGCATCACCATGCTCCCAGCCATTGTCATCGCAATGGACCATGACATATGTCATCACTGTGCTCCCTGACACCTGTCTTCACAACATTCCATGAACATTTTCAGCCCAGTGATCCATGACCCTTCTCATCACAATGATCCATGCGCTTGTCATCCCAATGCTCCATGACCCCTGTATTCATAATGCTCCGTGACGCTTGTCATTACAGTGCTCCACAATCTTGTCATCACAATGCTCCATAAACCTTGTCATCACAATGATGCATGCACTTCTCATCAAAATGCTCTCTCACCACTGATATCACAATTTTACGTCACTATTCGTCACAATACTCCCTCACCCCTGTCATCACAATGTTCGATGACCCCTGACATCAAAATGTTCCATAACCTCGGTCATCAAAATGCTCCATGACCCGTTTCATCAAAATGTTCCATGAACCCTGACACCACAATGTTCCATAACCCCTGCCATCAAAATGTTCCATGACACTTTTCATCATATTGCTCCATGACCCTGTCATCACAATGCTCCCTGCCATTCTCATTACAATGCACAACACCCTTGTCATCAAAATGCTCCATGACCTTTGTCATCACAAAGATCTATGACACTTGGCATCACAATGCTCCATGTCATTGTCATCACGATGCTCCATGAACGCTCTCATCACATTGCTCCATGCCCTTGTCATCACAAAGCTCCATGACACATGTCATCAGAATGCCCCATGGCCTTCTCATCACAATGCTCCAAGCCCTTGCCATCACAATGCTCCATTACACCTGTCATAAAAATGCTCCATGACCCCTGCCATCACGATGGTCCATGGCATTGTCATCACAAGGCTCCATGACCCTTCTCATCACAATGCTCCAAGACCCCGGTAATCACAATGCTCCATGCCCCTTTTCATCTCAATGATCCATGAACCCTGTCATCACAATTCACCATGCCCATCATCATAATGCTTCATGATATTGTCATCACAATGAAATCAAAATGCTCCATGATCTCTTTCATAACAGTACTCCAAACCATTGTGATCACAATATTCCATAACACTTGTCATCACAATGCCCATTGACGCTCACCATCACAATTATCCATGGTCTTCTCATCACAGTGCTTCATGACCTTTGTCATCACAATGCTCAATACAGTTACCATCAAAATGCTCCCTGACACTTGTTGTCTGTATGCTCCTTGAAACTTCTCATGACAAGGCTCCATGCCATTTCCCTCACAATGATCCGTGCCCTTATCATCACAATGCTCCAAGAACACTGTAATCACATTGCTCCATGTCCGTGTCATCACAAAGCTCAATGATGCATGTCATTAGAATGCTCCTTGGACTTCTCCTCACAATGCTCCAGGCCCATGTCATCACAATGTTCCAAGAGCTCTGTAATCACAATGGTTCATGTCCCTTTTCATCAGTATGCTCCATGAGATTTGTCATCACAGGCTCCATGGTTTTCTCATCACAATGCTCCAGGACCTTGTCATCACAATGCTTCATCATCTTGTCATGAAAATTCTCAATGGCCCTTGTCCTCATAATGCGCCAAGCCCTAGTCATCACAATCCTCCATTACATTTGGCATCACCATGCTCCCGGCCATTCTCATCGCAATGGACCATGCCATATGTCATCACAATGCTCCCTGACAAGTTTCTTCAAAATACTCCATGAAATTCTCATCACAGTGCTCCATGCCCTTGTCATCACAATGCTCCATGGCCCCTGTCATCACAATGCTCCGTGACTCCAGTCATCACAATGCTTCATAACATTTGTCATCACAATGGTCCATGCCCGCATCATCACAAGGATCTGTGACGTTTGTAACCACAATGCTCCTTGAACTTTTCATCACAATGCTCCATGACCCTTGTCATCACAATGTTCCTTGCCTTTGTCAGAAAAATGCTCCATGACCCTTGTCATCACAATGTGCCACGCACTTTTCATCACAACGGTCCACAAATTTGTCATCACAATGCTCCATAAACCTTGTAATCACAATGCTCCTTGCCCTTCTCATCACAGTGCTCCATTACCCCTATCATAACAATGATCCATAATCCCTGCCATCACAATGTTCCACGGCCTGGTCATCACTAGGCTCCATGACACTTGTCATCACAATGCTCAAGATCCCTGTAATCACAATGCTCCATGCACTTGTCACCACAAAGCTCCATGACACATGTCATCAGAATGTTCCATGTCCTTCTCATCAAAATGATCCATGCCCTTGTCATCACAGGGCTCCTAGACCCCTGTAATCACAACGGTCCATGCCCCTTTTCATCAGAATGCTCAATGAGAATTGTCATCACAAGGCTCCATGGTTTTCTCATCAGAATGCTCCAGAACGTTGTCATCACAATGCTTCACGACCTTGCCATGAAAATTCTCAATGGCCCTTGTCATCATAATGCTGCAAGGTCTAGTCATCACAATGCTCCATTATATTTGTCATCACAATCCTCCATTACATTTGGCATCACAATGCTCCCTGCCATTGTCATCGCAATGGACCATGATATATGTCCTCACAATGCTCCCAGACACCTGTCTTCACAGTAATCCATGACGTTCTCATCACAATGCTCCATGCCCTAGTCATCAAAATTCAACATGTCCACTGTCATCACAATAAACTATGAAACTTGTCAGACCAATGCTCCATGGCCCTGTCATCACAATGCTCAATGCCCTTGTCATCACAATGCTCCATGACCCCTGTCATCACAATGCTCGGTGACTCCAGGCATCACAATGCTTCATAACATTTGTCATCACAGTGATCCTTGCCTGCGTCATCACAAAGCTATGTGACCTTTGTAACCACAATACTGCATGAAATTTTCATCAAAATACTCCGTGACCCTTGTCATCACAATGCTCCAAGCATTTGTCAGAAAAATGCTCCATGACCCTTGTCATTACAATGTGCCATGCGCTTTTCATTACAACGGTCCACAAATTTGTCATTGCAATGGTCCATATACCTTGTAATCACAATGCTCCATGCCCTTCTCATCACAATGCACCATTACACCTGTCATAACAATGCTCCATGACCCCTGTCCTCACAATGTTCCACGGCCTTGTTATCACCAGGCTCCATGACACTTGTCATCACAATGCTCCAAGACACCTGTAATCACAGCACTCCATGCCCTTGTCATCACAAATCTCCATGACACGTCTTAAGAATGGTCCATGACCTTCTCATCAAAATGCTCCATGCCCTTTTCATCACAGTGCTCCAAGACCCCTGTAATCACAATGCTCCATGCCCCTTTTCATCTCAATGCTCCATGATACCTGTCATCACAATGCATCGTGCCCATCATCATAATGCTTCAGGCTGTTGTCAGCAAAATGAAATCAAAATTCTCCATGACCTCTGCCATTCCAATGCTCCATGACCCCTGTCATCACAATACTCCATGAACATTTTCAGCCCAATGCTACATGAAACTTGTCATCACAATGATCCATGCCCTTTTCATCCCAATGCTCCATGACCCCTTTATTCACAATGCTCCGTGACGCTTGTCATCACAGTGCTCCATGACACCTGTCATCAGAATGCTCCATGCCTTTGTCAGCAAAATGCTACATGACATTGTCATGACAATGCTCTATGCGCTTGTCATCACAATACTCCATTACCATTCTCATCACAATCCTCCATGAATCTTGGGATCACATTGCTTCATGCTCTTGTCATCACAATGCTCCATGCACCTTTAAATCAAAATGATCCATGACCTCTGTCATCACAATGCTCCAAACACTTGTCATCACAACGCTCCATAATGCCTGTCATCACAATACACCATGCCCTTTTCATCCCAGTGCTCCATGATCTTTGTCAACACAATTCTAAATACACATGTCATCACAATGCTCCCTGACATTTGTCGTCAGAATGCTCCTTGAACCCTGTCACGAAAAGGCTCCATGACTTTTTCATCACAATGTCCCATGCCATTTTCATCACAGTGCTCCATGCCATTGTCATCAAAATACTCCACAAGCTTATCATCAGAATGCTCCATGACCCTTGTCATCACAATTCTCCATGAACTTGTCAGCACAATGCTCCCTGACCCTTGTCATCACAATGCTCCAAGCCATTGTCATCACAATGCTCCATATGCTTTGTCATCAGAATCGTCCATGACATTTGGCATCACAATGCTCCATGCCATTTTCATCACAATGGGCGATTACATATGTCATCACAATGCTCCCTGACACCTGTCTTCACAATACTGCATGACCTGGTCATCACAATGCTCCATGCCCTTGTCATCACAATGCGCCATTCCAACTGTCATCGCAATAATCCATGAAACTTATGAGACCAATGCTCCATGCCCTTGTAATCACAATGCTCCATGCCCTTGTTATCACAATGCTCCATGACCCCTGTCATCACAATGATCCGTGACACCAGTCATCACAATGTTTCATGAACTTTGTCATCACAGTGGTCCATGCCCTCATTATCAACAGTCTCTGTGACCTTTTTAAACACAGTGCTCCATGAACTTTTCATCACAATGCTCTTTGACCCTTTTCATCACAATGCTCCATGTGCTTGTCAGCACAATGCTGCACGACACATGTCATCACAATGTACCTTTCGCTTGTCATCACAGTGCTCCACAATCTTGTCATCACAATGCTCCATAAAACTTGTCATCACAATAATCCATGCACTTCTCATCAAAATGCTCTCTCACCACTGATATCACAATATTACATCACTATTCGTCACAATACTCCCTCACCCCTCTCATCACAGTGTTCCATGACTCCTGTCATCACAATGCTACATGCATTATCATCACAATGTTCGATGACCCCTGACATCACAATGTTCCATAACCCGTCATCAAAATGTTCCATGACCCTTTTCATCAAATTGCTCCACGACCCTGTCATCACAATGCTCCCTGCCCTTCTCAACACAATGCACAACACCCTTGTTATCAAAATGCTCCATGACCTTTCTCATCACAAATATCAATGACACTTTGCATCACAATGCTCCATGTCATTGTCATCACGATGCTCCATGAACGCTCTCATCACATTGCTCCATGCCCTTGTCATCACAAAGCTCCATGACACATGTCATCAGTATTCTCCATGGCCTTCTCATCACAGTGCTCCCCGCCCTTGCCATTGCAATGCTCCATTACACCTGTCATAATTATGCTCCATGACCCCTGCCATCACGATGGTCCATGGCCTTCTCATTACAAGGCTCCATGATCCTTCTCATCACAATGCTCCAAGACCCCGGTAATCACAATGCTCCATGCCCCTTTACATCTCAATGATCCATGAACCCTGTCATCACAATGCACCATGCCCATCATCATAATGCTTCATGCTATTGTCATCACAATGAAATCAAAATGCTCCATGACCTCTGTCATAACAATGCTCCATACCCTTGTGATCACAATATTCCATAACACTTGTCATCACAATGCCCCTTGACGCTCGTCATCACAATTATCCATGGTCTTCTCATCACAATGCTCCATGACCTTTGTCATCACAATGCTCAATACCCTTGTCATCAAAATGCTCCCTGACACCTGTTGTCTGTATGCTCCTTGAAACCTGTCATGACAAGGCTCCATGCCTTTTCCATCACAGTGATCCATGCCCTTTTCATCACAATGCTACAAGACCCCTGTAATCACAATCCTCCATGCCCTTGTCATCACAAAGCTCAATGACACATGTCATTAGAATGCTCCTTGGCCTTCTCCTCACAATGCTCCATGCCCATGTCATCACAATGTTCCAAGAGCCCTGTAATCCCAATGGTCCATGACCCTTTTCATCACTATGCTCCATGAGATTTGTCATCACAAGGCTCCATGAATTTCTCATCACAGTGCTCCAGGACCTTGACATCACAATGCTTCATGACCTTTTCATGAAAATTCTCAATGGCCCTTGTCCTCATAGTGCTCCAAGCCCTAGTCATCACAATGCTCCATTATATTTGTCATCACAATCTTCCAATACATTTGGCATCACAATGCTCCCTGCAATTGTCATTGCAATGGACTATGACATATGTCATCACAATGCTCCCTGACAACTTTCTTCAAAATACTCCATGAACTACTCATCACTGTGCTCCATGCCACTGTCATCACAATGCTCCATGCCCTTGTCATCACAATGCTCCATGGCCCCTGTCATCACAATGCTCCGTGACTCCAGTAATCACAATGCTTCATAACTTTTGTCATCACAGTGGTCCATGCCCGCATCATCACAAGGATCTGTGACATTTGTAACCACAATGCTCCATGAACTTTTCATCACAGTGCTCCTTAACATTTGTCATCACAATGCTCCATGCCTTTGTCAGAAAAATGCTCCATGACCCTTGTCATCACAATGTGCCACGCACTTTTCATCACAACAGTCCACAAATTTGTCATCGCTATGCTACATATACCTTGTAATCACAATGCTCCCTGCCCTTCTCATCAAAATGCTCCCTTACCAGTATCATAACAATGATCCATGATCCCTGCCATCACAATGTTCCATGGCCTTGTCATCACAAGGCTCCATGACATTGTCATCACAATGCTCCAGGATACCTGTAATCAAAATGCTCCATGCACTTGTCACCACAGAGCTCCATGACACATGTCATCAGAATGTTCCATCGCCTTCTCATCAAAATGTTCCATGCCCTTGTCATCACAGTGCTCCAAGACCCCTGTAATCACAATGCTCTATCCGCTTTTCATCAGTATGCTCCATGAGATTTGTCATCACAAGGCTCCATGGTTTTCTCATCACAGCACTCCAGGACCTTGTCATCACAATGCATCACGACATTGTCATGAAAATTCTCAGTGGCCCTTGTCATCATAATGCTCCAAGCCCTAGTCATCACAATGCTCCATTATATTTGTCATCACAATCCTCCATTACATTTGGCATCACAATGCTCCCTGCCATTGTCATCACAATGGATCATGATATATTTCATCACAATGCTCCCTGACACCTGTCTTCACAATACTTCATGACCTTCTCATCACAATGATCCATGCCCTTGTTATCACAATGCACCAGGTCCACTGTCATCACAATAATCTATGGAACTTGTCAGACCAATTCTCCATGCCCCTGACATCACAATACTCCATGAGCTTGTCATCACACTGCTCCATGTCCCCTGTCATCAAAATGCTCCATGAATCCAGGCATCACAATGCTTCATAACATTTGTCATCACAGTGATCCATGCCCGTGACATCACAAGGCTCTGTGACCTTTGTAACCACAATGCTCCATGAACTCTTCATCACAATTCTCAGTTACCCTTGTCATCACAATGCTCCATGCTCCTTGAAATCAAAATGATCCATGACCTCTGTCATCACAGTGGTCCAAACCATTGTGTTCACAAAGTTCCATAACACTTGTCATCACAACGCTCCATGATGCCTGTCATCACAATACACTATGCCCTTGACATCACAATGCTCCATGCTCCTTGAAAGCAAAATGATCCATGACCACTTTCATCACAATGCTCCAAACACTTGTGATCACAGTGTTCCTTAACACTTGTCATCACAACGCTCCATGATGCCTGTCATCAAAGTACTCCATGCCCTTTTCATCACAGTGCTCCAAGACCCCTGTAATCACAATGCTCCATGCCCCTTTTGATCTCAATGATCCATGAACTCTGTCATCACAATGCACCATGCCCATCATCTTAATGCTTCATGCTATTGTCATCACAATGAAATAAAAATGCTCCATGACCTCTGTCATAACAATGCTCTATACCCTTGTGATCACAATATTCCATAACACTTGTCATCACAATGCCCCTTGACACTCGTCATCACAATTATCCATGGTCTTCTCATCACAATGCTCCATGACCTTTGTCATCGCAATTCTCAATACACTTGTCATCACAATGCTACCTGACACTTGTAGTCAGAATACTCCTTGAACCCTCTCTCGAAAATGCTCCATGCCTTTTAAATCACAGTGCCCCATGCCGTTTTCATCACAATGCTCCATTCCATTGTCATCAAAATACACCACAAGCTTGTCATCAGAATGCTCCCTGACCCTTGTCATCACAATGCCCCAAGTCATTGTCATCAAAATGCTCCATTATCTTTGTCATCAGAATCCTCCATGACACTTGGCATCACAATGATCCATGCTCTTGTCATCACAATGCGCCATTCCAACTGTCATTGCAATAATCCATGAAACATATTAGACCAATGCTCCATGCCGTTTTCTTCACAATGTGCCATTCCAACTGTCATCGCAATAATCCATGAAACATATTAGACCAATGCCCCATGCCCTTGTCATCAAAATGTTCCATAACACTTATTTTCACAACGCCCCATGACGCTCGTCTTCACAATTATCCATGGTCTTCTCATCACAATGCTCCATGAACTTTGTCATCACAATGCTCAATACCCCTGTCATCACAATGCTCCCTGACACTTGTCCTCAGTATCCTCCATGAACCCTGTGATGACAAGGCTCCATGCCATTTTCATCACCATGTTCCATGCCCTTTTCCTCACAGTGCTCCAAGCCCCCTGTAATCACAATGCTCCATGCCCTTTTCATCACAGAACACCGTGATGCATGTAATCAGAACGCTCCCTGGCCTTCTCATCCAATGCTCCATGCCCTTGTCATCACAATGCTCCATGACCCCTGTAATCACAATGCTCCATGCCCCTTTTCATCAGAATGCTCCATGAGACTTGTCATCACAAGGCTCCATGGTCTTCTCATCACAATGCTCCAGTACCTTGTCATCACAATGATAAATGACACCTGTCATCACAATACTCCATGAACATTTTCAGCCCAATGCTCCATGAACATCTCCTCACAATGCTCCATGACCACTGTCATCACAACGCTCCATGAACCCTGACAACACAATGATCCGGGACTCTTGTTATCAAAATGCTCCATGCGCTTGTCATCCCACTGCTCCATGACAGCTTTAATCACAATGTTCCGTGACGCTTGTCATCACAGTGTTCCATGAGCATTGCCATCACAATGCTCCATGCCTTTGGCAGCAAAATGCTAAATAATCTTGTCATCACAGTGCTCCATGAGCTGGTCATCACAATCCTCCTTGACCCTTGGGATCACATTGCTTCATGTCCTTGTCATATCTCTCTTGCCTTTCTGGTTTTTACAGATTTTCGGATGTCCCATTTGACCGCTGGGTAGTGACAATACTTTGTAGTGTGGATTTGCATTGCACGCTTGCTTGATTGGCCAAAAAGCGTGTATGCGTTTTCTCCTGAATATATTCAGGAGAAAAGCCATACGCCGTTTTTGGCCAAGTGCATCACTGTCGAAGTTGTGATGCTTTTCCTGTGCTTTAAAAGTGATTCCAATTTACCTCATGAACTATGTTTTATGCAATTCTGCCTCATTTTAAAGTCTGCTTCGTTCCCTTCTCCCAACAGATTTTTGGAAGAGAGTAGTCCTTTATAACTCTGCAGGTTTGTGAATTGCTGTGCCCCTGAGCTCCAATTTTCAAATCCCATTTTTGGGAGCTGACCGCAAATCCACAATTTTGCTTCAGGACCTAAACTGGTTCCAGGGGTGGCTATACTGTTCCCTACGGGTGGCTGAGGCTTTGGTTAATTCTTCTTCCTGATGGGAATTTAGAGTGACATGTGCCCGTCCAAATGCCTACATCTACTCTCTGATTGGTTCTCCCTCTTCCCTTTCATCCTCTGCACAATTAGCAAACTGTGCGAACCAGGAGGTTATAGGGGCTAACTCTCCTTAGTTGGGAGATTGATAGTAAGGCAGTTGGAATGCCAACCTGGAGCACAAGGAGAGGAAAAATTAGGAGACTTATAGAAACCTTTCGCCATCACAGTGTGTCCATTCTCTAGGTTTCCCATACGTGTTATAATTGTATTGATATTCCCTTCTACCTGGAGATTTGGGACTCATGGAGTGGTGTCATGCATTACTACTTTAAAGGATCTGCATTTTCTCTCCCAATCTCACCACTCCTCTCAGTCCCAAGTGTCCAGCCTTATGTCTCATCCAGTTGTCTTTGCAGATAGGGTCATTCCAGGTTTCATCAGAACCCCTGAAGGAATTGTGAAATAATTTCGCTGTTTTTTTGTTTGTTTTTTGAAATTCATTTTTATAATGGGGTTGAGCTGATTTTCACTGACGTGTTTATGCCGGTCTAGACACACTTGATTCCCTTACGGAGACATATCAATACATAAGTTTTAGGATTCTTACTAGTCAGATATATTCCTCTGCAGGTAATAGGGGTTTTGAGTCCCGTTCACTGAGGAAGGTGTAGGTCTTGTCTCTTCTGTATTTGGTTTATGGAATGTTACCTGTGCTAATATCAAACTCTGGTTTTATGCATCACCCCACCTCTCCTTTCCCTTTAAGCAGGCATAAGAGTGTTTTCTAAATGTGAGACTCTGTTCTCTTTCTTAATTCAGTTCATGTGTTGTGATGTTGACATTCCCCCTGTAAGTGCTATCTTATGATAAGATTCTTTTTTTCTGTGTGACTAATTTCACTTAGAATCATCATACCTAAATCCATTCATTATGCTGCTACTGGCCTTATGACATTGATTTCACGTTTGAGTGATATTCTGTTGTACAAAATTACCACAAGTTCTTTATGCATTTCTCTTTTTCCTGGGATAATTTAGGTGTACCGAAGTAGAGATTCTTGTATGCAGAGCAGCCCTAAACTTTGGGGTGCCTGTGTCTTGTCGATATTTAGTCTTCCCAAGTTATATGCCCTTGAGTTGAAGTCTCCTTTGCTCAGGGGCTTTGTATTTTAAATGTTTTAGGAAACAGCATACACTTCTTCAGAGTGGCTCCTGGATATTTATACCCCACCCATCAGAGTGACTAGGCTCCCTGTTCTCCCTGGCCTCTCCTGCATTTCTGGTTTGTACACATTTTTTGGATGGCCTTTCTAAGCAGTGTATATTGAGACTTCTTTGTTGTGCGGATTTGCATTTCCCGCTTGCCTGGTTGGCCAAAAACTCTGTATGTGTTTTATTTTCCTGAAGATTTCAAAAGAAAAACACATACACCCTTTTGCCCAACTGCATCATTTTAGAAATTCTGCTGCTTTTCATATGCTTTAAATGTGAGTACAATCTACCTTTGGAAATCTGTTTCCTGCAATTCTGCCTCTCATTCAGATCCTCTTCGTTGCCTTACCTGAATATATTTTTGGACGTTGGTTATCATTTATATCTTTGCAGGTCTTTGAATTGTCTGCTCCTGAGCTCCATTTTGCAGCTCGCTTTTTTTGTGAGCTGGCCACAAAACCATTGGATTGCTTCAGGCCCTATTCTGGTTCTGAGGAGGCCGGCTGAGCCTTTGGTTAATTCTTGTTCCTAATGGGAAATTAGAGTGGCATGTTCCTGTCCGAACACCTAAGACTTGTCTCTAAATTTTTCTCATCCTTCCGCTTCTTCCTCTGGAAAAATTCCAAACTGTGTGCAAGAGGATGTTGACGGTGCTGATATCCCCAAGTGAGGAGATTGTTAGGAAAGATGCTGGAGGTTTGAACCTGAGCACCAGGCGATGAGGAGATGAGGTGCCTTTTCCAAACTCTTTCCGATCAAACGGTGTACCATCCTCTAGGTGTGGCAGGCATGTTTTAGCTGTAGGAAGGGTCCCGTGCATGTAAGGAGAACACCGGGGATTTTTCCAAATCAGTGCCTCCCTGAACAGCAAACTTGGGAATTTTTAAGCTACGGCTACACATATGTCCATTAAGGGCCTTGGGAAATAGGCAGAGCCCAAGCTTTAGATGATTGAAATCTTCAGGGTCAGAAGCGCTCACCATCGGCCTTGCTTAGGTTACATTTTATCTGTCATTGATAGATGATGTCCATAAAAATATCGATTCTTTTTCAGATTATTTCCCCTTATAGGTTATTGCAAAATATTCAGTGTAGTTCCCTGTGCTATACAGTAGTTCCTTGTTGATGATCTATTTTATACATAGCAGTGTATATGTGTTAATCCCAAACTGTTAATTTATCCCTTCTCCTACCTTTTCTCATTGGTAATAATAAATTGTAAGATTTTATACTTCTCAGAAATGGGGGAACTGAAAGAGAGGTATCATTTTCAATGGAAAAGCATTCAAAATAAGATTGAAGCTTCAGCCAAGAGTATTCAATGTACATCCATGGAAATAAATCACTTCATTTCTCTAATGTTGACGTGACAAATAAGACAGACATGTTCACTGAACTTGCTTATAGTAAAGTGATGGAAATATCAAATGTAAGTCTTAGAAACATCTTATTTTACCCGAGCATTATACACTGTTCTATGTTAACTACAGTTTGGCTCACACATCTGTTCATTGAAGTTACAATGTTCTCAATTTCTGTTACTGATCCTCCAGAGTGGACCCCAACAGGAGTCCCCGTGCCCAGTGTCATTGGAGCCAACAGATCAAGACTGAGTTTGGTTCAGAAGCAAAGGAAACATTATTTTGAAAACAGAATGCAGAGGTGAGAGCGTGCACTCCCCCACCCGCTGTGGGCTGGGCTGCTGTGTAGGGATCCCGGTAGCATCAGTGGGAGGGAGCGGATGGAGCTCTCGAGGGCTGGGTTGGCTGCAGCTCAGGCTCTATGCCACGGAGTCTGCATGGGACCCCGCTAGCAGAGGTGTTGACCCAGCCATTCTGCACTAGGAAATCAGGTCTGAAGTGCCGGGTGTGGGACCTCTGCATGTGGAACCCTAGGAGCACGTGTAATTAGACCAAGCACAAAGGAAAAACAGGTTAGACTTTATTTTATTGCCCAGATTCTCTTTTTATCTCCCAGGAATTTTTAATGAACATTGCCGGAGACAAACACCTCCCCTGCTTTTTGTTCTGTTCCACATTCTTGGGGTGTTGAGGGTGCAGACCCCTCTTTTGTAACTGCTTCATGCTATGGTGGGAGCCCTGATACCTGGGCGGAGGGGCAAAACGTCTCCCCACCAGCCTCCAGGTGAGTTTGATTGTCCCAAGGCCTCCTGCCTCACTTCTCGTCCGCCTGAGCACCAGCATTGGAAGTGTTATAGATTCTAATGACCTTTAAGGGTCCAGGAAAGAGATGTGCAGAGATGCTGAGGTGGCAGGTTTCACCCCACACCACATTTGTTCGGCGACCGTAGGAAGATGGTTTTTGCCAGCCTAGATGCTCTGACCAGTAGTCTGTGCTTTCTTTAATTAGGTACCTGAATTAATGTACAAACAGGACCATGTATCAGAGCCTTGCCTGCACAACTCCCAGACAGTCCAGGGTCAGTGGTGATCCAGGACCATGACGTCCACTGAGTCAACGGCCATTACAAGTAGCCAGCAGTCCAGCCGGTCATATTGGCCACCATCACCGTGTCGTCTGTAGGGTTTTCTATGGTGAAAGCGTGATATACATTTCCCCCTCCAAGCTTATTAGCTCCCCTGTGGGTGCAGTAAGTCCTGCAAGCAGTAGTCTGCTCTTTCGGGGCACAGTCTTGTTGTTTTCTGAGAGAAACTCCAGGTCAAGTGATGGTCACACAAGTCATCTTGGGGGACCGTTGCACCCGTTTGTCTCTCTGGAGGTTGGAGTTGGAGGACCTCCTCACACGAGGTCAGTGTGCCCACAGAGAGAACCCTGCAACTTCAGGGCATGATGGGTGGTTAGGATCACCACGTGGGGTCCTTTTCCCTTAGGAGGGAGCTGGCCTTGTGGGCTGCTGATTTCCAGCTTTTTAGATACCCCAGTATCCTGGCCTGATGAGTCGGTGGCAAAGCCCTTGGTGACTATAGTTTATCATACCTGAAGGGAATTCTTGTGTTGCTCTATTTCAAGTGGTCCCAGTTTTTGCACTAAGGCTCCAAGTGCTATTAACCTTTGACCGGTTATGTAAAGGTCAATGGGTTTAGCTAAATTAGGAAGTTCCTGGGCAAGGGTCTGAATTGACTGCTCTTTCCATTCTTGAGAGGCTGCTTCTGGATTCTATTCAAAAGGATCATCATCTTTTCGTGTCAGTGTTTCATGTAGAAGCCCAGCTATTAGACTGTAGTTAGGGATCCAGATGCAGAAAACCTTGGCCTCCTAAGAAACCCCTAAGCTGTCTTCTAGTTTTAGAAGAGGTTAGGCTGCAAATGGCTTCTTCCCTATCCTGGGATGCGTTTCTCCGAATATCTGTGAGAATGAAGCCCAGGCATGTCACCTTAGCCTGGGATATTTGAGCCTTTTTCTTGGACACCTTCTATCCTTTCTTGGCTAGGTAGTTCAGAGGCGTCTTTAGTAGGCCTGGCGATCAGAATGTCATCTTCATATTGAAGGAGGGTTCCCTTTTACAGAAGTAGAACTTTTAGGTCTTTAGAGGACATTTCCCCAATGATGGTGTGGGGATTTTTGAACCATTGGGGCAGGACGGCCCAGCATTATTGCTTTTGTTGCATGTTGTGTCCTGCCACTCACAAGCCAAAAATTCTTGTGACTCTGAGATGAATGGAATACAGAAGCAGGCATCATTGAAGTCTAATACAGAATGCCATGGCCTGGTGGATGGTAGAATCACCAGCAGGGTGTAGGTAATAGGAGCTAGTGGATATATATCCTCGGTGGCTTCACTGACTGTCCTGATATCCTTTACCAGGTCTCCAGCAGCCCATTGGGCTCTCGTGGTCAGGCCAATCCCAGGATATGGAGCTCACCTTGGCTGCACCCCCCACCCCACAGCCCACGGGGCTCTCGTGGTCAAGTCCCTCCCAGGATATGGAGCTCACCTGTGCAGTTACCCAGCAGCCCATGGGGCTCTCATAGTCAGGCCCTTCCCAGGATACGGAACTCCCCTGGGCAGGTACCCCAGCAGGGCTGGACACACAGGAACTGTGCACATAGCCCACCTTGCAGAGAACCCCCAGCTCACCTGTCACTCACAGCTGACACAGAACACCTCAGAGCAGGACTTGAACTAACAAACAGCAGCTCTGACAGGTCTGTGACCCTGGCTATCACTCTGTGCAGCCTCTCTCTGCCTGGTCTTCCAGACACTTCCACTGCAGCCAGGGCACCAGGCGTCTGTCTCCACCCACCATCACTCCTCTCCCTGACTCCTGGGTCCTTCTCATTAGGATAGGGTCTTCTTGAAGTTGTTTTCCACTCATAGAACAGATAAAATGGTAAGAAAACCAGCCTCAGCTGCAGCCCCTTGTCAATCCTATCTCTCAAGAGCCCCCACCTGTTCCTTGGGCCTGGCCCATTTAGCAAGGTTCATTTTCTGCAACTGTGAGCCCCTGAGGGATGAGGATTGGCTGATTTGGGCAGCCTGACACTGCCTGCCAGCCCTCCCCATGTGTGTCTGTGTTGAGGTCAATATAAACACCTCTCCAGTCAGCAAGAGCCCCTGTAGCTGTGTCTGACGCCATATTCTCTGCTCTGTCAGCAGTGTCGGGGCTGGGGTGGTGGGAGGGAGTGTGGGGCCGTGGCTTTGTGGGTGGCCCAGTGTGAGTGGGGCTCTGCTGGACTTTCTGCAGGAGTTGCCAGGCTGCCACCTGCTAAAGAAGAGGATGTGTCACCCATACCTGCCGCTGGAATTTCTCCCCAGGCAGAGGTGAGGAAGTAAAAAAGCAGTGGGGGCTGTGGCAGGAGGGGTATCTCAGGCAGGGAAATGGAAAGCTTCCAGAAGAGCATCTGGGGCCAGGACCATCCTGGCTGGCCTGCAGACACCAAGTCAGCCTGCGTGCTGTTACTGGTGTGGCTCCACAGCCCTTCTTCTAGGCTTGGAAGTGCTTGTACATATTCAGGTGTTTTACCTGGAAAGGGTGGGAAGAGTTCAGTTGCAGCAGACCTGGGTCTCAGCTCACATTTACTCACAGACGCCTCGACACAGTCCCCCAGCTTTGCAATGAGGATGTTCCTTGTGGGGGGGAGTAGTGCTGACTGCATGGGAGACGATTTCCCACCTCTGACCAACTTAAGAATTTTTTACCACTGGAGCAAGAGCCCTAATACGATTTTCCTCTGTATAAATGGTGGTTTCTGTATTTTTTTTTTCTTTTTGGTTCAAGGTAGATTTTATTTATTCCTATTGTGTTTTAATTTGGTGATATAAACATGGAAATAATGCATTAATATAATGACGTCTATGTGAAGGGAAAAACTTTTTTTCTGTTTTATTTTATTAAATGTTATTTATTTATTTTTAATTTTTTAAAATTAAAATTATCTTATTGGATATCTATTTTATACATATAAGTGTGCACATGTGAATCCCAGTCTCCCAATTCATCCCACCACCACCCTCACATAGCGTTCCCCCCTTGGTGTCCATATGTTTGTTCTCTACATCTGAGTCTCTATCTCTGCCCTGCAAACTGGTTCATCTGTACCATTTTTCTAGGTTCCACATATATGCATTAATATACAATATTGGATTTTCTCTTTCTGACTTACTTCACTCTGTATGACAGTCTCTCGATCCTTCAAGGTATCTACAAATGACCCAATTTCATTCCTTTGTATGGCTGAGTAATATTCCATTGTATATATGTACCACATCTTTATCCATTCGTCTGTCTGTGGGCACTTAGGTTGCATTCATTACCTGGCTATTGCAAATAGTGCTGCAATGAACATTGTGGTGAATGTGTCTTTTTGATTTATGGTTTTCTCTGGGTATATGCCTAGTAGTGGGATTGCTGGATTATATGGTAATTCTATTTTTAGTTTTTTAAGGAACCTCCATACTGTTCCCCATAGAGACTGTATCAATTTACATTCCCAACAATAGTGGAAGAAAGTTCCTTTTCTTCACACCCGCTCCAGCATTTGTTGTTTGTAGATTTTCTGATGATGCCCATTCTAACAGGTGTGATGTGATACCTCATTGTAGTTTCCATTTCCATTTCTCTAATAATTAGAGATGTTGAGCAGATTTTCATGTGCGTACTGACCATCTCTATGTCTTCTTGGAAGAAATATCTATTTAGATCTTCTTCCATTTTTGTATTGGGTTGTTTGTTTTATTAATATTGAGCTGCATGAGCTGTTTATATATATTGGAGATTAATCATTTGTCCATTGATTCGTTTGCAAATATTTTCTGCCATTCTGAGGGTTGTCTTTTTATCCTGTTTGTAGTTTCCTTTGCTTTGCAAAAGATTTTACATTTCATTAGGTCCCATCTGTTTAGTTTTCCTTTTTATTTCATTACTATAGGAGGTGGATCAAAAAAGATCTTGCTGTGATTTACGTCAGAGTATCCTTCGTAAGTTTTCCTCTCAGAGTTTTATACTATCCAGTCTTACATTCAGGTCTCTAATCCATTTTGAATATATTTTTATGTATGGTGTTGGGGAGTGTTCTAATTTAATTCTTTTACATGTAGCTCTCCATATTTCCCAGCACAAATGATTGAAGAGACTGTCTTATCTCCATTGTATAGTCTTGCCTCCTTTGTCATAGATTAGTTGACCATAGGTGTGTAGGTTTATCCATGTGCTTTCTTTTTTTTTTTCCTTTTACACTTTTATTGGAGTATAATTGCTTTACAATGGAGTGTTCGTTTCTGCTGTATAAAAAAGTGAATCAGCTATACATATACAAATATCACCAGATCCACTCCCTCTTGCATTTCCCTCCCAAACCCCATATCCCACCCCTTTATGTGGTCACAAAGCACTGAGCTGATCTACCTGTTCTATGTGGCTGCTTCCCAGTAGCTATCGGTGTTACATTTGGTAATGTATTTATGTCCATGCCACTCTCTCACTTTGTCCCAGCTTACCCATCCCCCTTCCGGTGTCCTCAAGTCCTTTCTCTATGTCTGTGTCCTTAATGCGGTCCTGCCACTAGGTTCTTCAAAATCCTTTTTTTTTTCTTCATTAGATTCCGTATATCTCTGTTTTCATACAGTATTTGTTTTTCCCTTTCTGACTTACTTCACTGTGTAGGACAGATTCTAAGTCCATCCACCTCAGTACAAATAACTCAGTTTTGCTTCTTTTTATGGCTGAGTAATATCCCATTGTATATATGTGCCAGATCTTCTTTATCCATTCATCTGTCGATGGACACTTAGGTTGCTTCCATGTCCTGGCAATTGTAAATAGAGCTGCAATGAACATTTTTCTACATAACTCTTTTAGAATTATGGTTTTCGCAAGGCAAATTCCCAGTAGTTGGATTGTTGTGTGGTATGGTACTTCTATTGTTAGTTATTTAAAGGAACCTCCGTACTGTTCTCCCTAGTGCCCATATCAATTTACATTTCCACCCACAGTGCAAGTGTGTTCCCTTTTCTCCAATAAAGGCCTCTCCATCATTTATAGTTTTGTAGATTTTTTTGATGATTGCCACTCTGACTGCTGTGAGGTGATACCTCACGGTAGTTTTGATTTGCATTTCTCTAATGATTAGTGATGTTCAGCATCCTTTCATGGGTTTCTTAGTAATCTGTATATCTTCTTTGGAGAAATGTCTATTTAGGTCTTCTGCCCGTTTTTCGATTGGGTTGTTTGTTTTTGTGATATTGAGCTACACGAGGTGCTTATAAAGTTTGGAGATTAATCCTTTGTCAATTGCTTCATTTGAAAATATTTTCTCCCATTCTGAGGGTTGTTTTTGCATCTTGTTTATGTTTTCCTGTACTGTGTAAAAGCTTTTAAGTTTCATTAGGTCCCATTTGTTGGTTAATGTTTTTATTTCCATTTCTCTAGGATGTGGGTCAAAAAGGATCTTGATGTGATTTATGTCATAGAGTGTGCTGCCTATGGTTTCCTCTAAGTGTTTTATAGTGTCTGGTCTTATATTTAGATCTCTAATCCATTTAGAGTTTATTTTTGTGTATGGTGTTATGGAGTGTTCTAATTTCATTTTTTATGTGTAGGGGTACAGTTTTCCCAGCACCAATTACTGAAGAGACTGTCTTTTCTCCATTGTATATCCTTAGCTCCTTTGTCATAGATGAGATAGCCATAGGTATGTAGGTTTATCTCTGGGATTTCTGTCCTGTTCCATTGATCTGTGTTTATGCCAATCTACATACACTTGACTCCATTATGGGGCCATATAAATACATAGGTTTCAAGATTATTACCAGTCAGATATACTCCTCTTCAGTGAATAGGGTGTTTTGTGTCCAGTTCATTGAGAAAGGAGTAGGTCTTGTCTTTTACATATTTGGTGTATGGAATGGTATCTGTGCTAATTTCAAACTCTGCTTTTACACATCACCCCACGTCACTTTTCCCCTTAAGGAGGCATAAGTGTGTATTCTAAATGTGTAACTCTGTTCACTTTTGAATTTCAGTTCATGGGTAGCCATGTTTACATTCCCTCTATAAGTGATATATTACAATGTTTCTTTTTTCTTTGTGGCTCATTTCACTTAGCATCATCGTACCTAAAGCCACTCATTATGCTGCTATTGGCCTTATGACATTGATTTTATGTCTGAGTGACATTCCATTGTATATAAGTACCACAACATCTATATCCATTTTTTTTTTCATTTCCTGGGATATTTAAAGTGTACTGAAGTCGAGCTTCTTGTAAACAGAGCAAACCTAAACTTTGGGCTGGCTGTGTGTTGTGGATTTTTAGTTTTCCCAAAATACACGCCCATGAGTGGAAGTGTGCTATGCTCTGTAGCTCTGTTTTAGAAAACAACATACAGTTCTCCAGAGAGGCTGTTGGCAATTTACAACCTGTCCATCGGCGTAATCAGGCTCCTTTTTCTCCATGGCCTGTCCTGCATTTGTGGTTTTTACACTATTTGCGGATGGCCCTTTTGACTGTAGGTAAGGGACACTTCTATGTAGTGTGGATTTGCAATGCCTGATGGCTTGCTTGGCCAAAAAGGGCGTATTCATTTTTTCCCGAATATATTCAAGAAAATACACATACTCCCTTTTCGGCCAAGGGTAACATTGTCGAAGTTCTGTCACTTTCCATGTGCTTTAAAGACAACTCCATTCTACCTCTTGAAATCTGTTTCCTTCAATTCTGCCTTGCATTCAAATCCTCTTCACTGACTTACCTCAATATATTTCTGGATGATAGTTGTCCTTTATAACTCTGAAAGTTTGTGAATTGCTGTGCCTCTGATTTCCATTTTTCAACTCGCGTATTTGTGAGCTGGCTGCAATACCGTAGGATGGCTGTAGGCCCTAGTCTGGTTCCGGGGCTTCAGGCTGAGCCTTTGGTTAATTCTTCTTCCTGATGGGAAACTAGAGTGACATGTGCCCATCCAAACACCTACAGCTAATCTCTCATTTGTTTCCCCTCTTCCTGTTCATCCTCTGCACAATTTGAAAACTGTGCATAACAGGAGGGTAAAGGCGCTGATACTCCAAATGGGGATATATTTAGTAATGCAGATGGAATGGCGAAGCCGAGAACGACGAAAGGAAAAATGAGGTACCTTTTAGAAATCTTTCCCAATTACTCTGTGTACCACACACTGGGTTTCCCATGCATGCTTTAACTGTAGGAAGATTCCCTTAAACCTTGAGAGTTGGGGCCACTAGAATGGGTAGCACACAGTATTGTTCTAAGTGGTGTTCTTTTGCTCACACAACCTCAGGAATCTTGTCAGCCCCATGTGTCCAGTCTTATGTCTCATCCAGCTGTGGGTGTAAAGGTGTACAATCCAGGTTGCATCACAGGCCCTGAACGTAATTCTTAAGACTTTCTCTCTGTTTCGTTGTTTTTGCATTTTGCTTTTGAAATTTATTTTTATAAGGGTGTTAGGTGAATTTCAGTGCTGTGTTCATGCTGTTATACACACACATGATTCCTTTATGGAGACATGAGAATACATATGTTTTAAAATTCTTGGAGTCAGATATATTCCTCTGTAATGAATCGGGGATGTTGAGTCCAGTTCATTGTGTCGGGAGTAGGTGATGTCTATTACATACTTGGTTTATGTAACGGTATCTGTGCTAATTTAAAACTGTGGTTTTATGCATCACCCCACCTCACCTTTCCCCTAAAGCAGGCAGAATATTGTTTGCTAAATGTGTGACTCTGTTGTGTTTGTAATTCAGTTCATTCATAGCCATGTTTACATTCCCACTATGAGTGATATCTTATAATAAGAATCGTTACTCTGTTATCTTTCCTAACTCAGTTCATGTGTAGCCATATTTACAGGACCTTCATAAGTGATATCTTATGATAAGTTTATTTTTCTGTGTAACTTATTTCACTTAGAATCATCGTACCTGAATCCACTCATTTTGCTGCTATTGGTCTTATGACATTGATTTCATGGCTGATGGATATTCCATCGTACGTAAGTACCACAATTTCTTGAACCATTTTTGTCTTCCCTGGGATATATAAGGTGTACCCAAGTTGAGGTTCTTGTAAGGAGTGCAGCCCTAAATTTTGGGGTGGCTCTGTCTTATTTATTTTCAGTTTTCCCAAGGTATATTCCCTAGATAGGAAGTGCCGTTGGCTCTGTTGCTCTGTTGTTTACTTCTTTTAGGGAACACAATGCAGTGGCCCCAAGAGGGAGTTGGCAATTTACATCCCGCCCATCAGCATAGCCATGCTCCCGGTTCTCCAGGGCCTCTCTTGGCTTTCTGGTTTTTACACATTTTGCAGATGTCCCTTTTGATCTGTGGGAATTGATACTTCTGTGTAGTGCAGATTTGCACTGCCCACTTCCTTCCTTGGCCAAAAATGATGTATTCGTTTTCTCTTGAATATATTCAGGAGAAAATGCATACACACTTTTTGGACAAGTGCATCATTTTCAAAGTTGTGCCCCTCTTCTTGTGTTTTGCAGGAGATTCCAACATACCTCTTGAAATTTGTTTCCTGATATTCTGAATCATTTTCAAATGCATCTCGTTGCCTTCCCACAACGGAATTTTGACAATAGTTGTCTTTACTGCTCTTCCAGTTTGTGAATTGCTGGGCCCCTGCACTCCATTATTCACCTCGTTTTTTGAGAGCTGAACGGAAGTCCAAAATTTTGGTTCAGGACCTATACTGGTTCCCGGTGGGTGGCTGACACTTTGGTTAATTCTTCTTCCAGCCGGGAAATTAGAGTGACATGTGCCCGTCCAAATGCCTAACAGCTACTCTCTCATTGGTTCTCCCTATTCCCTTTCATCCTCTGCCAAATTGGCAACCTGTGCGAAACAGGAGGTTAAAGAAGTTGTCTCTCCAAGTTGGGAGACTCATAGAAAAGCAGTTGGAAAGTCAAACAGGAGCACCAGGAGAGGCACGATTCATTGAGTTTAAGAAACCTTTCGTATTCACAGTGTGTCCATCCTCTAGGTTTCCCGTACATGTTATAGCTGTAGTAATATTCCCTTCAACCTGCAGAGTTGGGACCCATGGAATGGGTGCCACGCATTATTGCTTTAAAGGGTCTGCATTTGCTCACCCAATCTCACCAATCCTCTCAGTCCGAAGTGTCCAGCCTTCTTCCATATCCAGCTCTCATTGTAGACAGGGTCATTCCAGGTTTCATCAGAGACCCTGAAGGAATTGTAAAGAATTTCCTTGTTTTTTTTTTTGTATTTGAAATTTCTTTTTATAGTGGGTTTGAGCTGATTCTTGCTGCCATGTTTATGCCAGTCTAGACACACTTGATTCCCTTACACAGACATATGAATACATAGTTTTTAAGATTCTTAATAGTCAGATATATTCCTCTGTGGGAAATAAGGGGTTTTGAGTCCCTTTCCCTGAAGAACGTGTAAGTCTTCTCTATACCATAGTTGGTTTTTGGAATGGTACCTGTGCTTATATCAAACTCTGGTTTTTATGCATCACCCCACCTCTCCTTCCCCCTTAAGCAGGCATAAGAGTGTTTTCTAAATGTCAGGCTCTTTTGTCTTTCCTCACTCAGTTCAAGTGTAGCCATGTTTACACTATCTTCATAAGTGATATCTTATGATAAGTTTCTTTTTCTGTGTGACTTATTTCACTTAGAATCATCGTACCTGAATCCACTCATTTTGCTGCTACTGGTCTTATGACATTGATTTCATGGCTGAGGCATACTCCATCGTACGTAAATAGCACAATTTTTTGAACCATTTTTATATTTCCTGGGATGTTAAAGGTGTACCTAAGTTGTGGTTCTTGTAAGCAGTGCAGCCCTAAATCTTGGGGTGGCTCTGTATTATTGATTTTCAGTTTTCACAAGGTATATTCCCTAGACTGGAAGCACCCTTGGTTCTGTAGCTCTGTAGTTTACTTGTTTTCGGGAACACTATGCATTCCTCCAGTGAGGCAGTTGGCAATTTACATCCCGCCCATCTTCATAACAAGGCTCCCTGTTTTCCAGGGCCTGTCTTGCATTTCTGGTTTTTACCCATTTTGTGGATGTCCCTTTTGACTGGTGGGTTGGGATACTTCTTTGTAGTGCCGATTTGCATTGCCCGCATGATTCCTTAGCCAAAAAGGGCATATGCGTTTTCTCCTGAATATATTCAGGAGAAATCGCATACACCCATTTTGGCCAAGTGAATCATTGTGGAAGGTGTGCCCCTCTTCCTGTGCTTTACAGGCAATTCCAAAGTACCTCTTAAAATCTGTTTCCTGCTATTCTGCCTCTCTTTCAAGTCAACCTCGTTGCCTTCCCTCAACAGATTTTTGGATGATAGTTGTCCTTTATTACTCTGCCAGTTTGTGAATGGCTGTGCCCCTGAGCTCCACATTTCAAATCGCTTTTTGTGAGCTGAACGCAAGTCCAAAATTTTGTTTCAGGACCTATACTGGTTCCCGGTGGGTGGCTGAGACTTTGGTTTATTTTTCTTCCTGCTGGAAAATTAGAGTGACATGTGCCCTTCCAAATGCCTAACAGCTACTCTCTCATTGGTTCTCCCTCTTCCCTTTCATTCTCAGCCAAATATGCAACCTGTGCGAAACAGGAGTTTAAAGGGGTTGTCTCTCCAAGTTGGGATATTGATAGTAGAGAAGTTGGAAAGACAAAGTGGACCACTTGGAGAGGGACTATTCGTTGAGTGTAAGAAAACTTTCGTATTCACCGTGTATCCATTTTCTAGGTTTCCCGTACGTGTTATAGCTGTAGTAATATTCCCTTCAACCTGTAGAGTTGGGACACATGGAATGGGTGCCATGCATTATTGCTTTAAAGGGTCTGCATTTGCTCACCCAATCTCACCTATCCTCTCAGTCCCAAGTGTACAGCCTTATGCCCCATCCACCTTTCACTGTAGACAGGGTCATTCCCGGTTTCATCAGAGACCCTGAAGGAATAGCAAAAATTTCCCTATTTTTTTATTTTGCTTTTAAAATTCCTTTTTATAGTGGGTTTGAGCTCATTCTGGCTGACATGTTTATGCCAGTCTAGACAAACTTGATTCCCTTACGCAGACATATCAATACATAGGTTTTAAGATTCTTACTAGTCAGATATTTTCCTCTGCGGGAAATATGGGATTTTGAGTCCCTTTCACTGAGGAAGGTGTAGGTCTTGTGTATTCCATAGTTGGTTTTTGGAACGGGACCTGTACTAATATCAAACTCTGGTTTTATGCATCACGCCACCTCTCCTTCCCCCTTAAGCAGGCCTAAGAGTGTTTTCTAAATATGAGACACTGTTCTATTTCCTAACTCAGTTCATGTGTAGCCATGTTTACAGGATCTTCATAAGTGATATATTATGATAAGGTTCATTTTCTGTGTGACTTATTTCACTTAGAATCATCGTACCGGAATCCACTCATTTTGCTGCTACCTGTCTTTTGACATTGATTTCATGGTTGAGGGATAATCCATCGGACATAAGTACCACAAATTTTTGAACAATTTTTATCTTTCCTGGGAAATTTAGGGTGTACACAAGTTGAGGTTCTTGTAAGCAGTGCAGCCCTAAATTTTGGGGAGTCTCTGTCTTATTGATTTTCAGTTTTCCCAAGATATGTTCCCTAGACTGGAAGCGCCTTTGGCTCTGTAGCTCTGTTGTTTACTTGTTTTAGGGAACACAATGCACTCCTCCAGAGAGGCAGTTGGCAATTTACATCCCGCCCATCAGCATAACAAGGCTCCCTGTTCTCCAGGGCCTGTCTTGCCTTTCTGGTTTTTACACATTTTGTGGATGTACCTTTTTAATGGTGGGAAGTGATACTTCTTTGTAGTGCAGATTTGCATTGCCCACTTGTTTGCTTGGCCAAAAAGGTCGTATGCATCTTCTCCTGAATATATTCACGTGAAAACCCATACGCTCTTTATGGCCGTTTCCATAATTTTCGAAGTTGTGATGCTTTTCCTGTGTTTAAGGGTGATTCCATTGTACCTGTTGAAATCAGTTTCATGCCATTCTGCCTCATTTTCAATTCTGCTTCGTGGCTTTCCCTCAACAGATTTTTGGAAGAGAGTAGTCCTTTTTAACTCTGCAGGTTAGTAAATTTCTGTGGCACTGAGATCCATTTTTCAACGTGCGTTTTTGTGAGCTGACCGCAAATCCATAATTTTGCTTCAGGACCTATACTTGTTCTGGGGGGGCAGGATGAGACTTTGGTTAATTCCTCTTCGTGACGGGAAATTAGAGTGACATGTGGCTGTCCAAATGTCTAGAGCTACTCTCTCATTGGTTCTCTCTCTTCCCTTATATCCTCTGCACAATTTGCCCACTGTGTGAATCAGGAAGTTATAGGGGCTGGCTCTCCAAGTTAGGAGATTTATATTAAAGCAGTTGGAATGTCAAACTGGAGCACAAGGAGAGAAAAAAGTAGTAGAGCTTTAGAAACCTTTAACCATCAGAGTGTTTCCATTCTCTACGTTCCCATACATGTTATAACTGTAGTGATATTCCTTTCTACCTGGAGAGTTGGGAACCATGGAATGAGTGACAGGCATTATTTCTTTAAATGGTCTGCATTTTTTCACCCAATCTCACCAGTCCTCTCAGCCCCAAGTGACCAGCCTTATGCCACATCCAGCTGTCATTGTAGATAGGGTCATTCCAAAGTTTCATCAGAACCCCTGAAGGAATTGTGTAAGAATTTTACTCTTTTTATGTTTTGTTTTAAAATTCATTTTTATAGTGGGTTTGAGCTGATTCTCACTGCCATGTTTATGTCGTTCTAGACACACTTGGTTCCCTTATGGAGACATACCAATACATAGGTTTTAAAATTCTTACTAGTCAGATATATTTCTCTCTGGGGAATAGGGATGTTGAGTTCCGTTCACTGAGGAAGGAGTAGGGCTTGTCTCTTCTCTTTTTGGATTATGGAACGGTTTCTGTGCTAATATCAAACTTTTGTTTTGTGCATCTCCCCACCTCTCTTTCCCCTTAAGTAAGCATAAGAGTGTTTTCTAAATCTGAGAATCTGTTCTCTTCCCTAATTCAGTTCATATATAGCCATGTTTACATTCCCTTCATAAGTGATATCTTTTGTCAGAATGCACCATGGCCCTTGTCTTAATAATGCTCCATGACCTCTGTCATCACAATGCTCCATGCCCTGGTTATCACAAAGCTCCATGTCCCTTGTCATCACAATTCTCCACGTCCTTGTCATCACAATTCTACATGACACTTCTCATCACAATGTTACATACTCTTGTCATCACAATTCTCCATGCACTTGTCATTGCAATGCTCCATGCATTTGTCATTACAATGCTCCATGCACTTGTCATCACAATGCTTCATGCCCTTGTCATCACAATGCTCCATTACCCCTCTCATCACAATGCTCCCTGACACCTGTCATCACAATGCTTCATGCCACTTGTCCTTACAGTGCTCCATGATGCTCGACATCACAATTACCCAAGGTCATCTCATCACAATGCTCCACGGTTTTGCCATCACCATGCTCCATGCCTCGTCATCTCAAAGCTCAATGTCCCTTGTCCTCACAATTCCCCACATCCTTGTCATTACAATGCTCCATGGCACTTCACATCACAATGTCATATGCTCTTGTCATCTCAATACTCCATGCACTTTTAATCGTGATGCTCCATGACCCCTGTCATAGGAAGCTCCATGCGCTTGTCATCACAATGTTACACGACCTGGACATTAAAATTATCAATGGCCCTTGATATCACAATGCTACATGCCCTTGTCATCACAATGCTCCTTTACATTGTCACAACAATCCTCCATGACACTTGGCATCACAATGCTCAATGATATCGTCATCAAACTGGAACATGACATATTTCATCACAATGCTCCCTGACAACTTTCTTCACAATAATCCATGACCTTGTCATCACAGTGCCCCATGCCCTTGTCGTCACAATGTGCCATGCCCACTCTTATCACAATAATCCATGAAACTTGTCAGAACAATGCTCCATGCCAATTTTCATCACAATGCTCCATGAACACTGTCATCAAAATGCACCATGCCCATCATCATAATGCTTCATGCTATTGTCATCACAATGAAATCTAAATGCTCCATGACCTCTGTCATCACAATGCTCCACACCCTTGTGATCACAATGTTCAATAACACTTGTCATCAAAATGCCCCATGACGATGGTCATCACAATTATCCACGGTCTTCTCATCACAATACACCATGATTTCTGTCATCACAATGCTCATTACACTTGTCGGCACAATGCTCCCTGACTATTGCCATCAGTATGCACCTTGAACCCCTTCATGACAAAGCTTCATGCCTTTTATATCACAATGATTCATGCCCTTTGCATCACAATGCTCCAAGACCCCTGTGATCAAAATGCTCCTTGCACTTGTCATCACAAATCTCCATGACGCATGTCATCAGAATGCTCCATGGCCTTCTCATCATAATGTTCCATGCCCTTGTCATCACAAAGGTCCAAGACACCTGTAATCACAATGTTCCCTGCTCCTTTTCATCAGAATGCTCCATGAGACGTGTCATCACAAGGTTCCATGGTTTTCACATCACAGTGCTCCAGTCCCTTGTCATCACAGTGCTCCATTCCCTTGTCATCACAATACTCCATGACCCCTGTCATCAAAATACTCTATGAACATTTTCACCCCAATGCTCCATGACCCTTCTCATCACAGTGATGCATGCCCATGTCATCCCAGTGCTCCATGACACCTGTATTCACAATTCTCCGTGACGCTTGTCATCACATTGCTCCATGATAACTATCATCAAAATACTCCATGCCTTTATCAGCAAAATGCTACATGACCTTATCATTACAAAGCTCTATGTGCTTGTCATCACCTTACTCCATTACCATTGCCATCACAATCCTCCATGAAACTTGGGATCACATTGCTTCAGGCCCTTGTCATCAAAATGCTCCATGACCCTTTAAATCAAAATGAGCCAAGAACTCTGTCATCACAATGCTCCAATCCCTTGTGATCACAGTGTTCCATAACACTTGTCATCACAACGCTCCATGATGCGTGTCATCAAAATACTCCATGCCCTTTTCATCACAATGCTCCATGACATTTGTCATCACAGTACTCCATTAAATTTGGCCTCACAATACTACCTAGCATTGTCATCGCAATGGACCATGACATATGTCATCACAATGCTCCCTGACACCTGTCTTCACAATACTCCATGACCTTCTCTTCACAATGATCCATGGCCTTGTCATCACAATGCACCATGTCCACTGGCATCACAATAATCTATGAAAGTTGTCAGACCAATGCTCCAAACCCCTGTCATCACAATACTCCATGCCCTTGTCATCAAAATGCTCCATGACTTGTCATCACAAAGCTCCATGACCCATGACCCATGTATCACAGTGTTCCGTGCCCTCCTCATCACAATGCTCAATGCCCACACTCATCACAATAATCCAAAAATATTTCAGACCAATGCTCCATGCCCTTCTCTTCAAAATGCTCCATTACCCCTGTCATAACAATGCTCCATGACCCCTTCCATCACAATGTTACACGGCCTTGTCATCACAAGGCTCCATGACACTTGTCATCACAATGCTCAAGACCCCTGTATTCACAATGCTCCATGCCCTCGTCATCACAAAGCTGCATGACGCATGTCATCAGAATGCTCCATGGCCTTCTCATCACCATGGTCCATGACCTTGTCATCACAATGCTCCAAGACCCCTGTAATCACAATGCCCCATGCCCCTTTTCAACAGAATGCTCCATGAGATTTCTCATCAAAAGTCTCCATGGTCTTCTCATCACAATGCTCCAGGACCTTGTCATCACCATGCTCCATTCCCTTTTCTTCACAATGCTCCATGACCACTGTCATCAAAATACTCCATGAACATATTCGGCCAAATGCTCCATGACCTTATCATCACAATGCTCCATGAGCAATATCATCCCTATTCTCCATGACCACGGTCATCACAACACTCCATGACACCTGACAACACAATGATCCGGGACCCTTGTAATCACAATGCTCCATTCCCTACTCATCACAATGCTCCATGACCACTGTCATCACAATACTCCATGAATATTTTCAGCCCAATGCCTCATGACCCCTGCCATCACAATGTTCAATGGCCTTGTCATCACAAAGCTCCATGACACTTGTCATCACAATGCTCAAGACACCTGTAATCACAATGCTACATGCTCTTGTCATCACAGTGCTCCATGTCCCATGTCATCAGAATGCTCCATGGCCTTCTCATCACAAGGCTCCATGTCCTTGCCATCACAAAGCTCCATTACACCTATCATAACAATGCTCCATACCCCTGCCATCACGATGTTCCATGGCCTTGTCATCACAATGCTCCAAGACGCCTGTGATCACAATATGCCATGCACCTTTTCAATTCAATGATTCATGAAACCTGTCATCACAATGCACCATGCCCATCATCATAATGCTTCATTGCTATTGTCATCACAATGAAATCAAAATGCTCCATGACCTCTGTCATAACAATGCCCCAAACCCTTGTGATCACAATATTCCATAAAACTTGTCATCATAATGCCTCATGACGCTCCTCATCACAATTATCCATGGTCTTCTCATCACAATGCTCCATGACCTCTGTCATCACATTGCTCAATGCACTTGTCATCAAAACGTTTCCTGAATCTTGTAGTCTGTATGCTCCATGAACCCTGTCATCACACGGCTCCATGCCTTTTTCATCACAATGATCCATGCCCTTTTCATCACAATGCTCCAAGACCGCTGTAATCACAATGCTCCATGCCCTTGTCATCACAAAGCTCAAGGACGCATGTCATCAGAATGCTCCCTGGCCTTCTCCTCACAATGCTCCATGCCCTTTCCATCACAATTTTCCAAGAACCTTGTTATCACAATGCTCCATGCCCCTTTTCATCAGTATGCTCCATGAGATTTGTCATCACAAGGCTCCATGGTTTTCTCATCACAATGCTCCAGGACCTTGTCATCACAATGCTTCAAGACCTTGTCATGAACATTCTCAATGGCCCTTGTCATCATAATGCTCCAAGCCCTAGTCATCACAATGCTCCATTATATTTGTCATGACAATCCTCCTTTACATTTGGCATCACAATGCCCCCTGACATTGTCATCGCAATGGACCATGACATATGTCATCACAATGCTCCCTGACACTTGTCTTCACAATATTCCATGAACTTCTCATCCAAATGCTCCATGCCCTTGTCATCACAATGCTCCATGACCTTGTCATCACAATGCACCATGCCAACTGTCATCACAATAATCTATGAAATTTTTCAAACCAGTGTTCCATGGTCTGTCATCACAATGCTCCATGCCCTTGTCATCACAATGTTCCATGTCCCCTGTCATCACAATGCTCCCTGACACCTGTCTTCACAATACTCCATGACCTTATCATCACAATGATCCATGCCCTTGTCATCACAATGCACCAAGCCAACTGTCATCACAATAATCTATGAAACTTGACATACCAATGTTCCATGCGCCTGACATCACAATGCTTCATGCCCTTGTCATCACAATGCTCCATGACCACTGTCATCACAATGATCCGTGACTCTAGGCATCACAATGGTTCATAACAGTTGTCATCATAATGGTCCATGCCCGCGTCATCACAAGGCTCTGTGACCTTTGTAACCACAATGCTCCATGAAATTTCCATCACAATGCTCCGTGACCCTTGTCATCACAATGCTCCATGCCTTTGTCAGAAAAATGCTCCATAAAACTTGTAATCAAAATGCTCCATGCCCTTCTCATCATAATGCTCCTTTACCCCTGTCATAACAATGCTCCATGAACCCTGCCATCACGATGTTCCACAGACTTGTCATCACAAGGCTCCATGACAATTGTCGTCTCTATGTTCCAAGACCACTGTAATCACAATGCTCGCTGACCTTGTCATCACAAGGCTCCATGACACATGTCATCAGTATATTCCATGGCTTTCTCATCAAAATGTTCCATGCCCTTGTCATCACAATGCTCCAAGACCGCTGTAATCACAATGCTCCATGCCCCTCTTCATCTCAATGCTCCATGAACCCTGTCATCAAAATGCATCATGCTCATGATCATAATGCTTCAGGCTATTGTCAGCACAATGAAATCAAAATTCTCCATGACCTCTCTCATAACAATGCTCCATGACCCCTATCATCACAATACTACATGAACATTTTAAGGCCAATGCTCCATGACCCTTGTCATCACAATGATCCATGACTGTGTCATCCCAATGCTCCATGACCCCTGTATTCACAATGCTCCGTGACGCTTGTTATCACAGTGCTCCAGGACACCTGTCATCACAATGCCCCATGCCTTTGTCAGCAAAATGCTACATGAACTTGTCATTACACTGCTCTATGCCCTTGTCATCACAGTACTCCATTACAATTGTCATCACAATCCTCCATGAACCGTGGGATCACATTGCTTCATACCCTTGTCATCACAATTTTCCATACTCCTTGAAATCAAAATGATCTATGACATCTCTCATCACAATGCTTCAAAACCTTGTGATCACAAAGTTTCAAAACTCTTGTCATCAAATTGCTCCATGATGCCTATCATCACAATACTCCATGCCCTTTTCATCACAATGCTCCATGACCTTTGTCATCACAATTCTCAATACACTTGTTATCACAATGCTCCCTGACACTTGTCGGCAAAATGCTCCTTGAACACTGTCACGAAAAGGCTCTATGCCTTTTTCATCACAATGACCCATGCCATTTTCATCACAATGCTCCATGCCATTGTCATCAAAATTCTCCACAAGCTTGTCATCAGAATGCTCCATGACCCTTGTCATCATAATTCTCCATGCACTTGTCAGCACAATGCTTCCTGACAGTTGTCATCACAATGCTCCAAGCCATTGTCATCACAATGCTCCATTACCTTTGTCATCAGAATCCTCTATGACACATGGCATCACCATGCTCCATGCCATTGTCATCACAATGGGCCATTACATATGTCATGCCAATGCTCCCTGACACCTCTCTTCACAATACTGCATGACCTGGTCATCACAATGCTCCATGCCCTTGTCATCACAATGCGCCATACAAACTGTCATCGCATTAATCCATGAAACTTATTAGACCAATGCTCCATGCCCTTGTCATCACAATGCTCCATGATCCCTGTCATCACAATGCTCCGTCACTCCAGTAATCACAATGCTTCATGACCTTTGTCATCACAATGGTCCATGCCCTCATCATCAACAGTCTCTTTGACATTTTTAACCACAAAGCTCCATGAAATTTTCATCACAATTCTCTTTGACCCTTGTCATCACAATGCTCTATGTCTTTCTCAGCACAATTCTCCATGACCCTTGTCATCACAATGCTCCATGTGCTTGTCAGCACAATGCTCCACGACACATGTCATCACAATGCACCATGCGCTTGTCATCACAGTGCTCCAAAATCTTTTCATCACAATGCTCCATAAAACTTGTCATCACAATGTTCCCTGCACTTCTCATCAAAATGCTCTCTCACAGCTGATATCACAATATTACATCAATATTCGTCACAATACTCCCTCACACCTGGCATCACAATGTTCCATGACTCCTGTCATCACAATGCTACATGCATTATCATCACAATATTCGATGACCACTGACATCACAATTTTCCCCAACCCCTGTCATCAAAATGTTCCATGACCTTTTTCATCAAATTGCTCCATGAACCTGTCATCAAAATGCTTCCTTCCCTTCTCATCACAGTGCACAACGCCCTTGCCAACAAAATGCTCCATGATCTTTGCCATCACAAAGATCAATGACGCTGGGCATCACAAAGCTCCATGCCATTGTCATCACAAAGCTCCATGACACATGTCATCTGAATGCTCCATGGCCTTCTCATCACAATGCTCCATGCCCTTGTCATCAAATTGCTCCATTACCCCTGGCATAACAATGCTCCATGACCACAGCCATCACGATGTTCCATGGCCTTACCATCACAAGGCTCCATGACCCTTCTCATCACAATGATCCAAGAACCCTGTAATCACAATGCTCCATGGCCCTTTTCATCTCAATGTTCCATGAAATCTGTCATCACAATGCACCATGCCCATCATCATAATGCTTCATGCTATTGCTATCACAATGAATTCTCAATGTTCCATGACCTCTGTCATAACAATGCTCCAAACCCTTGTGATCACAATATTCCATAACACGTGTCATCACAATGCCTCATGACACTCGTCATCACAATTATCCATGGTCTTCACATCACAATGCTCTATGCCTTTCTCAGCACAATTCTCCATGATGCTTGTCATCACAATGCTCCATGCCCTTGTCATCACAAAGCTCAATGACGCATGTCATTAGAATGCTCCTTGGACTTCTCCTCACAATGCTCCATCCCCTTGTCATCACAAAGTTCCAAGACCCCTGTAATCACAAAGGTCCATGCTCCTTTTCATCAGTATGCTCCATGAGATTTGTCATCACAAGGCTCCATGATTTTCTCATCACAATGCTCCAGGACCGTGTCATCACAATGCTCCATGACCTTGTCATGAAAATTCTCAATGGCCCTTGTCATCATAATGCTCGAAGCCCTATTCATCACAATGCTCCATTACATTTGACATCACAATGCTCCCTGCCATTGTCATCGCAATGGACCATGACTTATGGCATCACAATGCTCCCTAACACCTGTCTTCACAATACTCCATGACCTTCTCATCACAATGCTCCATGCCCTTGTCATCACAATGCAGCATGTCCACTGTCATCACAATAATCTATGAAAATTTTCAGTCCAATGCTCCGGGCCCCTGTCATCACAATGCTCCATGCACTTGTCATCAAAATGCTCCATGACCCCTCTATTCACAATGCTCCGTGACACTTGTCATCACAGTGCTCCATGACACCTATCATCACAATGCTCCCTGCCCTTCTCATCAAAATGCACCACACACTTCTCATCAAAATGCTCCATGACAATTGTCATCACAAAAATCCATGACCCTTGGCATCACAATGCTCCATGTCATTGTCATCACAATGCTCCATGAACGCTCTCATCACATTGCTTCATGTTCTTGTCATCACAAAGCCCCATGACACATGTCATTAGAATGCTCCATGGCCTCATCACAAGGCTCCATGTCCTTGGCATCACAATGCTCCATTACCCCTGTCATAACAGTGCTCCATGACTCCTGCCATCACGATGTTCCATGGCCTTGTCATCACAAGGCTCCATGACCCTTCTCATCACAATGCTCCAAGATCCCTGTAATCACAATGCTCCATGCCCCTTTTCATCACAATGATCCATGAACCCTGTCATCACAATGCACCATGCCCATCATCATAATGCTTCATGCTATTGTCATCAAAATGAAATCAAAATGCTCCATGACCTCTGTCATAACAATGCTCGAAACCCTTGTGATCACAATATTCCATAATACTTGTCATCACAATGTCCCATGACTCTCGTTATCACAATTATCCATGGTCTTCTCATCAAAATGCTCCATGACCTTTGTCATCACAATGCTCAATAAACTTGTCATCAAAATGCTCCCTGACACTTGTTGTCTGTATGCTCCTTGTACCCTGTCATGACAAGGCTCCATGCCTTTTTCATCACAGTGATCCATGCCCTTTTCATCAAAATGCTCCAAGACTCCTTTAATCACAATGCTCCATGCCCTTGTCATCACAAAGCTCAATGACGCATGTCATTATAATGCTCCTTGGACTTATCCTCACAATGCTCCATGCCCATGTCATCACAATGTTCTACGACCCTTGTAATCACAATGGTCCATGTCCCTTTTCTTCAGTATCCTCCATGAGATTTGTCATCACAATGTTCCATGGTTTTCTCATCACAATGCTCCAGGACCTTGTCATCACAATGCTTCACGACCTTGCCATGAAAATTCTCAATGGCCCTTGTCATCATAATGCTCCAAGCCCTACTCATCACAATGCTCCATTACCCCTATCATAACAATGATCCATGACCCCTGCCATCACAATGTTCAACGACCTTGTCATCACAAGGCTCCAAGACACTTGTCATCACAATGCTCCAAGAACCCTGTAATCACAATGCTCCATGCCCTTGTCATCACACATCTCCATCACACATGTCATCAGAAAGTTCCATGGCCTTCTCTTCAAAATGTTCCATTCCCTTGTCATCAGAGTGCTCCAAGACCCCTGTAATCACAATGCTTCATGCCCCATTTCATCAGTATGCTCCATGAGATTTGTCATCACAAGGCTCCATGGTTTTCTCATCACAGTGCTCCAGGACCTTGTCATCACAATGCTTCACGACCTTGCCATGAAAATTCTCAATGGCCCTTGTCATCATAATGCTCCAAGCCCTAGTCATCATAATGCTCCATTATATTTGTCATCACAATCCTCTATTACATTTGCCATCACAATGCTCCCTGCCATTGTCATCACAATGAACCATGACATATGTCATCACAATGCTCCCTGACACCTATCTTCACAATACTCCATGACCTTCTCATCACAATGCTCCATGCCCTTGTCATCACAATGTCCATGACACCTGTCATCACAATGTTCCGTGACTCCAGGCAGCACAATGCTTCATAACATTTGTCATCACAGTGGTCGATGCCCTCATCATCACAAGGCTCTGTGACCTTTGTAACGACAATGCTCCATGATCATTTCATCACAATGCTCCATGAACCTTGTCATCACAATGCTACATGCCTTTGTAAGAAAAATGCTCCAAGACCCCTGTCATGACCTTTGATATCACAATTCTGCATGCACTTGTCAGCACCATGCTCCCTGACCCTTGTCATCACAATGCTCCATTACCTTTGTCATCAGAATCCTCCATGACACCTGTCTTCACAATACTGCATGACCTGTTCTTCACAATTCTCCATGCCCTTGTCATCACAATGTGCCATTCCAACTGTCATCACACTAATCCATGAAAATTATTAGACCAATGCTCCATGCCCTTGTCATCACAGTGCTTTATGCCCTTGTTATCGCAATGCTCCATGAGCTCTGTCATCACAATGCTCCGTGACTCCAGTCATCACAATGCTTCATGTCCTTTGTCATCACAATGGTCCATGCCCTCGTCATCAACAGTCTCTGTGACCATTTTAACCACAATGCTCCATGAACTTTTCATCATAATGCTCTTTCACCCTTGTCATCACAATGCTCTATGCCTTTCTCAGCACAATGCTCCTTAACACTTGTCATCACAATGCTCCATGCGCTTGTCAGCACAATGCTCCACGACACATGTCATCACAATGCACCATTCTCTTGTCATCACAGTGTTCCACAATCTTTTCATCACAATGCTCCATAAACATTGTCATCACAATGCTCCATGCACTTCTCATCAAAATGCACTTTCACCACTGATATCACAATGTTACATCACTATTCGTCACAATAGTCCCTCACCCCTGGCATCACAATGTTCCATGACTCCTGTCATCACCATGCTACATGCATTCTCATCACAATGTTCGATGACCCCTGACATCACAGTGTTCCATAACCCCTGTCAACAAAATGCTCCATGACACTTTTCATCAAATTGCTCCATGACCCTGTCATGAAAATGATCCCAACTCTTCTCATCACAATGCACAACACCCTTGTCATCAAAATGATCCATGACCTTTGTCATCACACAGATCCATGACGCTTGGCATTACAATGTTCCATGTCATTGCCATCACGATGCTCCATGAACGCTCTCATCACATTGCTCCATGACACCTGTCATCACAATGCTATGTGACTCCAGTCATCACAGTGCTTCATAACATTTGTCATCACAATGGTCCATGCCCGCGCCATCACAAGGCTCTGTGACCTTTGTAACCACAATGCTCTATGAAAATTCCATCACAATGCTCCGTGACCCTTGTCATCACAATGTTCCACGCCTTTGTCAGAAAAATCCTCCATGACCCTTGTCATCACAATGTGCCACGCACTTTTCATCACAACGGTCCACAAATTTGTCATGGCAATGCTCCATAAACCTTGTAATCACAATGCTCCATGCCCTTCTCATCACAATGCTCCATTACCCCTGTCATAACAATGCTCCATGACCCCTGCCATCACATTGTTCCATGGCCTTGTCATCACAAGGCTCCATGACACATGTCATCACAATGCTCCAAGACCCCTGTAATCACAATGCTCCATGCCCTTGTCGTCACAAAGCTCCATGACACATGTCATCATAATGTTCCATGGCCTTCTCATCAAAATGCTCCATGCCCTTGTCATCACAATGCTCCCAGACCACTGTAATCACAATGCTCCATGCCCCGTTTCATCTCAATGCTCCATGAACCCTGTCATCACAATGCATCATGCCCATCATCATAATGCTTCCGCCTACTGTCACCACAATGAAATCAAAATTCTCCATGACCTCTGTCATCACAATGCTTCATGACCCCTGTCATCACAATACTCCATGAACATTTTCAGCCCAATGCTCCATGACCCTTGTCATCACAATGCTCCATGCGCTTGTCAGCACAATGCTCCATGACACATGTCATCACAATGCACCATGCGCTTGTCATCACACTGCTCCACAATCTTGCCATCACAATGCTCCATAAACCTTGTCATCACAATGCTCCATGCACTTCTCATCAAAATGCTGTCTCACCACTGATATCACAATGTTACATCACTATTCGTAACAATACTCCCTCTCCCCTGTCATCATAATGTTCCATGACTCCTGTCATCACAATGGTACATGCACTTATCATCACAATGTTCGATGACCCCTGACATCACAATGTTCCATAACCACTGTTATCAAAATGCTCCATGACCTGTTTCATCAAAATGTTCCATGACCCCTGACATCACAATGTTGCATAACCCATGTCATCAAAATGTTCCATGACCCTTTTCATCAATTGCTCCATGACCCTGTCATCACAATGCTCTCTGCCCTTCTCATCACAATGCACAACCCCCTTGTCATCAAAATGCTTCATGACCTTTGTCATCACAAAGATCCATGACACTTGGCATCACAATGCTCCATGTCATTGTCATCACGATGCTCCATGAATGCTCTCATCACCTTGCTCCATGCCTTTTTATCACAAAGCTCCATGACACATGTCATCAGAATACTCCATGGCCTTCTCATCACAATGCTCCTTGCCCTTGCCATCACAATGCTCCATTAACCCTGTCATAACAATGCTCCATGACCCCTGCCATCAGGATGTTCCTTGGCCTTGTCATCACAAGGCTCCATGACCCTTCTCATCACAATGCTCCAAGACCCCTGTAATAAGTATGCTCCATGCCCCTTTTCATCTCAATGATCCATGAACCCTGTCATCACAATGAACCATGCCCATCATCATAATGCTTCATGCTATTGTCATCACAAATAATTCAAAATGCTCCTTGAATTCTGTCATAACAATGCTCCAAACCCTTGTGATCACAATATTCCATAACACTTGTCATCACAATGCCCCATGACACTCGTCATCACAATTATCCATGTTCTTCTCATCACAATGCTCCATGACCTTTGTCATCACAATGCTCAATACACTTGTCATCAAAATGCTCCCTGACACTTGTCGTCAGTATGCTCCTTGAACCCTGTCATGACAAGGCTCCATGCCTTTTTCATCAGAATGATCCATGCCCTTTTCATCACAATGCTCCAAGACCGCTGTAATCACAATGCTCCATGCCCTTGTCATCACAAAGCTCTATGATGCATATCATTAGAATGCCCCTTGGACTTCTCCTCACAATGCTCCATGCCTTTGTTATCACAATGTTCCAAGAACCATGTAATCACAGTGGTCCAGCCGCTTTTCATCAGTATGCTCCATGAGATTTGTCATCACAAGCCTCCATGGTTTTCTTATCACAGTACTCCAGGACCTTGTCATCACAATGCTTCATGACCTTGTCATGAAAATTCTCTATGGACCTTATCATCATAATGCTCCGAGCCCTAGTCATCACAATGCTCCATTATATTTTGTTATCACAATACTCCGTTTCATTTGGCATTACAATGCTCCCTGCCATTGTCATCGCAATGGACCATGACATATGTCATCACAATGCTCCGTGACTCCAGGCATCACAGTGCTTCATAACATTTGTCATCACAGTGGTCCATGCCCGCATCATCACAAGGCTCTGTGACCTTTGTAGCCACCATTCTCCATGAACTTTTCATCACAATGCTCCGTGACCTTTGTCATTACAATGCTCCATGCATTTGTCAGAAAAATGCTCCATGACCCTTGTCATTACGATGTGCCACGCGATTTTCAACAAAACGGCCACAAATTTGTCATGGAAATGGTCCATAATCATTGTAATCACAATTCTCCATTCCCTTCTCATCACAAGGCTCGATTACACCTGTCATAACAATGCTCCATGACCTTTGTCATCACAATGCTCAATAGAATTGTCATCAAAATGCTCCCTGACATTTGTTGTCTGTAGGCAGCTTGAACCCTGTCATGATAAGGTACCATTGCTTATTTCATCACAATGATCCATGCCCTTTTCATCACAATTTTGCAAGCCCCCTTTAATCACAATGCTCCATGCCCTTGTCATCACAAACCTCAAGGACGCATGTCATTAGAATGCTCCTTAGCCTTCTCCTCACAATGCTCCTTGCCCTTGCCATCACAAAACTCAATGACGCATGTCATTAAAATGCTCCTGAGCCTTCTCCTCACATTGCTCCTTGCCCTTGTCATCACAGTGTTCCAAGACTCCTGTAATCACAATGGTCCATGCCCCTTTTCATCAGTATGCTCCATAAGATTTGTCATCAGAAGGCTCCTTGGTTTTCTCATCACAATGCTCCAGGAACTTGTCATCACAATGCTTCATGACCTTGTCATGAAAATTCTCAATGGCCCTTCTCATCATAATGCTCCAAGCCCTAGTCATCACAATGCTCCATTATATTTGTCATCACAATCCTCCTTTACATTTGGCATCACAATGCTCCCTGCCATTGTCATCGCAATGGACCATGACATATGTCATCACAATGCTCCCTGACACATTTCTTCAAAATACACCATGAACTTCTAATCACAATGCTCCATGTCCCTGTCATCACAATGCTCCGTGACTCCTGTCATCACAATGCTTCATAACATTTTTCATCACAATGTTCCATGCCCGCGTCATCACAAGGCTCTGTGACATTTGTAACCACAATGCTCCATGAATTTTTCATCACAATGCTCCATGCCTTTGTCAGAAAAATGCTCCAAGACACATGTCATCACAATGTGCCATGCGCATCTCATCACAACGGTCCACAAATTTGTCATTGCAGTGCTACCTAAAACTTGTAATCACAATGCTCCTTGTCCTTCTCATCACAATGCTCTATTACCCCTCTCATATCAATGCTCCATGACACCTGCCATCACAATGTTCCACGGCCTTATCATCACAAGTCTCCATGAAACTTGTCATCACAATGATCCAAGACCCCTGTAATCACAATGCTTCATGTCCTTGTCATCACAAAGCTCCATGACACATGTCATCAGAATGTTCCATGGCCTTCTCATCAAAATGCTCCATGCCCTTGTCATCACAGTGCTCCAAGACCCCTGTAATTTCAATGCTCCTAGCCCCTTTTCATCAGTATGCTCCATGAGATTTGTCATCACAAGGCTCCATGGTTTTCTCTTCACAATGCTCCAGGATTGTCATCACAATGCTTCACGACCTTGTCATGAAAATACTCAATGGCCATTGTCATCATAATGCTCCAAGCCCTAGTCATCACAATGCTCCATTATATTTGTCATCACAATCCTCCATTACGTTTAGCATCACAATGGTCCCTGCCATTGTCATCGCAATGGACCATGACATATGTCATCACAATGCTCCCTGACACGTGTCTTCACAGTAATACATGGCCTTCTCATCACAGTGATCCATGCCCTTGTCATCACAATGCACCATGTCCACTGTCATCACAATAATCTTTGAAACTTGTCAGACCAATGCTCGATGCCTCTGGCATCACAATTTTCCACGGCCTTGTCATCACAAGGCTCCATGACACTTGACATCGCAATGCTCCAAGACCCCTGTAATCACAATGCTCCATGCCCTTCTCATCACAAAGCTCCATGACACATGTCATCAGAATGTTCCAAAGGCTTCTCATCAAAATACTCCATGCTCTTGTCATCAAAATGCTCCAAGACCCCTGTCATCACAGTGCTCCATGCCCCTGTTCATCTCAATGCACCATGAACCCTGTCATCACAATGCATCATGCACATCATCATAATGCTTCAGGCTATTGTCATCACAATGAAATCAAAATGCTCCATGAACCCTGTCATCACAATACTCCATGAATATTATCAGACCAATGCTCCATGACATTCTCATCACAATGCTCCATGACCAATATCATCACAATGCACCATGAAAACTGGCATCACAACATTCCATGACACGTGAAAACACAATGATCTGGGACTCTTGTCATCACATTGCTCCATTCCCTAGTCATCACAATGCTCCATGACCCTTGTCATTACAATTTTCCGTGACACCATTCATCAAAATGCTTCATAACGTTAGTCATCACAGTGGTCCAAGCCCGCGTCATCACAAGGCTCTGTGACATTTGTGACCACAAAGCTCCATGAAATTTTCATCACAATGCTCCATGACCCTTGTCATCACAATGCTCCATGCCTTTCTCAGAACTATGCTCCATTACCCATGTCATCACAATGTGCCATGCACTAGTCATCACAATGCTCCTTGCCTTTGTCAGAAAAATGCTCCATTACCCATGTCATCACAATGTGCCATGCGCTTGTCATCACAGTGCTCCACAATCTTGTCATCACAATGCTCCATAAACTTTGTCTTCACAATGTTACATGTACTTCTCATCAAAATGCTCTCCAACCACTGATATCACAATGTTACATCACAATTCGTCACAATACTCCCTCACCCAAGTCATCACAATATTCCATGACTCCTGACATCACAATTCTACATGCACTTATCATCACAATGTTCGATGACCCCTGACACCGCAATATTCCATAACCCTTGTCTTCAAAATGCTCCATGACCTTTTTGATCAAAATGCTCCATGACCCCTGACATCACAATGTTCCATAACCCCTGTCATCAAAATGTTCCATGACACTTTTCATCAAATTGCTCCATGAACCTGTCATCACAATAATCCATGACATTTTCATCACAATGCTCCATGACGTTTGTCATCACAACTCACAATACACATGGCATCCCAATGCTCCCTGACACTTGTCGTCAGAATGCTCCTTGAACCCTGTCATGACAAGGCTCCATGCCTTTCTCATCACAATGATCCATGCCGTTTTCATGACAATGCTCCAAGACCCCTGTAATCAGAGTGCTCCATGCCCTTGTCATCACAAAGCTCAATGACACAAGTCATTGGAATGCTCCTCGGCCTTCTCCTCACAATGCTCCATGCCCTTGTCATCACAATGATCCAAGACGACTGTAATCACAGAGGCCCATGCCCCTTTTCATCAGTATGCTCCATGAGGTTTGTCATCACAAGGCTCCATGGTTTTCTCATCAAAATATTGCAGGACCTTGTCATCACAATGCTTCATGACCTTGTCATGAAAATTCTCAATGGCCCTTGCCATCATAATGCTCCAAGCCCTAATCATCAGAATGCTCCATTATATTTGTCATTACAATCCTCCATTACATTTGGCATCACAATGCTCCCTGCCATTGTCAGCGCAATGGACCATGACATATGTCATCACAATGCTCCCTGACACCTGTCTTTACAATACTCCATGACCTTCTCATCACAATGCTCCATGCCCTTGCCATCACAATGCAGCATGTCCACTGTCATCACAGTAATCTATGAAACTTGTCAGACCAATGCTCCATGCCCCTGTCATCACAATGCTCCATGCCCTTGTCATCACAATGCTCCAGGACCCCTGTCATCACAATGCTCCGTGACTCCAGTCGTCACAATACTTCATAACGTTTGTCATCACAATGGTCCATGCCTGCATCATCACAAGGCTCTGCGACATTTGTAACCACAATGCTCCATGAACATTTCATCACAATGCTCCGTGACAAATATCATCACAATGTTCCATGCCTTTGTCACAACAATGCTACATGACCCTTGTCATCACAATGTGCCACGCACTTTTCATCATAACGGTCCACGACATTGTCATCGCTAAGCTCCATAAACCTTGTAATCACAATGCTCCATGCACTTCTCATCCAAATGCTCTCTCACCTGAGATATCACAATGTTCCATCACTAGTCATCACAATACTCCCTCACCCCTGTAATCACAATGTTCCATGATCACTGTCATCACAATGTTACATGCCCTTATCATCACAATGTTCCATTACCCCTGTCATCAAAATGTTCCATGACACTTTTCAGCCCAAAGCTCCATGACCCCTGACATCACAATGTTCTATAACCCCTGTTATCAAAATGTTCCATTACACATTTCATCAAATTGTTGCCTGACCCTGTCATCAATATGCTCCCTGCCTTTCTCATCACAATGCACCACGCCCTTGTCATCAAAATGCTCCATGACCTTTGTCATCACAAAGCTCCATGACACTTGGCATCACAATGCTCCATGTCATTTTCATCACAATTCTCCATGAACCCTCTCATCACATTGCTCCAGGCCTTTATCATCACAAAGCTCCATGACACTTGGCATCACAATGCTAGATGCCCTTCTCATCACAATGCTCCATGCCCTTGCCATCACAATGCTCCATTACCCCTGTCATGACAAATCTCCATGACCCCTGCCATCACGATGTTCCATGGCCTTGTCATCACAAGGCTCCATGACCATTCTCATCACAATGCTGCATTACCTCTGTCATAACAATGCTCCATGACCCCTGCCTTCACAATGTTCCACTGCCTTGTCATCACAAGGCTCCATGACCCTTGTCATCACAATGCTCCAAGACCCTGGTAATCACAATGCTCCATGCCCTTTTCATCACAAAGCTCCATGACGCATGTCATCAGAAAGTTCTATGGCCTTCTCATCACAATGCTCCATGCCCTTGTCATCACAATGCTCCAAAACCCCTGTAATCACAATGCTCCATGCCCCTATCCATCTCAATGCTCCATGAACCCTGTCATCACAATGCACCATGCCCATCATGATAATGCTTCAGGCTGTTGTGATCACAATGAAATCAATATGCTCAATGACCTCTGTCATCATAATGTTCCAAACCCTGGTGATCACAATGTTCCATAACACTTATCATCACAACAGCCCTGACGCTCATCATCACGATTATCCATGGTCTTCTCATCACAATGCTCCATGAAATTTGTCATCACAATGCTCAATACACTTGTCATCACAATGTTCCCTGACACTTGTTGTCTGTATGCTCCTTGAACACTGTCATGGAAAGGCTCCATGCATTTTTCATCAAAATGCTCCAAGACCCCTTTAATGACAATGCTCCATGCCCTTGTCATCACAAAGCTCCATGACGCCTGTCAGCAGAGTGCTCCATGGCCTTTTCCTCACAATGCTCCAAACCCTTGTTATCACAATGCTCCAAGACCCATGTAATCACAATGCTCCATGCCCCTTTTCATCAGAATGCTCCATGAGACTTGTCATCACAAGTCTCCATGTTCTTCTCATCACAATGCTCCAGTAACTTGTCATCATTATGCTCCATTCCCTTGTCATCACAATGCTCCATGACCCCTGTCTTCACAATACTCCATGAATATTTTCAGCCCAATGCTCCATGACCTTCTCATCACAATGCTCTAAGACCACTGTAATCACAATGCTCCATGCCCATTTTCATCTCAATGACCCATGAACCCTGTCATCACAATGCACCATGCCCATCATCATAATGCTTCATGCTATTGTCATCACCATGAATTCAAAATGCTTCATGACCTCTGTCATAACAATGCTCCAAACCCTTGTGATCACCATATTCCATAACACTTGTCATCACAATGCCACATGACGCTCGTCATCACAATTATGCATGGTCTTCTCATCACAATGCTCCATTTCCTTTGTCATCACAATGCTCAATACACTTGTCCTCAAAATGCTCCCAGACACTTGTTGTCTGTATGCTAGGTGAACGCCGTCATGACAAGGCTCCATGCCTTTTTCATCACAATGATCCATGCCCTTTTCATCACAATGCTCCAAGACGCCTGTAATCACAATGCTCCATGCCCTTGTAATCACAAAGCTCAATGATGCATGTCATTAGAATGCTCCTTGGCCTTCTCCTCACAATTCTCCATGCCATTGTCATCACAATTTTCAAAGACCCCTGTAATCACAATGGTCCATGACCCTTTTCATCAGTATGCTCCATGAGAACTGTCATCACAAGGCTCCATGGATTTCTTATCACAATGCTCCAGGACCCTGTCATCACAATGCTTCATGACATTGTCATGAAAATTCTCAATGGCCCTTGTCATCATAATGATCCAAGCCATAGTCATCACAATGCTCCATTATATTTGTCATCACAATCCTCCATATCATTTGGCATCACAATGCTCCCTGCCATTGTCATCGCAATGGACCATGACATATGTCATCACAATGCTCCCTAACACCTTTTTCAATATACTCCATGAACTTCTCATCACAATGCTCCATGCCACTTTCATCACAATGCTCCTTGCCCTTGTCATCACAATGCTCCATGACTCATGTCATCAGAATGTTCCATGACCTTCTCATCACAATGTTCCATGCCCTTGTCATCACAATGCTCCAAGACCCCTGTTATCACAATGCTCCATGCCCATTCTCATCTCAATGCTCCATGAACCCTGTCATCACAATGCACCATGCCCATCATCATAATGCTTCAGGCTTTTGTCAGCACAATGAAATCAAAATTCTCCATGACCTCTGTCATCATAATGCTCCAAACCCTTGTGATCACAATGTTCCATAACACTTATCATCACAACACCACTGACGCTCATCATCACAATTATCCATGGTCTTCTCATCACAATGCTCCATGAAATTTGTCATCACAATGCTCAATACACTTGTCATCACAATGCACCCTGACACTTGTTGTCTGTATGCTCCTTGAACCCTGTCATGACAAGGCTCCATACCTTTTTCATCACAATAATCCATGCCCTTTTCATCACAATGCTCTAAGACCCATGTAATCACAATGCTCCATGCCCCTTTTCATTAGAATGCTCCATGAGACTTGTCATCATAAGTCTCCATGTTCTTCTCATCACAATGCTCCAGGACCTTGTCATCACTATGCTCCAATCCCTTGTCATCACAATGCTCCATGAACCCTGTCTTCACAATCCTCCATGAACATTTTCAGTCCAGTGATCCTTGACCTTCTCATCACAAGTCTCCATGACCAATATCATCACAATGCTCCATGACCACTGTCATCACAAAACTCCATGACACCTGACAACACAATGATCCGACACTCTTGTCATCACAATGCTCCATTACCTAGTCATAACAATGCTCCATGACCCCTCTCATCACAATACTAGATGAACATTTTCAGCCCAATGCTCCATGACCCTTGTCATCACAATGATCCATGCCCTTGTCATCCCAATGATCCATGACCCATGTATTCACAATGCTCCGTGACGCTTGTCATCACAGTGCTCCATGAAACCTGTCATCACAATGCTCCATGCTTTTGTTAGCAAAATGCTACATGACCTTGTCATTACAATGCTCTATGTGCTTGTCATCACAATACTCCATTACCATTGTCATCACAATCCTCCATGAACCTTGGGATCACATCACTTCATGTCCTTGTCATCACAAAGCTCCATGCTCCTTGAAATCAAAATGATCCATGACCTCTGTCATCACAATGCTCCAAACCCTTGAGATCACAAAGTTCCAAAACACTTGTCATCTCAACATTCCGTGATGCCAGTCATTACAATACTCCATGCCCTTTTCATCACAATGCTCCATGACCTTTGTCATCGCAATTCTCAATACACTTGTCATCACAATGCTCCCTGACACTTGTCGTCAGAATGCTCCTTGAAACCTGTCACGAAAAGGCTCCGTGCCTTTTTCATTACAATGCCCCATGCCGTTTTCATCACAATGCTCCAAGCCATTGGCATCAAAATACTCCACAAGCTTGTCTTCAGAATGCTCCATGACACTGGGCATCACAATGCTCCATGCCATTGTCATCACAATGGGCCTTTACATATGTCATCACAATGCTCGCTGTCACCTGGCTTCACAATACTGCATGACCTGGTCATAACAATTCTCCATGCCCTTGTCATCACAATGTGCCATTCCAACAGTCATCGCAATAATCCATGAAAATTATTAGACCAGTGATGCATGCCCTTGTCATCACAATGCTCCATGAACTTGTTATCACAATGCTCCATGACCCCTGCCATCACAATGCTCCTTGACTCCAGTCATCACGTTTCAGGAACCTTGTCATCACAATGGTCCATGCTCTCGTCATCAGAAGTCTCTGTGGCCTTTTTAACCACAATGCTCCATGAACTTTTCATCACAATTCTCTATGACCCTTGTCATCTCAGTGCTCTATGCGTTTCGAAGCAGAATGCTCCATGACCCTTGTCATCACAATGCTCCATGTGCTGGTCAGGACAATACTCCAAGACACACGTCATCACAATGCACCATGCAATTTTCATCACAGTGCTCCACAATCTTGTCATCACAATGCTCCATAAACCTTGTCATCACAATGCTCCATGCACTTCTCAACAAAATGCTCTCTCACCACAGATATCACAATGCTACATCGCTATTTGTCACAATGCTCCCTCACCCTGTCATCACAATGTTCCATGACTCCTGTCATCACAATGTTACATGCACTTATCATCACAAAGTTTGATGACCCCTTACATCACAATGTTCCATAACCCCTGTCATCAAAATGCTTCATGACACTTTTCATCAAATTGCTCCATGACCCTGTCATCACAATGCTCCCTGCCCTTCTCATCACAATGCACAACGCCCTTGTCATCAAACTGCTCCATGACCTTTGTCATCACAAAGATCCATGACCCTTGGCATCACAATGCTCCATGTCATTGTCATCACAATGTTCCATGAATGCTCTCATCACATTGTTCCATGCCCTTGTCATCACAATGCTCCATGATGCACGTCATCAGAATGCTCCATGGCCTTCTCTTCACAATGCTCCAAGCCCTTGTCATAACAATGCTCCAAGACACCTGTAATCACAATGCTCCATGCCCCTTTTCATCAGAATGCTCCATGAGACTTGTCATCACAAGTCTCCATGGTCTTCTAATCACAATGCTACATTTCCTTGTCATCACAATGTTCCAAGACCCCTGTCATCACAATTCTCCATGAATATTTTCAGCCCAATGCTCCATCTCCTTCTCATCACAATGCTCCATGAACAGTATCATCACAAAGGTCCAGGACCACTGTCATCACAACACACCATGACCCCTGACAACACAGTGTTCCGGGATTCTTGTCATGACAATGCACCATTCCCTAGTCATCACAATGCTCCATGACCCCTATCAACAAAATACTCCATGAACATTTTCAGCCCAATGCTCCATTACACTTGCCATCACAATGCTCCTGTCTCTCTTCGTCAGAATGCACCTTGAACCCTGTCACAAAAAGGCTCCATGCATTTTTCATCACAATGCCCCATGCCGTTTTCATCACAATGCTCCATGCCATTGTCATCAAAATACTCCACAAGCTTGTCATCAAAATGCTCCATGACCCGTGTCATCACAATTCTCCATGCACTTGCCAGCACAGTGTTCCCTGACCCTTCTCATCACAATGCTCCAAGCCATTGTCATCACAATGCTCCATTACCTTTGTCATCAGAATCCTCCATGACACTTGGCATCACAATGCTCCATGTCATTGTCATCACAATGGGCCATTACATATGTCATCACAATGTTCCCTGACACCTGTCTTCACAATATTGCATGACCTAGTCATCAAAATTATCCATGCCCTTGTCATCACAATGAGCCATTCCAACTGTCATTGTAATAATCCTTGAAACTTATTAGACCAATGTTCAATGCCCTTGACATCACAATGCTCCATGCCCTTGTTATCACAATGCTCCATGACCCATGTCATCACAATGCTCTTTGACTCCAGTCATCACAATTCTTCATGACCTTTGTCAACACAATGGTCCATGCCCTCGTCATCAACAGTCTCTCTGACAGTTTTAACCTCAGAGCTCTATGAAATTTTCATCACAATGCTCTTTGACCCTTGTCATCACAATGCTCTATGCCTTTCTCAGCACAATGCTCCATGACCGTTGTCATCACAATGCTCAATGTGCTTGTCAGCACGATGCACCATGACATATTTCATCACAATGCACCGTGCGTTTGTCATCACAGTGCTCCACAATCTTGTCATCACAATGTTCCATTAACCTTGTCATCGCAATGCTCCATGAACTTCTCATCAATATGCTCTCTCACCACTGAAATCACAATGTTCCATCACTATTCATCACAATAATCCTTCATCCCTGTAATCACAATATTCCATGACTCCGGTCATAATAGTTCTACATGCACTTATCATCACAATGTTCAATGACCGATGACATCACAATGTTCCATAAGCCATGTCATCAAAATGCTCCATGACACTTTTCATCAAAAGGCTCCATGTCCCCTGACATCACAATTCTCCATAGCCCTTGTCATTACACTGCTCCATGAGGCTCGTCATCACAATTAGCCATGATCTTCTCATCACAATGCTCCACGGTGTTGCCATCACAATGCTCCATGCCCTGGTCATCACCATGCTCCATGTTCCCTGTCATCACAATTCTCCACGTCCTTGGCATCACCATGTTCCATGACACTTCTCATCACAGTGCTACATGCTTTGTCCGCACAATACTCCACAAATTTGCCATCAGCATGCTCCATGCCCCTTGTCATCACAATTCTCCACGTGCTTGTCATCACAATGCTCCATGACAGTTCTCATCACAATGTTACGTGCTTTTGTCATCACAATTCTCCATGCACATGTCATCGCAATGCACCATGACCCCTATAATAGCAAGCTCCGTGCCTTTGTCATCACAATGCTTCACGAACTTTTCATCAAAATTCTCAATGGCCATTGTCATCACAATGCTCCATGACCCTTGTCATCACAATGCTCCATGCCCTTGTCATCACAAAGCTCAATGACACATGCCATCAGAATGCTCCTTGGTCTTCTCCTCACAATGATCCATGCCCTTGTCATCACAATGTTCCAAGACCCCTGTATTCACAATGCTCCATGCCCCTTTTCATCAGTATGCTCCATGAGACTTGTCATCACAAGGCTCCATGGTTTCCTCATCACAATTCCCCAGGACCTTTTCATCACAATGCTTCACGACCATGTCATGAAAATTTTCAATAGCCCTTGTCATCATAATGCTCCAAGCCCCAGTCATCACAATGCTCCATTATATTTGTCATCACAATCCCATGCCATTGCCATGGCAATGGACCATGACATATGCCATCACAATGCTGCCTGACACCTGTCTCCACAATACTCCATGACCTTCTCATCAAAATGATTCATGCCGTTGTCTTCACAATGCACCATGCATACTGTCATCACAGTAATCTATGAACCTTGTCAGACCCATGCTCCATGCCCCTGTCATCACAATGCTCCAGGCCCTTGTCATCACAATGCTCCATGAACCCTGTCATCACAATGCTCCGTGACTCCAATCATCACAATGCTTCATAACGTTTGTCATCACAATGGTCCATGCCCGCATCATCACAAGGCTCTATGACCTTTGTAACCACAATGCTCCATGAACATTTCATCACAATTCTATGTGACACTTGTCATAACAATGCTCCATGTCTTTGTCAAAACAATGCTCCATGACCATTGTCATCACAATGTGCCACGTGCATTTCATCACAACGGTCCACAACCTTGTCATTGCAGTGCTCCATAAACCTTGAAATCACAATGGTCCATGCACTTCTCATCCAAATGCTCTCTCACCAGAGAAATCACAATGTTCCATCTCTAGTCATCACAATACTCCCTCACCCCTGTAATCACAATGTTCCATGACCCTGTCATCACAGTGCTACATCCCCTTATCATCACAATGTTCCATGACCCCTGACATCACTCTATTCCATAAGCCCTGTCATCAAAATGCTCCATGACCCTTTTCATCCCAAAGCTCCATGACCCCTGACGTCACAATGTCCTATAACCCTTGCCATCAAAAGGTTCCAGTACAGTTTTTATCAAATTTCTGCATGACTCGGTCATCAAAATGCTCCCTGACCTTCTCATCACAATGCACCATGCCCTTGTCATCAAAATGCTCCATGAGTTGTCATCAAAAAGCTCCATGACCCTTGGCATCACAATGCTCCATGTCATTGTCATCACAATGCTCCATGAACCCTCTCATCACATTGCTCCATGCCCTTGTCATCACAAAGCTCCATGACACTTGTCATCAAAATGCTCGATGCCCTTCTCATCACAGTGCTCCATACCCTTTTCATTACAATGTTGCATGACCCATGTATCATAGTGTTCCGTACCCTTGTCATCATAATGCTCCATGCCCACTCTCATCACATTAATCCATGAAACATTTCAGACCAATGTTCCATGCCCTTCTCATCACAATGCTCCATTACCTCTGTCATAACAATGCACCATGACCCCTGCCATCACAATTTTCCACGGCCTAGTCTTCACAAGGTTCCATGACACTTGTCATCACAATGTTGAAGACCCCTGTAATCACAATGCTCCATGCCCTTGTCATCACAAAGCTCCATGAAAAATGTCATCAGAATGTTCCATGGCTTTCTCATCACAATGCTCCATGCCCTTGTCATAAGAATGCTCCAAGACCCCTGTAAACACAATGCTTCATGTCCCTTTTCATCTCAATGCTCCATGAACCCTGTCATCACAATGCACCACGCCCATCATCATAATGAGTCATGCTATTATCATCAAAATGAAATCAAAATGCTCCATGTCCTCTGTCATAACAATGCTCCAAACCCCTGTGATCACAATATTTCATAACACTTGCCATCACAATGCCCCATGACGGTCGTCATCACCGTTATCCATGGTCTTCTCATCAGAATGCTCCATGAACTTTGTCATCATAATGCTCTATACATTTGTCATCAAAATGTTCCCTGACACTTGTTGTCTGTATGCTCCTTGAACCCTGTCATGACAAGTATCCATTCCTTTTTCATCAAAATGATCCATGCCCTATTCATCACAATGCTCCAAGACCCCTTTAATCAAAATGCTCCATGCCTTTGTCATCACAAAGCTCAATGACGCATGTCATCAGAATGCTCCTTAGCCTTCTCCTCACAATGATCCATGCCCTTGTCCTCACAATGTGCCAAGACCCCTGAAATCACAATGCTCCATGCCCCTTTTCATCACTATGCTCCATGAGAATTGTCATCACAAGGCTCCATGATTTTCTCATCACAATATTCCAGGAATTTTTCATCAAAATGCTTCACGACCTTGTCATGAAAATTCTCAATGGCCCTTGTCATCATAATGCTCCAAGCCCTAGTCATCACAATGCTCCATTATATTTGTCATCACAATCCTCCATTAAATTTGGCATCACAATACTCCCTGCCATTGTCATCTCAATGGACCATGACATATGTCATGACAATGCTCCCTTACACCTGTCTTCTCCATACTCCATGACCTTCTCTTCAAAATGATCCATGCCCCTGTCATGACAATGCTCCATGACTTGTCATCACAAAGCTCCATGACCCATGACCCATGTATCAAACTGTTCTGTGCCCTCATCGTTACAATGTTCCATGCCCACTCTCATCACAATACTCCATGAAATATTTCAGAGCAATGCTCCATGCCCTTCTCATCAAAATGCTCCATTAACCCTGTCATAACAATGCTCCATGACCCCTGCCATCACAATGTTAAACGGCCTTGTCATCACAAGGCTCCATGACACTTGTCATCACAATGATCAAGACCCCTGTAATCTCAATGCTCCATGCCCTTGTCATCACAAACCTCAATGACGCATGTCATCAGAATGTTCCATGGCCTTCACATCACAATGCTCCATGCCCTTGTCATCACAATGCTCCAAGACCCCTGTAATCACAATACGCCATGCCCCTTTCCATCTCAATGCTCCATGAACACTGTCATCACAATGCATCATGCCCAATATCATAATGCTTCATGCTATTTTCATCACAATGAAATCAAAATGCTCCATGACCTCTGTCATCATAATGCTCCGAACCCTTGTGACCAATATTTTCCATAACATTTATCATCACAACACCCCATGATGCTCATCATCACCATTATCCATGGTCTTCTCATCACAATGCTCCATGACCTTTGTCATCACAATGCTCCCTGACACTAGTGGTAAGTATGCTCCTTGAACCCTGTCATGACAAGGCTCCATGCCTTTTTCATCACAATGATCCATGCTCTTTTCATCACAATGCTCCAAGACCACTGTAATCACAACCCTCCATGCCCTTGTCATCACAAAGCTGCATGACGCATGTCATCAGAATGCTCCATGGCTTTCTCATCACCATGATCCATGCCCTTGACATCAGAATGTTCCAAAACCGCTGTAATCACAATGCTCCATGCCCCTTTTCAACCAAATGCTCAATGAGATTTCTCATCAAAAGTCTCCATGGTCTTCTCATCACAATGCTCCAGGACCTTGTCATCACCATGCTTCATTCCCTTGAAATCACAATGCTCCATGACCTTATCATCACAATGCTCCATGAGCAATATCATCACGATTCTCCATGACCGCAGTCATCAAAACAGTCCATGACACCTGACAACACAATGATCAGGGACTCTTGTCATCCCAAATCTATATTCGCTTGACATCACAATGCTCCATGAACCCTCTCTTCACAATACTCCATGAACATTTTCAGCCCAATGCTCCATGACCCCTGCCATCACAATGTTCAACGGCCTTGTCATCACTAGGCTACATGACACTTGTCATCACAATGCTTAAGACACCTGTAATCACATTGCTCCATGCCCTTGTCATCCCGATGCTCCATGACCCCTGTATTCACAATGCTCCATGACGCTTGTCATCACAGTGCTCCGTGACACCTGTCATCAGAATGTTACATGCACTTATCATCACAATGTTCGATGACCTATGACATCACAATGTTCCATAACCACTGTCATTAAAATTCTCCATGACACTTTTCATCAAAAGGCTCCATGTCCCCTGACATCACAATGCTCCATACCCCTTTTCATTACAGTGCTCCATGATGCTCGTCATCACAATTATCCATGGTCGTCTCATCACAATGCTCCACGGTCTTGCCATCACAATGTTCCATGCCCTGGTCATCACAATGCTCCATGTTCCCTGTCATCACAATTATCCACGTTCTTGGCATCACTATGTTCCATGACACTTCTCATCACACTCTTACATGCTTTGTCAGCACAATACTCCACAAGCTTGTCATCAGAATGCTACATGACACTTGTCGTCACATTTATCCAGGAACCCTGTCATCAAAGTGCTCCATGACACCTGTCATCACAATGCTCCCTGTCCCTTGTTATCCCAATTCTCCACATGCTTTTCATCACAATGCTCCATGACAGTTCTCATCACAATGTTACATGCTTTTGTCATCACAATTCTCCATGCACATGTCATCGCAATGCCCCATGACCCCTGTCATAGCAAGCTCAATGCCTTTGTCATCACAATGCTTCACGACATTTCATCAAAATTCTCATTGGCCGTTGTCATCACAATGCTCCATGCACTTGTCATCAAAATGTTCCATGACCCTTGTCATCACAATGATCCAAGCCCTTGTCATCACAATGCTCCATTAGCTTTGTCATCACAATCCTCCAAAACACTTGGCATCACAATGCTCCATGCCATTGTCATCACAATGGAACATGAAATATGTCATCACAATGCTCGCTGACACCTGTCTTCACAATACTCCATGACCATGTCATCACAATGTGCCATGCCCACTGTCAACACAATTATCCATGAAAATTGTCAGACCAATGCTCCATGCCCCTGTCATTACAATGCTCCATGACATCAGTTCTCACAATGCTCCGTGACTCCAGTCATCACAAGGCTTCATGACCTGTGTCATCACAATGATCCATGCCCTCATCATCACAAGGCTCTGTGAACATTTTCACCACAATGCTCCATGAACATTTCATCACAATGCACCGTAACACTTGTTATCACAATGCTCCATCCCTTTGTCCACTCAATGCTCCATGACCACTGTCATCACAATGTTCCATGCGCTTGTCAGCGCAGTGCTCCATGACCCATGTCATCACAATGCGCCATAAACCTTGTTATCACAATGCTCCTTGCACGTTTAATCAAAGTGCTCTCTCACAACTGGTATCAAAATGTTCCCTCACTAGTCATCACAATACACCCACTCCCCTGTCATCACAATGGTCCATAACCCCTGTCATGAAAATGTTCCATGACCCCTGGCATCACAATGCTCCATGTCATTGTCATCACAATGCTCCATGATCACTCTCATCACATTGCTCCATTCCCTTGTCGTCACAAAGCTCCATGACCCATGTCATCAGAATGCTCCATGGCCTTCTCATCACAGTGCTCCATGGCCTTGCCATCACAATGCTCCATTACACCTGTCATCACAATGCTCCAAGACCACTGTAATCACAATGCTCCATGCCCCATTTCATCTCAATGCTCCATGAACCCTGTCATCACAATGCACCATGCCCACCATCATAATGCTTCATGCTATTGTCATCACAATGAAATCAAAATGCTCCATGACCTCTCTCATCACAATGCTTCAAACCCTTGTGATCAAAATGTTCCATAACACTTATTATCACAACGCCCCATGACGCTCGTCATCACAATTATCCATGGTCTTCTCATCGCAATGCTCCATGACATTTGTCACCACATTGCTCAATACCCTTGTCATCACAATGCTCCCTGACACTTGTCCTCAGTATGCTCCTTGAACCCTGTGATGACAACCTCCATGGACTTCTCATTCCAATGCTCCATGCCCTTGTCATCACAGTGCTCCACGAACCCTGTAATCACAATGCTCCATGCCCCTTTTCAATAGAATGTTCCATGAGACATATCATCACAAGGCTCCATGTTCTTCTCATCACAATGCTCCAGTACCTTGTCATCACAATGCTCCATGACACCTGTCATCACAATACTCCATGAACATTTTCAGCCAAATGCTCCATGACATTCTCATCACAATTCTCCATAACCCCTGTCATTACAATCCTCCATGACCCCTGTCAACACAACGCTCCATGTCCCTTGTCATCACAATTCTCCATGAACAATTTCATCCCAATGCTCCATTAACATTGTCATCACAATGCTCCATGCACTTCTCATCAATATGCTCTCTCACCACTGATATCACAATGTTACATCACTATTAATCACAATACTCCCTCACTCCTGTCATCACAATGTTCCATGACTCCTGTCATCACAATGCTACATGCACATATCATCACAATATTCGATGACCTATGACATCACAATGTTCCATAACCCCTGTAATCAAAATGCTCCATGACCTTTTTCATCAAAATGCTCCATGTCCCCTGACATCACAATGCTCCATACCCCTTGTCATTACAGTGCTCCATGACGCTCGTCATCACAATTATCCATGGTCTTCTCATCACAATGCTCCACGGTCTTGCCATCACAATGCTCTATGACTTGGTCATCACAATGCTCCATGTCCTTAGTCATCACAATTCTCCACGTCCTTGTCATCACAATTCTCCATGACAGTTCTCATCACAATGTTACATGCTTTTGTCATCACAATTCGCCATGCACATGTCATCGAAATGCCCCATGAACAATGTCATAGCAAGCTCCATGCCTTTGTCATCACAATGCTTCACGAACTTTTCATCAAAATTCTCAATGGCCGTTGTTACCACAATGCTCCATGACCCTTGTCATCACAATGCTCCAAGCCCTTGCATCACAATGCTCCACTTCCCTTGTTATAACAATCCTCCAAAACACTTGACATCTCAATGCTCCATGCCATTGTCAGCATAATGGAACATGAAATATGTCATCACAATTCTCCCTGACACCTGTCTTCACAATACTGCATGACCCTGTCATCACAATGTGCCATGCCCGCTGTCAACACAATTATCCATGAAACTTGTCAGACCAATGCTCCATGCCCCTGTCACCACAATGCTCCATGCCCTTGTCATCACAATGCTCCATGACCCCAGTTCTCACAGTGCTCTGTGACTCCAGTCATCACAATGCTTCATGACCTGTGTCATCACAATGATCCATGTCCTCATCATCACAAGGCTCTGTGAAATTTGTCACCACAATGCTCCATGAACTTTTCATCACAATGCTCTGTGACACTTGTTATCACAATGCTCCGTCCCTTTGTCAACTTAATGCTCCATGACCCTTGCCATCAAAATGTTCCATGCGATTGTCAGCATAGTGCTCCATGACCCATGTAATCACAATGCTTCATAAACCTTGTCATCACAATGCTCCTTGCACGTCTTATCAAAGTGCTCTCTCACCACTGATATCAAAATGTTCCCTCACTAGTCATCTCAATACACCCACTCCCCTGTCATCACAATGGTCCATAACCCCTGTCATGAAAATGTTCCATGAACCCTGACCACACAATGTTCCATAACCCCTGTCATCAAAATGTTCCATGACCCTTTTCATCAAATTGCTCCATGACCCTGTCATCACAATGCTCCCTGCCCTTCGCATCACAATGCACAACGCCCTTGTAATCAAAATGCTCCATGACTTGGTCATCACAAAGATCCATGACCCTTGGCATGACAGTGCTCCATGTCATTGTCATCACAATGCTCCATGATCCCTCTCATCACATTGCTCCATTCCCTTGTCGTCACAAAGCTCCATGACCCATGTCATCAGAATGCTCCATGGTCTTCTCATCACAGTGCACCATGCCTTTGCCATCACAATGCTCCATTACATCTATCATTGCAATGCTCAAAGACCACTGTAATCACAATGCTCCATGCCCCTTTTCATCTCAATGCTCCATGAACACTGTCATCACAGTGCACCATGCCAACCATCATAATGCTTCAGGCTATTGTCATAAAAATGAAATCATAATGCTCCATGACCTCTCTCATCACAATGCTCCGAATCCTTGTGATCAAAATATTCCATAACACTTATCATCACAACGCCCCATGATGCTCGTCATCACAATTATCCATGGTATTCTCATCGCAATGCTCCATGATATCTGTCACCACATTGCTCAATACCCTTGTCATCACAATGCTCCCTGACACTTGTCGTCAGTATGCTCTTTGAACCCTGTGATGACAAGGCTCCATGGCCTTCTCATCCCAATGTTCCATGCCCTTGTCATCACAGTGCTCCACGACCCCTGTAATCACAATTCTCCATGCCCCTTTTCATCAGAATGTTGCATGAGACATATCATCACAAGCCTCCATGGTCTTCTCATCACAATGCTCCAGTACCTTGTCATCACAATGCTCCATGACACCTGTCATCACAATAATCCATGAACATTTTCAGCCCAATGCTCAATGACCTTCTCATCACAATGCTCCATGACCCCTGTCATTACAATTCTTCATGACCCCTGTCATCACAATGCTCCATGTCCCTTGTCATCACAATACTCCATGAACACTTTCATCCCAATGCTCCATGAAACTTGTCATCACAATGATCCATGCCCTTGTCATCCCAATGCTCCATGACCCCTGTATTCACAATGCTCCGTGACGCTTGTCATCACAGTGCTCCATGACACCGGTCATCACAATGCTACATGCCTTTGTCAGCAAAATGCTACATGACGTTGTCATTACAATGCTCTATGCACTTGCCATCACAATACTCCATTACCACTGTCATCACAATCCTTCATGAACCTTGGGATCACATTGTTTCATGCCCTTGTCATCACAATGCTCCATGCTCCTTGAAATCAAAATCATCCATGACCTCTGTCATCACAATGCTACAGACCCTTGTGATCAAAATGTTCCATAACACTTGTCATCACAACGCTCCTTGATGCCTGTCATCACAATACTCCATGCCCTTTTCATCACAATGCTCCATGACCTTTGTCATCACTATTCTCAATACACTTGTCATCACAATGCTCCCTGACACTTGTCGTCAGAATGCTTTTTGAACCCTGTCACGAAAAGGCTCCATGCCTTTTTCATCACAATGCCCCACGCTGTTTTCATCACAATGCTCCATGCCATTGTCATCAAAATACTCCACAAGCTTGTCATCAGAATGCTCCATGACGTTTGTCATCACAATTCTCCATGCACATGTCATCGCAAAGCCCAATGACCCCTGTCATAGCAAGCTCCATGCATTTGTCATCACAATACTTCACGATATTTTCATCAAAATTCTCAATGGCCGTTGTCATCACAATGCTCCATGACCCTTGTCATCACAATGCTCCAAGCCCTTGTCACCACAATGCTCCATTACCTTTGTCATCACAATCCTCCAAAACACTTGGCATCACAAAGCTCCATGCCATTGTCATCACAATGGAACATGAAATATGTCATCACAATGCTCCCTGACAGCTGTCTTCACAATACTGCATGACCTTGTCCTCACAAAGTGCCATGCCCACTGTCAACACAATTATCCATGAAACTTGTCAGACCAATGTTCCATGTCCCTGTCATCACAATGCTCCATGCACTTGTCATCACAATGCTCCATGACCACAGTTCTCACAATGCTCCGTGACTCCAGTCATCACAAGGCTTCATGACCTGTGTCATCACAATGATCCATGTCCTCATCATCACAAGGCTCTGTGAACTTTGAAAGCACAATGCTCCATGAAATTTTCATCACAATGCTCCGTGACACTTGTTATCACAATGCTCCGTCCCTTTGTCAACTCAATGCTACATGAGCCTTGTCATCAAAATGTTCCATGCGCTTGTCAGCGCAGTGCTCCATGACCCATGTCATCACAATGCTCCATAAACCTTGTCATCACAATGCTCCTTGCACGTTTATCAAAGTGCTCTCTCACCACTGATATCAAAATGTTCCCTCACTAGTCATCACAATACACCCACTCCCCTGTCATCACAATGGTCCATAACCCCTGACATGAAAATGTTCCATGACCTATTATATCACAGTGTTCCATAACCCCTGTCATCAAAATGTTCCATGACCTCTTTCATCAAAATGCTCCATGTCCCCTGACATCACAATGCTCTATAGCCCTTGTCATTACAGTGCTCCATGACGCTCGTCATCACAATTATCCATGGTCTTCTCATCACAATGCTCCACGGTCTTGCCATCACAGTGCTCCATGCCCTGGTCATCACAATGCTCCATGTCCCTTGTCATCACAATTCTCCACGTCCTTGTCATCACAGTGTTCCATGACAGTTCTTATCACAATGTTACATGCTTTTGTCATCACAATTCGCCATGCACATGTCATCGCAATGTCCCATGACCACTGTCATAGCAAGCTCCATGCCTTTGTCATCACAATGCTACACGAACTTTTCATCAAAATTCTCAATGGCCCTTGTCATCACAATGCTCCATGCCATTGTCATCACAATGGAACATGAAATATGTCATCACAATGCTCCCTGACACCTGTCTTAACAATATTGCATGACCTTGTCCTCACAATGTGCCATGCCCACTGTCAACACAATTATCCATGAAACTTGTCAGACCAAGGCGCCATGCCCCTGTCATCACAATGCTCCATGCACTTGTCATCACAATGATCCATGACCCAAGTTCTCACAATGCTCCGTGACTCCAGTCATCACAAGGCTTCATGACCTGTGTCATCACAATGATCCATGCCCTCATCATCACAAGGCTCTGTGAACTTTGTCACCACAATGCTCCATGAACTTTTCATCACAGTGCTCCGTGACACATGTCATCACAATGCTCCCTGACACTTGTCGTCAGAATGCTCCTTGTAGCATGTCACGAAAAGGCTCCATGCCTTTTTCATCACAATGCGCCACGCAGTTTTCATCACAATGCTCCATGCCATTGTCATCAAAATACTCCACAAGCTTGTCATCAGAATGCTCCATGACCTTTGTCATCACAATTCTCCATGCACTTGTCAGCACAATGCTCCTAGCCATTGTCATCACAATGCTCCATTACCTTTGTCATCAGAATCCTCCATGACACTTGGCATCACAATGCTCCATGCCATTGTCATCACCATGGGCCATTACATATGTCATCACAATGCTCCTTGACACCAGTCTTCACAATACTGCATGACCTGTTCTTCACAATGCTCCATGCCCTTTTCAACACAATGCGCCATTCCAACTGTCATTGCAATAATCCATGAAACTTATTAGACCTATGCTCCATGCCCTTGTTATCACAGTGCTTCATGACCCATGTCATCACAATGCTCCGTGACTCCAGTCATCTCAAAGATTCATGACCTTTGTCATCACAATGGTCCATTCCCTCGTCATCAACAGTCTCTGTGACCTTTTTAACCTCAATGCTCCATGAAATTTTCATCACAATGCTCTTTGACCCTTCTCATCACAATACTCTATGCCTTTCTCAGCACAATCCTCCATGACCGATGTCATCACAATGCTCCATGCGCTTGTCAGCACAATGCTCTATGAACTTTGTCATCAAAATTCTCAATACACTTGTCATCACAATGCTCCCTGACACTTGTCATCAGAATCCTCCTTGAACCCTGTCACAAAAAGGCTCCATGCCGTTTTCATCACAATGCCCCATGCCATTTTCATCACAATAATCCATGCCATTGTCATCAAAATACTCCACAAGTTTGCCATCCAAATGCTCCATGACCTGTGTCATCACAATTCTCCATGCACTTGCCAGCACAATGCTCCCTGACCCTTGTCATCACAATGCTCCAAGCCATTGTCATCACAATGCTCCATTACCTTTGTCATCAGAATCCTCCATGACACATGGCATCACAATGCTCCATGTCATTGTCATCACAATGGGCCATTACATATGTAATCACAATGCTCCCTGACACCAGTCTTCACAATATTGCATGACCTGGTCTTAGCAATGCTCCATGCCCTTGTCATCACAATGTGCCAGTCCAACTGTCATTGCAATAATCCATGAAACTTATTAGACCAATGTTCCATGCCCTTGTTATCACAATGCTCCGTGACTCCAGTCATCACAATGCTTCATGACCTTTGTCATCACAATGGTCCATGCCCTCGTCATCAACAGTCTCTGTGACCATTTTAACCTCAATGCTCCATGAAATTTTCATCACAATGCTCTTTGACCCTGGTCATCACAATACTCTGTGCCTTTCTCAGCACAATTCTCCATGACCGTTGTCATCACAATGCTCCATGCGCTTGTCAGCACAATGCCCCATCACACGTCATCACAATGCACCATGCGCTTGTCATCACAGTGCTCCACAATCTTGTCATCACAATGCTCCATTAACATTGTCATCACAATGCTCCATGCACTTCTCATCAATATGCTCTCTCACCGCTGATATCACAATGTTACATCAATATTCATCACAGTACTCCCTCACCCCTGTCATCAAAATGTTCCATGACTCCTGTCATCACAATGCTACATGCACTTATCATCATAATGTTCGATGACCTATGACATAACTATGTTCCATAACCCCTGTCATCAAAATGATCCGTGACCATTTTCATCAAAATGTCCCATGTCCCCTGGCATTACAATGCTCCATAGCCCTTGTCATTACAGTGCTCCATGACGCTCGTCATCACAATTATCCATGGTCTTCTCATCACAATGCTCCAAGGACTTGTCATCACAATGCTCCATGCCCTGGTAATCAAAATGCTCCATGTCCCTTGTCATCACAATTCTCCACGTCCTTGTCATCACAATGCTCCATGACAGTTCTCATCACAATGTTACATGCTTTTGTCATCACAATTCGCCATGCACATGTCATCGCAATGCCCCATAACCCCTGTCATAGCAAGCTCCATGCCTTTGTCATCACAATGCTTCACGACATTTTCATCAAAATTCTCAATGGCCGTTGTCATCACAATGCTCCATGACCCTTGTCATCACAATGCTCCAAGCCCTTGTCATCACAATGCTCCATTACCTTTGTCATCACAATCCTCAAAAACACTTGGCATCACAATGCTCCATGCCATTGTCATCACAATGGAACATGAAATATGTCATCACAATGCTCCCTGACACCTGTCTTCACAATACTGCATGACCTTGTCATCACAATGTGCCAGCCCACTGTCAACACAATTTTCCATGAAACTTGTCAGACCAATGCTCCATGCCCCAGTCATCACAATGCTCCATGGCCTTGTTATCACAATGCTCCTTGACCCTAGTTCTCACAATGCTCCGTGACTCCAGTCATCACAAGGCTTCATGACCTGTGTCATCACAATGATCCATGCCCTCATCATCACAAGGCTCTGTGAACTTTGTCACCACAGTGCTCCATGAATTTTCATCACAATGCTCCGTGACACTTGTTATCAAAATGCTCCTTCCCTTTGTCAACTCAATGCTCCATGACCCTTGTCATCACAGTGTTCCATGCGCTTGTCAGCGCAGTGCTCCATGACTCATGTCATCACAATGCTCCATAAACTTTGTCATCACAATGCTCCTTGCACGTCTTATCAAAGTGCTCTCTCACCACTGATATCAAAATGTTCCCTCACTAGTCATCACAATACACCCACTCCCCTGTCATCACAATGGTCCATAACCCCTGTCATGAAAATGTTCCATGACCCCTGACCTCACAATGTTCCATAACCCCTGTCATCAAAATGATCCATCACCCTTTTCATCAAATTGCTCCATGACACTCTCATCACAATGCTCCTTGCCCTTTGCATCACAATGCACAACGCCCTTGTAATCAAAATGCTCCATGAATTTGTCATCAGAAAGATCCATGACCCTTGGCATTACAGTGCTCCATGTCATTGTCATCACAATGCTCCATGATCGCTCTCATCACTTTGCTCCATTCCCTTGTCGTCACAAAGCTCCATGACCAATGTCATCAGAATGCTCCATGGCCTTCTCATCACAGTGCTCCATGGCCTTTCCATCACAGTGCTCCATTACACCTGTCATCACAATGCTCCAAGACCATTGTAATCACAATGCTCCATGCCACTTTTCATCTCAAAGTTCCATGAATCCTGTCATCAAAATGCACCATGCCCACCATCATAATGCTTCATGCTATTGTCATCAAAATGAAATCATAATGATCCATGACCTCTCTCATCACAATGCTCCAAATCCTTGTGATCAAAATGTTCTATAACACTTATCATCACAACGCCCCATGACGCTCGTCATCACAATTATCCATGGTCTTCTCATCTCAATGCTCCCTGACAATTGTCGTCAGTATGCTCCTTGAACCCTGTGATGACAAGGCTCCATGGCCTTCTCATCCCAATGCTCCATGCCCGTGTCATCACAGTGCTCCACGAACCCTGTAATCACAATGCTCCATGCCCGTTTTCATCAGAATGTTCCATGAGACATATCATCACAAGGCTACATGTTCTTCTCATCACAATGCTCCATGACACCAGTCATCACAATACTCCTTGAACATTTTAAGCCCAATGCTCCATGACCTTCTCATCACAATGCTCCATGACACCTGTCATTACAATTCTCCATGACCCCTGTCATCACAACGCTCCATGTCCCTTGTCATCACAGTACTCCATGAACACTTTCATCCCAATGCTCCATGACCCTTGTAATCAGAATGATCCATGCCCTTGTCATCCCAATGCTCCATGACCCCTGTATTCACAATGCACCGTGACGATTGTCATCACAGTGCTCCATGACACCCGTCATCACAATGCTCCATGTCTTTGTCAGCAACATGCTACATGACCTTGTAATTGCAATGCTCTATATACTTGTCATCACAATACTCCATTACCATTGTCATCACAATCCTCCATGAACCTTGGGATCACATTGTTTCATGCCCTTGTCCTCACAATGCTCCATGCTCCTTGAAATCAAAATTATCCATGACCTCTGTCATCACAATGCTCCAAACCCTTGTGATCACAATGTTCCATAACACTTGTCATCACAACGCTCCATGATGCCTGTCATCACAATACTCCATGTCCTTTTCATCACAATGCTCCATGAACTTTGGCATCACAATTCTCTATACACTTGTCATCACAATGCTCGCTGACACTTGTCATCAGAATGCTCCTTGAACCCTGTCACGAAAAGGCTCCATGCCTTTTTCATCACAGTGCCCCACACAGTTTTCATTACAATGCTCCATGCCATTGTCATCAAAATACTCCACAAGCTTGTCATCAAAATGCTCCATGACCTTTGTCATCACAATTCTCCATGCACTTGTCAGCACAATGCTCCAAGCCATTGTCATCACAATGCTCCATTACCTTTGTCATCAGAATCCTCCATGACACTTGGCATCACAATGTTCCATGCCATTGTCATCACAATGGGCCATTACATATGTCATCACAATGCTCCCTAACACCAGTCTTCACAATACTGCGTGACCTGGTCTTCACAATGCTCCATGCCCTTGTCATCAAAATGCACCATTCCAACTGTCATTGCAATAATCCACTAAACTTATTAGACCAATGCTCCATGCCCTTGTTATCACAGTGCTTCATGACCCATGTCATCGCAGTGCTCCGTGAATCCAGTCATCTCAAAGATACATGACCTTTGTCATCACAATGGTCCATGCCCTCGTCATCAACAGTCTCTGTGACCTTTTTAACCTCAATGCTCCATGAAATTTTCATCACAATGCTCCTTGACCCTTCTCATCACAATACTCTATGCCTTTCTCAGCACAATCCTCCATGACCGATGTCATCACAATGCTCCATGAGCTTGTCAGCACAATGCTCTATGAACTTTGTCATCAATATTCTCAATACACTTGTCATCACAATGCTCCCTGACACTTGTCGTCAGAATGCTCCTTGAACCCTGTCACAAAAAGGGTCCATGCCGTTTTCATCACAATGCCCCATGCCATTTTCATCACAATAATCCATGCCATTATCATCAAAATACTCCACAATTTTGCCATCCAAATGCTCCATGACCCGTGTCATCACAATTCTCCATGCACTTGCCAGCACAATGCTCCCTGACCCTTGTCATCACAATGCTCCAAGCCATTGTCATCACAATGCTCCATTACCTTTGTCATCAGAATCCTCCATGACACTTGGCATCACAATGCTCCATGTCATTGTCATCACAATGGGCCATTACATATGTCATCACAATGCTCCCTGACACCAGTCTTCACAATACTGCATGACCTGGTCTTCGCAATGCTCCATGCCCTTGTCATCACAATGTGCCAGTCCAACTGTCATTGCAATAATCCATGAAACTTATTAGACCAATGTTCCATGCCCTTGTTATCACAATGCTCCGTGACTCCAGTCATCACAATGCTTCATGACCTTTGTCATCACAATGGTCCATGCCCTCGTCATCAACAGTCTCTGTGACCATTTTAACCTCAATGCTCCATGAAATTTTCATCACAATGCTCTTTGACCCTGGTCATCACAATACTCTATGCCTTTCTCAGCACAATTATCCATGACCGTTGTCATTACAGTGCTCCAAGCACTTGTCAGTACAATGCTCCCTCACACGTCATCACAATGCACCATGCGCTTGTCATCACAGTGCTCCACAATCTTGTCATCACAATGCTCCATTAACATTGTCATCACAATTCTCCATGCACTTCTCATCAATATGCTCTCTCACCACTGATATCACAATGTTACATCACTATTCATCACAATACTCTCTCACCCCTGTCATCAAAATATTCCATGACTCCTGTCATCACAATGCTACATGCACTTATCATCATAATGTTCGATGACCTATGACATAACAATGTTCCATAACCCCTGTCATCAAAATGCTCCGTGACCGTTTTCATCAAAATGTTCCATGTCCCCTGGCATTACAATGCTCCATAGCCCTTGTCATTACAGTGCTCCATGACGCTCGTCATCACAATTATCCATGGTCTTCTCATCACAATGCTCCACGGACTTGCCATCACAATGCTCCATGCCCTGGTAATCAAAATGCTCCATGTCCCTTGTCATCACAATTCTCCACGTCCTTGTCATCACAATGCTCCATGACAGTTCTCATCACAATGTTACATGCTTTTGTCATCACAATTCGCCATGCACATGTCATCGCAATACCCCATAACGCCTGTCATAGCAAGCTCCATGCCTTTGTCATCACAATGCTTCACGACCTTTTCATCAAAATTCTCAATGGCCGTTGTCATCACAATGCTCCATGACCCTTGTCATCACAATGCTCCAAGCCCTTGTCATCACAATGCTCCATTACCTTTGTCATCACAGTCCTCCAAAACATTTCTCATCACAATGCTCCTGACACCTGTCTTCACAATACTGCATGACCTTGTCATCACAATGTGCCATGCCCACTGTCAACACAATTTTCCATGAAACTTGTCAGACCAATGCTCCATACCCCTGTCATCACAATGCTCCATGGCCTTGTCATCACAATGCTCCATGACCCCAGTTCTCACAATGCTCCGTGACTCCAGTCATCACAAGTCTTCATGCCCTGTGTCATCACAATGATCCATGCCCTCATCATCACAAGGCTCTGTGAACTTTGTCACCACAGTGCTCCATGAACTTTTCATCACAATGCTCCGTGACACTTGTTATCAAAATGTTCCGTCCCTTTGTCAACACAATGCTCCATGACCCTTGTCATCACACTGTTCCATGCGATTGTCAGTGCAGTGCTCCATGACCCATGTCATCACAATGCTCCATAAACATTGTCATCACAATGCTCCTTGCACGTCTTATCAAATTGCTCTCTCACCACTGATATCAAAATGTTCCCTCACTAGTCATCACAATACACCCACTCCCCTGTCATCACAATGGTCCATAACCCCTGTCATGAAAATGTTCCATGACCCCTGACCACACAATGTTCCATAACCCCTGTCATCAAAATGTTCCATGACCCTTTTCATCAAATTGCTCCAGGAACCTCTCATCACAATGCTCCCTGCCCTTTGCATCACAATGCACAAAGCCCTTGTAATCAAAATGCTCCATGATTTTGTCATCACAAAGATCCATGACCCTTGGCATTACAATGCTCCATGTCATTGTCATCACAATGCTCCATGATCGCTCTCATCACATTGCTCCATTCCCTTGTCGTCACAAAGCTCCATGACCCATGTCATCAGAATGCTCCATGGACTTCTCATCACAGTGCTCCATGCCCTTGCTATCACAATGCTCCATTACACCTGTCATCACAATGATCCAAGACCATTGTAATCACAATGCTCCATGCCACTTTTCATCTCAATGTTCCATGAAGCCTGTCATCACCATGCACCTTGCCCCCCAACATAATGCTTCATGCTATTGTCATCAAAATGAAATCATAATGCTCCATGACCTCTCTCATCACAATGCTCCAAATCCTTGTGATCAAAATGTTCTATAACACTTATCATCACAACGCCCCATGACGCTCGTCATCAAAAATATCCATGGTCTTCTCATCGCAATGCTCTATGACATTTGTCACCACATTGCTCAATACCCTTGTCATCACAATGCTCCCTGTCAACTGTCGTCAG